>NC_080192.1:79311146-80015313 GCF_030028045.1 Hippopotamus amphibius kiboko
GTAGCTATCTTAAAGGATGAGCTGGGAGCATAAGTACATAAAAGTTCTGGGTGTATTCCTTGCTGCACCCTGCCACCCCCACCCTGGGGATTGCCTTGCTGGCTTGTAGAGACTGCCTGAGGAACAGATAACCATCGGAGAGAAGGGGAAAGCCCAGACCTTTCCAAGGGGAACAGTTCTCTTACAGTTCACTGCTTATGAGACCTTGGCTCATCTTGGCTATGTTGTTAGCTGAAAGTTGAAAAATTCAGTGATGAGATCCTTTGCCTCTTCTGACCTGTTCACTTGAATCTGATTGGCTTGAAAAGCTAAGGGGGAGTCTTAAGGAGTCAACACTGGTTGCCTTTCTTCTCTCTTCTGTTTTCCTTTTGTGTGACTGGTTTTCTCTGTTGTGATTGTGGTTCTAGAGCTCCGCTAGAGACTATTGAAATATAAATTAACTTCAGTGAAATGAAATGAAAAACTCAGTTCCTCACTTGTGCTGGTCATGTTTCATGTGCTGGGTAGCCAGCTGGGACCAGTGGCCCTTGTGCTGAGACAGGGCACCTCCCCATCCCAGGGGGCTGCAGGCCAGTGCTCTGCACGTTCCTGGGAGGAGTTGGTTGATTTGTACTCATGGCAGCAGTGCTTTGCTGACAAACAGATGTCTGGGGCTGCATGAGAAGGGGCCATAGACGTGCTCCCAGGGTCACATTGCTTGATACTGAGGGGTTAACAGAATGGTCTGCGTTAGGAAAGGCTGTCAGAGTGAGGTTGGTGACTCAGTAGCAGCTTCTGCACCTGCTGATGGGATGCAGGATGATGTCTGGCTAACAGTGGGAGGCAGAGTGGCCCTTGACCTGGGGCCTTACCAGCCGGGTGACAGTGGGCAAGTCACTCATCTTTTCTGAACCTGTTTCCTCCTCTGTGGAATAGGAGTGTAGTACCTGCTTCCTGTGTTTGTCATGAGAATTATATTAGGTAAAGGACATGGAAGGAAGACTATCAGATATTTAGCACCATGCGAGACACATGGAAATAATAATGGCATCTCTTATTCTCGTGGTATCACTTCTTCTTTCCCTGATGTGTGCTTTTTTTTTTCCCTGTTTTAAGTATTTCTCTCCTTTCATTGCCCTATTTCTATTCTCCTGTATTCATTTCTCTTCTTTTTCTTCTGATTCAAGGGCCCTGGGTAACCCTGATAGTGATACTCAAGGATACAGAATTCCCTGTCTCTTCAGTGCTATGGTTCAGTGAAGAATGGGGAATAACTGATATCAAATGAAACCCAACTCTGATTGGTACTTAAGAGGAAGCTGTTATATGTGGGCCAAGGGGCATTGTGGAAATAGTTGACCAGTGGCAGTGGGGTCCACCAGCTCCCCCTCTTAGCATCTCCCTGTAACTGGTCAGCAGACTATCCTGCGTGCTGTGGCTGGAGAGTCTGCTGATTGTGTATCTTTACTTTTGTAGCAACAAAGAAGAGAGCGGGAAGCCAGAAGGCAGCAGGAGCGTGAGCAGCGGAGGCGGGAGCAAGAGGAGAAGAGGCGGCTGGAGGAGTTGGAGAGGCGGCGCAAGGAAGAGGAGGAGCGGAGGCGGGCGGAGGAGGAGAAGAGGAGAGTTGAAAGGGAGCAGGTTAGTCCTCAGAGGGTGTTCTGGCCAGGACTTTGTGAGGTCTGTCGCTTTGCAGAGTTGGGGAATTTGGGGCAGAAAGCACACGTGTTGTGCATACGTGCACACATGCATGTGCATATGTACGCACATGTTCAGGGCTTTAGAGGTTTGAAAATGCAGAAACACAGTTGGAAGCATTCGCTTCAGTAAATTGAATCTCTTGTCTTTACCAACATATACATAAATCATTACATTTTAGAAACTTCTTAACCCACAGAGTGGTCTCCACTAGTACGATGCCTGAAAGATTTCTTAACGTGTCTTCTCTGGTTTGACTGAAATGCTTTAAACCTCAGATATCTGGATAATTAATCCTTTCAAAAAATGAAATTTCAAACCAACTGTAAGACATTTCCTGTGAGATATGATTGAAGTATCCAGTGAGTAACTGAATATTTTAAGATATATGTGCATATATTTCAGTATGTACATACATAACGTTAGAGCAACTGATAATATTAGCCAAAAATGATCAGATTTTAGTGACATTTATAGTGTGTTATTAATGTCAGATGAAGCTGTCTTTAGGAATCTGATTTCTGAACCACCTGTGCAAACAGAAACTGCTTTTGGTTGTCTGCGTTGTCCACGTGAATCCCATCATGGCCTCTCTGCCTTTCATGTCTTTGATCACTCTTTGTTATGAGCTTTGAATGAAGGAAAAAAAGATATGAATGGGGACCAATTTAAATGATTCCTGAAAGTCATATTTAAAATGCTTGTAAACAATGGTATTTAACTTCCAAATTTGGTTATTCAGCTGCTATCGTTGATAACTCATCCTTTGCCTTGGGTTTTCCAAGTGTTGGGTCTACATACCTTTTTTTGTTGTTGTTGGAATATAAGTGATTCTCTTTATCTGTTACTTGACTGATGTTGTTGGCCAGTTAACTGTGGTGTGTTTAGTTTTCACACTCTGATTTATACTTTAGGACTACAAAGGAAAAAACATAAACTTTAAAAAATTAAGTCACTGAGGGATAATTCTCGAAACTTGATCTGGAGAAGAGGGTGTGAGTGTAATACTGACTTTCAGTGTTCTGTTGGAGTCATTGGCTTTTGTGTATAGCAAGTATTCTTCATCTTGTCTTTTATGAAAATAGCATCAGAAGCCAGTTTTATTCCAAAATACTGCCCGTGTCAGCAGTGCTGTAGGAACACGTCACTTCTGTGTGAACGTGCATGTTTGTGTACATGTGTCATTGTCCATTTGTTCCTGTGACGTGAAGGTAGAAAACCAGTGATGTACTGACTTGAGCTTGCAACTGTGGTTGAGTTTTGTCTGGTTCAGGGAAGAGGGGAGCTGGGAGTTGAGGTCCTCAGTTGTTGGGGGGTAGGTCTCACACCCCTAGGGTGGCTCTCAGCCAGCCTGTCGTGGCAGGGAGGGTTTCCATGCCTGGGACTGGAGCCTGGATTGGAATCAAGGGGCGTTTGCAGTGATCCTGTGGATGCACTTTACCCCAGGTTGGCTTTTTTGAGCTAAATTTGCTTTGTAAGAAAAGAGTTTCTGAGGAAATTTATGTCATGTTTTTGCTCTCCAGCATTCTCTTCACCAGAACGACTGGTTAACTAAAACTACTGTTCAGCCCAGGTGTATGGCTACTTTTATTTTAAGGTGTACGCCATGGTTAGCTGTAGACACTGTAAAGAAGTAATCACAATTTCAAAATAAAATTTCTGCTCCCAGACCTCTCAATCTGCTTCTCTTCCAGATAGTGAGCTCTTCCCCTGTTGAAAAGAAAGGAAATGTCTTTTATTTGTAAAATGTTCATAGTTTTTGAAGTTATTTCATATGTATTTCATACTTGAGCCTCACAAAAAATCCTGAGTTGGGAGAGAATATTCTTGATACTCATTTCTCAAACGAGAAGACTGAGAAAATGGGAGGCCGATGTCTTGCTAGAGACAAGGCTGAGGACTTGCTTGTTGTAGAAAAAGGTCTCCTGATTTCCCAGCCCATCACATATGCATACAACTTCAAGGTTAGGTTTTTCTTCTTTACATAACATATTTTGGATGTGTTTACCTGTTTTCGTTGTTACAGAGGTTTATCATTGTCTTCCTGTTGAAAACACACCACCTCATCCCACCCCCCCATCGACACACCCACCCCCCCATCACGAAAAGCTTGGGCCTGTTCACTTGGGAGAAGTCAGCTGTGTCTGTTGTTCCCAGACCAGGGCTTTCAGGATTTAGTCATTCTTTGTGTGTCAGAGAAAACACAAAGCCTGTTTGTTTTATTTGATATTAAAGAGGCTTTGGTTTGGGGTTTTAAAAATTGGCAATTCATGCTTGTTATAAATAATAATTAATTACCAGGTATATATTAACATGAACACTCTGGTTTCCTAACTAAATAGACTCTTGATTCCTCTGGGTTTACCATCCTGAAGAGGAACAGCCCAGTCCTTTTTCTGTTTGAACACAGCTGCTATACACAAATGCAGACTTGCATTTGGAGCTGTGTTCAAACAGAAGAACTTCCCCACACCTTCGTGGTTATCATTGGAGTGCATGCCATCATTTATTAGACTCTTTAGATCTTAGAGGCCAACTCGTTCTTGGGAAAATCCTCGGCAGTAGGCTTTTTTAGCCATTGATTGCTAAATGAATTACCCCAAGGTGATGGGGGCGGATGGTTCGGGGCACCTCACACAGGTGGTTCTGTTGCTTTCCTGTGGATCCATTGATTGCCGGGTGATTTCTGTGTGACAGGAGTATATCAGGAGGCAGCTGGAAGAGGAGCAGCGGCACCTGGAACTCCTTCAGCAGCAGCTGCTCCAGGAGCAGGCCATGCTACTGGTAACGCCCCGCGTTGGTCCCATCCCGTAGCTAGGGCCCCCGAGCTGGGCAGGGTTGTGCCGACCACCAGGCCCCTGTGGCTGGCACCTTGGGGCTGGCAGGCTCTCGTGGACACGTCCTCTGGGGTCACAGTGCTTTGGTCACACTTTGAGGCGGCTTTTGTTCATCTCTTGATTTCCCATTGCTAAGTTAACTGTTCTCGTTTGGTAGATAGACAAGGTTTTGCACAGCACCTGGCATTCGGTGAACAAGCTAGAATGCTAAGAGCTGAAGGTTCAAGGCACATGCTGTAGGACATTTACCTAGAATACTCGAAGTGTCTTTTGAAACCACCGAAACCAGCATTTCCTTGGGTTCTCTCTTACTCTGTCCAGTGACATTATGCTTAGCGACAAGCTGTCAGATTTTCCCACAGGTAATATGCCATTTCAAATCCTGGCCGTTTTGCTTTGTCACGAAACAAGCGTCAGCAAACGCTGTCTTGGGGAAAAGTGGAGCTGGAGCCGGGGTGAGGCGGGCCACCTGGGGCCCTGGACTGAGTGTCCCCTCTCCTCCCAAGGAGTGCCGCTGGCGGGAGCTGGAGGAGCACCGGCAGGCGGAGCGGCTCCAGAGGCAGCTGCAGCAAGAACAAGCCTATCTCCTGTCTCTACAGCACGACCCCCGGAGGCCACCCCCGCCGCCGGATAGGAGCAAGGCCGGCCTGCACGGTGCCGAGCCCAAGGCCCAGCACGAGCCAGCTGACCGGGCCCGCGAGGTACGGCCCCTGCTGTTCTGTGCCTGCTCTGAGGGGCCAATGGGGGCGACTCAGGGCGGGGAGGTGGGGCCTCTTCTCTGCTTAGTGTTTGTCTAGAGAGGGCTTGAGCGCTTCCTTTACAGATTCCACATGACCTGAACATTGACTTAGACAGAAAGAGAGGAGGTTATGTGGCAGCATCCTTCTTTAAACTGTAAATGAGGGGGAAGGTGGCCTGGTCATCTGTGTTTCTAAAACTGCCATGAGGAAGAAGCATACCTGGGCCTGATCCACTGGCTTTTCTGTGATCAAGGTTTGTTACTGAATTAGGGCATCTGGGCTCCCAGAGCCTCCCGGTGAGGATGTGACAAAGCAGGACTGTTTCTGGGGCACTAGCAAGATGGACCGGGCGGCCTGCAGTGTGTGGAATGCTGACCCACGGTGGGGGGGCATCCTCCCGCTGTGGTGGCCCTCACATGCCACGTTCTAGGAGCCAGTGTCCTGCTTGTTCTGCATTGCCTTATTTTCGGTGGAATGAAATGTGTGTTAGATTTCTGGTGATGCTCTTTTAATCAGTGGGTTTAGTTGGTTGCAACAGATTAATTTTTTTTCCTAGTTTATCTTCACGTGAAATCCTTGAATTCTTGCCAGATTTTAAAGGCCGCCTCTCTAAATTTTTATCTTCATGAATATTTCTTTGTTCTGCATCAGATTCTAGTCCAGTGTTATTTGCCTCCTCTCTTTTCTTGTAGTTGAAGAAAACAGAAGATTTCTCTTAAGCGTCCTTCCACTTTCAGGCTTTCTTCGGTATCTCTGCTTTTTTCTACTAACCCTGAGTTATGTCTTCTAATTCTCTGACGCAGGTGGAAGATAGATTTAGGAAAACTAACCACAGCTCCCCTGAAGCCCAGTCTAAGCAGACAGGCAGAGTATTGGAGCCACCAGTGCCTTCCAGATCAGAGTCTTTTTCCAATGGCAACTCCGAGTCTGTGCACCCTGCCCTGCAGAGACCAGCCGAGCCACAGGTAGAACGGCCAGTTGGCTGTGGGTCGAGGAGACGCACGCAAATGCTCACTGAGCCACCAGCCTGCTTGAACTGCTCAGTTTGGTTTGTTACCACATTTAGAGAGAGAGGAGATTAGCAGAGTGAGTTTAGACCAAAGAGAACATAGTCTAAGTTGATAGGGAAAAACAGAATTTTCTTTTTAAAGATTGTTGTTGTACTTAATAAGAATACCTGGATTCAGTGATTTCTTCTTTTTGTCTAACTTTTTGCCTTCCCTGACTCAGATGTTCGTTAAATGCCTCCTTACTCAAATACAAAGACTTTTCAGTTTAGTTTTTAGAAAGTCAGTGTCATAAGTGCATAGAGGGAGAAGCTGAGGTCCTTGGCTCCCGGCCAGTTCTGTGAATGGGCAGCCCTGAAGTTCCGTGTAGAATTTATTTGTCCAAATGTACAATTTTTTTCAGGAAAAGGGCCTTTTATCAGATTCTCAAAAGGTCCAACATCCAGAAAAGTTTACGACCCAGTGAGTTGGGTGTGTGTTTCCCTGAAGTAGGTCAGGGAGGGCCACTGGGTCAACCTCTACATTGCCCAGGTTGGGGGGACCTCTGTGTTATCCGGAGGAGAAAGCAGACAGCAGAGATGGCCCACATTGAAGATCTCAGAAATTCTTAAGTTGATGGTTCCCACTCTTGCTGAAAATAATTGAGTTTCAGGCATTTTGCTGCCTGCAGCCGTGTAATCCAGAGTATTGGGCACAAGTCTTCAGTCTGAGTTTACCTGTCGCTGATGTTTGCATGTGTTGGGGGATGGTAGAGGTAGCGGTGTGTTCAGACAAACCCAGATGAGGACTTGAATGCACTTTACAATAAATATCCTTGGTATGGAGCAGTTTTACAGGAAAAAGAAGACCCAGGATTAAGCTTGGTGGGGCAGGTGTTGGGAGGTTGATGTTTATGTGAGACCAGCAGCATCTTGAGTCACAGAAATGCTGACCCACAAGCCAGTGGGCAACTCCAGAGAGTGAGGAATGGAAAGGAAAAGGATGCAGAAGAAAGCGGGACAGGATGAAGGGGGAAGGGGGGGTTCGGAGAATAGGTTTGATGAACGTTAGACTAACTGTAAATAGAAAATCTTTTTGTGGCCACTGACAGTTTAGAAAATAGGAATTCCTGAATTATGTAGACTACTTTTTATACTGATGATTAATTAACATAGTGTCTGGAAAAAGAGTCTTTTTTCCCTTTTCTATCTAAGTTGCTTTTGGCCAAAACCTGTACTTATGAAAACATTCTTTGGGGAAGAATTTTTTTCACATAGGACTTCATTTTAAAACCCATTTTTTATTACAGTTACAGATAATACTTTTAGTTAAATGCTTTCCCCCTGAAAACCTTAAACATTTTAGAAGTTTGGGATTATACTAGTAACTGGAATTATGTGACTCTCACTTAGAAATCACAGACTCGGAACTAATTCTGGATCTTACACTTGGTGAGGTTGAGCCAATCCTGATGCGGTATTTCCAGTTTTCATTAAATGTGATGATGTAATAGATATATAACTAGAATTATATAAATTTTAATATTGAACAATTATTTTGAAACAAAAAGTATAATTTCAAGAAAATGCAGATTGTTTCAGAGATTGCTTTTCCATTTTAAAAGTGACCAGATAAACTCAGTTGACAAGGAATTGTCTTAATCTCTTCAGTTGTCAAGGAGATGGAATACCGCCTCAGCAGTCCACTTAGGGAATCCTAGTGCTGAATATTGCTAAAGAAATCAAAGTTCTTTTTTTCCTAACTAGTACACAGACATGTGGAGTTCTCTGGGGTTGGAGTGTTTTAAGATTTGGGACAAGAAAGAGGGAAAATTGTTGGTATATTTGAAAAGCTGGCTGTTTTTAAGTTATACTCTTATTATCTGTCAAAGCATGCGGGGTTGGTCTTTGTGCAGTGAACATGTGGCTCTGTTGTTATTTGGTCGGACATCTTGCCCTGTCAGGTAACGGGAGGATGGGTAGAGAGGTTTGCACGTGTGGCGATGTCCGTCCTGTGGTTCCTCCCTCTCTGCCTGCCCACACTGCTTTGATGCAGAAGTGCATGCTGCACGTTGCCCCTCAGACAGGAGCGCTGTGAGTCTTTTTTTTTTTTTTCTTTCTTTTTTTAAATCTTCACGTTTACTGCTCTCTGTAACGTTTGTCTGGATATTAAAAGTTTTCCTTATAAATGTACATTTGTTCTTTTCTACATATTGTGCTCCCCAGACCACCTCTCCACTTAAAGCATAACTGTTGTACTGCTTGGCTGACCTAGTTCTGAGCCGCCCCATGTGCGTTGCCCGGCTCCCGCTTTGGATTTGGTATTGACCAGAAAAGCGTTTTCTGCAGAACGCATTGAATGTTTTGTGTTTTGTTTTCTTGTAAGGTACAGTGGTCCCACCTGGCATCTCTCAAGAACAATGTTTCCCCTGTCTCGCGATCCCATTCCTTCAGTGACCCTTCTCCTCCCAAATTTGCACACCATCATCTTCGCTCTCAGGACCCATGTCCACCTTCCCGCAGTGAGGTGCTAAGTCAGAGTTCTGACTCTAAGTCGGAGGTACCTGACCCCGCCCAAAAGGCTTGGTCTAGATCAGACAGTGACGAGGTGCCTCCAAGGGTAAGAAGCAGAAAGACAGATGTGTGCTTCTTTTTCCTTTTTGTTATTTTTAAAAAATTATTTCAATTAAGGGTGTGGTGACGTCACCAGAATTAAGGGGTGATGAGATGGCAGAGGAACTTTTCACGGTGGGGAGAGAATTCCATAGTGAGGCAGTTAGGTTCAGCCATTGGCTAGTTAGCTTTTTCATTGCTGTCGCTAACTCTGTACTTAAGCACAAGATACCAAAATAATTTAATAGTATGTTTATAAAGTGTGTGCTTCTAGAACAGACAGAATCAAAATACATTTTAGCAGCTGTCTGCTTAAGTTTATTCAGAAGCTATCAATTACTTTGTACCATTAACTAATATCAAAAATTTCAGAAAAGGTCTTAAAAGGGAAAAAATTAATATAAATGTTTCAAAAAAATGATTTTTTTTAATTGAGGGATTTTTGTTTTTGTTTGGATTTTTTTAATGTTTTCAAAATTTTTGGTTTGGTAATCACTTAATATTGAAATTAAACAAAAAGGCACATTTTAATTTATTTTTCCTCCACTGGGAATTTGTTTCCTCTGAATATTTACTTGCTTCCTGCATTCTTTGTTTCTTGCTGATCCATTTGTAGGCCATTGTTTGGTTTCTTTGAGCATATTTTCCTGATTCTCACATTATCTCAGCAAAATGCTTTGTATGTCCCCTGCCGGCAAGCTTCAGTGCCAACATCATTTAAATGTGACAGGAGCATAGAAAGGTTGTCCTGGTGCCTTTGATGCCTTTGACTACATTTTCTCTTTCTGTTGTTACTGGAGGGCAGAGGGGGATTGGGGGTAGGTCGGTGATAGTAAGGCTAAGGTAACTAGGACTGCCTTAGAGGTATGTTTGGTAGGGAAGTCTTTTTTTCGTCTCCTCCTCATGTTTTCAGTAATTTAATTGCTGTATTTTGTACCCAAAGGTTCCTGTGAGAACGACGTCCCGGTCCCCAGTCCTGTCCCGTCGGGATTCCCCACTGCAGGGCAGTGGGCAGCAAAATAGCCAAGCAGGTCAGAGAAACTCCACCAGGTAAGAGAAGAGCGAAGCTTAGCCAAAAGGTTTACTGCAGTGTCCTGCAGTCTTATATTGTCTGCTTGTATAAAAGTGCTCATAAACATGGAAGTTTTGGGGCAAAGAGGTGATTAGTTTATAAAGAAAATGCCATAAAGTCCATTCGCATGAATAACATCAAATTGATCTGTGGTAAAAAGAGACTAAATCTGACTCTGTATTGTGGCAGTTTTCAGTTGAAAACTACCTGCCTCGGTGAGAGTAAGTGGAAGGAACAGTAGGGAGCGGGGTGGGGGGAGGTGGGGGTGGTTAAGGGAATTCTAACCCAAGAGGGCTTATTATCCAAAGGATGTTCAGGTGTCCTGGGAGTGGTACAGAAATCACACAGGCTACGAAAGAAAGTCAGCGGTTGACTTAGAGTTGGCAATAAACTTGTGAATTAACCACAAAGTATTTTCAGGTTCTAGAGCTGTTCTGTTTTATATGATAGCTATTAGCCACATGAGGCTACTTAAATCTGAATTTAAGTTAATTAAAATTACATAAAATTAAAACTTAATTTCCTTAGCTGCACTAGCCGTATTTCAAGTGCTCCATAACCTCATGTAGCTTGGTGGTGACTGTATTCTCCAGCTCAGCTGTAGAACACTGTCATTGTCTCAGTTCCATCAACCAGAGCCGTTTTAGAAGAAGAAAAGGTCATGTTGAGTGTTTTGTACCCTGATCATCACTGAACCTCTGTACGTGGTATCTCGGTATAACATGAGGCAGTGAAATGGATGACAGCCCAGAAGCTGCAGACAGAGAGCTTTCTGAGCCTTCAGTGGTCAGGGTGGGCTGCGGGATTCTCCTGTGCCCAAGTCTGTGTGCTAATTCTTACCTAGAAGACTTGTGCCGTGGTGTATCCATGGCAAGGATACACCGCGGGCCATGTACTGTTGCATTTCCAGCCCAGATCATGGAAAAAGGAGTATACTACATAAGCGTCAGTTCTTAAGAACAGTGGTGGGTGGTGGGTACTGGGAACAGTATGATTTTGTGTATAATTATATAAGTGGAATTTTTCATAATAAGAAACTGAGTTTGTAGCTGAGACAGAACTAGTGACACTTCTAGACCAAACAGGAGTGTTTCCTCCCACACCCAGTGAAGATTTGGGGTCTGCTAATGGTAGACTGTCTTTGAGCATTTTTGGTTTGTTAAGATATCTGAGATAAAACCAATGAATAATGCCACTATAACTTTCGGTGAATTTCATGTTAAATGCTGTTTGTAGGCTGGTTTTCTCATCATCCCTACATTTTCAATGACATCATGCATGTGTTTATAATTTGACAGTACGTCTTGGGATAATGCATTAGCTGTTCTCTTGTCTTCTTCTCCAACAGCAGTATTGAACCCAGGCTGCTGTGGGAGAGAGTGGAGAAGCTGGTGCCCAGGCCTGGCAGTGGCAGCTCCTCTGGGTCCAGCAACTCAGGATCCCAGCCTGGGTCCCACCCTGGGTCTCAGAGCGGCTCTGGGGAACGCTTCAGAGTGAGATGTAGGATGCCTTTCCTCTTCCCTGCCCTGTTCACGATATCGGGCTCCAGTCAGTAGAGTTGACCCTTGAACACCTAGGGGTTAGGGACACCCACTGCAGTTGAAAATCCTCATCTGTGGTAGGCCCTCTGTACCCGCGGTTCCTCTGTGTCCGTGGTTATAACCAACTGTGGATCCTGTAGTACTGAGTTATTTGCTGTTGAAGAAAATCCATGCATGAGTGGACCTTCGAAGTTCCTACCTGTGTTGTTCAAGGGTTGAGTGTATTTTGGAAATCCTTTTCAAGCATGGAAAAGACCTGTGATTTTTCGTAGATGCATATTACAAAACTATGTTTCAGTGTAGGTTTGCTAGTGACACTAATAATTGTCATAATTTTAATAGTAAAGAGTGAAGTTTTGAGAGGTTACACATGCTGAGCATTTTCCATGCATTATCTCATTTAATCCTTATAGTAATCCCCAGGAGGTGGATATATATTGTGTCTCCATTTTACAGATTCAAGTAACTGCTGTTTAGTGAGTTTACATAACTTGTGCAGGGTGATTAGCTAAATATCCAAGCTGAGATTTAAACCCACTCTTCTCAGTATAAACTCCATCAGTATTGTCATCAGTATTGGTTGTCTTAACCTACTCATAATAGTAGGTTAGCGGAAATCCCCTCTACTGTATTATTGATGTAACATAACAAGGAGTGTGAACAAGTGTTAGTGCAGGGTGATAATCGAGGGTTCTCTGGAAGGAGTCAGAAACCCCAGGGTTCAGACCTGCATGTGAAGACCTTGCCATGAGCGGGGCTAATGAGAGGAGAGGACCAGGGCCAGGTGGGCTGGGTGGCTTACGTGTCTCTGCCTTTCTTGTCTCTGAACTTAACAGCATCATCCAAATCTGAGGGCTCACCATCTCAGCGCCTTGAAAATGCAGCAAAAAAGCCTGAAGATAAAAAGGAAGTTTTTAGACCTCTCAAGCCTGCTGTAAGAATTACACAAAATCCATTTTAGTCATTTCAAATTTGAGTGAGATCTGTTAAAGCCGTGCCATTGCAAGCCCTGCAGGCCTTCCTGTGGGGCCTCACAGATTTGAGGGTTTATAAGGAAAGCTGCAAACCTCAGACACACTTGTGCCATGTGCACCCCCCACCCCCACCCCCAAGTCATTTAAAAAAATACAAAAGGAAAAAAAAAGCCTTCTATCTCTCTGCTTGGCATCAACCTTTACATGCTCTTGATGAGTGGGCATCTAAAATACTGGCTTTTGGAAGTGATATTTTTCATTACCTTCCTAAACTCCCCCATGGTTTAAATTCTGCCCTTTGGTACATGGGGTGGCAGCGTGGCTGTTTCTCTTCTCCTTGGCCCTCAGTGCAGTGGCTGCCCCGTCACTGGGCACGCTGGGGGTTTGAGCCTGCTGGGATTTTATCTCCTGCTTGCATTGATTTCTGTGCCCTCTTCTTTCTTCCCTGCTTCCTGTGCTGCGTGTTCCTCCTCACTGATGGCTTCTCTGGCTCGATGGGACCCACTGACTGAAGGGCGAAGTGGTAAGGCCCGTCGAACAGTTCAGCGTCGGAGCAGCATTCTAACTGCAATTAAACTTAGCCTGTATTCGACCTACATGCCTCTTCCTTCCTCAACTTGTTCTTTTCTAGAATTAAAAAACCCTAAACTTTTGCTTTATCTTTTTTAACACCCAAAATTTGCTGCATGCGTTTATTATTATTATTAAATACAGCTTTTTAAAATCACTTTAACAAAAAGCTGCAGCTGTATTTATGAAGTTGCGATCAGGGCTCAAGGCCAGTCCTTGCTCACTTGTCTCAGGGGCTCAGGTTCAAAGGAAAGAAGCATGTTCTTAACTGGTGAGAAGAAGAGACTCTGCCAGGAGGAAGTGTGGCCACATAACATAGGCTGACTTCTAAAAAATCACTACTTTTTAAATAAAAATTTTAAGTGGAAAGATACATACTTTGAACTTCTATATGAAAGTGTAGAATAGAGGTGATAAGCTTGGAAGTTATATTTGGATAACTAATTGCGTCTTAAATATCTTCATAGAGAAGAGTAAAGGGAACTGAAGCTCTTGTGAATAACAGCTTTTACCCTGGGCTGCTTTTCTCTCCTGTGTGCACAGCCATGGCAGTGGCAGGGAAGCCTGCCCAGCCGCCCACACACAGCTACACACACTGGGGCACTTTCTCACATCACATGTAGGGACTCTGTTCACGAACGTGGCAAGTTGACACTCGATGAAGCCAGATGTGAGCTGTGTACACTGTGCTTACTTCACTCTTTCATTTTTCTGAAAGTTGGAAATTTTTAAAAATAAAAGTTGAAGTTAAAAAATCTCACCAAATAAGTAATGTAAGTAACCCCTGTTTAACTAAAATCATCCTGAAAAATCTCCTTGAAAGACTTTGTCACAGGGGCAGGTATCTTTATAACAAACTACCAACATCTGTCTGCACACATTTGTTGATGAGTTTTTATAGTTGGAAAAAAATGCTCTCAGCTCATCATAAACAGATGATTGTTTTTTTATGGCTGCGAGGTTTGAACCGTGTACAACATCTTTGACTTTCAAAAAAAATCTCCATTTTTTGTTTTATCTTTTTGAGTTTTCTTGGTCTTTTCTATCAAAAGCTGTAAGAGCTCCCCTTCATGATACTGGTAAATACCCTATAAGACAGTTCTGCAAAGCGGACATGGCTGTTTGATGGGTAGTTAGGACGAGGCGCACGTCATTGTGCTGTTTCCCTCCTGCTTCCCCCTCTGTGACTCTCTTTTCTGTCCCCTGCACTAGGACCTGACGGCACTGGCCAAAGAGCTTCGAGCAGTGGAAGACGTGCGGCCGCCACACAAGGTGACAGACTACTCCTCCTCCAGCGAGGAGTCGGGGACGACGGACGAGGAAGACGACGACGTGGAGCAGGAAGGGGCCGAGGAGCCCACCTCGGGGCCGGAGGACACCAGAGCCGCGTCAGTCCCACTCTATTTTAGGGAGGATGAGTGTCCCCGCTGGGCCTTCTTTCCACTTGGAACCAGTTTCTTTAAACTTGTCCTCTGATCCTGTGAACATTTAACATTTCACTGTCATGGAGTTAGCAACAGATGGCCTTTCTGTTTTCCCCCTTCTCTTCGTTGGTGTGTGTGCCTGTCATTGCCTCTCCAATACTCTGTGTATTTCATTTTTTCTTTTTAATTTGAGGCTGTGATAAAAGGGAAATTTCAGTTCATTTTCCTTGAGGAAACGTTATACCTGTCTCATAGGACTCTGAGAAAAATCTAAACAAGATATCCTCGGCTCCTTGGTTATGGCCCTTCATGTCTGGATTTTGTCTCAATAGGTCATCTCTGAACTTGAGCAATGGTGAAACAGAATCCGTGAAAACCATGATTGTCCATGATGATGTGGAGAGTGAGCCAGCCATGACCCCATCCAAGGAGGGCACTCTGATCGTCCGCCAGGTATCCGCATCCTCTCTCTGTTGTTAGAGGCTGAGCTTCTCCTGTAGTCATTAACCCACTTGCTCATTCACTCACTCATGCTGTTTCTACATCATCGTCTGTTCTCACGTTAACAAGACCCGGAGGGTAGCGTGTCCGGGGTGAGGGAGGCAGGTGTGTGTTGCATGTCTCCGAGGCAGCCGGCAGTGTCCCCCCGTCCTGCTCCCCTGCGTGTTATGCGCCAGCCCGTAGCCTAGCACCACAGGAGCCCCACGGTCTGTGTGAGCACAAAGAAGCTACAGGAGGCAGACCACAGCCTGCAGCAGGGCAGCCAAGGGTCTGCACGGAGCTCTCGGCTCCGAGGCCCCATGGCGGGAGTGGGCAAGGCAGGCAGGAGCCTCCTGGGAGCTCCCCCTGGATCCAGAGTTGGGGAGGTCTCTCTTCTGTGCTCTGGATGTTAGCATCTTCCTTCGTTGAATATTAAACGTGTGCCACCCAGATGTGCTCCGTTTGGATTACCAAGTTTAACAACCATCTATTCATTTCTTAGCTTAGATGGAAGAAAAGTGATGTACTTCTCACTTAAGTAGGGCAGGGCACCTGTCTCGTACTTTGGACTTTTCCCTGAGTGTGTTTCATGCTCTGGCAGTGCATTCGGATGGAAAGTGGGAAGGGCCTGGTCTGGAAAAGACCAGGACTCGAAGTGACGGGGTTCTTTCTAGAGCTTTAGACAGATTTAAAAAGAAAAGAAAAAAGCCAGTGGTTTTGGTAACAGCAACTCATGTGGCAGATAAACCAGATCAAACACACACTGTTTGGCTTCTGTGGCCACCAGATGAGGTGCTGTGAATTCTGTCAGCCTATGCATTCAGCGAGGAAGCGTGAGCAGCTCAGGCTAATTTCCTCCAGGCTTTCCTTGATAACGTAACAGAGTTTGAGGAGTCACACAGCACCGTCAGCAGTCAGGTATCAGTAGGGTCTTCAGCAATGTTAGCGGCGCTTGAGCGAGACCAGTGTGCCTGTTTTCTCTGCAGAGTGCAATTGACCAAAAGCGCGCCAGCCATCATGAGAGCAATGGCTTTGCCGGTCGCATTCACCTCTTGCCAGATCTCTTACAGCAAAGCCATTCCTCCTCCACTTCCTCCACCTCCTCCTCCCCATCCTCCAGCCAGCCGACACCCACCATGTCCCCACAGACACCCCAGGACAAGCTCACTACTAATGAGGTATGTCTCGCACCACAGCTGGCTGCTCTCCCAGGGTTAGACCAGCACTGCCTAGGAGCTAGTTTGCAGAGACCTTCCCACGCCCTCACCTCCCCTCCCCACCCGCCTTCTTCTATCACCTCCCCTTCTCTCCCACCCCCAAGTAACATGTTTCAGATCTGCATACAAACCCCTTAACCCTAGAGCAATTTCCCTCCAAACTTGCCAGTTCACTGTTTACTTTTCTCTAGATAAGTGTAGTTGCATGGCTTTCCTTATTCAGTTTATTTTTCAAAAAGTCTAAATAAAACAATTGCTGTGTTCTCAGATCTATTATGTATTTGGCATGAAATTCTGGTAGTCATTTGTGGAATCTGCCCTTTTCATTCTTTTTATCCAGTAAGCAAAATACAGAACATTTGGTTAAGCAGACTTGGCCTTATCAGGACAAATGTGTTGCTCTTTGCAGGAACCTCCTTCAAAAAAGGCTGGATCTCTTTTTCTTTGTTTTGGGGGAGGCGGGTGGGGAGGGGGGAGGGGGTGTTGTTGGTTTGTTACTCTTATTTATTTTTGCCAACCTTGTTGAAAGGATTTCTCTCCTTGAAACTTACAATCACTCAAGAGTTTAAGAGGCCAAATGCTTTTCGGGGAAACCTAGAAAACTAGGATGTTACATAAGAAGAGCAAAGAACTGAGCGTGCTTTTCATTTCAAATTTGAGTGGGAAATCCTGTGTGCTTGCTTGAAGGCGTGGCTGTGGTCTCAGTCTGGGTGCTGGTTGGGTGATTCTTGCTCTTTGGAACAGGGTTATGTCCCAAGTGCAGTGACAGTCCACCAGGGCACCCTGTCCTTAATTAAACAAGTGATCATTTTCACGGGAGGTTTGATTTAAATGCCTTTGTCTAACAGTGGAAGGAGGTCGCAAGTGGCATATAGCTTTGGCCAATCTTCTCAATGTAAGCATTGAACTGCCGGCCTGCCCACCTGCTCCTATTTTGGTTCACTTGTTAGAATCAGAATAATCCTCTTCCCTTGAGGAGCAGGGGCAAGTCGACTGCTTCCAAGGCAGTCTTGGCATCAGATTGGCCGCCGTTGGCTGGATGGGTCCCAGGTCGTGGGCCCGGGTGGGAAGCCTGCCAGCAGGCGGCTGTGCAAGGTGGGATGGGAGAGAGGGGAGGGTGGGCTGCAGGACTTGTGACTTCAGCTGCCTAGGGGAGTGAAACAATACAGGACAAAAGCACGTGGTCAGACATGTTTTTTTCCTCCAGTTATATATTCCACCTACACTGACATTCCTTCTTAATTTGAACTTGGCTTCATTTTGCTCTAATGTACAGTATTTACAATAACCCTTAACTTACTAAACTGGCAAGTTTATTTTTCTGTTTGTTTTGTTTTTAATTGTCATTACATTTCCACTTAACAATTTGTTTCACTTCCTTTGTGTTTTTTTTTTGTCTTAAGTTACATTATTAACCAAAACACTCCTATTCCTAAAAGAGCAAAAGGATATGCCTTATTCTATATTTGCACCTTTCACTACTGAGCCCCTATTTGATATGGATTTAATGATGATGCACCTAAAATGATGGTGGCCAAAGCTTCTGTAGCTTTCTGGCAAGAGGCTCACTTTAAAATAAACAATATAAAATTAAGATTTGCCAGTATTCTAACATAGGGTCATTGGACTTGGAGGGGGGTGGGCAGGAGAGTAAATTCAAAAACTGATGAATCAGTCAAGACACTTCAAACTTCCTTTAGGAGTTTTCATTATAATTATTTATTAAAAACCTGAGGAGCATGAAGTGTAGATTTTGCTGGTAGCTTGCGCGTTCCGTCTTAGAGGAGCAGTTATTTCCAAAAAGAGGGGTAGCTCTCTTTGGCTCCTGGTTAAACACCCTGTATTGGGGGGATATGGGGTACACATGCAGAGGCACCTCCAGAGCCTTTTGCAGGGGGTAGTGAGGGGATATGGGTTTTGTATTGGGAAGCAGTGCAGTGTAGAAGTGGATTGAAGTGTTTTATGTTTGTCATTTTACTGTCACTGTATTAATACGACTGAAATTTACATTGCAGACTCAGTCCGCTAGTAGCACACTCCAGAAACACAAATCTTCCTCCTCCTTTACACCTTTTATAGACCCCAGATTACTACAGATTTCTCCATCTAGTGGGACAACAGTGACTTCTGTGGGTAAGTAAAGCAGCAGTAAGAAAGCAGCTGACGAGCAGATTCGGGCATTTTGCACCGCTCTGTCTTGTGGCTTGGGCATGTGTGGTGGTGGTTGGCAGGCACAGACCTCAGACCAGATGCCTGTCCCGCTTGCACTGCCATGTTTGCAATGAGCTGCATAGTCAGTTTCCTTTTCCATGTACATTTCTTAAAAATTTCCCTTCCTTGGCAAAGAGTTGGTTGTGACATGAATATCTACTTGAGGTGTAGTGGGAAAGGGAGCAGGCCCAGTGCTTGTGGAGACAGAAAATAATTCCAGTGTCCTGTGTTTCAGTGGGATTTTCCTGTGATGGAATGAGACCGGAGGCCATAAGGCAAGATCCTACCCGGAAGGGCTCAGTGGTCAATGTGAATCCCACTAACACTAGGCCACAGAGTGACACCCCAGAGATTCGTAAATACAAGAAGAGGTTTAACTCCGAGATCCTGTGTGCTGCCTTGTGGGGTAGGTATTTCACTGCGACTCTGACCTTTTTGTTTTTATTCTCAAGGGTGGACCGGTCGTTTAGAGAAGTACAACTTTGGATAGTGTGGGGGGTTTGGGGAGCACTGTTGGCAGGTAAGACTGAAGGCTCTCGATGCCCATCCCTGCACCGTCCCCCGTGGAACCCTGCAGGCACACACACCAGCCTGCCCTTGTTTCAGCTGTCAAGTGTTGGAAAGAATGATTCATCTCCGTTTCTTCATATAAAGAAGAAAAGGGAAAAGATGAGAAAGACATTTGATTTGGCCCATATTTATAGGGAGAATGAGGAAATTTGTCAAGTTGCTTTTCTTTAAATGCTTCAGTTTCAAGTTTTTTCTGTGCTCTTTGTGACTTGGGCTTAACATCTAAGTGAAGCTTTTAGAAGCAGTCTTCCCCGGGCCAAGAATCTGCAGGAGGGGACGTGAGCTGCCTTACCCGTGCAGGCTTGTGTGGACACCATGAGAGGGGATTCACTGAATCTGTCGCGCACGCAGCTCTGCCACCTCCCCCAGCCCCTCAGGTGCACCTGCTCTCACCCTGACCTCCATCTGCTCTCGCCCTGACCTCGCCTTCCAGTCCCACACCTGTTGTCCACCCTGAACCCTGCCATCAGCTCTTCGTGATAGGGAGGGATTGTGCTTCTACTCAGAAAAGTTTCTTCCTCCCTTGACATTGCGAGTATAAATGCATGAGGACACAGCACATCCTCTCACGGTTCTCCTGGGGTGTCCATGATGGCTCTGCATTCCCCCCACGACCCCATCAGCCCCCCTCACTCTTAGCCACTCACCTGGCCCAAAGTGATGAAGGCAGACACGAGAGCCCCAGGTTCACCTGCTGAACCTCAAGATGCTCCTTGCTCCTGTCGTTGCAGAAGGACCTGTAACTTGGTAGATTGTCCTCCTCTTCTGCCTTGTGGGCCTTGGTCTGTCCTGGCCTCGCTTACCCCCTCTCCCCCAAGGGCTTTGGAAGGGTTGTCTCTGCCCGTTGTAGGCACATTTTTCTTCATATTAAAGGCCCTTTGTGGGGGTGTTTATATCATCAAAATGATTACATTATGTTCAGTGTAGAAGTAATGTTAAACATGTTAATTCTTTTCAAATTGGTGCAGTAATTTGTACATAGGATGTTTGCACTTGGTAGCAGTGTCACACTTCATTTATATTCCTCTAACGCCTGTGAAGTGCTGGGCCCTGTTCTCTGTGCCATTAACCAATTGTTTTTTAGCTAAAATCTTTCTTTTTCCTAATTAACTTCTTCACTACCTCTGAGGAAGATAGGTGACTGTCTCAAGCCTGTGTCTTTTAAAATGCAGTAGAAATCTGTTTTTATCATTATGTGTTAAAAGAAGAGATAGGGAGGTGACTTAAAATAGGTTTCTGTATATGAGTGTATTTGAGTTGCCCCTTGGCTGGGTCACATCACTGGTGGATTTCCTTAAACAGCTTGTGATAGCTGTTGTGAGTTACCTTTTAAGTGAAGTTAAAAATAAGTCTCTTAAAGACATAGACCCAGAAAAGTTAAAACATGTACTATGAGAGCTATAGCCTGACAAGGGGAGGAAATTCAGAGGATGCTGCAGTGCTCTTTTGAAATGGTGAAATGGATGCATCTGCGTTCTGCTGACCCGAGTTAGGTTAGTTTTTTGTGTACCTTCCTAGAAGATGTTTGCTGTGAGTGTCCTTCGTCTTATTGAACTTCCTTGTTTTGTAAATTACTGCATATTTGTTTAATTTTTTAGTAAGGCAATTTCTCCTTGTTTACAGCCAGGATTATTTTAACATATCTTTTGGATGTGATAGTTTCCACTCTTATGATCATAAAGAATTGTGTGCACTTACTGTGGTACTTTGACTACAGTATGATTTATCCTAGAATTGAAAGGAAATTTAAAATCACATGTTATAGAGCTCTTAGCCATTTCTTCCATAACCCTGCACCAGATTCCTGTGAATATAATTGCAGTTCCTAGACCTGCTTACCTTTGAACAATTAGCATTTTAAAGTTTAATTATATCTAAAAATTGTAATGTTAAAAAAATATTTATAAAAAAATTACTATAGCATGCCACAGTTTTTTTCCATAGGCTCATAATTTCCAAGGTTGCTACTTTCCAGTGGCTGTCTATATTCTTTTGACTGCTAGCACTCAGTATTTCACAAAATTACATAGTTAGAAATATATACTGAATTAGAACTAGAAAATAATCCGAATAATAATTCTGTAATTAGAAAATACGGTGTAAGTGCTGAAATATCTACAATTTTTGTGTATGTGAAAAGGTTTTTTTCAGCTCTTTTGAATCTTTGTTCTTTCTTGCTGTAAAATCTGGATGGAGATTTGAATGGTGTTTATTTTTGGAAACCACAAATAATAGATTTCACAGTGCTCATATTTGGGGTAGTTATTACACATTTGGGTGGTTGACAGATTTTTTTAGCTTTTTGATATCGAAGATTGACCAGGAAAATGTTGAAATAGTATATGAACTGGAACCTTTGGAATGAACTCCTTGGTAATGGTTTGTCCTTTCTGCTGCAAATAACTTTTAAGCTATTTAGAATTACCTGACCTAGGTATGTGGAGGGTAAACACTAAAATAATGTTCGAATAAATTTTATATTGATAGGGAGTTAGTTATGGCAAATAGCCAACTTCCAAAGTAAACTTATATGAAAATGAGTGGAGTGTTGCTTAAGCATTAACTTTTTTTATATTGATGATAAACCTGTTTTTAAGTTGGACAGCAGTTTTTTTTTTCTTCTTAGAATGAAGTCATTATCTGATACGTATGATATTTCTATTAAAGAAGAACTACTTTTTTAATAAAAACATATTGGCCTAAAAAAGTATAAGGCCGTAATTCAAAGCCATAGATGCTACCTGGTGAGTAAAACATGAGTGTCGTCATGGCTGCACTGACTGCTGTGGTAGCTGCTGGCCTTGTGTGTCTGCTTACGTGTAAATAAAACAGAAAATTCGTCTTGAAAGATGGGAACCTGCATTGCTGCCTGATAGATTATTATGGGGGACTTTCATCAGGTCACAGTGCTATTAGAGACCGTAGATGTCTGTCCCTAGGATTTGTGAGCATTTCTTTATTTTTGAGGACTCCAGGGCAGGTGGTGTTAGCTTGCAGCGTGCAGTGCTTGGGCATATTGGTAATCACATGCGTGCATGCCAGCACTCTGTTAGTTGCTGAAGTAGCAGTGATGCGAGTACATGTGTGAATTCCAGGTTCCCCACTCTCCCCCAGGACCCAAAAGATGTTTCTGGTTTCCTCATGTTTCCTTTGGTAGATACTGTCCTCCTGGTGTTGGGGTTCCCCCTACTGAATACCAAACAGGCATAGAACTGAGGGGCTGGGAAGGTGTTTTCTTGTTGCCTTCACAATTGTTCTTTTGAAGTTTTCTGGAAAACTGTGTTTCTGAATAAACATGGATCACATGGCTCAAGAAATACATTCTGTTCCTCCCTGTCATTCCATCTGCCTGAAAATATTGACTGAGCGATTACTTGGTGAAAGCACAAATACTTCATTCCTTTTGCCTCAGTGAGTTTATTATCCAGTTTAGGGAATTGGTGCAGACATAGATGTGCCCAATCCCCTAGGAACATAAGGTGCTCTATGCTACAAGTTACAAAGTTAATTTAGGTGACCAAGGTGATAGACCAAGGAATCTGTGTAATTGGGGAAATAAATGAATGATAAAGTCGGCTTGAGGGGCAGAGAGTTTTGAAAGCTGGATGGAGGCTTTTGTACCCTCTTCAAAAGAGAGAGAGTAGTTTTTGAAGGCACAGTATGGCCCAGTGAGTGTTGTAGGAAGGTTAGGATTGTTTGTGGTACAGTCACGAGAAAGTAGGGGGAGAGGGTCGTAACAGCCTCACTTCGGGCCTCTACCTATCAACGGTGAGGTGGCTAGAGCCTGAAGGCGGGTAGAGCAGAGGAAGGGGAACGGAAAGGGGTCTTTTTGGGTGGGGGTCAGTTTGGCTAGTATGAAACTAGCAGTTGTGTTGGGGGCCCCATTGATAGAAATGGCAGGGCTCGAGAAGCTGGTCTCAGTAGGATTGGAAGTAGATAGAAGAGCAGGGAAGTGGGAGTGGAATCAGGCGTTTCTGGTGCTGAGGTCCTGCTCCAGCAGAGAGACAGCAAGGGAGATGCCTGCACTGGGAAGCAGAGAAGGTGCATGGAGACAAGGGGGAGACCGGACACGACTGGAAAGAGTGGAGCTGCAATGTGTCCGAGGCCAGGAGGCCCAGTGTGTACTGTTCCTGGGGACCAAGAACCAAATCCATCTGTTTGTTTGTTAATGATGGTGGAGGGTGGTCTTTAAGACAACCTTAAACTGAGTGATAGACACCAGATCAGTCACAAACTGTTAAGGATTAAGGGGGCTGTGTATGGCTTGTTCTGGAAGTTTGCCCGTGAAAAGACAGATGAAGGAAGCAGGTGGGGATTGTAACATCAGACAAAGTTTATTTGGGTGTTTAATGTCACATTTGAGATGGAGAGTCTGTGGTACCCAGGAGACTGTGGACTGGAATGTCTTGGGGCAACTATGGAAGAACCAGAAACTGGAGGGTGGTGGGGAATCAGGGTATGAGGCGGGCTTGTTTCCCCCCTTGGATCCTTTTTTATATGTAGGTGAATATTTCACCCTCTCTCCTCTATGGTGATTTGTTGCCGTTTGGGTACTTTAAGCTCTGACTATCCTAAGCATCTCTGTCTGTGGGTGACGGGAGGAAACCACTCTTTTCCAGATAAGTGGTGCTGTTCGCTTCATACAAGGCTGTTTGCCAAGCACAGTGTAAAATTGTGGCCTTTCTGTCTGTGAAATAGGAGTGAACTTGTTGGTGGGTACAGAGAGTGGCCTGATGCTGCTGGACAGAAGTGGCCAAGGGAAGGTGTATCCTCTGATCAACAGAAGACGATTTCAGCAGATGGATGTCCTGGAAGGCTTGAATGTCTTGGTAACAATATCTGGTAAGTGTCTGTTCGCGAAAGCAGGCCTCCAGCACTGTTTAAAAATGTGGTACTTCCCGGCACGGAGCTTGAGTGGGCTCATTTTCTGAAGTAATAGCTAAATGAGATAGAACCATAGCGTGATTTTACAATAATGTGATAGGAAATGTGTTCAGACGGGACCCATGTGTGCACGTTTGCCCAGGGCTCTGCTGAGTGGTCCTGGGGCGCACAGGAACCCGCACTTCCTGTTTCATGTTGCTCCCCCACCCTGCCACTGCCCTCTGTGCTCTGTCTGTTCAGGGTGTGGGTTTATGTCCACTTCCTCGCACAGGATTCTTTCATGCAAAAGGAACTATTCTTTGCCATTGATGATAAAAGTATTGTGGTGTTTTTGTTTTTTGTTTTTTTTAATGTCAATCGACACTTACTATAAGTTTCTTTTTTAGAAAGAGCGTTTTTCTTAGTATAGATTATGTATGTTCATTGTAGAAAGCAAGAAACTACTGCAGAAAAGCAAATGGGAGAAATAAACAGTAAAATCATCTGAAGATAGCATCTGTTAACTTCAGTTTTTAATTTCCAATGTTAAGCATGCACACATTCAAAATATACACTTGGGGGAAAAATCTCCATAAAAATAGTTATGCAGTATTTCAAGCACTGACAGAATGATATGACACCCATATACTGATGAGATGGTTTTAACGGATGTTAGAATACCCTGCTGTGCATACATTTGATGTCTACTTGCCCTTGGTAACCACTTTCCTGATGTTGAGGTGTATCCTGTCCATTCTTGTTTGACTAGACCTTGTAGGCTGCTCTTTCCATGTCGCTGAACGTTCCTTCTTGATACCCATACTGCATGGCTACAGATGTTTCTTTGCATAGATGTACTAAAGTCTGTTTCCTAGTCTTCTGTTGTAGGCCTTTCCATTTATTCCTTTTTTTTCCCTCTCATGTAAACATTTTTCACAAGTATCTTTGCAGCTCACTTAACCACAGGACATGTGAAGCCATGTTGCCTAGATCATAATTTCCTAATTTGTGTTTTTGCTGGGATCAAAGAGTATACAGAAGTGTAAGACTTGTTTTCTAATAACCAGCATTGTTTTTTTATTTAATTATCTGCTAACTCGAACTCGTATTTGTTTATATGTAACAAATTTCTTGCAGCTATTTTAGTTTTCAAATAGGCTTTTGGCTTAAGTGAAAATGTTTATTGAAATGCAAAAATTCACTGTGCATCTCATACTTAAATGAGAAAACAACCATTTAAAACTTGAGTGCTGATGGAAAGTAGGTTTTAGAATTGTAGGAAAAATAAATGAGCTAAAAAATGGTTTAAAACTTCGAAAACAGAGAAAACAGGAAGAATAAAATAAGATGTAACCCCTATCTCAGAGATACTCTTGTTAGCATTTTATTGTATTTCCTTCTCTTCGTTTCTATAAATATATCTCACAGTGTGGGAATAAAACACTATACATAAAAGGATGTCATCTTTGTTTCACTTATTTTCCCACATTCAGAAATTCTTCAAAACTTCAGAATATTGTGTTGAAGTGTAAGATCTAATACGGAATGTGCACAGATTATAAATAGTGTACAGCTCCACGAAGACCCATCACAGTTAGGACCCATCCATGTAGCTTCCACCCTGGTGATGAAGGGGTGCCATCCCAGCCCCTCAGTGGCTCCCCTGCGCTGCCTCCCAGTACTGCTCCTTCTCCCCAGAGGGAAGCACTGTCCTGACTTGAACACCTCAGAATATACTAGGTAGTCTTTTGTGTCTGGCTGTTTTCCTAGAGCAGTTTTACGTTTACAGAGAAATTGAGCAGAAAGTATAGACAGTTCCCATATTGTTCCCTTCCAGTTTCTCCCATTCTCTCACATTATTGGGGTATATTTGTTACAGTGGATGAACCAATATTAATACCTTATTATTAGCTGAAGTCCACAGCTTACATTAGGATTCTCTCTCTGTGTGTGTCCTCTGGGTTCGACACACGCATAATATTATTCACCGTTACAGTATCATACGGACTGTTAGTTCCATTGCCCTAAAAATCCTCTGTGCTTCACCTACTCACTGCTCCCTCAAAGCCCTTGGCAACAGCTTATCTTTTTTTTTTTTTTTTTAACTGTCTCTATATTGCCTTTTCCAGAATGTCATAGGTGGGCTCTTGCAGTGGATAGCCTTTTCAGAATATTGAGAGCAATTACCTTTTTATGAATCTATGTGATAACTTCTTTTGTCTGTTCCACGTGCTTGCTCAGTATTTTTGCTAGGTTATCTGTCTTCTAATGATTTATAGGAGTTCTTTACGTGTTCTGGGTATGAGTCTTCTGTTAGCTCTGTTAAGTTGTGCTTATCTCCAGTTTATGGCTTGCCTTTTCGCTGGATTCAAGTCCCCGAGTTGGGTGATCTATGAAACCCTTTTGTGCTCTCAAATGAGAAATAATAGTTACTCTAGAGAGTTTTGAGAATCAGATATCATAATAGCTTGAATTGAGTTTCTAGTGAAACTGGTACAAAATGGTTTCCAAGGGGATGATATTTATTGTTTATTGCAGTTTCTTTTGGTTACTATTGTTGTTAAGATATCTACTTTTGAACATACATATAAAGTACTTATATTCATTTTGCTAGGCAAAAAGGATAAGTTACGTGTCTACTATTTGTCCTGGTTAAGAAATAAAATACTTCACAACGATCCAGAAGTTGAGAAGAAGCAGGGTTGGACAACCGTGGGGGATTTGGAAGGATGTGTACACTATAAAGTTGGTAAGTCCCACAGTGGTCATGAGGGTTCTCTTTTTCCACGTTTTAATTAATCTTCCATTTAAAATCCATGTGTTTTTGAAGCTTTTAGTAATGGACTTGTCTCTGAGACTTGTGACTCATTTCTGCATCATGATGTTCCTGAGGCACCTTCTGATCCTGAGCCTGCAGGGCCCTGTTGATCATAAAGCGTTCACTCCAGCTGTCCCCGTCCTCTGTCCTGAGCCTCTTCTCACCTTTCCTTGGATGGTCCACATTCTGCTCTGTGAGCTGTGGTTCAGAGTGACCTCTTTAAGGAAGCGATGCCAGAGGAGAGCCAGTCGATTTGGCTTCCTCCTTTGTGCTGCAGGCTAGTTCTCACTTGGAGGACTGTGGGTCCTTGGCAGGCACTGATTGGGAAGAAGCTGTGGCCTGTCAGCTTGAATTAAACGCGCTGTCCAGAGCCCTGCTCATCACTAAGAAACATGTCTCACTGGCCAGTCATTGTTCCATGGCAACTGTTTTGTTCTTAAGATCTCACAAGAACAAAACCAAAATAAATTTTTTTGTGTTGGAAAAAATATCAAAATACTGGTACTGATGTGGAAAATAAGGGGGAAATAATGGAGCTTAGCCCAATTACAGTTTTATGGGTGAGATGATGTGTTCTAATTGAATTTGAAATGGAAGGTTGAGAAGATTAGCAAATGGTCTCTGTATACCTAAGACTCAGTAATGTAAGGGGCGTATTGAGTGTTGATTTCTGCTTATGTGTTTTCTCTTCTTCTGTGTTTATGAAACTACATACTGTAGTCAGTGCCTCTGCTCCCAAGGATGTTACAGTCTTTAGTGTTATTGTCTTGTTTATGTCACCTGTCCACAGGCCTCGGCTCATTGGTTACTAACGAGTGTGGGTGCCACCCTGATAGTGGGGTGATTCCAAGTGATCCTGCAGGGTTCTATCCCCTTGGTATAAATTTTGGGATTAGGATTTTCTGTGTTGTGTTTTTGTGTAATATTTTTATTTGTTGAGATGTAACTGAAATCGTCTAAGGCTAAATGTAATGAACTGGCTCATAATAGCTGAATTATTCCTGAATAGTTGATCCTACAGGGGAGCGAGAGGCAGATATATTAGAGTGAGCTGGGCTTTTTACCAGGTCAAAACATCAGTCTTCATTCAGGCTTGTCATTCTTACTGAAGGAATCACAAACACTTCTTTGTTATCTTTAGACTTTTAGGAAATTATATTCAGTTTATTAAGACCTGTGCTGTACAGTATGGTTGCTGTCAAGAAACAAGGGGCTATTTAAATTTATATTTAAATTAATTAACATGAAATAAACTTAAAAATTTCTTTCCTCAGTGACAGTAGTACATTATAAGTGCCCAATAGCCCCATGTAACTAGTAGCTGTCCTATCAACAGGGTGAACATAAAACCTTTCTGTCATCACAGAAAATTCTGTCCCGTCAGCACTGGTTTGGACAGCCTCTTACAATCTTTGTATCATAATAGTCATGTGATTCATTTGAATAGTGACAATACATGGAATTTAACAAGGAGAGTTATCAAGTCAACAAGCCATGTCTTATGGTTTAGAGAGCACGTGAAGACACTTGGGGGTCTGCACCAGGCAGTAAGTCAGGAGTGGCCAGAGCCCCTCCAGGTATCTGCTCTAAGTAGAGTTGCTGGCTGAAACAGCTGTAAAGCCGTGTAAAGGAAGCCTATATATATATATATATACATATATATGCATATGTATATATATATATATAGAAAAAGTTAAAGAGAAATTTTCTTTACTTTTGGCACAGAACTTTAGGTAGAATCCTAGCAATTACTACTGTCTCTATAGCTCAAGAAGTGGTTTGAAGTGATACTTGATCTTGTACACAGAAATAGATAGAAGTCAAACTCAATTGATGAGTATATTGTTGTAGCCTTTCGTGTTTCCTCCACCTGTAAGCCCCACACCAGACTCCAGAAAGGCCACATGGAAGATTCTACCTCTTGCTGGGATTCGGGAGCCTCTTGGCTGATAAATCACCTCATTTTCCTTTTGAACTAATACTGAGCCCTTGAGATGGAAGCGTGGAAAGGCCGACACTGTCCTTGATTATTGAATACTTATAGTCTAACAAGGAACTCACAGATAGTAACCAGGGTATGCAGTTGAGTCCGGCACAGCCTTAAGGAAGATGGGAACAGCCTGAATTGTACATTACAGAGTAGGAGAAGTGAACTGTGGGGCCTGACCTGTCAGCATTTTTCTCTTAGTGGTTTGGATGGATCAGCAGAAGGCATATTCAGAAAATTTTCAGAAGACAGCTAAAAGAATTTAGAGTTCCATGTTGATACTGACCTGTGCTCCGCTTGTTTGTTGTTTCAGTAAAATATGAAAGAATCAAATTTCTGGTCATTGCTTTGAAGAGTTCTGTGGAAGTCTATGCGTGGGCACCCAAGCCATATCACAAATTTATGGCCTTTAAGGTAACAACATCAAGTGCACTTAAAAAGTAGCATCAGCCATGCACCCTGTGACCCAGAGTCGGGGAATATGTCTAAAAACCGTGAATGGTTACAACTGATCATTTAAAAGCCATGTGCTGATTTGATATAGCTTTTCCATGAGAGGCCATTTCTAATGGAATAAACTGAGCTGTCTACTTTCTGAGTCCTTGGCATGTAAGAGGGGAGCAGAATGTTGGGCAGACACTGGGGTTGGAAGGTTAGATTAAACCACCTCCATTTAGAAAGCAGACTGTAACCCTCCACCTGAAGTCATGGACGTGTATAAAGATTTAGATGTTCATCATTTTGACAAGTATTCAGCAATAGGCAGCTTTAAGGTATATCTGTTCAGAGGACTAATTAAAAATGAAGTTATAGAAATTGTTAATGACACAAGGAATGTATTTTATACATTAAATAGAACAAGTATTAAAAATATGTGTAATATACCATTTTTGTTTAAAGAAAAATACTGTAGAAAAATATTAGCAGTTATTTTTGTGGGTATTTTTCATATTCCTTTTTTGTAATTCTAGAGTTTGCACTAGATACAAATTTATAAAATTCTTAATTAAAATGATATTGCTATAACATTAAATATTATAAATGACTTAATAACATCACTTCTGATATTAGACACAAAACCTTAAGCATTGCACCCAGGGCCGTTTTAGTGCAGGGCAAGAAATTAAGAATTTTGTATCCAAAATGATTCTATTTACTTATTTTTTAAAATAGTTTTGACATATTTTATTAAGAGTAGGCTTCTGTTATTTGGAAAATTGACATATTTAGACTGCTTATTGCTTGATTCCCCAGTAAAGCAGAATAAATGGGGTTATCGTATTTGCTAAAGAAAATAAAGCTATATATTAGTGACTAAAAGCAATTGATCGTATGGTTACAATTATCTTCTGAGATCTGATCTTAATTACCTTCATGTGCTAGGTACCGTACTCGTTGATTTTATAAATAAATACCTTATTCAGGTCTGTCTCATGAGCCGTAGGTGTTGACGTTAATGAGAAACTGAGGCCGCCCAGGCTGTTACAGTACGTGGTAGCCTCTCGTTACCGTCATCACTCTGGTTGAAAAATCAGAGTGGAGGCTTGAGGAGCTCAGCAGAGACTGTAGTGATCACACTGATGAAACTCCCTGTCCATGTCTCCTGCATCAGCTCTCTCCATTGTCTGAGTTAGAATAGTTGATGCTGACTAACAGATAAGAGTAACTGAGTGCCTGGGTCTGGCTTGTCCAGTTTGGACCATTAGAAATAAGTTCTGCTTCTTCTCACTGCTGCTCTTCTTTGTAGTCATTTGGAGATTTGATGCATAAGCCATTACTGGTGGATCTCACTGTTGAGGAAGGCCAGAGGTTGAAAGTGATCTATGGATCCTGTGCTGGATTCCATGCTGTTGATGTGGATTCAGGATCAGTCTATGACATTTATCTACCAACACACGTAAGAAAGAACCCACACTCTATGGTTGGTTGACTGGCTTCATTTTGTTTTGACTTTTTCCTTTACTCTGCTTAGTGAACTAACACAAGCAGGGATTCCTTGCTTCCCCTTTGGTGTGGGGGTGAGTATTTAAATGACGTGCCCTGTTCAATAGCTCTGCTCCGAGGCAAGTGGGGAAACCTCTCCTGGCTCTGAAGCCCTCCGGAAAACCTCCTAGCCCTGCTTTCACTAACACGGAAGGGTTGGGGCGGTTGCTGGCAGGTCAGAACCTCTGTGGGTCGGGACTGGTTAGAGGAACATAATTTATTAAGTGGAGCCCACAATCCAAATTATGTTCCAGGGGCTCAGAAAATGTGACCTCGTAGAATATAGGACCTATCAGAGGTAGTCTCTCACATATATATTGCATGGATTTTCCAAAATGTTATCCAATTGCTGTGTTTATCAACAGGAATCTGAACCAGTGCATTCCCAAAGACATTCTTATTGAGCCCTTTTGCGGGTATAGAAATAGCCACAAATGTGCTTCTCTGTACTGTATTCCTCTTCTCTAGATCCAGTGTAGCATCAAACCCCACGCAATCATAATCCTCCCCAACACGGATGGAATGGAGCTTCTGGTGTGCTATGAAGACGAAGGGGTTTATGTGAACACCTATGGAAGGATCACCAAGGATGTGGTTCTGCAGTGGGGAGAGATGCCAACATCTGTAGGTATGTGTCCCTGGGAGGAAAAGGCCGCATGTTGTAAAAGTAGAGCCTTTCCTAAAAATGTGTATATTTTGGATACTGATTTTGCGTGTTGTTCAGACTTTTTGGCCATTTAACAGAATGGTTGTCAGTAGTTGGTGGAAAGTGAGATTGTAGACCGTGACACATGTTATAGTCTTATGTTAGGACAGAATCCAGGTAATTAATTTTTAAAACTGCATCATTCACAATCCTTCATTTAATCTTTAAGTCAGCCAGGGAAAGTAGGACAGATGTAGTTATTGACTGGTGTGTGGAAAGTGAGGGGAACAGGAAGGTAAGTGATTGTTCTTGCAATCTCGTGGCCCAGCTGCAGTCGGCACACAGTCTCCCAACCTCCTTTGTGCATTCGGCCGTGGAGGCTGACGTCTGGAACCCTCATGGCTCCAAGTTCATGTCCCCAAACTATTTTGGTTTTATTGCAGTCAAGTCTGGCCCTGTCCACTTGCCTGCCTCCCTGGTAAACTAGTGTGATAAAAATACAAGCTAAACTGTGGGGGTGCTGCGAGGTGGGGCGGGGGTGGGTGATGCTCCAGCATGAACTGCCTCAGGGGAGTTAATAGCCTCAACTGTTAATTCCAAATACCGCCTCCCAGGATGGACCACAAGGTTGCACATGCACAGTTCCTTGCAAACAAAAACCCGCAGATACTAGCTGTTTAGAGGGATAGTGGGTGGGTGTGTCTGTGTGTGCGTGAGAGAGAGGGAGGGAGACCCAAGTGGTTTCTTTCCACGGCTGTTTCCTTATCTTTAACAGTATGTGTTTTCTCCTCTCAAAAAGCATATATTCGGTCCAATCAGACGATGGGCTGGGGAGAAAAGGCCATAGAGATCCGGTCTGTGGAGACCGGCCACTTGGATGGTGTGTTTATGCACAAAAGGGCTCAAAGACTGAAATTCTTATGTGAACGCAATGACAAGGTAACACTTTCCTTAGAGATTCTTTTTAGTTGCTTCTTTTAGCAGTGGTTTATTTTACATGGAGTTTGGTGAAGCCTTTCCTTGGCGTTTTGATAGATTCTGAAATAAATTTATTAAGGAACTTTTAAGTAGTGACTTTTTAGACCCGTTTATGGAGGTCAGGGTATATTTTGTTTTTGTTGAGGGGATGGAGGTGTTTATCTCTGCAGAAATCATCCTATAGTGGGTTTTTGTTTTTTGTCTTTTGGGTTTTTTTTTTCCCTATTAGCTGGCCTGTCTAGGGAACGTTTGGTTAGGGATAGAGAAGGTTAAAGCTACCAATTTAGATGGGTGGGATTCTTTTGTGATTAGAAGGAAGCCTCATGCAAATTTAAGTAACAGTAAAATTTTCTCTCACCTGATATATACCAGAAATATACCACTTGTTAGTCTGCCTTTTGAGTAGTGAAATAACTTCATTTGCGTGGCATAAATGCCTAAGAGGAAAAATAATTTTATGCAGAAGCAGGAGTACTTCCTGCAGCTGAGACTCCAGGGCATCAAAGCCCTAGTTAAAACCTTTGCTTTTCAAAACTGGCCGCATCCTTGTCTTCTCCAGGACTGACTCACTTCCTCCCCAAACCAGCCTTGGAGTGGAGCAGACAGCTGGTCAAGGGTGTTGACCCCTCCAGCCTTTTCTAAGCCCAAATTTCTCTCTTTTCTGTCACTTGGATGAAAATATGTCTGACCACCTGAGGCAGCCCACTGCAGCCTTAGAAACATTTCCACCTCTTGCTTCACGTTAAAATGTATTAAACCTCATAGCAAGCAGACCTCAGGTTGACTTCTCAGATGAAGAGCTGTCATTTCTCCTTGCTGTACTCAAGAGCCGTGTCACCACCAGCCCACTTCCTCCTGCAGTCCTTTAGCTCATTTTCTGGTGCACGTGACCTTTTTTTTCCTGCAATAATATCTCCCAAATCTTTTACCTTGAAAATCCTTAGAACTTCAGACCAAACCCAGGATTTTGCCAGTTTTGGGGCTTATATTTTCCTAGGTACGTTCAGTGGTGCCATAACCATGATATTCTTTGAACTTTGGGCATTTAAATATTTTTATCTTTCATTATGTCACAGCTCTCAGGGTTTATTAATAAAAGGCACAAAACTAAATTATATTGTTTTGTAGAGTCATATGAATAACATACATTTTGGCTTCATTTTTTAAAAGAGAAAAATGAGATGGCTGAGGAGCCTCCCCACTGCTCATTGAGTTTGCCAAACCTGTTTATCTTTCAGAAGGAATTAAGCGTGGAGGTGAACTCTAACGTTCCCGTTCAGGAACACCACCTCTGTTCCTCTGCATTCTCACAATAGGGCCCAGTGTTTGAGAAGTCACCCATTGGCTAAGGAGCCTTCCTAGTCAAGATGAAAACTGGCTCCTTACAGACGATGAATGGACATCATCCCAGATTTCCCGTGGGAGGGGCCTCTGGGGTTGTGGAGCCAGGATCCCCTGACCCCTCACCTCTCCTCCTGCAGGTATTCTTCGCCTCGGTCCGTTCCGGGGGCAGCAGCCAGGTTTACTTCATGACGCTGGGCAGGACCTCTCTTCTGAGCTGGTAGGAGTGGCAGGCAAGGATGCCGGCCCCAGAGTCACTGAGATGCGGACCTGGAATTCCTGGCAACTGGAGCTTGGAGCCGCCCAGGTCGCATGGGCGGGGGTCTCCTCTCCCCTCCCGCCCGCTTTTATCAGTCCATCCCCATTCTCTCCTTGTCCTGTTTGAAATAAATCAAGGCTGCAACGCAGTTGGTGCTGTTGAGACTCTGCCATCAGGTGCTATCAGTGTTGGGATCGAGCATCAGGCAGAACGCAAACGCCTTCCCTCCAGCTCCAGAATAACTTGTCTGTGACTCTGTTCCGGGCTGTCTGCAGGTGGAGACCAGACACGCCGGCGGGTGGTTGGAAGTGGGCACAGTGGGTGGAAAGTGTGCTCGAATGAGCAGGTCACCGAAGCCAAGAGCAGATTTAATATAGTAACATTAACAATGTATTTAATTGACATTTCTTTTTTGTAATGTGACCATATGTGGACAAAGAAGAAGGTGCAGGTTTAAGAAGTTAATATTTATAAAATGTGAAAGACACAGTTACTAGGGTAACTTTTTTGTGGGTGGGACTTGGGAGGCAGGGTGGGTGGGTTAGGGACCCATTTGTTTTCTTGGGATTTTTTTGTTTGTTTGTTTTTTGGCCAAGAACTCAGTCATTTTCTGTGTACCAGGTTTTGACTAAATCGTGTGCAAATGATTCTTTAAAAAAAGAAAAAAAAGAAAAAAAAAGAAAAAGGAAAGGGCGTGCATTTGTATCCTGGCCAGAACCTTGTTGTGTGACAGTATTAGCGCTGCCTTGGTCAAAGGTTTAATTTTTGTTTAAACCTAGAAGTGCAACAGCAGTTTCACCACGGTCTGCACTTGTGGAGGGAAAAAATTTTGTTTTCAACCACGTGTTTATTTTTTCGCCTACCTCATTGTTTTTAATGCATTAAGAGGTGGTTTAGTTTATATGTTTTTGGAGGAAAACATTAATGTTTAATTTAATCTTAATACCAAAACTATCCAATTGAAGTTTGACTGTTATTTCGTCACAAGTCTCAGTAGGCACAAGAGAAATTGTCCCCGAAGATGGGAAACAGCCACGAGGTTTGCTACGCTGACTGGCACGTCTGCTTTCTGAGTTGAGAGAGCAGATGGTGCCTTTTCCACCAGATTCACCAGTAGTGGTGGATGGGCGGCCGTCGTCCACAGCACAAGGGGCCTCACTGTTCTCAGATCGGGGTTTGCAGACAGGTGGTCATATGGGGACAGCCCCACAAACTGTTAACAGTGTTGCAGGAACCTTTCCTTGGGGCCCTTTTCCTAAAAATGCAATGCACTAAAACTATTTTAAGAATGTAGTTAATACTGCTCATTCATAAGATAGCATCTTCCTGTGTTTGGGGTATGATATCAAAGCCCTGGCTTCTCTTGTTCTCTCCCTTGCTCTCCTGTTCTCTCTCTGTTTTTTAAACCAGTTTTACTTTATGAATATGTTCATGACATTTGTAATAAATGTCTTGGGTAATGATTGGTTTCATGGCTTCTGATCAGTCGCTTCCTCTGAGGATGTTAATTTTAATTACTTGGTAAAGGAGCAGCGCTCAGCGCTCTGGCTTTGCCGTCCACCTTTCCTCTTGTTGAGTTCTGATGGAAATGTCATGTCCACCAAACAAGATTTTGGTGTTTCATAGGCTTGCTCCTCCTCCTTGGTGGATTTTCATTTATAACATGTAAGTGGACGCTTCCCTCCCCCAGATGTAACAGTCACTTGTACCTCTTTGCAGAGGTCTGGTCCGGCATTCACATCCCGTTTGGCATCTGTTTGACTCATCGTTCTCTTCCTCCTGGGCCAGCATTTTTGCCAGAGGCTCTCCTTTGAATTTCAAAAACCTAGTGAAAAGCACATACACTCACTAATGCAGAAACAACAGCTGGTCACGTACACCCACCACGACAGGACCTGATGAGAAAACCCGCCTCTGTGTTGGAAGGATAAGGCCGAGGAAACGGATTTCCTGTGTGTGACTTTGGTGTAGTGCTGATGTCTAAGGCAGAAAGAGCTAGTTCTTTCCTACTAATTTATACTGAACATAGAGAAGATTGGGGAGTTAATCCCACTTTGGAAGGGACTTCTGAGACAGGCCAGACTTTGTCACCACAGGACTGCAGTCACCGTCACATCACTGCTGGCAATTCCCTATTCAATTTGGCTTTTGACCCAGGACAGAATGTGCCACAGTGAATATGTCCACTAAAAGGAGAAAGGACTGCATGGCGGGGTCACTGGTAGCCCCCTCCCATGACTTTAGTGAAAGGTAAAAGTTGGGCAGGTGTCTTTGAAAAAATGCTACACTTCTGATACCTACATGGAAGATATAAAAAAGGGTGAGGCCTCATGGTCTGCGTCATCCACAGACTTGAAGCTTAGTGTCTGTAAGTCAAGGGCTGTGGCACAGACCATGCAGACAGTGTTTCATTGGAATTGCTGAGTACTGAGAACTTGACAAAAACCACATTTCCTTTAGGGGTGATGGGCTCCAGGCTCAGGTCAGGGTCGGCCTGTCCTAGTTGGGCAGCACCTGGTGGTGTTGGAGTTGAATGTGATTGAGTCCCTCGTTGGTCTTAGCTGACTGAGGTCAGCGGGCCACTGGTCCATAAAAGATGGCGAGCTGTCACAGTGTTCCTCTTTTAGAGAAAGGGATGATCTTTTTCCTTTAACAGGGTAATGACTTCACAGAAGTGCCAAGATGGCAGAATTAACAGATGAAAATAGTGTTACGCTGATACCGTTAAATATGGAACATTGAAATCTATGACAACTCTTCCAAACAAAATACTAGTATGATTCTAGGTTTAGTGAAAGCTTTAATAAGTGATACCTTTCCATGTTTAAAGCAGAGTCTCTCTGTATCGAGCGCAGTTGTTTTTACTTTTTCTCATGCACATGTTGTGTTGAAGAAAATGTTTACAAAAAATGGTTTTGTTACACTAATATGCATCACGTATTTATGGTTTATTTTTAAGTGATTTTTGGTGGGTTATTTAGGCTTTTGTCTTAGTTGTAGTCCACTTACAGTGATTCATAATCCCTAATTTTGCCAGTTCTAAATTTGCTGAACAGTAATGCAAATGACAAGCTGCATTAAATTTACTAATCAGAGCTGCAAAGTAGACTGGTGGCAAGTACACACACAGCCTTCTTTTTTTCAGTGCTAACTTGTCTTCTGTGTATTATGAAAACTACTGTTGTCCCTCTTCTCCCTTTTTGTCCTTAAATAAAGTAAACATGACACCTATTTCATGTGGCATGAGTTTCAAATATATTCTGTTCCTTCAGAATGTTTCCTTCCTATAAGGATCCTCCTTCCCCGGTGCCACCTCTGGCCCGAGCGGGCAGCTCCTGGGTCCTGCCATCTCCCTAATTAGCAATGGCCCAGGGGGTCACCAGGCACAGGTTTTTTTTTTTTTGCACATGGGCTTAGTTGCTCCGCGGCATGTGGGATCTTCCTGGAGCAGGGATCGAACCCATGTCCTCTGCACTGGCAGGTGGATTCTCAACCACTACGCCACCTAGGAAGCCCCAGGCACAGGTTTTGAAAGCAGCAAACGTTTGTTCAAAGATTTTAGAATGAAACTGATGGGTGAGCTCTTGATTGCCATATTCGTGAAGCCAAAAACAGAGTAAAGCTCATTCTTAAGGAAGAAATCAGGTTTTACTTTTGCAAGTCTAAATTGACTTTAAGATGTGAAATGCATGCTGTCTGTACTGTAGCTATTTTGATAACGAAAGGGACCCTTTCTCAAATTGGCACATAGACATGACCTTAGGCCTAGTCACTGGAGCTCCTTCAGTGCAAGGTCATCATGGCCTCAGCCGTGGGTGTGCCCCATCAGGCCCCTCCTAGCCTGGCAGGAACATTCCTCATTGGATAGATCCCCGGTCACACTGTGGGCGTCAACACCTTGCCCAAGCCCCTGGGGTCGGGGGAGGGGTGGCCACGCCACCTCATCAGTTACATGCATTAGTCAACTAGCTCCTCTGTGCTTTGCACTACAAACATGTTCTTTCTCTAAGAAATAAACTCGTAAATACCTAGGCCACCAAATAGGCAAGTTTTTTCTCTTCCTGCTTGTTTGTTGCAGCTGGTGTGGGTGACAGGTGGTGGCCCGTCATTCATGGTCCCTGTTCCAACTTCCCTTCATTGGTGGAGATTTCACTTACAGCGTCAAGTCAGCCCCTGTAATGAGTGCCAGCCCACTGATCTGGTGTCACATTCAAGGGTGTGGTGACATTGCTGCTTTCTCTGCCATCTAGGACTTAATGCCCAGGTTTCATTTTAGGAGAAGTAGGTGCTGTGTTTTGTAAAGTACAGTGGCTAAGGAATTAAGTTGGGAACAGTAGCTACTACATTTTCTTATGGGAGATTCTCACACCCGGTCCTCCTTGCCCTTCACTGTAAAGTGATCATGTCATATCTGCATTTCAGAATCTTTCTGGAACTCTCCCATTTTTGCCTCTGCCTTGCCTAACTTCCCTGTGCTCACAGTTCACCTCATTTGTCCTCTCTGTATCCTGATGGCGACACGGTGTTATCTTGTTCACTCTGTTCCTGTGTGAATACAGAGCCTGCATATGAGCTGAGATTGGTTCTAACTGCTCTGCTCCTCAGAATTTCCTGGTTGTGTGCTTCAGTAGCTTGAAATAAAAACCCTGATGTTAACAGCCCTTTGTGCAGTGTGGGGCTGGTGAGGAAGTGCACTGAGTAGCCAGGCCCCAGGGGGGGACTGCGAGCCTCTCCCATGCTGGGCACGGGCTACCCGGTCCCGGAACAGACTCACCAGTCCCCCGGCTGCGACTTGCCTTCCTGTAAGAACAGCAAGGTTCTTTGATGCCTAAGTCTCATCTCCTAGTTTGCTTGGTTACAGGAAATTGAGTTGATGATCCAGCACAAAATGATATAAAACTATTGTTTTTATTTTGGGCTGAGTTGTGAAATTTTGGCAGCATGCCCCCCAGGGGTCCTGCAGAGAGATGACATAGCTACAGCTTGAGCAAAGCAATGCCGCTTCTTCCTTAAGTGTGTTTGAAAGTCAGGCTTCGTTACAAACCTTAGAAAACCAGTACTAAACAACTTTTCTACAATAAACGATATTAAATCCTGCCTTGATTCTTTTATTAACAGCTTTATTGAGGTAACCCATACCATGCAATTCACCATTTAAAGTGCACAGACAGGGACTTCCCTGGTGGTCCAGTGAAGTTAAGACTTCACCTTCCAGTGCAGAGGGTGTGGGTTCCATCCTGGTCGCGGAGCTCCAGAAAGATAAAACAGAAGCAATATTGTAACAAATTCAATAAAGATTTTTAAATTGGTCCACATCAGAAAAAAAATCTTAAAAGTGTACAATTTGGTGGCCTTTAGTCCTTCAGAATGGTGAGCACATCACCACACCCCATCTTTAAACACGGTTACCTCCCCAAGAGAGCCTGCACCCCTCTGCCTCTGCCCCTCAGTTCCCTCCCCTCTCGTCCCCCTAAACTGCATGCAACCCCTTATCCACTTCCTCTCAATGTGGACGTGCCTCTCCTAGATGATCCATGTCAGTGGAATCCTACAGTGGGTGTCCTTTGTCACTGGCCCCTTTGGTTTTGCAGTGTCTGGAGGTTGCTTACACATCCTGTTTTAGCTTGAGCTTCGCTTCTTTCTCTGTGTCTTTGTTCTTTGTTTCTTTTTATTGGCATCCTTTGTTCTTTGTCTTTGCCACAGGTCCCTTCCTTCAGGCTTAGGAACGGAGGACCACCTCACTGACAGCCAAGCTGGGTGGTCCTAGCCCGCAGTGAGAGCTGAGGAGTTAACCTTTCACCCTGAGGGGGAAGCAGCCTGACAGGCTGCCCCAGAGATGGATTCCTGCTGAGATGTGCTTCCACTGTGAGCTCTTAGAAACCCAGTGATCCCCTCCCCTCCGAGACCTTGATGCTAAATGTCAGGCACCTTGCAGGTCAGGTGGTACAGGGTGATCATGTTTGGGGGTGGGGGGGGGCATCCAGAAGTGCAGCTGCCACGTCTGCAGACCCAACACCTACCTGCCCTCGGAGGGCCAGTCTCCAACCCCGGGAAGCTGGGGGCTGGATCCAGGTCCTCAGGTTGTCCCCCTGGCTCACGTGCTCGCCCCTAGGAAGGGCCAGTTGTGCTGAGCCAGGTCCCTTTCTCATCCTGAGCAGGTGGGCTCAACTGTCCCATTTCCAAAGGGCCTTCCCCTGTTGGGGCCTTGTGCTTCTTACTGGCATTGAGAACACTTCCTTAGTGCTGCCTGTGGAAGGCCACCTAATTGTCCCTGAACCTGCCCTTCCAGGGTACCTTGTTGAGTAGGTGTGGACGCTCCTGAGCTTCTGGGAACTTGGTGGCATTTGGGTGAGGCCGACGAGTTGAACTCTGCTGGGCACCTCGTGTCTGGAGGTGCCGTGCTCCTGGGGGATTTGCAGGGCGCTGTCTACAAGGGCAGCTCTGAAACCAGTGCTCAGTGTGCTCTGGGTGTTAAAGCAGAGCCTTCAATAACGGCGCAAATGGGGAGGTTTACACTCTTCACCAAAGGTAGCGATGTGGCTGCCGAAAGAGCTGGTGTGTATTTGGACTGATTGGAGAAAGCGGTGAAGTGAGAAAAGAGGATGCCCCTGTTCTGATCGTGTCACACTTGACCTGATACACCCAATTGTGGGATCCAGACCAACCACAGCGTTGGCCCAGGTGAAGGACTGACTGGGAAGGGCCTCAGACCAGTTCCCAAGAGGACTGGCTTAAAGGAAAAGTGACAGAAATAATTAGGAGAAGTAATCATAAACTTCTGAAGAGTGTTCTTCTGATCAATCCAGTTTGGGGTCGTTAACAACAGTGATGACAGCAGATACTTTGTCTGCTACGCCACAGGCATGTACTTAGGGCTTTTACACATGGCCGCTCCGCCTGTAAAAGAGAAGACAGGGTATCACTTGTTTACTTTATTTGGAAAAATAATTAGGTTCAGGAGGGGTAGCTCTGCGAGGTGCCAAGTGGTAGATCTAGAAAAAGTGGGTTGAACCCATAGACTGCTTTCAGTATGGAAGGGACTGGAAGAAGGACATGGGCAACTTCCATAGCTGGCTAGGCCCACGCCCTTGAGGCTGACCTTGTTGGGATGTAGAGGGAGATGTTTGAGTTTTGTTGGGAAGTAGAGGAGGGCCTTTGAGGTTTGTTGGGACTGGATATCAACAAGGCTGGTAAACAGTGCGTGAGCCGTTTGAGAGCATTTTTGAACTCAAGTACAAATGGCCTTGATATTCCTCATAAACATGAATGAATGTTTGAGCAGATGGGGATTTGGGCAGCAATCTAGAGACTGATTCTGTGTGCAGCAGGAATGGATGGGCAAGGGCATGATGGGAAGTTTCTCCAGGACACGCGGAGTTTGTTTGCAGCCCCACAGAGCACCCCACCGACCCCCTACCCAGGGCCTCTCTGGGAGCCTCACCACCTCTGATTGTGCTTTCCCAGTACTGCGGCCAGCTCCCCAGTGAACGCTGTAGCCACCAAGTAGGGATCTAGGGACTTACCCACCATGGGTAACTAGCAGGTCCTGCTGGACCTGAGAACATTTGGTTCTGGGGGTGCTTTCTGCCTTAAGTCAATCCTCTGGGTTGCAAAAAGAAACTGCATGTTCCCAGATCCATGTCTCTCAGATTTCCAGCCTTATTTAAACAATGGGATGCTTGTCTATAAAGCAGAGAAAAGAGGTACTGGTGTGGATATTAAGTTCAAATTTACAAAGTTCTTCAGAGATCCAGCAGTGAGAACTGATACTGCTTTGCTCTTGAGGTTTATGGATAATCTCTGTTGATGTCAGTGTCAGATTTATTTTTCTTTTTTAGTTTTCTAGTATGGTGATAATTCTGATAGGTGAATAATGGCAATTTTTAAACAGTTAACCTTGTAAGAAAAGAACACCAAAAGTATATGATGTCAACAATCTGGGGATGCTTTTGGGTAGTCGCAGTAGAAGCTTTTAAGATGTGAGCACAAAGAAGTGAAGCTGGCAACACAGACCATCATTTTGTCTAGTCTCTGGTGTAAGACACGACATATGCTTAATTGTGCCCAGTTTAATATGTTTTTATTTAACTCTATATTCCAAAATGTAATTTCAACTTGTAATCAAAGCTTTCAACAATAGGATAGTTAACATTCTTTTTTACACACTAAGACTGGAATTGTGGATGTCACACATCACATCTCAGTTCTGAGCCACTTTTTAAGTTCTCCGTTGCCACTTGGGCTGGTGGCTGACATTTTGGACAGCGCAGTGCTAGAGGCTTTACCTTATCGTTAATCCACTCTAGAATCTTCTGAAGTAAATATTGTTGATACATTTTACTGAAGAAGATACTGAAGTTCCTAAAAGTGAAATAACCTGCTGAGGGGGTCGTCCTAGGGAGGCTTAGGACCTTGTCTGTTTATCTCCAGACTCTGGTTTTTCTACACCTTAGTGCACATTATTTTGATTGGTGTTTTAAAATACTTTTAAGAAACATTTCAATTTTTTTAAGACGAAGTTCCACTGGAATGTTACCTGGGATGGGAAGGCCAAGGGGCTACAGATTCTGATCTGTTTTACTTTAGCTCATTCATATTTTCACCAAGAAACCTGGATTTTAGAACATTGTTTTCTTTAAATTTTCATTAAAACAGAAATGTGAGAATCAAAGCTAGGCAGACCACCTAATTGGCAAATATCAGAGGCCAATTGGGCTGTGCCTGATGGGTAAGGAGACCTCTTTCCTGTGAGACTAGTGTGGTGCCCTTGATCACATTGTCTCCCCTCTTTGGTGAGCCCTTCATCTTCCCAAGACCAGGAGGAAGGAAGGGTAGCAGCCCTGTGTTTTCACATCCCCTACAAGAAGTCTCAGGGTCTGTGCAGCTGGTGGTTAGTGTTTAGACAGAAGGTCCCATCCAGTGCCAGGGAGCATGTTAAGCCAGAACCTCTGAGTCACATGGTGGGAGCTGAGACGTGAAATCAGAGGTTCTCGTAGCTGTGGGGAAAACCCATCCCACCTTTGTGTCCAGACCCTGATTCCTGCCACCGTGGGATCCATGGGCGCGTGGGGTCTGTGCAGAAATTGAGAAATGCATTGGTAGCTCTGGAACTTGGTGCATCATGGCATATCCATGTGTTGATATAACCCAGTGACTGACAAGAGTTGAGCGTTCTGTTCCTCCTGACTCACCCTGTACTGTGGCCAAAATGCAGGGCGGGTAGCTATCGCCTGAGAGTCCGCATCATAATCTCCCTTGTGTTGAAGTACAGCCCCCTTGTTTTAATCTATACTTCCAATGCCTTGATACCATTCTAGAGAACCAGATGCAGGAGTTTCTACCACACTGTGTTGAAGCCATTGTATTTGTGAATTGGGTGTAGCCTAAGAGAATGCTCTTCCTGGAGTCTGCTGGAAGTAGGACCAAACTCTTGTCTTAGATGATATTCCCCCAAGATCAGATCATCAAGTTTAGCTATCTGAGAGCATATGTGTAACCTCCATAAAACTGAACATGAAGCATCTGCATCAAAATAAGTGTTTTTACAGTTTTATGCACGAAATAGTTTATCCGTTCAGTGCGTATTTGTGAAGTACCATACTTTCTTTGTACAAGCCACTGTGTTGCATGCTGAGATTATTGTATAACATGAAGGAAGAGGATCTAATTGTAGCTTAGACTCCAAAAGCAAGTTCATTATAAGGAATTGAAAAGACAAGCCGGCTTCCCCACAGCCACGGAGAGCCCCAGGCACCCTGAGGATAGGGCTGGGGCTCAGGAGAGAAGAAGGACCCATGAGGCTGAACAGCCTTTCCAGGTATGGAAACCTAAGTCATGTAGCAAATCCTGAGTGTGTGTCACGTTACCTAGAGGGCTTGTTAAAACCGATTGCTGAGCCTGATCCCAGAGTTTCTGGTTCAAGAGCTCTGAGGTGGGGCCGGAGAGTTTGCAATGGATGTCCCTAATGCAATAAGACTGGTGTCTTTATAAGAAGAGGAAGAGACATTGTGAGTGTCCACACAGAAAAGGCCATGTGAGTACACAGAAAGAAGGTGGCTGTCTGCACGCCATGGAGGGAGGCCTCAGGAGAAACCCAGCCTGTTGACACTTTGATCTTGGACTTTCAGCCTCGAGAACGATGACAAAATAAATCTCTGTTGTGTAAGCCACCTGGTCTGCGGTCTTTTCTTATGACAGCCCAAGCAGTGTCCAACCAAGGGGAGAGGTGAGCTTCCCCAAAGCTGGGGAAGGGTTTAGAAGGGGATTCTGCCAGTGGAGACTCATCCAACTTACACCAGGTGACGGGACCCTGAAGAGGTGAAGTGTCACACGAAATGAGTGTAAAAACCTGGGCGGGGGTGGGGGCGGGTGGGGAGTGGGCAGAGCCAAAGATCCCCAGGTGACAGACTCCACAGGCTGAAGAATTGAGACCTATCTCCTGTTTTCAGATGACATATAAGCTGTAAAGATTTTGGTACGATCCTCCAGAGAGGCAGCCATCCTCCAGACATGATTTTGTTTGAGTTTCTCAACATTTTAACCAGTGGAGGCTTAGAGGATTGGATCTGATTTTAAAAAGAAATAATGCATCGCTTCTGGTGCTGAATGTTGAATAAATTCATATCTACTCTGCAGTGTATCAATAAATAGCAAAGCTTATAACACCTTTTAAAACTTTATTATGGAGAATGCAAATGCATACAAAAATCATAGAAAGATGGACCCCTGTATATCCATTATCCTGCCTCAACTGTTATCCATGGATGGCCATCTCTTTCATCTGTCCTCTCACCCCACTTTCCTCATGGAGTATTTTGAAGCAGCCCCCAAGCATTGGATCATTTGATCCTTAAATATTTCAGGACCACTTCCAAATTGACCAAACTGTTATCACACCCAAAAAAATGAAGAAAAATTCCTTAATTTCTGCAAATATCATTCAACATTCAAATTTCCCTCATCTCAGTGATTTTTATCAGTACGTTTGAATCAAGATCTGTTTAACACATTATAATTGATACTTTTTTTTGGAGTCAGCATTGTCGATGCTCCAGTGGTTCTGCTTTGGCCAGTAGGAGCCCCTTCAAGTTGACTCCTCAGTATTTTAGACATGAGTGTAGTGGTCTTTGATTTTGTCAGGAAAAGCTTCCCCAACCCTGGTTATAAGAGTAATTTGCTCACATTTTCTTCTAGTATTGGTACAGTTTCTTCTTCTAAAAACATTTTATTTTTGATTTGTCTGGATTTATACTGATCTGCATTGTGAGGAATAAATCTGCATTTTATCTTTTTCCAAGTGGTTATCCTGATACCTCATAACACATTAAAAAACCCAGCTTATCCCCACTGGTATGAGACAACATCTTTATCATAGGCTAAGTTTGTATAGCTAGAGACTTGATAATTTGTTAAAATGCCTCTTTCCTTGATTTACCAACTTTAAACATTAACTCCCTGTTAAGAAAAACAAAGCTTTGTCTAATTTAACCCCCGTTTCTTATTCCTCTCCCCAGCTTTTCAGAATTATGTATTTTTATTCTATTGGTTATATATTTAATTTAAGTTAATGCTTAATTCTAAAATATATAGAGGTATAATTTACATATAATACAATGTAACCATTAAAAAATATAATTTTGATGAGCTTTGACAAAGTTATATACCTAGTAACTACTAGCGCAGTCCAGATAGGGGAAAAAACAACATGTAAACATCAATTTTTTGGTTATACCAAATTTAGTTGGGATGCATCATTTCCTTATGGGGTAAGATGAGAGCACTAGCCCCGTGCCCTGTCCTATATCATGTTTTCTATCTTCTACCTCTCAAATTTTGCTTTATAATTTTTTTTTTACCATTTCATACTTAATAACATGTTTTACTATATTTAAGTCTTCCATGCTTTGTCTATGAGTTGATTGTGAAATTTGAAAATAGATGTATAGTGTTTACACTAGTCTAACTAAACATTGGCTTGGCCAAAAAGTTCATTCAGGATTTCCCATAACATCTTACAGAAAAACCTGAACGAACTACTTGGCCAACCAATACTGTTCTCTGCCTAGTCAAGGGGTTGCTGGAACTACTTTCCCCTCTTTACAGTCAAATGTTTTGAACTCTGTTCCACTGAAAGAAAGATAGTTCTGGTATCTGGATCAAATTGGTGATCCTTTACTATACTCATTAATTACTCAAACCATGGTTTATATTTTAACCATAATTTTGCGAAATAGAAAGTTTTTCCTAGAATCCTGAAGTATCTTTAAAGAAGGATGTCCTCATCTTATCTTTCAAACCATCTAGGCTTTCATTGATACCACCTACAGAATGCAATCCACTATTCTCAGAGACATCCCTGTAGACCATCGCAACTTCCTGGTCTAGCCTACACCAGTTGCTCTCTCTGACAGCTGGCCAGTTCTCATTCTGGGACTTCCCTTTACTGATCACTGCCCCTTCCCCTACCTGGGTTATACTAACTGCTTTCTGGATTTCATTTCCTTCTCTTTCTTGTTTTCCTTCCTTGTTTTCTTGAAGCATATCCTTGAGTAACTTCCTCAGAAAGGGTACATGGGAGGAAAACTTTAGGGCTTTGTCTTTCTGAAAATGTTTATGTTCATTCCATCTCTCATATTTCATTGATAGTCTGCCTGGGAATAAAATTCTATATTAACAAATTTCCCTCAGAATTATGAAGGTGTTGTTCCATTGTCTTATATCATTTGATTATCACTGATGTGAGGACTTGTATTCAGTATGATTCTCATTCCTTGGTACTTGAAAGTTTCCCCTTCTGGAAGCATCTAGGATTTTTCCTTTATCTTTGATATTCTGAATACTCATGAGTCTTCTTTCATTTATTGGATTTTCCCCCCAATTATTCCTTTAGTGGTCCCTTTCAATCTGAAGTCTGGTGACTTTATTTGATGCTGGGACCTTTTTTTCAATTTCCCCCCACTCTCACTAGCTCTGACATCACAGGAACTCCCATTAGTTGGATGTTCTACCTTGGTGGATTGACTTTCAGCTTGCTTACTGATTTTTCCTGACTTTGGCTTTTAGCCCGTGTACTGATTTTTTTTCTTTTTCTTTCGTTTTAACAATCATGTTATTTTTAAGTGGACGTAAAGGTATCAGGTAGTGATAGAATAGCATGTTCCAGACCACTGAGAACAACTAGAAATGCCTTAAAAGATAGAAGTCAAATCAGTTTGAAAGCATTGGAGAGCTATTAATTCAGAGAGAGCTTAAGGGGCCTTGATGCTATAGAAAAGGAATTACGTACAGGTGAGCCCAATGTTCTTCAGTGCTTCTACCCTTCAGGGATTTGCTAATTTGAAAGTGGTATGGGGGGCTTTCTAGGTGGCACAGTGGTTAAGAATCTGCCTGCCAATGCAGGGGACACGGGTTCAATCCCTGCTCCAGGAAGATCCCACATGCCGTGGAGCAACTAAGCCCATGTGCCACAACTGTTGAGCCTGTGCTTTAGAGCCTGTGAGCCACAACTATTGAGCCCATGTGCCTAGAGCCTGTGCTCCACAGCAAGAGAAGCCATGGCAATGAGGAGCCCGTGTAACACAACAAAGTAGCCCCAGCTTGCTGCAACTAGAGAAAGCCCGTGTGCAGCAACGAAGACCCAACATAGCCAATCAATCAATAAACTAAAAAAAAAAAAAGTACTGTTAAAAAAAAAAAAAAGTGGTATGGGTCCAAGAACAAGAAATAGCAGCTAGGAGGCCAGGAAATTGAGTTGAATTTCTGGCAATCTCACAGTGACTGGAGAGACAAAACATAGATGTCAGGGTTACCAAAGCAGCCAAGACTTAAAAAGTCTAAAATCCCAGAGAAAAAAGCCACATTGAGCTGAACTTAACATTTTATTCCACTTTTCCCTTCAGACATTTGCTGATTAAGCAGCAGCATGGGTGCAAGAACCTGAGAAGCGGGGAAACTAGGCAGAGCTTTTGGCAGTCTCACGAGTCTGGGGAGGCAAAAATTTCAGTTAATTGCCCACTAAGCAGGAGAAGCCCTGCTAAACACCCCAGGCTTCCTATTGATGCCATGCGAGGGCTACACTTGAATTAAGGGTAAACCAGAAAAAGACTAGCCTTCCCAAGACTGAAACTCGACTTTGAATCCTTCAGTCCCAGGCTGAATAAGCTGATGTGTCCCTATTCTGACTGCCTGCCAGAAAGCAAAATGTATTCTTTGTGGAGAAAGATAACAGTAGTGAACATCAAATTTTCTCTACAATTTTTTATACACAATGTCCAGCATGCAATAAAAAACTATCAGGCATTCTAAGAAATAGCAAAAAGTTAACCAAACCAGGAAACAAATGTATTAGAGAAAGAACCTACAGGTGATGCAGATATTGGAGTTACATTGGATCATTTAAGTATCATGTTTAATAAAATAGGTGAAGAGGTTGGAAATTTCTGCAGAGAACTAGAATTAATGAAACAAATAAAAATTCAATAACAGAAACCACTGTTAAAGTGAAAAGACAACCTACAGAGTGTGAGAAAATATTTGCAAATCATTTATCTGATAAGGGGTTAATATCCAGAATATGTAAAGAACTCCTGTAACTCAACAACAACAATTTTTTTAAAACCTCAGTTAAAAAGTGGGCAAAATCTTGTATGGATATTTCTCCAAAGAATATACACAAATGGCCAATAAGCATATGACAAGATAGTCAACACCACTATTCACCAGGGAATCGCAAGTCAAACCACAATGAGATACCACTTCACGCCTATTAGGTTGTCTGTTATTTTTTTTAAAACCAAAGGAGGGGGGAAAGAATATCAAGTTTTCGCAAGGATGTAGAGAAACTAGAACACTTTTGTGCTGCTGGTGGGAATGTAAAATGATGCAGATGCTATGGAAAACAGTATGACAGTTACTCTCAATCATATGATCCAGCAATTCCACTTCTGAGTATACACCTCCAAACATTGAAAGCAAGGTCTCAAGATATTTGTATACACATGTTCATAGCAACAAATTGGGAGATTAGGATTGACATAAATACACTACCATGTTTAAAATAGATAGCTAGTGGGAACCTGCTGTATAGTACAGGGAGCTCAGCTCTGTGGTCTGTGATGGCCTACATGGGGGGGGGGGTCCAAAAGGGAGGGGATATGTGTATACATATAGCTGATTCACTTCGTTGTACAGCAGAAACTAACACAACATTGTAATGCAACTCTACACCAATTTTTAAAAAAAGGTAATCTACATAGTAACATAATTCACAACAGCCAAAAGGTGGAAGCAACCCAGTGTCCATTGATGGATGAACCAATAAGCAAATGTGGTCTGTAATATAGCAGAATATCATTCAGCCTTAAAAAGGAAATTCTGACAGGTGTTACAACATGGATGAACCTTTAAGGACATTAAGCTAAGTGAGATAGTCACAAAAGACATACGACATGATTTCACTTACGTGAGGTATCTAGCTGAGTCAAGTTCAGAGAGGCATAAAGCAGAATGGTGGTTTCCAGGAGCTGGGGGTGGGGGCATGGAATAGGAAGTTATTGAGTAATAGGTACAGAGCTTCAGTTTTGCAAGATGAAAAGAGTTCTGGAGATTGACTGCACAACAATGTGAATATACTTAACACTACTGACCTGTACACTTAAAATGGTTAAGATGGTAAATTTTGTTATATTTTTAAAAAAATAAAATTATTTTTGTAGTTAAAATTTTTTTTCTTTTTTGGAGTATAATTGCTTACAGTCTTGTGTCAGCTTCTGCTGTACAACAAATTGAATCAGCTAGATGTATACATATAGCCCTCATATTCCCTCCCTCTTGAGCCTGCCTCCTAACCTCCCTATCCTACCCCTTTAGGTCTTCACAAAGCATCAAGCTGATCTCCCTGTGCTCTGTAGCAGCTTCCCACCAGCTATTTTACATTTGGTAGTGTGCATGTGTCAATGCTACTTTCTCACTACATTCCAGCTTCCCCTCCCCACCCCCACCCCCTGGTGTCCTCAAGTCCGTTCTCTATGTCTGCATCTCTATTCCTGGCCTGCCATTAGGTTCATCAGTACCATTTTTATAGATTCCATATATATGTGTTAGCATATGCTATTTGTTTTTCTCTTTCTGTAAATAATTTTTAAAAAACACAAAACCTCCACAGATGAGTTTAACAGCAGGTTCGATGCAGCAAAATACAAGATTAGTGATCTGGAAAGTAGGTCAATAGAAAATATCCAGAATGAATCACAGAGAGAAAAAGCATGGGAAATACGGAAAAGAGCACAAGAGACGTGGAATGCAGTGTACAAGTCTAACATATGTAGAGATTGGAGTCCCAGAAGAAGAGAAAAGCAAAAATGAAGCAATATTTGAAGAGATTTCAGGCAATGACATTTTCAAATTGATAAAAAGATATTAAATGATAAAGAAGCTCTGTAATTCCCAAGCAGGGAGAAAAACACCTAGATACATCATTGTAAACCTGCTGAAAACTAGATAAAGAGGAAATCTTAAAAGCAGCCAGAAGACAAATTACAGTCCATCCTCGTTATTTTCAGTTTCCATATTTGTGAAGCTGCCTAACTGCTAAAATTCATTTGTAACCTTAAAAATGAATACTCATGGTGCTTTCACAGACATGAACAAAGGAGCAAAAAACTTGAGCCACCCACTGATTGAAGCTCCTACAACCAGTGATCTTTTTACTGTCAGCGTAGTTTTGCCTTTTCCAAAATCTCTCAGAGTTGGAATTTTAGAGCATATACACTTTTAAGACTGGCTTCTTTCACTTAGCATTTAAGAGTCTTTCATGTCTTTTTGTGGTTTGATGACTCATTGCCCTTTTTTGTTTGTTTGCTGGAAAATTTCCATTGTATGGATATACCACAGTTTCTTTATCCAGTCACCTATTGAGGGACATTTGGGTCCTTCCAATTATTGGATAAAGTTGCTATAAACATCTGTGTGCAGGTTTTTGTGTGCAGATGAGTTTTCAGCTCATTCAGGTAAATACCAAGGAGTGTGATAGCTGGATGATATGTTAAGAATTTATTTAGCTTTGTAAAAGACTGCCAAACTGTTTTCCAAAGTGATGGTACCATTTTGCATTCCCGCTAGTAATGAATGAAAGTTCCTGCTGCTCCACATCCTCATTAGCATTTGGTCTTATCAGTGCTTTGAACATTCCGCATTCTAATAGATGGATAGTAGCATCTCATTGTTATTAATGGTATTGTGGGTTTTTCCTTTTTGTTGCCGTGCTGCACAGCTTGTGGGATCTTATTTGCCCAACAAGGGATTGAACTCGGGCCCATGGCAGTGAAAGTGCCGTCTTAACTGCTGGACCACTAGGGAATTCCCAATGGTATTATGTTTTTTTTATTTTTTTATTTTTTTTTAATTTTTTTAAAATTATTTTTTGGGGGGTACACCAAGTTCAATCATCTGTTTTTATACACATATCCCCGTATTCCCTCCCTCCCTTGACTCCCCCCCCCCCTCGAGTCCCCCCTGCCCTCCCCGTCCCAGTCCTCTAAGTCATCTTCCATCCTCAAGTTGAACTCCCTTTGTTATACAACAACTTCCCACTGGCTATCTATTTTACAGTTGGTAGTATATATATGCCTGTGCTACTCTCTCGCTTCGTCTCAGCTTCCCCTTCACCCCCCGCCCCCTCCCAAACCTCGAGTTCTCCAGTCCATTCTCTGCACCTGCGTCCTTGTTCTTGTCACTGAGTTCATCAGTACCATTTTTAGATTCCATATATGTGAGTTAGCATACAATATTTGTCTTTCTCTTTCTGACTTACTTCACTCTGTATGACAGACTGTAGTTCTATCCACCGCATTACATATAGCTCCATCTCATCCCTTTTTATAGCTGAGTAATATTCCATTGTATATATATGCCACATCTTCTGTATCCATTCATTTGTTGATGGGCATTTAGGTTGCTTCCATGTCCTGGCTATTGTAAAGAGTGCTGCAATAAACATTATGGTACATGTTTCTTTTGGGATTATGGTTTTCTTGGTATTATGTTTTTAATGTTGGATTCCACATATTTACTTTTTGTACATAGAAATGTGATTGATATTTGTGTGTTTATACTAGCAATGAACATGTAGAAACAAAATTTAAAACATAATACTACTTACAATCTCTCAAAAAAAACGGAACTATTTAGGAATAAGTTTAACAGGTCATGTAGAGAACTTGTATGCTGAAAACTACAGAGTACTCATAAAAGAAACCAAAGAAGATCTAAAGAAATTAGATGTACTATGTTTATGGATTAAAAGACATCAATATAATAAAGATGTTACTTTTCCTCAAATTTATTTATAGATTTAATGCAATTGCATAAAGATCCCAGAAAGAATTTTTTTTTGTAGATCTTGACAAGCTTATTCTAAAGTGTACATGGATGGTAAAGAGCTAGAACAGCAAAAAAAGTTTTTTTGAAAAAAAAAGTATAATGTGGGAAGAATCACTCTATCTGATTTTAAGACTTTACAACTAGAGTCATCAAGACAGTGAGATGCTGGCAGAGGATTACACACACAGATCAGTGAAACAGAATAGAGAATCCAGAAACCGATTCATGCAATAGTGCCCAGCTGATTTTTGACAAAGATGCAAAAACAATGCAGTGAAGGGGGATATATCTTTTTTGACAAATAGTGCTTGAGTAATGTGACATCCATAGATGGGAGGGAGAGAGAGAGAGAGAGAATCTTGGTCTCAACCACACTACTTGTACAAAATTTAACTCAACATATACCATGAACTTCCATGTAAAACATAAAAAAATTAACACTTTTGTAAGGAAACATAGGAGACAATCTTTGGGACTTAGGACTAGATGAGGAGTTCTTAGACATAACACCAAAAGTGTGATTCAAAAAAGAAAGAATTTGTAGATTAAACTTCATCAATATTAAAAACTTTTGCTCTGCAAAAGACCCTCTTAAGAGGATGAAAATATAAGCTTCAGAATAAGAGATAATATTTGCGAACCTTATAGTTGACAAAGAACTCCTGTCTAGAATTCATAAAGAACTCTCAACAGTAAAAACACATACCACCCAATTAGAAAATGGGCAAAAAGACATGAAGAGATGTTTCATCAAAGAGGATAGATGGCAAGGAAGTATTTGTAACTATTTTCAACATCATTAGCCACTAGGAAACACAAATTAAAACCAAAATGAGAGATCACTGTAAATGAACCCAGTAGAACTAAAATACAAAATAATGACAATACCAACTTCTGGTGAGAATGTGGATAAACTGAATCTCTCGTATATGACTCTCAAGAAAGTAAAAAGTCTATAGCCACTTTGGAAATGAGTTTTTGGCCATTTCTTAAAAAACAAAGTATACATTCCCCATGTGACCTGGCACTTGCACTTATTTATTCTAGGGAGATAAAAACTTATGTTCACAAAGAAAGCTGAACATAAATGTTCATAGCAGCTTTTTGTTTTGTTGTGTTTTTTGTTTTATGTTTTGAAAAATATTCATTGAAATACAGTTGATTTACAATGTTGTGTTAGTTTCAGATATATAGCAAAGTGATTCAAATATATATATTCTTTTCTAGATTATTTTCCATTATAAGTAATTACAGGATATTGAGTATAGTTACCTGTGCAATACAGTAGGTACTTGCTGGTTAACTATTTTATGTATAGTAGTATGTATATTTTTAATCCCAAACTCCTAATTTATCCTCCTACCCTCTTTACCCTTTTGCAACCATAAATTTGTTTTCTGTCTGTAAGTCTATTTCTGTTTTGTAAATAAGTTCCTCTCATTTTTTTTTTAGATTCCACATATAAGCAATATCATGTGATATTTGTCTTACTTCACCTAGTATGATAATCTCTAAGTCCGTCCATATTGCTGTAAATGGCATTATTTCATTCTTTTTTATGGCTGAGTAGTATTCCATTGTATATATGTACCACATCTTCTTTATCCATTCATCTGCCAATAGACATTTAGCTTGCTTCCACATCTTATCTCTTGTAAATAGTGCTGCTATGAACTTCGGGGTGCATGTATCTTTTCAAATTATAGTTTTCTCCAGATATATGCCCAGGAGTGGGATTGCAGGATCATATGGTAACTCTATTTTTAGTTTTTTAAGGAACTTTCATACTGCTCTACATTGTGGCTGCACCAATTTACATTCCCACCAAGTGTAGGAGGGTTCCTTTTTTCACACCTGTCCAGCGTTTATTATTTGTAGACTTTCTGATGATGGCCATTCTGGCCAATGTGAAGTGGTACCTCATTGTAGTTTTGATTTGCATTTTCTAGTATTTAGCAGTGTTGAGCATCTTTTCATGTGCCTGTTGTCCATCTGTATGTCTTCTCTGGAGAAATGTTTATTTAGGTCTTCTGTCCATTTTTTCATTGGGTTGTTGGTTTTTTTTTTTTATATTGAACTGTGTGAGCTGTTTGTATATTTTGAAAATTAATCCCGTGTCTGTTGCATTGTTTGCAAATATTTTCTCCCATTCTGTAGGTCTTTGTTTACAGTTTCCTTTGCTGTGCAAAAGCTTTCAAGTTTAATTAGGTCCAGTTTGTTTATTTTTGTTTTTATTTTCATTACTCTAGGAGACAGATCCAAAAAATTATTGCTGCAATTTATGTCAAAGAGTGTTCTGCCTATGTTTTTCTCTAGGAGTTTTATAGTATCCGGTCTTACATTTAGGTCTTTAATCTGTTTTGAGTTTATTTTTGTATATGGTGTTAGAGAATGTTGCAATTTCATTCTTTTACATGCAGCTGTCCAGTTTTCCCAGCACCATTTATTGAACAGACTGTCTTTTCTCCATTGTTTATTCCTGCCTCCTTTGTCATAGTTTAATTGACCATAGCGCGTGGGTTTATTTCTGGGCTTTCTATCCTATTCCATTGATCTATAACAGCTTTATTTATAGTAGATAAAAATAGGAAGCAATCCAAATGTCCTTCAGTGGGTGAACGGTTAAACTGGGATACATCCATACCATGGAACTCTACTCAGCGATGGAAAGTTGTTGATACCGTCAACAACTTGTATGGATCTCAAAGGCATTACACTGAGTGAAAAGAAGGTAATCTCAAAATATTACGTACTGTATGATTCCATTTAATATGACAAAATTATAGAAATGGAGAACAGAATAGTGGTTGCAGATGTTTAGGGATGTGGCAGGTGAATGCTCATGACTCTAATGGGACAGCTTGAGGGACATCTTTGTGGTGATGGCACAGTTCTTGTATCTTGATTGTGGCAGTGGTTACATTAATCTGCACATGTGATAAAATTCATAGAACTATAAACACACACACAAATAAGTGTATGGAAATCTGTGAAATTGAAGTAGATTGTGTGAATTTCCCAGTTTTGATGTTGTATTATAATTAGGTAAGGTATTACCATTGGGAAAAACTGGCCTGGAACCTCTCTGTACTATTTTTGCAACTTCTTATGAGAGTACTTTACTTATAATACTATCATTATTTCAAAATAAAAAAGTTTTAAAGATCAATTATATTTCTATTCAGCAGCAAAAATTCCAAACTAAGAGAAAACTGGAATTTACTATTTACAATAGCTTAAAAATTGAAGTGCTAAGAATAATTCCAATGAAAAATATGCAAGTCCTCTACACAGAAAACTTTTTAAGGAATTTTAGAAAACTGCACAAATGAAGTAATATGCTATGTTTGTTTATCAAAGAATGAAAAAGGTGTCAATTCATCCTAAATTAATCTATATGGATTTAATGTAGTCTCAACCAAAATCCCAGCAGGTCTCTAACGTTTTTTCTTCTCCTTCTCCTCCCCCTCCCCTCCCCCTCTCCTTCTTCTCCTTCTCCTCCTTCTTCGTGGAATATGTGGATACTTATATTTATGACAGCCCAGAGTAGTTGGGAAAGAGTTCTTTTCAGGAAATAGAACTGGATCACTTTTACACCCACACCTCACCCAGTACACAATCAATTATAGGTGATTGTTCTACATGTGAAAGGTGAAACAATAACACTTTTAAAGCATAATATAGAAGTTATTTTGAGTATGAGGCAAAGCATTCTACAACAAGGCACAAAAACCAGTACATATTTTCTTGAGCTCTTTATGGATTTTATTCCTTTTCATAGCACCTTCTTTTTATTTTATGGATGTAATATCTTCTCCATGGTGATATAAATTAGAATCTTTTAACTTCCTGATTTTCCAAGTTCAGTTTTTGCTTGTTTACTTTTTCACATTCCTGGAGTCCACGTATGTCTGATGATTCGAAGTTTTCCTAGGACTAGATTGCTTTTAGGTGACTGATGTAAGTTTCCTCTGCTGTTGTGTAAGTAGGTTTGTTTCCTCATTAGTTCTGAATGGGAAAGCTGATGGGGAGCTCTGGGTACATGGCTGGATGAACAGCCCTTCGGCTGGGAATCTCCCAAATTTCAGGTTTCCTAAACCATTAACCCATCCACACCCAACCAGGTCCATTTCACTAAAGAAAATCTCTTTGGCTTCTTTGCCTGGTGATAAACACTGGACTGCCAGCCTCTGGAGACCTCACCATCTCTGGATCTGAAGCCCCCTGAGTTTCTCCAGGAAGGATCTCTTCCCTGGTCCCCTGTAACCCTCCTTTGCATACAGCCTTGCCTCTGGCATCCTCATTACATGGTCACCATAATACCTTCATCCACTTTCCTTTTCCCAGACTTATGTTAAAATCTTTCATCCACTGAAGACCCCTCCTATTTATTTCATTATTATTATTGTTCTTTAATGGTAACAAGTGGAGAAAAACAATGTTTTCAATCTACCCTCTTAAAATGGAACATTCTAACTTACCCTTCCTTTTACCCACTTAACCTAGCATTTGGCAACATGACTTGGATATAGTATCTTAACATCCAAACAGAACATATGTTTAGAAACATTGTTGTATATAGATTTGAGGGGATTATGGGAAGGTTGATCAATCTGCTTATGAGAATAAAAATTCTTGTATCCTTTATGAAGAAAACCAGGTCAGCATCCCCACTTCTGTCCACTGGTACTCAATTCTTTTTAGGGCAAGAAGCCTGGTTAGGCTTCAGAACTTTCACAAAAGATCACCAAGTCACCTAGTCTCTTATCACTTCTCTCTGTCTGTCCCTCTGCCTTCAGCCATGTGGAAAATCAGAAGCCTGAGTTCTCCTCAGAGAATCTAATCTCAACCTGTCAGCTTTGCCACTCTGATTGAAATCCAGGCTGAGGAAAAACATCTTAAGAAAGAACATCTAGGGCTTCCTAGATGGCGCAGTGGTTAAGAATCTGCCTGCCAAGGCAGGGGACATGGGTTCGATCTCTGCCCCAGGAAGATCCCACATGCCGTGGAGCAACTAAGCCTGTGAGCCACAACTGTTGAGCCCATGTGCTGCAACTACTGAAGCCCACGCACCTAGAGCCCGTGCTCTGCAACAAGAGAAGCCACAGCAATGAGAAGCCCGCACAGCACAACAAAGAGTAGCCCTCACTCACCACAACTAAAGAGAAAGCCCACACACAGCAAAAAAGACCGAACACAGCCAATAAAATAAATAAATAAATAAATTTATTTAAAAAAAAAAAAAAACACCTAAAGCACGTTTCCCAAACACTGTTCTGCAGGACACCAGTTCTGCCAGATGTTAGCAGATTTTATCAGACCAAAGTTCCATGATTAACTGAATGTACTGGTGCATACCGAAGGGTCTGAAAGGAAAGCCTCACAGGAACCAACCTGTTTAATTTGGTTTAAACTGGCCTTTCCCCCATAGTATCTGACTCTGAAACTTTCCTGGAGGGGTTTACCAGAAGCACACATTAGAAATCACTTCTCCATTTGTTACACAACTCTGCTGGAAAAAATCCTCTCCTGTTATATTTACTGTCCAAAACGTTCCACAAAACAAGTGTCTTTCTGAATTTTGCAGAGGGGTGGGTGGGAGCGGGTGCTTTTTTCTTTCTGATGAGAAGAGCTATGTAACTTCTGTTCCCCTTTTTGCTCAAGGAAACTCTGAGTCAAACTTGATATTTAGTGTTTGTGAAGATATCAGGCTCTGTGATTAGCATACTTCCTTCCTCTTTTCATATTCTTATTGTTTTTATTTTATTTAACCCTGTCACTATGTCCTTTGGTAAGCCCTCTCAAACACATTTTAGGAACAGTCAAGATCACTTGACCAAACTATGACATTTTGTTGATGTGTGATAATGGAATATGATCATATATAAATTCAGCAATACAATCATTGTGTTATCACACATTGTGACAAGTTATTCAACCTTCAACTTTATGTGTGTTTCCGTTGTAAGAAAACATTTGGCTTTAATAAAAATGATCACCAACATGTTCTTATGCCCTGGTGAAGTATTTGATGACAAAAAGAAAAACTTCAGGGAAGAGATAATTTTACATCTCCATTTCATGGGGGAACATGGGCTACATTTAACTAAGGGCATCACTTAGACTTATTTATTTATTTATTTATTTATTTATTTAAATAGTTGATTTACAATATTATGTTAATTTCTGCTATACAGCAAAGTGATTCAGTTATACATATATACATTTTTTTCATATTTTTCACTGTGGTTTATCACAGGATATATATAGGTATATTTTGGCTGTGTTGGGTCCTCGTTGCATGCAGGCTTTCTCTAGTTATGGCAAGCAGGGGCTACTCTTTGTTGTGGTGTGCAGACTTCTCATTGTGGTGGCTTCTTTTGTTGCAGAGCACAGGCTCTAGGTGCATGGGCTCAGTAGTTGTGGCCTGCGGGCTTTAGAATGCAGACTCAGTAGTTGTGGTGCATGGGCTTAGTTGCTCCACAGCATGTGGGATCTTCCTGGACCAGAGATCGATCCTGTGTCCCCTGCATTGGCAAGTGGATTCTTAACCACTGCGCCACCAGGAAGTCCCTTTCATAGGATATTGAATATAGTTCCCTGTACAATACAGTAGGACCTTGTTGTTTATCCATTGTATATATAATAGTTTGCATCTGCTAATCCCAAACTGCCAATCCTTCCCTCCCCCATCCCCTTTCACTTGGCAACCACATAGACTTGTTTTATTTCAAAATGCAATTTCATCCTCCATTGGATGAGGGGGAAGGTGTTTCTCTAGGCTTCTCTTGCACATATTACCACACATAGCACACATGTTGAGCTGTTCTTAGGAAATATCTTCAGTTAGCTTTAAAGTGACAATGCACAATCCTGGCAATTGGGGGAAGGGAAGCAAGGAGGTAAGAAAAGTATGGAGAGTTGAGGTCTTCAGTAAGAAACATCAACAAATTAATTGACCATAACTGCATGGGTTTATTTCTGGGCTTTCTATCCTGTTCCATTGGTTTATATGTCTGTTTTTGTGCCAGTGCCATACTGTTTTGCTTATTGTAGCTTTGTAGTATAGTCTGAAGTCACAGCGTGTGATTCCTTCAGCTCTGTTCTTCTTTCTAAAATTGTTTTGGCTATTTGGGGTTTTTGTTGTTCCATACAAATAAAAAAAATTTTTTTTTTCTGTTTTAGTTCTATGAAAAATGCCATTGGTAATTTGACAGGGATTACATTGAACCTATAGATTGCCGTGGGTAGTATGGTCATTTTAACAATATTGATTCTTCCAATCCAAGAACATGGTATATCTTTCCATCTGTTTGTGTTGTCTTCAGGTTCTTTCATCAGCATCTTATAGTTTTCAGAGTACAGGTCTTTTGCTTTCTTAGGTAGGTTTATTCCTAGGTAGTTTATTAGTCCCCTTAATAGAAGTCATATGGAGTTATAATTAAACCATTTTCTGCAGGACATTAAATCATGGGATATAGGGAGAAAAACCTAAACATTGTATAATACAATATTAGTTAAATAAATAATAGGGTTGACCAAAAAGTTCATTCACGTTTTCCTTAACATCTTACAGAAAAACACAAATGAACTTTTTGGCCAACCCTGTAATTGTGGAATGTTACAAAATAACAAAACTAAATTATATAAAACTATTGAACAACAGTTGTAATGCAGCTTTGAGCACTCATGAATTTGAAATAAGTACTTAATCTTTTGATTTTTGTTTCAATTCACATTTGCCATCTTCAGTCAGAGATACTGAAACAAAAAAGTTAAAATGTATTACTCTGAATTCAAGAAAATAAATAAGTACAAAAGAAATGTAAATAAATGATGCTATTTTGTAAATTTATAGATTTATTCTTCTACCTGTATTAAAGCCAGCAACACCAGTAAGACATTGGAGACCCCCTGTATGATGGATTGAATAGTGCAGGCTATTAACAGTGTGTGTCTTTTTTATGCCTTTCTGTGTTTTCCACATTTGCCGTTGTCAACATATAGAATTTTTAATACGGAGAGAAAAACCTCGAAAATGCCTGTGGTATAATGGACATTTCTGGTCACTTGCCCTTTCTCCTTCCGAACTGAACTGATTGGGTTCAGGTCTATGACTCCAAGCCACCCACTGACTCAGCTGGGGCTTGATGGGGCTAGGGGACTCCCTCGCCTGCAGGTGGGTGATCAGGAATGGGCATGTGGTTGACCTTGACCACAAAACTATGGGCAAGCTTGCTGGAAATTTCTGAGAAAAGTATCCTTACTTTTGAGCAAGAGCTGCAGGAAGAGATCAGTGCTTTCTGCTCCTCTGCAGTCTTTGCAGCAGGTGGAGAGGACTGGACTGGCTGCACCCCAGGGTGAAGCCAGTACTCAGAGGGAACAGCTGGGGACCTCAGGATCAGCTAGTGTGGGGCCCAGGCGGGAGCCCCAACACCTGTCCTTATGTTCCAGCCAGTTCAAACCAGGATTTCTGTCTCTTCCATCCTAAAGCATCCCATCAGAGACAGGCTCCTTCTGAAATGCTTGCTGCTGTTGGCCATTGACTATCAGCTCCAGCAAGTGACCAAAGCTCTGTTGATTTGAGGCCAGTAAGCAAATGGCAGGTTCTAGTTTTTCTTCCTGGAAAATATATTTATGACCTAGAGTTTAAGGTTTTTCCTGTGTTTTCTTTTCTGAACAGGGGTATTTATTTTTAATGCACTGAGAGGAGGAGTGAGAGGCCCAGAATCACTTTCTCCAGGTGAAACTCCGTTCTCTGAGCTTTTCCCTGTGCACTAAAATGAGATGGTCCAGCTGTGGTCTCGTCTGTCTATCTGGTGTCCTGAATTTAAGGAGTGGAGTGTCAGCCTAGACGCCATGCAACAGCACAAACTCACATGTCCCCAGAAGTGGGCAGAGGAGTATCACAGCAGGAAAGAGCTGGTGCAGATGTGCTGGGGACCCTGGGGCACCAGCAGGTGGTCCATCCAGAGAAGGCAGCAGCCTGTCTCCTTGGGGAGCCCATACTCCACACAGGGTGGGGCCTGGCTGGCCATTCTGGGCTGCTGAGGGCCTGCTCATATTTAGACACCACACCCCAGATGTGCTCTGGTCAATGAAGGGCCCAGTACATCTGCCCACCATCTGAACAGTACGTTATGAATAGAGCTGCCTGCGCTTGCACTGCAGGCCATCTCTAAAGCCGAGTCAGCCCAAATCCTAGGACGTCCCTCTAGCTGCCTTCAAGCTGGCCTTTTCCATCCTCTACATAAACAAGGGGAGAAAAAGACAATTGCCCTTCCAACACTTAACTGCATGTAGACCTATTTCATAGTAAAATCATTTAATGATAATCCAAATGATAAATTATTTTTATGCCTGTTCTTTTTTTGTTGTTTTGAGCTTGTGTTAGATAAATGTCCAAGAGAAAGACCATCTAGTTAATGGCATTGACATTTTGTAAGTCTCAACATGGACACAATAGTGAGGATTGTTTTTTTTTGTTGTTGTCGTTTTGATTTTGCCTGTTTTGTCTTATGCAGGATTTAGAAAATTCTACTTGTTATTTTAGACCTATAATCCTAATTTATGAAAAATGTTCCTGCTTCTAAGCCTGCTGTCCCCTAAACTAACTATTGCTTTGTGTCATCTGTGTGTTTGAGAAAGAAGTATGTTCCTTTTGTTATGAGGCTGACCCCAAAACAAGTCTGCTTAGGAGATGGTCAGGGGTGATACGACACGAGAAGTCCCTTTCTTACTGTTGATAAAAACCCACCTGAGGGGCCTGTCACAAGGTCCACATCTCTCCAACTTGTCCAAAAAGAGGAAAGAGAAGACATAATCCAATACCTTTCTGCGTGGGCAGAGCATCCTTGGCTTATCCTGGAGCCTGATTATAAAGCATGGAGATGAGTGGGTGCCCAGGCCGGGGTTCAAGTCCTTGGTCTGTGTCAGATTCCATCAGGTTCAAGCTGCCAACTTAGAAGGAAGGTGTTCTTGCTTATGGACTGTTCCAAACCCCTTGGATGTAAGGAATATTTCCTAAATATTCTTCTTGGATTTGTATTATTTTGTTTGTTTTAATTCATCAGGAGTTTATTTTTCTACATAGTGTGAGATAGGGAATTCAGCTTTCTTTTTTCCCAGTTGATAGGCACTTGTGCTAGTACCTTCCTTTACCCATAATTTAGGAAATATTTTTAATAATAATTAAAATATTTCCATCTGTAATCATAAGAACCATTGGTCTATCCTTTCCTTTTTATCGCTGTTATTACTGTTATAAAGTTTTGTGTTAAAGTGATGCTAGCTTTGTAAAATAAATTGAGAATATTGCCACATTTCTATAGTTTGAAATAGATTAAATGGCATGAGAATTAACTGAGGACTGGGACTCCGTTGTGAAACCATCTGGTCCCAGGTACTCTCTGCAATGGTGTATTTTTAATCACCTTTTCAGGTTCAGCTATGGTAACTTATTTATTCAAGGTTTCCACTTCTTGGTTTAATTCTTGGTAATTTTTACATTTTGTAAGGGAACCATCTGTGTCCAAGTATATTGCCATAGGATTGTAAGTAGTGTTATTTTACAGTGGTCTCACCTGTCCCTGCGTCTGTGATTATTTGATTTTCTCATTCTACTCGCATATTTTTGCTCTTTGTTTTTGCCTTTATCCATCTCACAAGAAGATCATCAATGTTATTGGTTTTTTTCAATGAAATGCTCTTGGATTTATATGTCCTTTCTACTGTGTTTGGTTTCTATTACATAGATTTTAGCCCTTATCTTTAGTAATTTCCTCTTCCAACTCTTTGTGGTTTGATATTTTTGTTCCATTACTAATTTCTTTTTTTTTAATTGGAGTATAGTTGATTTACAGTATTCTAGTTTCTGCTGTACAGCAGGTGAATCAGTTATACATACACATATATCCACTCTTTTTTAGATTCTTTTTCCACATAGGTCATTACAGAGTATTGAGTAGAGTTCCCTGTGCTATATAGTAGGTCCTTATTAGTTATCTATTTTATATATAGTACTGTGTATATGTCAATCCCAATCTCCCAATTTATCCCTCTGCTTCTTTCCCCCCTGGTAACCATAAGTTTGCTTTCTACATCTGTGAGTCTATTTCTGTTTTGTAAATAAGTTCATTTGTATCATTTTTTAGATTCCACATATAAGTGATATCACATGATATTTATCTTTCTCTATCTGACTTCACTCAGTATGATAATCTCTAGGTCCATCCATGTTGCTGCAAATGGCATTATTTCATTCTTTTTATGGCTGAATAATATTCCATTGTATATATGTACCACATCTTCTTGATCCATTCTTCTGCTGATGGACATTTAGGTTTCTTCCATGCCTTGGCTATTGTAAATAGTGCTCCTATGAATATTGGGGTGCATATTTTTACTTTTTAATTTTTTAATTTTCTTTTTAAATTTTTGACTACATCAGGTCTTCATTGTGGTACTCATGATCTTTGCTGCAACATATGGGATCCTTATTGCGGTGTGCAGGCTCCAGAGCTTGTGGGCTCTGTAGTTCGTGGCATACAGCCTCTCTAATTGAGGTGCATGGGCTCAGTAGTTGTGGTACATGGGCTCAGTTTCCCCACGGCATGTGGGATCTTAGGGATCGAACCCATGTCCCCTGCATTAGAAGGTGGATTCTCTACCACTGGACCACCAGGGAAGTCCCACATGTATCTTTTTGAATTAGAGTTTTCTCCAGATATATGTCTAGGAGTGGGGCTGCTGGATCATATGGTAATTTTATTTTTAGTTTTTAAAGGAACCTCCATACTGTTTTCTATAATGGTTGTTGCCTTACTAATTTCTTTAGATGGGAACTGCTGTGGGTTGAATTGTGTCCCCACGAAAGGAAATGTTGAAGTCCTAACCACCTGTACCTCATAATGGGACCTTTTGTGGAAATAGGGCCATCATAGATATAAAGTTAAGGTCACACTGGACTCAGATGGGCCCTAATCCAATATGACTGGTGTCCTTACATAAAGATGGGCATGTGATGCAGAGATGAAAGGAGAACACTGTGGGAAATGGAGGCAGAGATTGGCCTATTTATGCTGCCACAAGCCAAGGAACATCTGTATCTACCAGAAACTGAAACAGGTAAGAGAGGATCTTTCCCTAGAGGCTTTGGAGGAAGCATGGCCTGGATAACACTTGGGTTTCAGACTCCTAGCCTCCAGAACTGTGAAACAATAACTTTCTGTTGTTTTAAGTGACACAATTTGTAGTATTTTGGTGTGGCAGTCCTAGGGAACCAATACAAATAGTAACTTCCTTATTTTTTTTTTTTTAGTTTGTCATCTTCAATAATGAACATATTTAAGACTTAAAATTTTTTTCTGAGTAAGCTTGACTTTTAGTATGAATTGTTGATTTTTTTTTTCACTATCCATATGGATTGTATTTTCAGTTTGATTTTTCTTGATCCAAAGTTTATTTAGCTCTGGGTTTCATAATTTTGAAGTAAAGAAGTAAAAAAACGTATGCTTTTATTATTGATTTCTAATTTTACTAAATTATTATTAGAATATAAGGCCTGTCAAATTCCCATTTTTTTAATTTCTTAAAATTTTCTGTGTGCGTAAGAACTTAATTTTGTCAGTGTAAAATGGACCAATGGGAAAAAAAGTTCTCTATTTGGGGAATGTAACATTGCATAAACAACTACTAATTGACTTTCTTGATCATTTTATTAAATCTCTCTGTCCTTACTTGCTTTAACTTGATTCAGTTTTCTAAGCAGTATTTTGGAATTTCCCTTTGTGATGGTATTTTAATTTATTTAAAGTTTTTGATTAAGCTTTTTATTTTAATTTACTTATAGATTCCCATGCGACATATCACTGAAAATGATGCAGTAGAGGTCTCCAGGGCTCTGTCCGTCTATAGAAATAATAAGCTAAAAAAAATGGTCAGATTCAACATTTGCAGCACTCTGGGACGAGTCAAAACCTTACAACAACTGGAAAAAGCTCAAGAAAGAAGTTGCTTTATTGTAGTAAGTGACTACTGTGGTTCTTTAAATTTCCTGTCTACCTTGCCCCATCCCTGATCAATGGTGGCCATGAAGATGGCAGCCTACATTCCTAATGCAGATTCCTAAAGAGCACTTTTTCTCAAGAACTGTTGTGTGTTTTGACCTGTCTGACAGTTCTCTGAAGGACTGGTGCAAGGGCTTGTTTTATTTCACCTATCTCTGAATAGTCAGAAGAAAGAATTAAGAGAATTTGAAGTACATCAAATCTGAGGAGCTGAAAGATGAAAGAATGACTTGTGGGGACCCATCAAGTATACTGACAAATATAAAATGGAAATCCCAGAAGGAGAGGAGAGAGAGAAAGGGGAAGAAAATATAGTCCAAGAAATAATGGACTACAGCTTCCCAAATTTGATGAAAGATATGAATCTATACATCCAAGAAGCTCAATAAACCCCAAGTAGGATAAATTCAAAGAGATCCATACCCAGTCACATTATAATCAAACTGTCTTAAGACACAAAGAAAGAATCTTGAAAGTAGCAAAAGTGAAGCAACTTGTCATCTACAAGGGATCATCAATAAGATTAACAGTAAATTTCTCTCCAGAAACCATGGAGGCCAGAAGTCAGTAGGATGACATATTTAAAATGATGAAAGAAAAAAAAAAAAAAAAAAACTAGCAAAGAAGTATTCTATGTATGGCAAAACTAGCTTTCAAAACTATCTTTCAAAAGTGCAGGAGAAGTTAAGACATTGCAAGATAAACAAAAACTGAGACAGTTTGTCTTTAGTTGATCTTCCCTGAAAGAAATGCTAAAGAGAGTCCTTCAGGCTGAAATAAAAGGACACTAGGCAGTAACTAGAAGCCATATAAAGAAAAAAAGTAATGATAGCTACACGGGTAGGTAGAAAATCCAGTATCATTGAACTTTTGTTTGTAACTACTATTTTATTTCCTAAAAATGCAAAAAAACCAATAGTTATAAATCTATGTTAATGTATAAATATGTCATTTGTGACAATAACAACATAAAGGGATGGATGGAGGTGTAAAGGAATGGCATTTTTATATGCTACTAAAACTAAGATGATTAATTCAAACTTGTTATAAAGTTAACATGTCAATTGTATTCCCAAGAGTAACTACTAAGGAAACAACAACAAAAAGTACAGAAAAAGATAGAGTAAAAATTGTACAGTAGAAAAAAAAATTAATCATAAAAGAAAGCAGTAATTGTAGAATTGAGAACAAACACAGTATGACAATGTAGAAAACACATAGAAAAATGGCAGGAGTAAGTCCTTCCATACCCATAATTAAGTCAAATGTAAATAGATAAAGGCAGAGATTTGTAGAATGGATGAAAGGCTATGATCCATCTATATAGTATCCATAAGATACTCACTGCATATCTAAAGACACACAGAGGTTGAGAGTGAAAGGATGGAAAAAGTAACCAAAAGAGAGCTAAGGTGGCTATTGTAATATCAGATAAACACAAAAATTGTTATAACATATAATGAAGGACATTATATATTGATAAAAGAGTCAATCCATTGAAAAAATTTAACCATTATAAACATAAATGAAACTAAAAAGAGAGCCCCAAAATATTGAAACAAAAATTAACAGAATTGAAGGGAGAAATAGATAAACATTTCTCCAATAATTGTTGGAGACTTCAAAACTCCACTTTCAATAATGAATATACACAGAAATCTGTTGCATTTCTATACACTAACAATGAAAGATCAGAAAGAGAAATTAAGGAAACAATCCCATTCACCATTGCAACAAAAAGAATAAAATACCTAGGAATAAACCTCACCAAGGAGGTAAAAGACCTGTACTCAGAAAACTATAAGATACTAATGAAAGAAATCAAAGATGATACAAACAGATTGAGGGACTTACCATGTTCTTGGATTGGAAGAATCAACATTGTGAAAATGACTATGCTACCCAAAGCAATTTACAGATTCAATGCAATCCCCATCAAATTACCAATGGCATTTTTCACAGAACTAGAACAAGAAATTTTACAATTTGTATGGAAATGCAAAAGACCCCAAATAGCCAAAGAAATCTTGAGAAGGAAAGATGGAGTTGGTGGAATTAGACTTCCTGACTTCAGGCTATACTACAAGGCTACAGTGATCAAAACAGTATGGTACTGGCACAAAAACAGAAATATAGATCAATGGAACAGAATAGAAAGCCCAGAGATAAACTATGGTCAACTAATCTATGACAAAGGAGGCAAGGATATACAATGGAGAAAAGGCAGCCTCTTCAATAAGTGGTGCTGGGAAAACTGGACAGCTATATGTAAAAGAATGAGATTAGAACACTCCCTAACACCATACCCAAAAATAAACTCCAAATGGATTAAAGACCTAAACGTAAGGCCAGACACTATAAAACTGCTAGAGGAAAACATAGGAAGAACACTCTTTGACGTAAATCATAGCAAGATCTTTTTTGATCCACCCCCTAGAATAATGGAAATAAAAACAAAAATAAATAAGTGGGACCTAATGAAACTTCAAAACTTTTGCACAGCAAAGGAAACTATAAGCAAGACTAAAAGACAGCCCTCAGAATGGGAGAAAATATTTGCAAATGAATCAACAGACAAAGGACTAGTCTCCAAAATATATAAACAGTTCATCCAGCTCAATATCAAAAAAACAAGCAACCCAATCAAAAAATGGGCAGAAGACCTAAATAGGCATTTCTCCAAAGAAGACATGCATATGGTCAAGAGGCACATGAAAATCTGCTCAACATCACTAATTATTAGAGAAATGCAAATCAAAACTACAATGAGTTATCACCTCACACCGGTCAGAATGGGCATCATCAGAAAACTACAAACAGTAAATGCTGGAGAGGGTGTGGAGAAAAGGGAATGCTCTTGCACTGTTGGTGGGAATGTAAATTGATACAGCCACTATGGAGAACAGTATGGAGGTTCCTCAAAAAACTAAAATCAGAGTTGCCATATGACCCAGCAATCCCACTGCTGGGCATATACCCAGAGAACACCATAATTCAGAAATACACATGCACTCCAATGTTCATTGCAGCACTATTTACAATAGCCAGGACATGGAAGCAACCTAAATGTCCATCAACAGATGAATGGATAAAAAAGATGTGATACATATATACAATGGAATATTACTCAGCACTAAAAAGCAAGGAAACTGGGACATTTCTAGAGACATGGATGGACTTGGAGACTGTCATACAGAGTGAAGTGAGTCAGAAAGAGAAAAACAAATACCATATATTAACACATATATGCAGACTATAGAAAAATGGTACAAATCAACCGGTTTGCAAGGCAGAAATAGAGACACAGATGTAGAGAACAAACATATGGACACCAAGTGGGGAAAGCAGAGAGGGTTGGGGGGGAATGAATTGGGAGATTGGGATACCAAATTGTATGCTCTAAAGATATGCAGTTTATGGTCTGTTAACTGTATCTCAATAAAAGTTCTAAAAAAAAATAATGAATAGAACAACTAGATAGAAGATCAAGAAGGAAACATAGGACTTGAACAACATTACTAACCAACTATACCTAATGAACATATACAGAACACTCCAACAACAGCAGAATACACATTCTTCTTAAGGGTATATAGAACATCCTCCAAGATAGACCATATATTAGGCCACAAAATGAATCTCAGTAAAATTATGAATATTGAAATATCTTCCCCAACCATAATGGAAAGAAATTAGAAATAAATAACAGAAGTGGAAAATTCACATACCTGTTGAAATTAAACCACACTTTAAAGAAATTGTAGCTGAAAGAAATTACAAGGGAAATTAGAAAATAGAGACAAATGAAAAGTAAAAGACAATATACCTAAATTTATGGGATGCAGTGAAGGCAGTGCTCAGAGAGAAATGTATAGCTATAAACACCTACATTAAAAAAAAAAGATCCCAAGTCAATTACCTAACTTTACATCTTAAGGAAATAGAAAAAGAAGAGCACACTAAACCCAACGTTAGCAGAAGGAAGGAAATTAAAAAAAGATTAGAGTGGAGATAAACAAATAGAGATTAGAAAAACAAGAGAATCAATGAAACCAAAAGTTGGTTTTTGAAAAGATCAATAAAATTGACAATCCTTTAGCTAGACTGACTGACCAAGAAAAAAAATGAGAGAAGACTCAAATGACTAAAATCAGAAATGAAAGTAGAGACATTACTCTAGACCTTATAAAAGGATTTTAAGAGCAATAATATAAACAATTATAATATAAACAATTATATTTCAGAAATTAGACAAAATCAACAAATTCCTAGATATACACAAACTACCAAAATTGACTCAAGAAAAAAATAGAAAATCTGAACAGACAAAAAGTAAAGATGTTGAATTGGTAATCAAAATCTCCCAACAAAGAAAAGCCCAGGAACAGAAGTTTTCTCTGGTGAATTCTACAAGTCAGTTAAAGAAGAATTAACACCAACCTTTACCAAACTATTCAAAAAAAAAAAAAAAAAAAAAAAAAACACAGAATAAGGAACACTTCTTCATGCATTCTATGAGGCTACCATTACTCTGATACAAAAGCCATATAAATATATCACAAGAAAAAAAAAACCCCACAGGCCAATATTCTTTATAAATAGAGATGCAAAATATCCTCAACGAAAGAACTAGCAAACCAAATACACAACATATTAAGAGGATTATAGATCATGACCAAGTGGGATTTATCCCAGGAATGCAAAGATGGTTCAATATATGAAAATCAATCAATGTCATACACCACATTAATAGAAAGAGGGGAGGAAAAACACATGATCATCTTGGTGCCAAAAAAAGAAAAGAATTTGAAAGATTTCAACACACTTTCATGATAAAAACACTCAACAAACTAGGAATAAAAAGGAACTTAACATGAAAAAGGACACTTATGAAAAACCACAGCTAACCTCATACTTAATGGTGAAAGATTGAAAGATTTTCTCCTGAAAACAGGAACAAGTCTTCTATTCCACATTGTGTGGGAAATTGTAACCAAAGCAATCAAGCAAAAAAAAAAAAAAAAAAAAAAAAAAAAAGAAAAAAGAAAAAGAAAAGGCATCAAAATTGGAAAGAGAGAAGTAAAATTATCTCTGCTTATAGATGACATGTAGACAATGTGTAGAAAATCCTAAAGAATCCACAAAAACTTATCAGAGCTAATAAACTAATTCAGCAAAGTAGCAGGATATGAGATTAACAAGCAAAAATCAATTGTATTTCTCTATATAAAAATGCGTGATACAAATAAGACATTACAAAAACAATTCCATTTATAATGGCATCAAAAAGAACACACTACTTAGGAATAGGGACTTCCCTGGCACAGCAGTTAAGAATCTGCCTGCCAATGCAGGGGACGTGGGTTTGATCCCTGGTCCAGGAAGATCCCACATGCTGTGGAGCAACAAAGGCTATGTGCTACAGCTACTGAATCTGCACTCTAGAGCCATCAAGCCACAACTACTGAAGCCTGCTCACCGAGAGCCCATGCTCCTCAACAAGAGAAGTCACTGCAATGAGAAGCCCATGCATCACAAGGAAGAGTAGCCCCCACTTGCCACAACTAGAGAAAGCCCACATGCAGCAACAAAGACCCAACCCAGCCAATTAATTAATTAATTAAAAAACCAAGAATAAATTAAAAGGTGTAAGATTTGTATACTGAAAATGACAAAACATTCCTGAAAGAAATTAATGGACACTTAAATAAATGGAAAAGATATCCTGTATTCATGGCTCGGAAGACAATATTGCTAAGATGGCAATTCTACCCAAAGTGACCTAAGCATTAAATGCAATTCCTACCAAAATCCCATGGCCTCTTTTTTTCTTCTTCAGAAATGGAAAAGCTGATCCCACAATTCACATGGAAAGCAATTATAGTCAAAACAATCTTGAAAAGATGAACAAATTTGGAGGATTCACATTTTCTGATTTTAAAACTTATTACAAAGCTACAGTGATCAAAACAGTGCAATAATGGCATAAGGAAAGGGACAAATGGAATAGAGTTGAGAGTCCAGAAATAAACCCATAGATCTATGACCAACTGAATTTTTTTGACAAGGCTGCCAAGACCATTCAATGGGGAAAGAACTATCTCTTCAACAAATGGTCCTGAGACAAGTGAATTTGCACTTACAAAAGAGTGAAGTTGGACCCCCTACCCCATGCCATATACAAACTATCAACTCAAAATGGATTGAAGACTTAAATTTAAGAGCTAAAACCATAAGACCCTTAGAAGTAAATATGAAGTTAAATCTTCATGACCTTGGATTTGGCAATAAATTTTTATATATGACACCAAAAGCAAAAGTAACAAAAGAAAAAAATAGATAATTTGGGCTACATCAAAATGAAAAACTTTTGTGCATCAAGAATGTGAGAAGACAACCTGCACTAACAGAGAAAATATTGTAAGTTATATAGTGGATAAGGGTCTAGAATAAAGAACTCATTTTTTTCCCCCACACCACATGGCTTGTGGAATCTTAGTTCCCCAACCAGGGATCAAACCTGGGCCCCCTTCCATGGCAGTGTGAGTACTAACCACTGGACCATCAGGGAATTCCCTAGAATAACAAACTCTGAAAATTCAAGACAAAAAAAAATTAAAATGGGCAAAGGACTTGAATAGACATTCTCCAAAGAAGATATACAAATGTCCAAAAAGCACATGAAAAGATGCTCAACATCACTAGTCATTAGGGAAATTCCACTAAAACCACAATATGGTAACTTCCTTTAGTCATTCTTTGAGGCTAATTCTGCTAGAAACAAATTCTCTTACTTTTCCTTACTAAGGGTATCTTTATTCCCCCTTCATTCCTGAAGAACAGTTTTGCTAGACACAGTTCTTGGCTGACAGTTCTTTTCTTTCAAGACTTACTTGCAAAATATGCTGGTTCTTCTGGCCTCCATGGTTTCAAATAAGAAGTCTGCTGCCATTCAAACCATTGTTTCCTTCTAGTTTGCTGTCTTTCTGTGGCTGCTTTAAACTTTTTCTCTCTTTTTCTCAGTTATCAGGTATCTTGGCATGGATTTCTTTAGCTTTATCCTATTTTATATTCACTCAGCTTCCTAAATTTCTAAGAAATTTTTCTTTCACCAAATCTGGGCATTTCAGCCATTATTGCTTTGAATACTTTTAAAATCTCTCATTCTTACTCCTCTCCTTCTAGGATCCTGATAACGCAAATGTTAGAGCTTTTGTTATTGTCCCACAGATCCCTGAAGTGTGTTCATTTTTCTTTTCAGTCTATTTTCTCTCTGTTGTTCAGATTGAATGAATTCTATTGATCTGTCCTCAAGTTCACTGATTCTACCTTTTTGTCACACCACTCTACTACTGAGTCAATTCAGAGTTTTAAATTTCAGTTATTTCTTTTTTCATTTATATAATTTCCATTTCATTATTTTTATAACTCCTATTTTATTTTGCTGAGATTTTACATTTTTTTTTCATTTGCTTCCAATGAGTCTGTAATTACTTACTGAGGCAATTTTAGGGTGGCAGCTTTCCATCTTTGACAAATGGGTCCAGCATCTGATCTATCTTGGCACCAGTATCAATTCTGATTTTCTTTTTCCATTCAGGTTATGGCTTACCTAGTTTTTGGTATGGTGAGTAGTTTTCAATTATATCCTGGATATTTGCCTATTATGTTAGGAGAGTCTTGATCCTACTTCATTTTTTATTTTAAAATGAAGCATGCTTTGATTTAATATTCAGGTTCTGGTCTTATTTTATGGGCTGTAATTCCAATGATGACTTAGTTGCTGAGCCTCTAAATGCTGTTCTGATCTGTTTCTTTTTTCTGGCTCCACTTGAGCTCCTGTTAAGTCCCTGCTGGTGCTTCCCAAGGGAGTGGAGGGTGCTTCCCTCGGCCTTCTGGTGTTGTTAGGCAGGGGTGGGGCATGTTGGACCTGGAAGACAGAGAACAATGTTGCCCTTGCCGTCTTCTCTGGCCACCTGGTGCTGCTGAGCTTTGCACTCTATCTCTGCCAGTGCTGCTATGGAGGGAAGCCTCTCCTGGGTCACCTTCTACCACTGGGTGGAGGACAAGAGCCATGGAGTCTAAGATGCTGTCAGCCCCTAGGTGGAAGTTCAGGAGACACTGGGCCTGCTGGTGCCACTGGTGCAGCTAGGGGGATCTCCTCTCACCACCTGGGGAGGGGACAGTCCCCCTGCCTGGGTTCCATCGTTGTTGCTTCTGCTGCTGCAGGCAGGTCAGGGCTACCACCACTGCATATGGGTGTTCCCACTACACCCCTGCTGGGCTGCTCCTTTCCTAGTCCTTTGTCAAGAGAGTACAAGAGTTTCTTATGTTTATCCTTTTTTTTTGTCTGTGTCTCTTGGCAGTTTTGGGTTGGAGGTCTCTCCAGTGCCCAGTAGGAAGGTACATGGAAGATAAAAAAAGAAAACTCAGGGAGCTCGCAGTGGTGGTGTTCCCAAAGTCCAAGGCCGCTATTCAACCCACCTTCTTTCCATGTTTCAGAATCCTTTGATGATTGTCTGTTGGCTTGTTGTCAGAGAATTCAGTTGTATTTAGATGGAAGGAGTAGGGGAAAAAGTCTGTGCCATCTTGTCCCCAAAATACAATATACTAGTGTTGTCACTAAGTTCTCCTATACTTGCTTTTGAGGCTTGCTTGTGTGTTTGATCACACAACTTGTTGTTGCTTGTCACCCAACTTGGGATCATTTCAGCACTGATTATTTGGCTTGTTAATTAGAACTTAAGTGTTTCAGAACCAGTGGTGACCTTAGAGATGGCTAATTCACAGTGCTTTAAAAATTTTTTTGTTTTATTTGTTTTTCACTGAGGTATAGTTGATTTATAATATGTAAGTTTGAGGTGTACAACACAGTGAGTCACAAATTCTAAAGGTTATATTCTATGTATAGTTATTATAAAATATTGACTATATTCCCAGTGTTGTACAATATATCCTTGTAGCGATTTCATAGATAGTAGTTTGTACCTCTTAATCCCCTACCCCTGTCTTTCCTCTCTCCCTTTCTTTCTCTTCACTGGTATCCTCTATGAGTCTGTTTCTTATTTGTTATATTCACTAGTTTGCTTATTTTCCAGATTCTACATATGAATGACATGATAGAGTCTTTCTCTGTCTGACTTATTTCACTTAGCATAATGCCCTCCAAGTCCATCCATGTGGTTGCATCTCCAATACTTTTCAATGTAAACGCCTATGGAAATGTAACATAGATGCAGAAAAGCACCACATCTTATGGATATGGTTTGGTAAATTTACCCAAAGAGAATGTGTTTAAGTAACCAGCACTTAGAGCAAGAAATATGAAATCTTCTTTTGCCTCTTCTGATGATCTTCCCTGTTGCCCGCAGATAACCAGTTTCCTCCTCGTAACACCACAGATTAGTTTTGCCTTTTTTTTTCAACTTTATATAAATGGAATCACAGGAGTATATTAATGTTCCCTGCCTTCTTTCTCTCAACTTTGTGTGTGTGATTCCTCCATGTTGGTGTATAGAGTTCTGCATCATCCTTATTTCTGTGAAATATTCCATTATAGGAATTAAACACAATTTGCGCATTTTTTAAATTTTTAAGCTCTTTATTGGATTATAATTGCTTTACACCTTTGTACCAGCTTTTGAGTACACCACAGTGAATCAGCTGTATTTATACATATATCCCCATATCCCCTCCCTCCCATTACTCCCACCCACCCTCCCTGTCCTGGCCCTCTAAGGCATCACCCATCATCGAGTTGATCTCCCTTTGTTATACAGCAACTTCCCACTAGCCATCTATTTTACAGTTGGTAGTGTATATATGTCTATGCTACTCTCTCACTTCGTCCCAGCTTCCCCTTCACCCCCGGCCCCCCACAACCCCGTGTCCTCCAGTCCATTCTCTGCATCTGCTTCCTTATTCTTGCCCTGTCACTGGGTTCATCAGTACCATTTTTTTGTTTGTTTGTTTAGATTCCGTATATATAAGTTAGCATATAGTATTTGTTTTTCTCTTTCTGGCTTACTTCACTCTGTGTGACAGACTCTAGATCTATCCACCTCATTACATACAGCTCCATTTCATTCCTTTTTATGACTGAGTAATATTCCATTGTATGTATGTGCTACATCTTCTTTATCCATTCATCTGTTGATGGGCATTTAGGTTGCTTCCATGTCCTGGCTATTGTAAATAGTGCTGCAATGAACATTATGGTACATGTTTCTTTTTGGATTATGGTTTTCTCTGGGTATATGCGCAGTAGTGGGATTACTGGATCATATGGTGGTTCTATTTTTAGTTTTTTAAGGAACCTCCAAACTGTTTTCCATAGTGGCTGTACCCACTTACATTCCCACCAACAGTGCAGGAGAGTTCCCTTTTCTCCACACCCTCTCCAACATTTATTGTTTCTAGATTTTTTGATGATGGCCATTCTGACCTGTGTGAGGTGATACCTCATTGTGGCTTTGACTTGCATTTCTCTGATGATTAGTAACGTTGAGCATCTTTTCATGTGTTTGTTGGCCATCTGTATGTCTTCTTTGGAGAAATGTCCATTTAGATCTTCTGCCCATTTGTGGATTGAGTTATTTGCTTTTTTGGTATTAAGCTGCATGAGCTGCTTGTGTATTTTGGAGATTAATCCTTTGTCCATTGGTTCATTGGCAAGTATTTTCTCCCATTCTGAGGGTTGTCTTCTTGTCTTGTTTATGGTTTCTTTGGCTGTGCAAAAGCTTTTAAGTTTCATGAGGTGCCATTTGTTTATTCTTGATTTTATTTCCATGATTCTAGGAGATGGGTTAAAAAGGATGTTGCTTTGATTTATGTCATAGAGTGTTCTGCCTATGTTTTCCTCTAGGAGTTTTATAGCGTCTGGCCTTACATTTAGGTCTTTAATCCATTTTGAGTTTATTTTTGTGTACGGTGTTAGGAAGTGTTCTAATTTCATTCTTTTACATGTCACTGTCCAATTTTCCCAGCACCACTTCTTAAAGAGGCTGTCTGTTTTCCATTGTATATTCATGCCTCCTTTGTCAAAGATAAGGTGCCCATATGTGCTTGGGTTTATCTCTGGGTTCTCTATTCTGTTCCATGGATCTTCCTTTCTATTTTTGTGCCAGTACCATACCATCTTGATCACTGTGGCCTTATAGTATAGTTTGAAGTCAGGAAGCCTAATTCCACCAACTCCATCTTTCCTTCTCAAGATTGCTTTGGCTATTCGGGGTCTTTTGCATTTCCGTACAAATCGTAAGATTTCTTGTTCTAGTTCTGTGAAAAATGCTGTTGGTAATTTGATAGGGATTGCGTTGAATCTGTAAATTGCTTTGGGTAGTACAGTCATTTTCACAATGTTGATTCTTCCAATCCAAGAACATGGTATGTCTCTCCATCTGTTTGTATCATCTTTGATTTCTTTCATCAATGTCTTATAGTTTTCTGGATACAGGTCTTTTGACTCCTTAGGAAGGTTTATTCCTAGGTATTTTATTCTTTTTGTTGCAATGGTAAATGGGAGTGTTTCCTTAATTTCTCTTTCTGCTTTTTATTTTGTTAGTGTACAGGAATGCAAGAGATTTCTGTGCATTAATTTTGTATCTTGCTACTTTACTAAGTTCATTGATTAGTGCTAGCAATTCTCTGGTAGAGTCTTTAGGGTTTTCTATATATAATATCATGTCATCTGCAAAGAGGGACAATTTTACTTCCTTTCCTATTTGGATTCCTTTTATTTCATTTTCTTCTCTGATTGCTGTGGCTAACACTTCCAAAACTATGTTGAATAATAGTGGTGCGAGTGGGCACCCCTGTCTTTTTCCTGTTCTTAGAGGAAATTCTTTCAGTTTTTCACCATTTAGAATGATGTTGGCTTTTGGTTTCTCATATATGGCTTTTATTATGTTGAGGTAATTTCCTTCTATGCCCATTTTCTGGAGAGTTTCTATCATAAATGGATGTTGAATTTTATCAAAAGCTTTTTCTGTGTCTATTGAGATGATCATATGGTTTTTATCCTTCAATTTGTTAATATGGTGTAGCACATTGATTGATTTGCATATATTGAAGAATCTTTGCATCCCAGGGATAAACCCCACTTGATCATGGTGTATGATCTTTTTAATGTGCTATTGGATTCTGTTAGCTAGTATTTTGTTGAGGAGTTTTGCATCTATATTCATCAGTGATATTGGCCTGTAATTTTCTTTTTTTTGTGACATCTTTGCCTGGTTTTGGTATCAGGGTGATGGTGGCCTCATAGAATGAGTTTGGGAGTGTTCCTCCTTCTGCTATATTTTGGAAGAGTTTGAGAAGGATGAGTGTTAGCTCATCTCTAAATGTTTGATAGAATTCGCCTGTGAAGCCATCTGGCCCTGGGCTTTTGTTTGTTGGGAGATTTTAAATCACAGTCTCAATTTCCATACTTGTGATTGGTCTGTTCATATGTTCTATTTCTTCCTGGTTCAGTCTTGGAAGATTGTATTTTTCTAAGAATTTATCCATTTCTTCCAGGTTATCCAATTTATTGGCGTATAGTTGCTTGTAGTAGTCTCTCATGATCTTTTGTATTTCTGAGGTGTCCGTTGTTACTTCTCCTTTTTCATTTCTAATTCTGTTGATTTGCATCTTCTCCCTTTTTCTCCTGGTGAGTCTGGCTAATGGTTTATCAATGTTGTTTAGCTTCTGAAAGAACCAGCTTTTAGTTTCATTGATCTTTGCTATTGTTTCCTTCCTTTCTTTTTCATTGATTTCTGATCTGATCTTTATGATTTATTTCCTTCTGCTCACTTTGGGGTTTTTTTGTTCTTCTTTCTCTAATTGTTTTAGGTGTAATGTTAGGTTGTTTATTCGATGTTTTTCTTGTTTCTTAAGGTAGGACTGCATTGCTTTAAGCTTCCCTCTTAGAACTGCTTTTGCTGTGTCCCATAGGTTTTGGGTTGTTGTGTCTTCATTGTCATTTGTTTCTAGATATTTTTTGATTTCCTCTTTGATTTCTTTAATGATTTCTTGGTTGTTTAATAGCATATTGTTTAGCCTCCATATGGTTGTATTTCTTACAGTTTTTTCCCTGTAATTGATATCTAGTCTCATGGCATTGTGGGCAGAGAATATGCTTGATATGATTTCAATTTTCTTGAATTTACTGAGGCTTGATTTGTGACCCAAGATGTGATCTATTCTGGAAAGTATTTTGTGTGCACTTGAGAAGGAAGTGTATTCTGTTGTTTTTGGATGGAATGTCCTATAAATATCAATTAAAAGTCGATATGGTCTGATGTGTCATTTAAAGCTGTGCGTCCTTATTTATTTTCTGTTTGGATGATCTGTCCATTGTTGTAAGTGGGGTGTTAAAGTCTCCTACTATTATTGTGTTACTGTCGATTTCCCCTTTTATGGCTGTTAGCATTTGCCTTATGTACTGAGGTGCTCCTGTGTTGGGTGCATAGATATTTACCATTGTTATATGTTCTTCTTGAATGGATCCCTTGATCATTATGTAGTGTCCTTCCTTGTCTCTTGTAATAGTCTTTACTTTCAAGCCTAATTTGTCTGATATGAGTATTGCTACTCCAGCTTTTTTTGACTTCCATTTGCATGGAATATCTTTTTCCATCCTCTTACTTTCAGTCTATATGTGTCCCTTGGTCTGAAGTGGATTTCTTATAGGCAGCATATTTAAGGGTCTTGATTTTGTATCCATTCAGCCAGTCTGTGTCTTTTGGTTGGAGCATTTAATCCTTTTATATTTAAGGTGAGTATTGACATGTATGTTCCTATTACCATTTTCTTAGTTATTTTAGGTTTGTTTTTGTAGGTCTTTTCCTTCTCTTGTGTTTCCTAGTTAGAGAAGTTCCTTAAGCAATTGTCGTAAGGCCAGTTTAGTGGTGCTGAATTATGTTAACTTTTGCTTGCCTGTAAAGCTTTTGATTTCTCCATCTAATCTGAATGAGATTGTTGCTGGGTAGAGTATTCTTGGCTGTAGGTTTTTCTCTTTCAGGACTTTAAGTATATCCTGCTACTCCCTTCTGGCCTGCAGAGTTTCTGCAAAAAGATCAGCTGTTATCCTTACGGGTTTTCCCTTATATGTTATTTGTTGCTTTTCTCTTGCTGCTTTTAATATTTTTTCTTTGTGTTTAATTTTCATTAGTTTGATTAATATGTGCCTCACTGTATTTCTCCTTGGGTTTATTCTGTATGGGACTCTCTGTGCTTCTTGGACTTGATTAATTATTTCCTCTCCCACATTGGGGAAGTTTTCCACTATAACCTTTTGAAATATTTTCTCAGACCATTTCTTTTTTTCTTCTTCTTCTGGGATGCGTATGATTTGAATGTTGGTGCACTTAATGTTGTCACCAAGGTCTCCGAGACTGTCTTCCATTCTTTTTATTCTTTTTTCTTTTTCCTGCTCTGTGGGAGTTGTTTCCTCCCTTCTATCTTCCAACTCACTTATTCGTTCTTCTGCCTCAGTTATTCTGCTGTTTATAGCATCTATAGTATTTTTAATTTTGGTTATTTTGTTGCCCATTACTCTTTGTTTGCTCTTTAGTTCTTCTGAGTCCTTATTAACTGTTTCTTATATTTTCTCTATAGTGTTGTTGAGATTTTGGATCATCTTTACTATCATTACTCTGAATCCTTTTTCAGGCAATTTTCCTATTTCCTCTTCATTTATTTGGTCTTGTGGGTTTTTTTCCTGCTTCTTTGCCTGCATGGTGTTTCTTTGTTTTCTTATTTTGTCTAATTTATAGCATTTGCTGTCTCCTTTTCCTATGCTGCCTAGTAGTAATTCCTCTTGTTTCTGCCCTCTGCCCCCTGTGGTGGGGTTTGTCCAGTGTCTTGAGTAGCCTTCCTGGTGGGGGGTGTGGGGGAGTCTGGTGTCTGCTTTCTGGTGTGTGGCTCTGTGTCTTTTCTCTCTGATGAGCAGGGCTGTGTCAGGTGGTTTGTTTTAGGGTATCTGTGAGGTTAATATGGTTTTAGGAAGTCTGTGTGCTGATGGGTTGGTTTGTGTTCCTGTCTTGTTTGTAGTTTGGTGTGAGGTGTCCACCACTGTCAGTTGAAGACAGTCAGATGAAGCCAGGTCTTAGACTCTGATACAGGGCTCCATGAGAGTTCTCTGCAGTTAATCTTCCCTGTGTCTGAGGACTCCCTAGTAGTCTAGCAATCTGGATTCAGTGCTCTTTCCCCAGAGCCTCCTACTTGACTTCTGATGGAGTAGTAGAGACTTCAGAGGTTGCTTTTCCCACCAATAAAGGGGTTTAAAGAAGACTGTCCAAGCCCCAGACTAATGGCAGAGTGTTGAGTCAAACAAATACTAAATCAAGGAAACACATACATGTATAAGACACACAAATACTGAATCCAATAGAACATAAGGCACTAGAAAGACCTGACAGAAGAACCCCAGTATGCAATCAGACAGTCAAAGAGAAAACCAACAGAAATTCAAAACCCAAAACAAGCATACAAAGAAACAAACAAAACACCACACACACACACACACAAATCCAGGGAGATTTTGAAAGCTAGGATCAAATATAATAAAGAGCAAGAGTACCACCAGACAGACTGAAGATTCTCAGAATGAAATCAGACTGTTATACTTAGAACTAAGATAAAGAGAAAATCTAATAATAAAAGCCAAAGCAATGTGTTACCTGGAGAATAAAACAAGGAAACAGTGCAGACCAATAATATTGCTTATAAGTATATTAAGATAAAATAAACTAAAAAGGATAGAAGACAGGGCAACAGAAGAGCATAGTGTGACTGGAAATATGAAAAGAAAAAGAAAAGAGAGAAAAAATAGAAATGTATAAAAGATAGAGAAGGAAAGAAGGTAGGAGAGATAAAGTTAGCAGTACAAAAACAGCTAGAAAGAAATATGTAAAAAGTCTAAATATAAAAATAAAAGGAAAAATAGAATAAAAGAATAAAAAATATAATGTGTAGATCCCTTAGGACTAAGATTGTAATTAATTAAAAAAAAAAAAAACCACACACACACAAACACATATCCAGGGAAATTTTGAAAGCTAGGATCAAATATAATAAAGAGCAAGAGTACAGTCAGACAGACTGGAGTTTCCCAAAACAAAATGAGACAATTATAATCAGAACTAAGATAAAGACCAAACCTAATAATGAAAACCAAAGCAGTGTGTCATCTGGAGAATAAAGCAAGGAAAGAGAGCTGAGCAATAATATTGATTATAAGTACATTAAGCTAAAAGAAACTAAAAAAGGATAGAAGACAGGGCAACAGAAGGGTGTAATGTGACTGGAAATATGAAAAAAAAAGAAAAAAATAGAAACGTATAAAAGGTAGAGATGAAAAGAAGGTAGGAGAGATAGTCAGCACTACAAAAAAACTTAGAAATAGAAGTATATAAAAAGACTAAAAATAAAAATAGAATAAAAAATAGAATAAAAAATGTTATAAAACATGTAGATCCCTTAGGACTAAGATCATAATTAATTAAAAAAAAAAAAAGCTAGAACTGACCCCAGAATGGACTAGATCAATAGAATTAATTATAATATTTCTGTTTCCTTGTGGTCTCAGCTGTAAGCATCCTTCTACCCACCTTGGGCTTTTTGTATTACTCTGAGACCAGCAGAACTTCTTTTATTGTTCATCTGTAAGTGCCAGTGTGTGGGGAGAGAGAGGGTACAATAGTGGCTCCTTCCCCTGGAAGCGAGTGAGCAGTCGCACCCTGCCTGGGTTGTGGTGGCTTGGGCAGTGCCTGTTGCAGAGGGACAACAGTGGCTCAGGCCAAGAGAGCGACTACAACCGCAGCTCCTCCCTGCTGCTACAACTCCACCAGGGCGCCCTGCCTGGGTCATGGCAGCTCAGTCGGCCGTGGCAGTGCCTGTTGCAGAGGGATGCCAGTGGCTCAGATGTGAACAGAATGTCTCCAGAGCTGGGCCACTCTGCGGGCTTTTGGCTCTTGGCTGCAGGCACTCTAGGCCAGCCCCGCCCAGGGGCCTTTGTTATCCCTGAGTGCATTAGCCAGGCCCAGAGGGGTCCTTCCTTTGTCCGTTGCAGGCGCCAAGAGAGAGGCTACACCCGTGGCTCCTCCCCCCTGCTTATGAGTCAGCAGTATCGAGCCACCACCATGGCTGCTGAGGATTTCTTCCCTTCTGTCCTCTCAGTCCGTCTCCCTACTGCCAACAATGTTTCTCACCCTGAACCAGTTCTCTGGTTCCCACGTTCCAGCTCCCAGACCCCTTATTCAGCTGTGAACTGATGTCTCAGTCCAGACATGCTGAGTCGTGGTGTGGACCCTCTGTGTGTTTCTCACTCTTTCCCGTCTGCCACAGCTCAGCCGCTTCACCCTTTTTGAACAGTCCAAAATGCCTCCCTTCTGACCCAGGGAAATTTCCCATTGGAGAAGGGGTTTCCCTGTGAGATAAGGGACATTTCCCCGAATTCAGCAATCTCCCCTCTGTTTCAGATCCCCCCACCCCAGGGTGCCTGTCCCTTTCTTTTCTTCTCCTCCTTTCTCCTTTTTTTTTTTCCCCTCTGTCCTACCCAGTTATGTCGGGATCTTTGCAGTCCTTTCTGGTGTCTGAGGTCACCCGCTGGCGTTCAGCAGGTTCTCTGTGGGAATTATTGCATCTTTTGATGTATTCCTGATGCATCTGTGGAGAGGGATGCATTCCACATCCTTCTACTTCACCACCATCTTTCTTCCCCCTCTGCTCATTTATTTTTTTTACTGTTGATGGATGTCTAGGTTGTTTCTGCATCTTTCCAGCTGCCTCCCTCTGTCATCCCAACCCTGACTGTCCTTTGATCTCACTTGTCTTCACTGTACTTCAAGCCTCAGGACTCCTGTAAGAACCACACCCACCTTGTGTATACCTGTCATGCCTCTGCTCCCTCTCATTTTTTAACTTGCTTTACGAAGTCACAACTCTCCTTATACAAAATGCTTCTCCCTTGCACACTGCACCTTGCACCAGACCAGGGGTGCAGAAAAGTGCAAATCCAGGCTGATTATGTCACTCTGAATCCTACCCACAGGCTTCTGTGGGCCATTCCCATGCTGGCTGTCATGGGTGCTACGTCTTCCTTCACTTTTCTCACTTCCGGTGTTGCCATCCACTGCTGGGAACCTTCCACCGCAGGTGAAGCTGGTGAGTTAGGTATCATGGTTTGTAATAGAGTCCAATTCTGGAGCTCTTCTAGTCTCTTAGGCAATTTGTTCTTGCCACCAGATCCTGAAAAGGCCTGAGATTAGCAGAGGGCTTAACACATCTGGGGGCTTGATTGTTTAATTAGAGCAAGAGACAGTTATTTTGAAAATTGCTGTGCTGGACAGCATTCCTGATGGGACCCCTCCTGGACCCATTCTGGGCTTCCAGGAGCACTAGTGCTGAGCCCATTATCACTGCTCAGTCTTAGTTGCCAGGGAGATGTTTCAAGTGACCCATGAGGGGAGTAAAATTGACAAGTAGGGGGGTATCTGCCATCTTGGGAAGACAAGGGCTTCAAATGAAATGAGCTCCTCCCCACAAACGCTCCAGTGAGGAGAATGAGTTGTGTGAATCCAGGAAATAGAGTGTGGGGGCAAAATATTTCTCACACTCCCTCTCTAGGAAGGAAAGTCAAATCTTGAAATATCTCCACTTCTTAGAACTATTAGATCATTCTCACTGACAAATGAATTTTTACAATGTGAATTTTTTCTTTGTATTCCTTACTGTTTCCCAGAATTCTCCCAACAGCAGGCAGCTCCCAGTTGAAAGGGAATTCCCTGTGTGTATCACCAGACTTTGGTGTCTGGGAAGTGATGCCCAAGGAGGCAGGAATGGCTAGACCACCTTGGGCAAAACTCTCAGGACTTATGAAAAGCAGGTTTCCAAGGGTAATGCCAGGGAGCCTGGGATGTACTCAGCAGACACAATGACCTGACCTTTGAGCTGGTTCTCCCGGATGAGCCCTTGGAGTGAGCAAAAGCCCGCAGTTCCCACCAGCAGAATTGCAGGAGAGGCTGGTTGGTGAACTGAGGTGGGCAGTGTCATGGATGGAGTGCTCTCCCTTTTTGGCTGTTGTCACCAGTGGGAATTGTTTGCCTGGGTAGTTAAGAAAGCAGGATTCTGTGTGTGTCTGTGGGTTGCAGGAGATGGCAGTAGAGTCCTTTCTCTGTGGACTCTTGCCAGCATCTCAGCCTGGAGCCCAAACTCAGTGACCATGAGGCAAATGTAGAGAGGCTCAACAGGCCCCACTCTCCCACAATGCCTAGCAGCCAGATGGCAGTGTGCCCAGGCTGTACAGATGAGGACCTGCCCATCAGGAGGCAAGTGGGAAGCAGTCATCTCTTTCTTTGGACATTGGCCAGAGGAGAGCAATGCCTTTCTGGATGGTTCGAGCACCAGGCACTTGGAAAGCCAGTGAAACCCAAGCTTTCTCAACCCTTAGGTGGCTTAAAAGAGTGTGCTTGCCTGAGAGCATGCAGTTGTTGAGTAACTGTGGTGTGCAGTCAGAGGTGAGAATGGCCAGGCTCCCTCTGAGCTTGTGGGGCACAGGGATGGAGGGGATGCCTTTCTAGTTTGTGAGTGGGAAGACAAGATGGAGGCAGGAGATGGATGTGCTGGCCCCCCTTCCTTTCTGTAGCTCACTTTATCCCCCCAACTCTGCATGGATGACATGGCTTTTAGAACAGTAACACCTGTCCCTCACCCTCATCTTTTTGCTCTAGATATCTAAGCAGTTAGCATCTGGGGAGTGGACCCAATTGCCCAGGATAACTTTCTGGCACTGAGCTAGGGTGAGAAGGTAGGGACATAGATTTCCAGTGCTGAAAGCCATTTCTCAGGTTCTCTCTCCCTAGCAAGGCTGTGTGCTGATGGGAATCTTCCTTCCTATCACCTCCTCCTCTGTGGATGTGGAGGGTGGGTGGAAGGGATGTTTCTGGAGCAGGAGTCCTTTACCTGGAAACTTAAGGTTGGGGAAGGAGACTGCTGTGTTCCCCATCCCAGCATTACGGTTTTACTTTAATAAATATACAAATATTTTTAAGAACTATATTTGATTCATTCTAATTTAAATCCCATAAACTGATCTTTTTATAAACCATGACAGTCTCCAAGAAATGCTCAAAGGTTTACATCTACACACAAGAGAGCATGTGTGTAGATGCACACTCACCTCATACACACTCACGCAGCCTCATAAATTAACACAAAGAAGACAGGTGCCAAGTGTTAAGGCCCCTGAAGATTTACTTACCCTGCCCCTTGCCAGGTGAGGTGGCCTTTTTAACCAGGAAAGAGCTGAGGTTTGGAAGGAAAGGGGAATTTGGAAGATGATCCCAATGCCCTTCCCACAGACTCCACCAGCCACTTACTTCCTCTCCTAAGTGGAGTGGCTGCGGGGCAGGTGGAGTTAGGAAGTGAGCCAGGCCTTGGTTGTGCAGGAGTGTGCCCCATTGGGCAGGGTAACCCTAACCCTAACCCTGCCCCTGGTGTCTCACCTGAAATGGATTAGGCATTTGAGACCTCTCTGCCCCTGAGGGTTGTAGAACAAGAGGATTTGCAGCTGTAAAATCCTAGTTCTAAATGTTACTCTAACTGTGGTCTGGGGACTGTGATAAACACTTATATCAGTTAGTTGTCACCACAACCCTATGAAGTTGGGTCTATTATGATTCCATTTTACAAAGGAGGGAAGCGAAGGACAGAGAGTCAGTGATTTGCCCTAGGTCACACAGCTAACACGTGGCAGAGTGGGAATCCCAAATCAGGGAGTTTGGCTTCTAACCACCATGCTGTGTTGTCTTTCTGGGTTCCTTTGTGATTTACAATTTATTACCACCAGCCACTCATTGAAAGAAAATAAAGTTAAACTCTCTTACTCCATATGCAAAAAAGAAACTTCAGATAAGTTAAATGCTAAATATAAAAATAAGTAAATCAGAAGTCATGAAAGAGAATTTAAGCAATTATGTTTTACCCTTAGGATGGGGGAGATTTTTTAAGTCAAGACAATAGGCCTGGAAGGTGTATTAGAAAAGACAAATGTATTTGATTATATAAAATTTTCCTGGTGACAAATTATACTATAAGTTAATTCAACAGGATAATGCTAAAATTGTGTGTGTAGGTTGGGGGGGGATGTATGTGGATATTTTCAATACACATTGAAAATTACTTAAAAAAAAGCTTTTAAAGTTAAGAAAAAATTAGCAAATAAGTAGAAAAATGGGCAAGATATATGAATAGGCAATTCATAGGAAAGTGAGTCAAAAGGCTCATAAATATGTAGAAAGACGTAGAACTCCATTGTAATTAGCTAAATGCAAATTAGAATAATGTGGTTATCAAAAATTAAGAAAAAACAAAACAAAAGAAAAATTAAGAAGAGTGACACCTATTATTGACAAGAATTAGGGGAAAGATCTCAGATACTAGTGGTGGAAAAATGAATTGTGTAGACTTTTGGGAAAGCAATCTAGCAATAACTACTAAAATAAAAAATATGACATATACTTCTCAGTAATCTTACTCTGGGACTCTATCTTATGGAAAGAAAAGCACCGACATGTAAGGATTTATGTAAGTAAATTGTTGTGCCAAAAACTGGACACAAGATCAATGCCCATTGGAGAATGCTTGAATAAACTTTGTTTATTCAGGTAAAGGAATATTATGCAGCCATTGAAAATTTGAGTTAGACCCATACTAGTGACTAGGAAATATTTTCATGATGTATTCTTTTTTTTTTTTTTCATTTTTCTTTGGAAATAATCGCAAACCTGAAAAGTTGCAAAAGTAATGGAAGAATTCCTGTATTCCCCTTTACTCAGATTCCCCAGTTGTTAAATTTTACTACATTTACTTTTTCTCTCTCTTTCTGTAGCTAGATATAGATAATTTTTCATGATTTTTTTCTTTTTGCCTAAATATGATATTTCAGTATGTTTCTTAAAAGTGAGGACATTCTTTTACATAATCACAGTGCAAGTAGCAAAGTCAGGAAGGGAACATTGGCATAATATTACTACTTCTTCTGCAGCCTTTTGTACAACTGCTGTCCTTTATCATAAAAACAATAAAAAAATTCGGTGTCTAGGATACAATCCAGGAACAACCAAATTCAGGATTCATATTGCATGTACTTGTCATGTCTCTTTAATCTTCAACCTGGGACACCTCCTCAGCCCTCCACTCTCTCTCTTAACCTTGACAGTTTTGAAGAGTCCAAGGCAGTAGAATGCCCTCAGTTTGAGTTGTCTGATTTTTTTTAATTTAATTTTTAAATTTAATTTTATTTATTCATTTATTTTTGGCTGCGTTGGGTCTTCGTTGCCGTGTAGGCTTTCTGTAGTTGTGGTGAGCGGGGACTACTCTTTGTTGCCATATGTGGGCTTCTATTGCAGTGGCTTCTCTTGCTGTGGAGCATGGGCTCTAGGCGCATGGGCTTCAGTAGTTGCGACACTCGGGCACAGTAGTTGTGACTTGCGGGCTGTAGGGTGCAGGCTCAGTAGTTGTGGTGCACGGGTTTAGTTGCTCCATGGCATGTGGGATCTTCCCAGACCAGGGATCAAACCTGTGTCCCCTGTATTGGAAGGCGGATTCTTAACCACTGTGCCACCAGGCATGTCCCTGTCTGATGTTTTCTCAGGATTAGTTGTGGGTCATGCATCTTTGGCAGGAGTATCATAAACAAAATGTTAACCTTTCTGAATGCCATGATATATTAATTTCATATTTTTAAGGACATTCACAAAGTTGTACAACCATTGTCACTATCTAATTTGAAAACATTTTCATCACATGTTTCCTAATAAGAAACCCATACTCTTTAGCTTTCACTCCCAAATCACCCATGCTTCCAGCTCTGGACAACCACTAATCTATTTTCTGTCGCCACAGACTTGCTTATTCTGAACATGTAAAGAAAATCATGCACTTGGTCTGTTGTGTGTCTGCCTTCTTTCAGAAAAATTATCCATGTTTTCACGTGTCAATACTTTCTTTCTTTTTTTGTTCAATAATATTTTGTTGTATGGATATGTCACATCTTATTTATCTATTCATCTACTGATAGGCATTTGAGTTATTTCCACCTTTTAGCTAATATCAATAATACTGCTATTAAAATTTGTACAAGTTTTTTTGTGTAGACATATGTTTTCATTTATCTTGGGTGTATACCTAAGAGTGGAATTGCTAGATCACATGGTAATTCTATGTTTAAAATGATTGTGTTAGGATTCTCCAGAGAAATAGAACCAATAGGATGTACATATATAGAGAAAAAGATTTATTATAAGGAATTGGCTCATATGATTATGGAGACCAGCAAATCCAAATCTGCAGTGCAGGCCAGTGATAGAAGGCTTGATACCCAGAAGAACCAGTGATGCAGATGAAGTCTGAAGGCATCACCTGGAGGATTCTCTCCTGCTGGGGGAGGCTGGTCTTTTTGTTCTGCAAATTTGTTTGTCTCTTTTGGTTCCTCTCTTTCATGTCAGGCATTTTCCTGAAACATCTGATGATTCATCACTCTCCATTCATGTTTAAGAAGGAAGCATGAAATGTAATTAGAAGCCTCGTGTCTTGTGCAGACCTCGTGGGCTGGGGTTTCTTTAGGGTAACTAGATTGTTGGTTGGATTTTCCATAGGAGGATCCTCAAATCTGGAGATGTTTTCTCTGGGGATTCGAGGTGTGCTGAATTTCTCACAAACCCTCTGTTCTGGTGGTGGAGGTGGTATAGACATGGCTAAGGGAATTCTGGAGATAGAATTTTGTCTGGCTCAGATTAAAATTTGTTTCTCTTGCCTTAGGCCATAACTTTTTACTGCTTTTAGTATTCTGGAGTCTGACATCTCCATGGTTCAATTTGCTCAGTGACTATACCTCTTTGTATTGTGGGCTGGGTTGAGGGTGGGGATGGGAGTGTGGCGGTAGAGGAGTCACCTTGCTGCTTGGGATGGAGGAGGGACCTGCCATTCTTGGTTGGTGGCACTCAATTCAGCTCTTACATGTCCTGCCATGGGATCCTCTCCAGTAATTTTTGTCTGTCTTCTTTCCTCAATGAGTATCATTCAGTCAAACTGTTTATTGGGGATATTCTAGGTATCAAACATTAGGTCAAATGTTTGGAGAGACCAAAAAGAAAAGACAGTGCCTCTGTTTTCAAGGAGGTTAGCATCTTAAGAGAAGAACTGCATGCAAATAGCTACAATGGCCGGTGTGTGTCCTAACTGCTTTGAGGGAGAAACCAATATGAAGCTGTAGGAGTCACAGAGGAGAGAGTGCTTCCAACATGCCACCGGGCAAGTTTTCCTACAGGAGGTAAAATCTGACTGAGTTTTGAAGGGTGAGTTGGATTTCAATAGGCAAAGATGGGCATGGAGCAGGGAGTGAGGAGTGAAGGGAGAGGAGGCCTACCTGTCTCTTTCCATGTATTTCTCCACCTGGGTCAGCAGTTCCTTTCTTTGTTGCCATGGTGTCAGCTTGGTCATTGGCACATGCTGGATGCTTACAGTAGAAGGACTGGAGCAAGCTCTAGGGGAGGCCTCCAGCTCTGACTCCCGGAACAACTCAGCAGAACTGGCCTGCCAGGGGAGCTGCTGCCTCTGACACAGTCAGGCAGATGGGAAATCAGGAGACCAGCCCTGGAACCCTTGAGTTAATGGCTTGTCACATAAATTTTGATCTGGGAATTGGGAAGCTGCCTCTGCCCCTACTGTAACTAGCTCCCAATGCCCACAAAACTGGTGAGTGGCCCCTGGAAAGCTTTTCAGAAAGACCCAATGTCTCTATGGTCATGCTTGCCAGAAGCAATAGCAGAACTACTAGACAATGGCCACACCACTTTTAGCCCTCCAGAACAATGAAGAAATGCATCTAATTGATGGGGCCTAGTTTGCATGTAGAACTCCATCAGCACATGCTTTTAGATCTGCAGTATAGGAAGGTAGGGGTGGGTACCCAATGCCATCCAGCCATATCTAACACATATCTTGAAAATAATGTGATTGGTCCTGGGCCTCTGCGAGTCCATTAACAGTGTTTCTTGCAATACCCACTTCAGCTTATAAAGCATATTTATGATGACAACACAGATGATGATGGTTATTCTTCTGGGCTGATCCCTAAGCAGGATGCCAAGGCTCTCCTCTTACCTCTTTGGTACTGAAGGGGACTTGAACAATGGATTATTTTGTTCTTCGTAGAGAGTTAAGATCCTGTCTGAAAGTTATGCTCAAGGACAGGGAAGTGTGCCTCTAGCATTTGTGGGAACTGTATTGGGTGCCAACTCTGGGGTGGGAGGGCTGCACATGTTGATGTGTAGCCAGGGTATAGCTTTGGGGGCATTTATTCAGGGCAATGAACCCACCACATGTCAGAGTTTCCTCCAACATGTCATGCTACTCCTTGTGCCTAGAGCAGCAGTCCTCTCCTTGTTGTACCTTACTTTTTAAAATTCAGCTTCCCTGGAAAGACCAAGCATCCCCTCAGAGAGGCAAACCAAACAGGAGTTAAGGTTTGCTTGGTGCAGTGACCCCTTGCTATTTTTCTCCTTTGCCCACCTTGAAGGGCTAGAGATCAATATTACCAGGGGCAATGGCAAGTTCCCATGGAGGGGGTCATTCTTTCTGAGATGGTCTCCAGTTGGCTCAGCCACTGGGGAAAGGACAGGAGAGGGATCACTGGGTAGTGAGTTTGACCCTTCTGCCATCAGTCCAGCCCAAGCTGGAAGGTGCTTGAGAGTAGGCTTCCCTCAGGCAGGCAGGCCAGCAGGGTGGCTGGGGCCTCCCAGGACCTTGGAGAATTGGACAGCCATCTTCAAGGTCATCTCAAATGCCCTTCACTTGACAGAGGGAGTGTCCTAGGCACAGAGAGGCTGTGACTTATGTCCAAAGGTGTTGCTGAGTTCTGCAGAGCAAGATCTAGGATCCAAGGCTTCTGATTCTCTGTATTTCCCCCTCAATGCCAGGACTAACAGCATCTTGCTTTTAGCTGATGAGGTTGTAAGGAAGATGCCTTTTTTTTTTTGAAGCCAACTTGTGAAAGTGGATGCTGTGATCTTGGGCTTTGTATAACTTGAGGTATAACAGATCCATTCAGACACTCCCGAGGATGCTGGCACCTTGATAGCTGGAGAGGCAGGAGGTGCTGGCTCTGCCTTTTGCAGGTGGGAAGGCGAGAACCCAGGAAGGCTAAGTGATTCACCCAAGGACAGATACAGTAAAGCAGGACACCTCCTCACCACGGTCATGTTCATTGTGCCTGCCCACTCATCCTTGGAACACACAGCTTCCTGAAAGATAGCTAATACTTTCTTTGGAAACCCTCCCACCCCTGGCCCTATGTCTCAGTGTCCTGGGGGCCCTGTGAGCTGACCTCAGAGGCTGAGGAATTTAGGGGCCTCTGGGCCAATACTCATTCAATGGCTTGTCGTGAAGCAACATTTCCTAGGACCCGTCCTGCAGCCTCTTCCCTGGAGCTGGGAATTAATGGGGGCCACCTGGGCTCTGGCTCTTGAATTTCATAATATGCTTCTGTTTTGCATAGAGTAAACCACACACTGTTTCTCAACCGGGCAGAGAAGTTCTGGCTTCGATTCTTTGTAAGTGATGTTGTTAGGCAAGCCCTGTGTTGAAACACAGCACAGCTTCTAAAGCTGTTTTGGCTTTTGGCTTTTGTCCATAAGCCTCAGCCCTTTGGCTGCAGTCAGCACAGACCAGCTTGACCCCGAAGGCCCAGAAATGTCGAGAAGAGAGAACTGATAGGCCTGGCCGCTTCCTGAGGCAGGTGGTGGGGGTGGCTTGGTCAAGTCACCAAACAGCCTCTAAGTCTCAGTCTCCACATCTTTAAAATGGGACTCAATGTGCACCCCGCCCCCAACGAATGCTACACAATGAACTGAATGTCTTTAGTGCCCCTAACTCTACCAGCTCCCTTTCCAACTTCCCCTCGCCAAGTAACTGAGTCCCCAGGTCCCTGCCCAGGGACCCATCTCAAGGTTGAGGAGAGTCACTCAGGTCAGCCAAGGTGTCTGGTACTGGGTTGGGGGGAGGAAGGACGCATCACACAGAGCGAAGGAGGAAAAGCCTTCATGCTGCTGGATCCCTCCCTCCCTGCTGCGGACGATTCTGCACGAAGGTGTCCACCTGGGCAGTGAGGTGCCAACAGCTGGGTCTGAGAGGCAGCGATGGGGTTATTTCCCATTGGGTAGCATGGCCAGACCCCTGGTGTCAGCCAGCGTTCCAGGGGAAGCAGATTTGCCCCTGGTTTTCTACAAGAGGGCTGTGTCCAAGGTGTGGCCATGGGGGTGCTGGGGCAGCCAGAGACCCGCAGCAGTGAGAGTTGCCCCACCCTGCAGGGGTCAAGGAGAGGGAAGGATGTTTCCTGAGCCAGAGGGAAGCAGAACAGGGAGCAGGGATTCGCCCCGTCTCCTCTCACCTCCCTGTCTCCTGCTGGGCTCCCTGAGGGCTGCACAGAAAGCCTGAGTGGGCGGGGGGGCTGCTGAGCCTGCCCCCCAGAGCCAGGCAGTGTGTGCACATGCGTGTGTGTGTGTGCGCGCGCATGAGCACGCATGATAGAAACACCCAGTTCATTCCTGAACTGCTCTGAGCCTCACCCATAAAAATGGGCAATCCCAGCTCCGCCTGCCTTGAGAGGGAATCCCATCAGCAAACTCCTCTGCCTAGGGCGCCTCTGCCAGGGGCAGGGTGGGGAGGCCAGGCCAGAGAGAGCCCTGAGGATGAGGCACAAATGGTAACTTTCTCCCGCCTCAGCTTAGAAATGAGTGTGTTGTTTTGAATCCAACTGCATCATATGATCCCCACGTGTTTTCATTACAGATAAGATTCTAAATTACGTATCAGTTGAGTCCTTTTACCTCTGGGAAAACAAGGCAGGTTTAGCTTGTGGCTTTGTGTCGCCGCCATGTCCCCCCAACCTAGGGCTTCTCTGGGAGTAGCAGCCCCGCCCAGCAGGAGCCACAATCCAGAAGCTCTGCTGCAAGTTCTCTCCCCGGAAGCCACCGCTGGGTCACGCAGGTGAGTGCGAGGAAGGAGCAAGGCCTCCTCCTCCTCCCCCTTCTCCTCCTCCTCCATGGCCAAGGTTAGAAGGTGAGCAGCAGCTCTCAGGGGGCCTGCAGGGGTCAACTTCAAGTACTGCCTTCCCAGAGGTGTGAAGCAAGGAAGGGGCAATGGCTGGACTAATACCTGGGGGTCCAGGTTTTGGGGGGAGGATGGAGGTGAGGCTAGTTTGCCCTACTGGGGAAGTGGAATTAAAAACAAAAGCTCCCGACCCAGAAAACGTCTCCACAAAGGGAGAAGAGAAAGAAAAGAATTTTGTTATCAAATAAGCATTTACCAGAATGTGATGCTCATCACAGACCCCCCGCTAAGAGGTGGCAGAGGCAGGAAGGAATCTCATTGCTCTTGTAGCTGAACAGGTACAGCCCAGCACGTCCCCGTCCTCAAGACAAACAGTTCCTAGTCCTCAAGTTAAAGAGGACCTGTCAGCACCTCCTGTCCATAGAGCTCATCTTAAATTTACCTGGTAAGTGGAGTCACCATCTGGGTTAGCTCACTGATTTTATGCCAAGGAAAGGTGAAGGTCTGTGTTTCTGCTAGGAAGGAATTTTGCAGCTTGGAGCCTGGCACCTGCTGAAGGTAGGCTCCTGCCCTCCCACAGAAGCTGGGAGACAGGCCTGTTTCCCTCCATGTTTCCATCTCAAAGACCTGGCTCCCAGGTCCTTGAGAAAGACACACCTGGGTCATAAAGCTGGCAAGACGCTTACTTAGGTTCTTAAAAAGACTGACATACATTTCAAAGAAACAGAGAAAGTTTTAAGTTTTCTAAAGTAAATTATGCTCTAAGAAAAGGGAGACAGAAGACAGAAAACTTCCCTTGTTTTCAATAAGGCAGTCAGCCTCTTGTTTTTAATTTGTAATTACCCTTACAGCCCCTAAGTGGGAAATGAACAGCAAGTTCCAACGTGAGGGTCACCCCGTCCAGCGAGCTGGGTCTCCCCTCGCAGACGGAGGGGCTGCAGGGTGTGGTTCAGACGAGAGTGAGAGTGGGCACCCTGTGGGCAGGGCTGCAGAGAGGGGGTTGCTGGGGTGGACACAGCTTTCATGGGGGGGTCTCTCTGCTGATGAAGTCGAAGCTTGGGAGATGTGGGGCTAAGACAAAACTGGAGAGCCAATTGGGTTTCTGAAAACTCGGTGTTAACGTTCCTGTGGTCAGAGAGCTCACATCGTGGGGCTCAGACAACCCTTTCCTTGCTCCCCACTGTGCCCACATGTCACAGGTGGAAACCCCTCAGCAGGAGGGGTTTGGGACCTGGTGCTCAGTGGGTAATACTCTCAGATTCGCTGGGCAGCCGGGGAACCTGGCTCCCACCAGCCCGAGTCTTTCACGGAACGACAGAGGCCAGTGTGCACCAGCCTGGCCCTGGCCCAGCTCAGTGGGCTCAGGCTAAGTGTGGCAGGTGCTGAGGGTCTGACTGGAACCTTGGAGCAGCAGGAGGAAGGGTACCTGCTCTATGCTCTAATCCCCTGTGTTGTGTTCTCTTCCTCTGCCCTCAGATGACACTGCTGCTTTCTTCTGGAAAAGACACACTCACCCTTTAGATGGTTTTCCCAGCTCCTTTCACAAGCATTTTTTTTCTTCCTTCTCCTCAGAGCTGAGAGAGACAGAGAGGGACACACACCCACACATGTACACACACACAGAACGGGAGGGTGACAGAGCAAGACAGACTCATCTGATGGTTTGCTTGGGGATCCCAGACAGTCATATTTTTTTTCCCACATATGGTCCAAGATCTAGTTCACACTCAACTGGGCAGCTTACAAATGCAAATTCTTGGGCCCCGTGCACTTCCAGTACTGGATACTCTGGGGGTGGTCCTGGAATCTGCATTTCTACTGCCTCCCCACTGTGCTTCTCACACTGGCAGGAACTTGGCAAAGGGGCTCCTCCAGAGATAGCCTGCCTGGGGAAGGGGAGCTGTTCTCTGAATCTGCCACTTTCTGCATGGGTGCCCTTGGCCAAATCACCTTACCTCCCTCTGTTAAGGAGAGAGAAACCTGCACAGCTGTTTAGGGAGGGTTACATGAGAAAACATATTCACAAAAGTCATAAAGCTGCAAAGGGCCAAGGACCGAAGTATAGTACTGTTGCTCCCTGGGACTCTTCCTGGCCTTTAAGCACCCTGATATTTGGAAGATACTGGGTCCCCTAAAGCATCAAGCTCTCTCATCCCACTGGCTGAGTCCACTCCTTTTAAAGATGTTCAGAGGAAACTCCAAAGGGAATTCCATAGCCAACCTGCTCTGTCTGGGGATGTGCACGAGCCCCCTCCCCTACTCGCACCAAGCACCAGTGACATGGTCCACACCTTGTCCAGCTAGGAGGGAGCAGTGTCTGCTTCCTCCACTAGGGGTGCCATCAACGTCACAGTGCCTGGGATCCTCCTGCAGGACCCATGTTCCTCTGGTGTCATTGGATGTCCAAATGAGCACCTTACACGACGTAAGGGAGTAAAATACACGACCAGGTACCCAAGGGTCCTGTCTTCGAGGGTGTGCTGATCCTCCCAGTGGGATTCCAGATTTGTTGAGGCCAGTGGGCTGGGTTGAATATTTGTATCTTTATATAATACTTGGCACAGGGCTCAATTGGCAGTCAATAAATGCTTGTGGAATTGAAGAGTTTTTAGCACCCTGGTTTTCTCAGATCTGGCCCTGTGGGAATCTAATAAAATAAAAATGTAAAATAATAATAATAAAGAACTTACTATAAGTCAGACACCAGAACTAAGTGGGCTATGAATTTTCTCCTTTAACCCTCCCAACAATTTATAAGCAGGTAATATCACCTCTTCATCTACCGATGAGGAAATGGACCCTCCTAGCAGCTGAATCAAGGGCCCAGAGTCACACAACTGCCGGTAATGGGGCTGGAACCAAATCCAAGTTGGATCCTTCCTGGATTCTTTTTCCCCTAAATTAAAAAATAGCCCTTTATAAAAATGCAAATGCTGTAGTAATGGCTGCTCCAGTCACGTCCAAGCCCCCCAGAAGAATTATGGAAAGAAGGAAAGTGATATTTCATAGGTAATAGTGTCTTCTATGCGTATGACTTCAGCTTCATTTATTTATTTATTTGTGTGTTTGGGGGTTTGTTTTTTTAAACCATTTTCAAAGAGCATTCACAAACTCGATACAATCTGATCCTCACATCAGCCTGGTGAGCCAGCTGGTCAGGGAAGTTATTGCTGTGTTTTATCTGAGGAAGGAGACTCAGAGGCTGTGGTTTGCTCAAGGACCATGTGCTGGGGGGTGACAGGCTTGTGGCTGAAACAGGAGACTGATAACTCCTGTCCAGAAAAGGCCAGGGGAGCCAGAACCCAGAGGACACTTGCAGAGCTGAAAGTCTCTAGGTCTTGGGTTGGGGGCTCAGAGGCTGAGAGTAGCTTTAAGTCAGTCGAAAAAGCTTCAGTCTCCTATTTGATAAGAGTTGTGGTGTTTCAAGCATTTGTTAATTGAGAAAATATACAAACATGAAAAGCTTCACCAATGCTTTCAATCAATTTTTAGTTTTATAGATCAATAACAGACTCTCTATATCCTTGGTAAATGGTAAATTATGCCCATGAGAATATAATGGATTTGCTCTCCTGATCCATGCCCGGGGGTGGTGTAAGGATTTCTGGACCTCTTGCAATTCCTCTTTTCTCCATTCTCCATCCTTGCCCACCTCACTCCTATCCCAGTTTTGTAAGAAAAGCTCCAGAGGAAGATTCATTTCAGGGCCACCTGCTGAAGGGTTGGAAATGAGGGCCATCTGGGGTCTAAGGTGAGAGGTAGACCACCCTGAAGAAAGGCCTCTTGGAATAGAGTCTCCATTGCTGGCTGTCTGACCCAAAGGGCAAGTCCAGCAGTGGGCTTGGCATTAGACAGAACTGCTGTGGGGACCCAGAGTGGGGATGGATAGGTGGTCTTGTGCTCAGGAGGAAATGCTCAGACAATGGGTTTCTGTGTAGGGTGCAGGTAGGTTTGGGAGGTGCTGAGGTATTCAGATGCTTTTTATTTTTATGGGTGTATTATTTTTTTGACATTTAAATTTCAGCAACAGTGAGCTCAAGTATACGCAGGCCATATGTTCAGATTTTTGAAATAAAGGCAAATGTACAGACAGCTTTAAGGGTGCAACATATTTAACACTTCACAGTATATTCAACAATTAAACAATCTAGGGGGTGGTAGAACTATACACTTAAGAACACTTAGGAGCACAAGTAGAGGGACAAGCCCTGGACTTGGAGGAAAAACTCGCCATTCAGGACTGAGCAGAGCTCCTTGGTTGCCAACAGAATCTCCCCTTAACTTCAGACTAGAGACAAACTGAGGGAGTCCATCAGTGTACAAAAACCACAGAATTCAAGACAAGCAGCAACAGGATAGATTGACCAGGGCCAATTCGGATGGTGGGGGCTAGTCTGAAGCAATCAGGGTTAGCTGCAGGCTGGAAATATTGCAGCTGAAGTCCAGGCTTTGTAGATCAGAGCAGCCGTCTTCTAAAAATCGCTCATTTCCAAACAAGTTCCTAAGATGATTTTTCCAAACAGATGCTTTTTTTACAGGAGTGTTGTGTCAGTTCTGCTGTAGCCCCCAGTGGCCAGGAAGGGATAGGGACTCAATGCTGGTCACCTGTGTCCCTGCACCCTTCCTAGGGGACACGAAGATGGGTGAAGTAGAACTCTCTTATTCTCACCTCTGCAGAGAATGAACAAGGTAAGCTTTCTCTTCTCTCCACTGCAGGTAGGCAGCCTGAGCCTTTGGATTTTGATTTCTGGCCTCTTGTGTTATAGGGGGTAAACAAATACTTTATATACTGTTGGACAGCGTAGGCCCTTGTGAAAATAAATGAAAACTACCCATGTGAAAAAAGCAAAGGCTATTCTATTTATGCAGAGCTGGTGAGAGCAAGGGAGTCAGTCACATCGCTTGGTTTTGACAGAGCCTCAAAGGCAGGCAGAAGACTGGGAAAGCTTGATAGTGGAAAAGGGAAGGTTTCAGGGCTGCCCTGATTGGAGGTGGTTGACGTGGTGAAGCTGGAGGCTGGCTCACTAGAATCTGGGTGTCATGTGAGATTGGCTAAGGGTGTGCATTTGGCTTTCTCTGGCTGGTCCTCAGTTAGAAGTGCGCAGGAGAGCGGGACAAATACTAGGGCAGGTGTCAGTTACTAACCAAGTCCGGGCTACTTGGGGCCAGTTGTTCCAGGGATTATCATTTGGCTTCCTGAGCTGGTTGCTAGAGCAATACTCTGACTTACTGGGCTGGTTATTATAGAAAATGGGTGGGCTTCCTGGGCTGGTTGCTGCAGATTTGGGGTGAGAATTCTATTTGTGTATGTAGTCTGGCTATTGTCTATCTGTCTATTCAGTCTCTCAGCCCTTCCCCATCCAGCAGATCTGAGCCCATTATGCGAATTTGCCTGGGTTGACCCAGATGAGGGAGGGATGGGAGAGCAAGAGTGGAGATTGGTGAGATTTGGTTGAAGAAAAACAAGTTATGATTCAATTCAAAACTATGCATTGTCTGTAGTACACCCTTTGGGGTTGGGTTATCATAGTCTAGCCCTGTTTATCACCTGGAGCTATTCTGCAACTTGTAAGAAACTGAGAGGCATGGAAATTGGGTCCCATCCTATAGAGATTTGACTGGCTTCCCCGTTTGGAAAAAACCAGTTTTGTTTCCATTTGTAATTCATCCCAACATTGCTTTTTCCACTCAAATAGTGCTGTTTTGGCTTTTCTTTTGATCCCGTTATAACATCTGCACGCATCCCTTCTATCTTTTAAATACATATTTATTTGTATATTTGTATGAAAATCATAGTTTTACCTTTTTCTCCAAAGTATCTTTTAATGCTCTGTGTGTGTGTGTGTGTGTGTGTGTGTGTGTGTGTGTGTGACCCCTGGATACCAGGTACAAAGCAGCGTGACCCTGAGAGTGATAAAGAGCTTTGGGGCTGGGCTCGACTGTCTGGAGATGGTTTTTCATGTGGCCCCTGGGCGGAGTGAAGATATTGGCGGTGAGGTCCTTCCTGTGGATTCTTATTTGACCCTGGACTCCATTAAGATTGAATTTCTCACCAGCTGTGACTAAGCTATGTGTATCTGTGGTTGGGAAGGGGCAGACTTAGGGCCAGATTTCATTTGGTGTGGAAAAGTCGAGAAGTGTGACGTTGCCTGCATCTAAGTCAAGAGTGTGACGTTGCCTGCATCTAAGATGGGCCATTGTCTTGGCTGCTGCATCTTGCAGGTTGGTCTGGGCTTGCTGAGAACACCTGTGCAGCCGTGTGTCCGCACCGCAGATTTGCTGTAACTCCAGTGGGTTTGGAGACGAGGCAGGGTTTGGAGACGTGGGGTGCAAATCACTGCTAAGAAAGCGAGGGGCCTGGGAGGTGAGTTTAAAGGTCACATTTCAGACTCTGAATGGCTAAAATCTCCAGCCGTGACCATCACAACACAGAAATCTCCCAGATAAGACAAAATCGAGCTCTGCATACCCAAAGCCCCTCCTGGAGAATGAGGGGTGTGCAGGGTGCTGTTGTGAGCGAGAATGTGGTCCTCCTTCCTGCCCAAGCCTGGGCCTGACTCCCGAGACCCGGGCCAGTGTGGTGGGCAGCGAGTGGCCAGCTGGGCTGACGATCGTGAGAACGGTGAGCTCCCAGGAAGTGAGGGCATTTTGGGGGAGGATGTGCTGCCTCGGGGAGGAGGTTCAGCTGAGAGGCTGGGGCAACGACAGCTCTTGGAGGCCGAGAAATGGTGTTGCTGAGGAAATGCCCTGTGCTCCTGGGGCGCCTGCTCCGCGTCTCTGGCTGGTGACCCATCTGTGGGGGACCTGGCTGTCCCTTCCAGGTATGGGTGTAAGTTTGGCACTTGAGGTCACTGGGTACTGGCGGAGGTTTTTGGTCTTGGAAATGGAGAGACTGAATACACAAGTGAATAATGGCCAGAGTGTATGTAAAACCAGAACTCTGACCCACAATATGCAGCAACCGGTCTAGGAAGCCAGCCTGGTATCTGTAAGCCGGCCTTGTCAGAGGTCAGAGTACCACTCTAGCAGGCAGCCCAGGGAGCCAAACTATCACCCCTGTAATGATTGGTCCCAAATGGCCAATTAATCAAGGACTTGATTAATAACTGACAACTGCCCTCATTTTTGTCCTTGCTTCCAACTTAGGACCAACCAGCGAAAGCCAAACACACCCTCCTGACCAACCACATACGATGCCCAGCTTCTAGTGAGCTGGCAACAGTCTCCAGTCAGGGCACCCCTGGAGCCTGCCCTTCTTTCCACTATAGAGCCTTCCCACTCTTCCGCCCGCCTTTGTGTCTCTGCCGAAACCAAGTGATGGTGGCTGATCCCCTCGCTCTCGCCAGCTCTGAGTAGAGAGCCTTTCCTGGCTCTCATTTGAGTGAGAATGAGAAACAAAAGCTTATGGAGCCAAAAGCTTGGATCTGACACATGGTGAAGCCTAAAATACAGTGGGCGGGACCAGCTCAGAGGGCTCCTGACTCAGAGCTCCTCCCAGTTCCTGGGGTTGGAGCGAGATTGGGGTGGGGGGCGGCACAAGTCTTGGGGGACAGTTTTAGTAGGTCCTTCCTGGGCCCTGATGGCACAGAGAGGGGAGGAAGTTTCACAAGAGCGGGGATCCTGACTGCTGCCTTAGGCTCCTAGGAATTTCAGAGGCCTGGGAGCCCCTGAAGGCCAGCTTCTGAGTCAGGGGGTTCCCAGAACCTGGCACGGGCCTTCATGGCTGCCCACAGTGGGGTGGCCCTGGATATATGGAGAAGATCCAGGACTGCAGGAGGAGAGCTGGGCCCATGAGCAGATGAGAAGACCAGCCAGGTGTGGACAGTGTTACAGGTGTTAAGTTTTAACTTAAAAAATTATTTGATGTAATTTCACATTTAGAGAAAAGTTGCAAGGATAGTAAAAAGAATTTCCACATCATTCACCCAGATTCCCCAAATGTTAACATTTCAGTGTGTTTATTTTGTCCTTTTCCACCATCTCCCCTGTGTGTGTGTGTTTATTATTTTTTCCTGAACCATTTAAGAGTAAGTTGTACGTGTATCTTTTTATTCCTAAATACGTGAGGGTGTATTTCCTGAAAGCAAGGAATGCTTTTACATAGCTGCAGCACAGTGATCAGAATCAGGTCCTCACGTGATCGTCTCATCCAGTTACAGACCTTACGCCGATTCTCCCGTTTCTCCCGGTGATGTTACAGCAGAAGGTCATTCATAGCCTCTGGCTGTCCTCTCTCTTCAGTCTCCTTCCTCGGGACCAGGTCACTGTCTCTTTTGTGTTTCACAATGTTGACCCTTTAGAAGAGTGTGAGTGAGGCATTCTGTGGAAGGTTCCCGCTCTCTGTCTGGTGTTTGCTTGTGGTTAGATTCAGGTTCATACCTTTGGTGGGAACCCCGGGGATCAGGCTGACCTCCTCTCATACCTCAGGTAACTGGCTTTGAAACCACGTAGGAGTCTGGGACTCTGTGTGTGGTTCTGAGATGAAGCTGTGCCCCAGGGGCTGCAGACATCCCGGTCAGGAGAGCTCAGGCCAAGGTCAGCTAGCCTTCTAGTAAAAAGCCCATACCCCAGAGAAGGCTTCCTGTCATCTCTGTTGTAATCGACAACCAACAGAATGTCCGAATGGATTTTTGGGGTAGTAAGAGTGACCTATTGATGTGCTTGATGTGATGAGTCCCGGGCCCTCATTGCTGAGAAGCCCATGTTGTAGAGACCCTTCTCCACTCCTGTGTAAACAGGACGTCAGCGCTCCCCACAGGGACAGTGCCCTGCTCATCCTGTGTCCAGCCCAGGTCACAGGTGGGTTCCAGCTGCCTGATCCTGATGCCAACTTGGCTTTGGCTTGAATGGATATTCTATGCCAGGTGTGGTCTGGAGCACACTGGAACTTCCTTGACCTATTGAATAGGGTGTGCGAGCATCTTTTGTCCTTGCTGGCTAATAAACCAGTTGAGTTCAACAATGTCTGTGTGTGTACAAGGCAAAAGTTGGTCTGAGACTTGCTTTTATTGTAACCTGGTGGCCGACTGTGGTGGGCCACATGCCACCATCTTCGGAGTCATCCCCAGCTAATGTCACCTTCCAGGAAGTTGCTTCGTTCCTGCCACAGAGCGAGCTTCTTAAACATCAGCTCTCTGTCTTCTTTGATGGGAACTGGGGTGTGTGGTGGAGCTGAGGGTGAGTCATCAGGACCAGGGATCTGCGGGGATGGCCTACTTCCTCAGGGCCCCATCACCCGAGGCTGGGCCAGGCACCAGGGTTATCCTGGCAGGTGCACGGGGTTATCTGAAGCAGGGCCAATGGGGCTCATTTCACGAGCTCATACTCCCCCCCGCCACCACCACACACATCTCTCCTTCTACAGAGGTCACTGCCTTCCAAGCACCCTGACCCGTTTCCTGGCCTCTAATCTGCCCTCCGCCCCCGCCCGCCCCCATCCCTGATTCCTTTGCACAGCCAGGAATTAGCACCTGCAGGTCCTGGCCTGATCTGGGAAAGGGGCCTGAAAGGAAGGAACCAGGTCAAAGGCCTGACCAGGCTGACTCGACACTGAACCAGTCGCCTGGGGCGCCCTAAATTCCCTCTGACTGCAGGAGGCAGGTCCTAGCCCCTGGGGTGGGGCTGTGCACATGGGTGAGGCCGGGAGCCCTGGCAGCCAAGGCTGGGAGTTGGGCAGGCCATACCTCGGGACCCGGACACACAGAGTGCTGTTTCCAGGGGGATTTCACCTCCTACCAGCCGTCTCTCTTGGTCCCTCAAGTTGCTGCACTTCAGGCTGATTCCTCGTGGCCAGGGCATTAATGAGTTGGGCTTAGTTTGTGTGTAGTTGCCGACATTTACTGGTGCTTTATTGGAGCTGGGCACTTTGCTACCTGCTGGTTTAGTCCTACAACTATGCTGGATAGATATTGTCCTGATGTACAGAGGAGGGGACAGGTCCAGAAAATTTAGGAATCGTGCCCAGGCCACTAATGAGCAGAGAATCATGGTCACCTTTGCCTTCAGCTCCTTGAACTCTTAGCAAATGTGGGTTAGGCTTGGCGGGATTAGTGACGGATACTGCTCCAGGGCCCCCATCCTGGAGCATCTGCATCTTTATCTCTGGGCGGCTGTCGAGGATCAGGGTGCAGACTCTACCTTTTGGGGCAGGGCGGGGGCTGTGCTTCTGTCTGGCACCCACCACTGTGCTGTGTTGAGCCTGGGACCCGGTGTCGACCCTGGGCGGGGGGGACCAGATGTGAGGGGGGCGGGTTTGGAGAGGGCCTCTCACCTACCCGACCTGGGAAGGCATTTTGCCTTTGGCCTCATTACACTTTGGCAGGAGTAGCAAAGCAGTTCGCTTCTTGATGGAATGTGATAGGCTCAACTGTCAGAGTGAAATTAGGGTTAGAAAAAGAAGATGGTAAACAAACCCGTCCCATTTCTGCAGGGACATGACGTTCTGGAGTGAAGGATTCTGTTGCTACATGCTGGGAAGTTTGGGGATGGTTTCAGTCTTGTTGGAGATGTTTGCCATCTTTCCTGGTGTATTTTTATCTTCTGAGGGTGTGGCCATCTGATCCATGCTGCCTGTCCCCTCTTGGTGGAGTTCTCGGCTACCACCTCCACACCCAGATGCGAGGGCTATTCCGTGTCCCTTCTGGTGCTGAGCTGGCAGCTGCCCCGCGGCCGCCCTGGGCAGTGGGGATGGGAGTGTGGGCTTCGGAACCACAGGGCCCAAGGGGGAGGCTCAGCTCCAACACGAGCCGCCACTTCTGAGCTGTTTAGAGCAATGAATGGTGTCACAAGTCTGGTGGCTGGGAATCACAGGTTTAGGTGTCCGCAGGCTCAAGCTCCCTCTGGTGACCCCAGGGAAGCTCCTTCTGTGCCTCTTCTGGCGTCTGGTGTCACCAGCCTTCATCCTTGGCGTCCCTCGGCTCGTGGGTGCATCATTGCGCGCACACAGCTGTCTCCTGCTTGTGTGTCTTCACATTGTCTTCCCTCTTGGGTGTCCATCTCTGTGTCCAAATTTCTCCTTTTTATAAGGATGCCAGTCGTATTGGATCAGGAGTCACCGTAATGACCTTGTTTTAACTTGATTGCTTTGTTAAAGAACCAATTTCTGGCTAAGGTCACATTCTGAGGTACTGGGCGGGGGACAGGGGTGGGGTTGGGACTCCAACATGTCTTTTTGGAAAAAGATAATTCAACTCATAACCGTGCTGCTTTGGACAAGTTACTTGATGTCTGCATGCCCCGGTTTCTTTATCTGCAGAACAGGATGGCTAATAACATAATACTCATCTCATAGGGCTGTTGGGATGATGAAGTGAATATGTAAATAAAATGCTTGGAACAGAGTCAGGTGCATGGTAGGGGCCCTGGGAGAGAGAGCAGCTCTGATCATGACCCCCTCCTTACAGGTGCAGACAGGCAGGAGGTGTAGATGCTTGCTGAGGGTGCGGGACGTTGGATTAGGGACTGAAGTTCGTCTGGCCCCAGAGATGGTTCTGGGAGAGGCCAGCGCAGAGACCAGCTAACTGCACCCTGTGTGGCTGATGGCACCCAGAGAGCACGGAGCCTGGTCTGGGAAATGATTTTCTCCTTCTGCTTTTTCAAGGACGTTGTTGTCAAAGCTGGCAAGGCTCCCATACTTACCGGGGAGCAGGGGACGGCTTCAGCCCTCAGTCTTTTACCTGGTGAAATCCCAGCACCAGGGCTTCCTCGTCTACGAAGGAAGGGGGTGCCCTGGGGTGGGGGTGGGGGGCTCTGAGCCTCTTCCTACTCCAACAACCTGCGGGCCCATGGGTCTCCAAGCACAGGAACAAAACCCAAACCCATGGCGTTCCGACCAAAGAGGCCCCAATGAATAGTTTGCTTAGTTCCACTAGAATTTGGCCCACGATGGCCCAAAAGCTGTTGGACAGCTCCTCAGGGCTTGTTAGAACGGGTCCGTCTGCCTCCTGTCTTTCAGGGTCTGGAGGACCCAGAACTTGGGGCTGGGGGCCCCTCTGGTTCTAAGATTCCCAGAGGATGAATAGTGCCTTGACTGAATCCTACAGAACCCAGCAGATTCCTCTCCACCCCTCAACCAGGGCTGTCAGGAAGTCTGGAGGTGGAATTCCTCAGCATCCCCTCCTGGGCTGACTCCTCTGGGTACAGGCCCAGGAGGGCATGTCTGCCCGGGTGTGATCCTAACTCTGTCTTCCTGGTCCCTGGGAGAGTGGTTAGGATGCCTGTGGCTCATCATCCTCTTGAGCCGTTGGTGGGATGAGGGGTGCTTCCTTGGAGCATTTGGGAAGGGGGTCCTGCTTCTTCATCCAGATGCTGGAAAGAAAGGCACGAACCCATGATTCAGGTAGGAGACTGTTTACTGCCCTATTGGATTCTCAGTCATTGTCTTGAGAAGCAGATGAGCTGGAAGCAGTGGGGAAGGCATGTATTTAAAGCTGCTGGAAGTCTGTCAAGTGCACTCTGGAAATGGACCCAGGCTAACAGAGTGTTCTGAATAGAGAAATAATTATGATTTGTTATCAATGCATCATCGCCTTATGGTATGTGACTATTTTTCCTAAGATAGTAATGTGTGCTCACTGTAATTTTGTTTGTTTTTTTTACTTAGCAACCGATGTTGATACAGATGGAATCAGAATAAACTTCACCCTCGTCCTGCTTCAAGTGCCAGCACTATTGACGCCCCTACTCTCACTGGGTTGGTGTAGCCAGTTCAAGCCTGAGACGTCCCAAGGTGAGGAGATGCACACTCTGTGGGTGAGAAGAGATAAATGCCGATTGCCAGACCAAATCCAGCGAGAACTGACGTTTGAGTGACTCTACCTCCTGGAGGGAATTGTCCTGTGCAAAGGACCTAAGCATCGGTTATTGGTTACTCAGCACCTCCCTTGTTATAAATTGACACACCTTTGTTTACTTCTTTCTTTCTGTCATTTTCATCTGCTAGAATGTGATGTTGGGTTTGGGGCAGGTGCTCAAAAACATATTAGAGAAATGAATATGAATGAATGGGGTGCCAACCCAGACCTTGGTCTTTTCTGAGCTTGGTTGCCGTGAGCTGGAGTTGGCTTCCCTGGTTGACCCGGAGTAGACGTTGGCCATTGGATCTGGAAGCTCAGCGGTCTGTGAGGCCCCTCTGATCAAACCTGGCAACCCTAGCCCCACTGGGTCTTTCTTAGGACCTGTCCTCTGTGAGTGAGCCTTGGAATTTTCTCGTTTGCGTGTTCTCCCTGCAAAAGCCAAAGACACGGCCCTGGAGGATGTGCGTGGTCCAAGTCCTCGGGCAGTGGCTCTCACCACGGGCAGGCAGCCCAGCGACTACAGGGGAACTTGAAAGTGTTGCCTGGCCCCAGCTCCCCCCGCCTCCGCCCCTCACCAAGCCAGGTCTCACTGGTGGGAGAGTGGCCTGGCATCGGTATTCGTCAAACACCTCTCATGGGCAGTCAGAGGTGAGAACCACTGGAATAGCTCTTCTCAAACTTTGTCCACATCAGAATCACCTGGTGGAGAGAGGGGCTTGTCAAGCCCCGGCTGGGTGGCCCTTCCTCTAGTTTCTGACTCAGTGCTTCGAGGTAGGGACTCAGAATCTGCATTTCTTTTTTCCTTGGGGGGGGCGGTGGGGGGGGGTGGCAGGGGTGTGCTGTGCAGCTCGTGGGATCTTCGTTCCCTGACCAGAGGGCAAACGTGTGCCCCCTGCAGTGCGAGTGTGAAGTCCTAACCACTGAACCACCAGGGAATTCCTGGAATCTGCATTTCTAATGAGTTGCCAGGAAGCACTGCTGTTGTCCCAGCCACACTTTGAGAACTGCTGCCCCAGGGTTCAGTCACCGTGATTCTCGCTGACCCAGTGCTTTCTGCTTCCTGCCCCTGCTGCCCCAGTTCCCCCCTTTCTCCAGCTGGGGCTCTTGCTTTGACCTCTTTTCTGGTCTGCCCTCCGCTGAACTCTGGGTTAGCCATGATGGGATGTGGAAAAAATTGTTTTTATCCACTTTTCTCAACCTAGAGGAGATGGGAATGTGTCAGAAGACGTTCTGTGTAGGGGGGATATGGACCCCCCAAATGGGGAATGGAATGCATGAAGTGGACACAGCTGGGGGCAGCTGGGGTGTGGGCTCTGGGCTGGTTGTTTTGTATTTGAGAGGCCCACTTGTGGGTGAGTTGTTTGGTCTCTCTAGGAATTGGCTAGTCCTTGGAGGGGTCAGCGAGGCCCCAGATGTCAAAGCTAGGACACAGATGTGGTTAATAAAAGACTTGGTTAATCCAGGGTGGTTTGCAGAGAAAAGGGGAGATATTGGCTCTGAACTTCAGCTCTGTGTTTTTTTGTTTTTTTTGTTTGTTTGTTTGTTTTGGCTGCATTGGGTCTTTGTTGCTGTGCATAGGCTTTCTCTAGTGTGGTAAGTGGGGGCTAATTTTCATTGTGGAGCCCTGGTTCTAGGTGTGCGGGCTCTAGAGCGCAGGTTCAGTAGTTGTGGTACACGGGCTTAGTTGCTCCGAGGCACGTGGGGTCTTCCTGGACCAGGGATCGAACCGTGTCCCCTGCATTGGCAGGCGGGTTCTTAATCATTGCACCACCAGGGAAGTCCCTTCAGATCTGTTTTAAAGTCTCTTTCCTAAAAGCACTGTCCAGTCCATAAACTATGCACTGGTGCATCACTGCCTCGTCCTCCAAGTTCAGCCGGTCTCTCCCATGCCAGGTTAGGGGTGACAGTCCCCTTCCTCTTCTTCCCTGGGGGAGGGTTCCTCGCTCAAGGTTCGCGGACGGAGGCCAGCTGCAGCTGTGTGAGGTCACTAACTCCCCACAGGCCCCAGGGGGCAAATGTAATAGCACTGGGAGTGCTGGACGAGGTGGGGTGACCGGAAAGCACATGGAACGGCACCTCCTGTGAAAGCTGGAGTGCCAGCCCCTGATGGGACGTTGAGGAGAACCCGGATCCTCTTTGTGATTCACTTCTCACAAGGCCCTCAGTCCAGCTGCCAAAGCCTGAGGAGCCTGCCCGTGACCGCCTACCCCCAGGGGCCTGGAATGTTTTGAAGAGGACAAATCAAAGTCGGCTCAACCTGAAGTCTGCATGCCTGTTGGGAGGGCTGACAGGTGCCCGTGCCCAGGTGGGGTTTCTTATATAACATGACACACAGATGAGAAGGCCGTGGGTGCATCTGGGGCCCGGCGGGGTGATTCAGGCACCATCACTGCTTCCCAGAATCATGGCGCTCGGGCGCCAGCTGAGCAAATGTCCTGTGTGTCACTGAGATTATTAGAAAGCAGAGAACCATCCCATGACTCAGTGGAAGCTGGCAGGGGTGGGGGTGTCTGTGCAAGCTGGGCGGTGGGGGTATCAGGGCTGGAGGAGGTGGCCAGATCTGGGAACTTCTTTCCTTGTCTGGACTAGCCGGGAAGGTAGCGGGGACTGGTGGCAGGCATGTCTTCCATCCCAGCCTCGGTGAGTGGACACTCAGCTAGTTCTCAGCAGCAGAGTAACAGCAGGGTGAATAATCCTTGCAATGCTTCTTATAGAAATCAAATCTCTATGACAAGAAAACCTTGCTCCTTTTGGTTCTGAAGGAAAGGAGTGTTTCTGCACCCTCTCACCCCCATGGAGAGCATGACCCCAGCTCCGTGAGTGGGCCTGGCAGTGCCCTGGGAGGTCAGCTTCTAGGGTTTTCCTCCTGGAGGGGCCACTTCCCCAGAGCCGGCAACATGTCCCCGGCCCAGAAGTGGAGGGTAAGGCAGAGGGAAGCCGGGGCACAGAGGGGGACAGTGGACCTCGAATCGGAGCAGGTGGGGCCTGCGGGAGCCTCTGGAGCCCACGGTGGAGGGGGGGCTTTGTTTGTGGATGGAGGATGCAGGGTGGGGGGAGTGGGGTGCTCTGGGGCCTTTGGTGGGGGTCAGGGGTCGGGGCTGGGTGCCCCGGGGAGAGAGTGTAGGCGTGACATGGGCCCAGCGTCCAGCTGGCCTCTGCCCACCCTCTAGGCAGGTTGAGGGGAGAGTGGGCAGTAGCCGTGAGTGTTCTCATCCCTCGAGGTGTCTGTCACTGAAACCAGGGTGGGGAGGAGGAAGCCAAGGAGGAGCTGGGAAGAACAGCTCTTTCCACAGCAAAGACTGATTTTCTCTGAACTGAATATAGAATAGAATCTTTCCTGCAGCTCTCGAGTGCTCTGAGTGTGCTTTCTACGCCACGCCTCCTAGACAACCTTGACCTTAGGTGTGACGGGCACTGTGTGTGCTGTTCCAGGCTACAGTGATGCAGACCCGTTTCCTACACTCTGTAGCATCATCAGGCACAAACTCTGAGATCGGGAAGGAATCTTCGAGCTTGTTGAAGCTGAGTAATGGTCCCCTAAACACACCAACACCCTAATCCCTGGAACCTATGATTTTGGTACCTTATATGGCAAAGGGGATTTCACAGGTGTGACTAACTTGTGGATTTTCAGGTGGGAAGATGGATTATTTGGATGGGCCCCAAACAGAGTCATGAGAGTCCTCCTAAGAGGGAGCCAAGAAGGTCAAAGGAAAAAGGCCACATGCTGATGGAAGCAGGGGAAAAAGGGCAAAATGCTGGGCAGACTGAGCACAAGCTCTAGGAGAAGGAAAAGGTAAGAGAAGGATTCTCCCTTGGAGCCTTCAGGAGGATCTCAGTGCTGGCAGTACCTTGACTGTAGCCGCCTGAGACCATGTCAGACTTCTGACCTGCAGAACTGTAAGAGGATTAAGTGGTATTTTAAGCCATTGTTGGTGGTAATTTGTTACAGCAGCAAAAAGAAACATACAGAACTCACTGACCTCCGCCCTCTCTGTTTACAGTTGAGGAGACTGAAACCCATTTGCAGTAGATATTTTCCTTTATAGTTTGCTAATTTGTAATTTATTTATGGGAAGGGGAATGACTTTTCTCCTGCTTCTGTGAATAAGACAGAGTTTTTTCTGGTATTGTCCCACTGACCAGAGCAGGCCTATTTTCAGTTTTATGGGGTCTGATTGCTAAATTGATCCTATAGTATCAATGACCATATTTTTTCTTTTTTTTTTTTTAATTAGTTATTTCTTTGGCTGCGTTGGGTCTTTGTTGCTGCACACAGGCTTTCTCTAGTTGCAGCGAGTGGGGGCTACTCTTCGTTTGTGGTGTGCGGGCTTCTCATTGCGGTGGCTTCTCTTGTTGCAGAGCATAGACTCTAGGCGTGTGTGGGCTTCAGTAGTTGTGGGACGTGGGCTCACTAGTTGTGGCTTGTGGGCTCTAGAGCTTAGGTTCAGTAGTTGTGGCACACGGGCTTAGCTGCTCCACGGCACATGGGATCTTCCTGGACCAGGGATCGAAACCGTGTCCCCTGCATTGGCAGGCAGATTCTTAACCACTGCACCACCAGGGAAGTCCCACCATATTTTCTTGAATCAAAATGAAAGAATTCTGATCTGATAAGAATGAGCGGGTTTATGGGGATAATATGACAGAGGCTGTCTCATAAAACTAGGGACAAATAGCCTGCGTTGTGGTGCACGGCGCAGTGACCACCCACTCCATCCCGGCCCCCAGTTCCTGTCTCCCCTCCCCCACCCTCTGCCTCCACATCACAAGGAAGGAAAGGGGGTAGAAGTCTTGCCACAGGGTTTTCAGAGGATGCTGCTGATTTCTGAACCAGAACAGACCTTGAAAAGTCCTCCTGAGTCTGAAAAAACGAAGACTCATTGCTTCAACCCTTGCAATAAACATCCTGGGTGACCTTCGCCTCAAACCTCAGAGGATTTCGAGATACCACAGAACATTCTGTGCCTTGTTTGTTTCCCATCAGTTGGTGGAGAAATTGACCCACTGCACTGGTGACAGTGGGAACAGGTCAGCAGAGGCCCTGGAGGGAAAGGAGGATGCAGAAAATGTAGCCCTGGAGATATTGCAGGGCCAGCTCCAGACCACCACAATAGTGGGAATACTGCAATAAAGTGAGTCACGTGGATTTTTTGGTTTTGCATGTATGTAAAAGCTATGTTTACACCATACCATCACCTATTAAGCGTGCGATAGCACGAGGCCTAAAAAGTACAAACCTTAACTAAAAAATACTTCGCTGCTAAAAAATGCTAACCGTCATCTGAGTCTTCAGCGTGTCATAACCTTTTTGCAATAGTCTTATCAAAGATCACAGGTCGTCATCACAAAGAAAATAATAATGAAAACATTTGACATATTTGGAGAATTACCAAAATGTGAAACAGACATGAAATGAGCAAATGCTATTGGAAAAATGACACCAATAGGCTTGCAGAGAGCAAGGTTGCCACAAACCTTCAATGTGTAATAAATACAATATCTGTGAAGTGTAATAAAGCAAAGTGCAGTGAAACAAGGTCAGCCTGCAGTGCCACAGGCCGGGGGAGTTACCCTCGTGTGGCTGTGGGTCGGAGGCACTAGTTTTGTTTTTTTTTTAAATAAATTTATTATTTATTCATTTATTAGCTGCATTGGGTTTTTGTTGCTGCACACGGGCTTTCTCTAGTCGTGGTGAGTGGGGGCTATTCTTCATTGCGGTGCTCAGGCTTCTCAGTGCTGTGGCTTCTCTTGTTGCAGAGCATGGGCTCTAGGCCCACAGGCTTTAGTAGTTGTGGCACAGGGGCTCAGTAGTTGTGGCTCGCAGGCTGTAGAGCGCAGCCTCAGTAGTTGTGGCGCACAGGCTTAGTTTCCTCAGGATCTGGGATCTTCCTGGACCAGGGATCGAAACCGTGTTCCCTGCATTGGCAGGTGGATTCCTAACCACTGCACCGCCAGGGAAGTGCGAGGCATTAGATTTTGAAAGGACTATTCAAACAATTCTTGTGGCTTGAGGATCAAGGTTTCCCATAGAAAAAACTGAGGTTATGTAAATTCCTCTTTATGGGTCACAAGATGGGCAGTTACCCTTCGGCATGGCCAAAGGCACATTGCGTGCTTTCACTTCTGCTCTTTGGCTCTATTCATGTGGGCTGCCCTGTACTTTTTAATGACTAGGACCCCAACCCAGACAGGTCAGCTGGTTAGATGTGCTGGGTGGAGCATAGACACAGTGTGGGGAGGACTCAGTGATTGACGTGCCCTTCATCCCGGGATGGTGATGGTATTTGGTGAGACGTACCTGCCAGGGTGAATTCGCACCCTGAAACTTCCTTGGCTTGACCCCAAGTGTATAGCTCACGCTTCAATCTTACCATGTCAGAATTATGGAACAGAAAAAAATATTCCCCCTTAACTGGTCCTTGGGCAAAGAATCAGCGCATGTACAATGTAACATTTATTCTTTGCCCAATAAACTCCTTTTGGGGGTATTCCCAGCTTCCGTAAGAACCCCTTCATGAAGTTATACACACACTAAATTAATCCAGTGAACTCACCTGTGGTCTCCCTCTGTGCCTGGACCTCAATTTGATCTGCTTTAAACTGAAGAGTAGCTTGCACCATCTCTAAATGTCCATCTTGCTCCAATATTGGTTTCCTCAGATCTTATTTACCATCTGAGCTGTGACCCCTGAGAAGTACTCTCCTTGTTAGCGAAAGGATAAAACTAGGGCTGGTAGGTCCTTTTGACTGTGAGCCATTTGCTCTGGGTATGAAATTCCTAAGATTTTTCTAAAAGAGCTTCTGTGTCTGCCTTTTCACCTGTAACAGCCTCAGTATCTGAATAAATCAGATGGAAGATGTCATTAAGGTTAGTAACAGGGATTTTTAAGGACATTTGGAAAAGTCCTTCCTTTCCATCCAACAGCGGCGGTCCAGGCTCACCCCCCGGGGCTCCGTCCTCTCAAGCTCCTCGGGGCCGCTCCTAGGGGAGAGGCACATTCAATATCACCTTTGGGCCTGCTGAACGGTTGGGAGACATTTGTTTTGTACAGACAGGACTTAGGACTGAAATTCTATCTCCAGGGTCAAATTACTCAGCCAAATCCCACAAACTGTAATAAATATTTGGAAAATCCACCCCTTCCCTCACTAGCAATTAAACATCATGCAAGACTGAGAACTGGGGGAAAGGGGGGGGGGTGTCTCCTAATTCCAGAAGGGCTTCATGGGGGAAACAACAAGCAACTATCTCACTGGGTAAAGCCCCAAAGCCCTCCTGTTCTCTTTAATGGGGCCGTGGTTGGGCAAAATACACATGGCTTTAAAACCATCTCACAGCTGGAAGTACGTAAGTTTTAGCCAGTCACAAAAAATAGGGAAACTTACACAGAGTTTCCTTGGCCACTTCCCCATCTGAGTGATCACGCACCCAGCACTGCAGCCCAGAGGGCGCTCCCAGTGAGGAGGGAAAAGGTGTGTTCACAGCCACCCAGTCGGGGGAGTGACACAAGCCTGATTGGGAAATCCCTGGACAACGAGGATATAAATTCCTGCCCAACCGCTGAGCTCCCACTGAAGGTGAAAGGCCTGGCAGCCTTCCCAGGAGACAAGCACCAGTTGAACAATGCAGAGCTGCAGGTAAGAGAGGAGGGAGGGAGGAAGGGAGATGGATCTGGGAGTCAGGACCCTGGGTTCCATCATTTCTGGCGGGAACCTCAGGAGGCTTTGCTGATGTCTCCGGACCTCAGGTGCCTCCTCCAGGTGACTTTCCTCTTCTCCGTGACCTTCTTCACTTGTGTGAAGGTGACCTTGACTTTTTGGGGCTTCAGTTTCTCTATCTGTCAAAAAAAGGGCTGGATCAGAGGGTTTCTAAGGACATTCTATGATTGGAAGTAACAGGCAAAACTGCTGTGGAATCAGTAAGAGGAAAGGAATTGCTGAGAGGGTTTGTCTCCAGCTCAGGGGAGGCTGTGCCTCTGAAACTTACAAGTGAGTTTAGAGGCTTTCCTCTTTGGAAGGATCAAGGGATGCTTTCTAAAGTATAAGTAACTTTCTAACACTCGAGCTCTCAGTGCTGGCTGAGCACCAACCCTAACGTCTTGGAGAAGCAGGCAGAGTGTGGATAGGTGTGAGTCCCAGAGACTAAAGGGTCTGGGTTCAAGTCCAACTGTACCTGTTACTAGCTGTATGATGTCACGCATGTGTTCCTATGGTAACTGTCTTTTAAAAATCCTGGACTCCAGTTAATCAGGTGTCCTGTTTTTTCTTGTTGCTGTTGTTTTTATGTCCATATCCTAATCCCTGGATCTGTGACTATGTTATTTTAAATGGCAAAGGGAGAATTAAGGTTACATACAGAATTAGAATTGTTAATCACATGACCTTGAGAAAAGGCAATTATCTGGGTAGGCTCAATGTAATCACAAGAGTCCTTGGGAGTGGAAAGAGGGAGGTAGAAGAGTAGGTCAGATTGATGCAAGGTGAGAAGGACTTGACTCTTCTTTGCTGGCTTAAAAGATGGAGGAGGGGGACCATGAGCCCAGGAATGCTGGTGGCATCTAGAAGCTGAAAAGGAAACAGATTCTCCCTTACAGCCTCCCTTACAGCCTCCAGCCTTACAACCCAGCTGATCCTTTGAATTTAGCCCAGCAAGACCTATGTCAAGCTTCTGACCTACAGAACAGTAAGATAATAAATTTGGGTTGTTTTCAGCCTGCAAGTTTGTAGTAATTTGTTATGACAGCAATAGAAACCCAGAATACTTATCATCTCTGTAAGAAAAAAAAATCAATATAAAAATGGAACAGGGCTTCCTAGGTGGCGCAGTGGTTGAGTCCACCTGCCAATGCAGGGGACATGGGTTCGATCCCTGCTCCCGGAGGATCCCACATGCTGTGGAGCAACTAAGCCTGTGTGCCACAACTATTGAGCCTGTGCTTTAGAGCCTGTGAGCCACAGCTGTTGAGCCCATGTGCTGCAACTACTGGAGCCTGTGCTTCGCAACAGGAGAAGCCACGGCAATGAGGAGCCCGCGCACCACAACGAAGAGTAGCCCCCACTCACCGCAGCTAGAGAGAGTTCGCGGACAGCAAAAAAAAGACCCAACATAGCCAATAAAATAAATAAATTAATTAAAAAAATGGAACAGAGAAACTATTCAAATTAATAATAGCTTAACAGATTTGACAGATAAACTTATAAAAATAAAATTTTCTCTACAGTTGCAATAACTAGCAGATACAATGAAAAATAAGAAACTGTGTTCAGTGGTAGAAGGAAAAAACTATAATTAAACACCTAGGAATTACGTAGGACCTTTATGTAGAAAACTTGAAAACTCTAGAAAAGAACATAGAAGGTGAACTGAGAGATAGGGGAACACTTTGTGTTCTTGAATGGCAGGCGTACTGTTGAATAGAGGTGGTCTACTCAATGGCCAGCAGCTCACCAGTAATCAATCAACAGCCAGGAAATGTTAAACTTACCTTTCTCCCTTGCTTCATCCCTGTGAAGTAATAATAAACCTGGGCACGATTTACCCACGGTTATAATTAAATAACACACACAATTTATTTTTATCCTCCTGGTGCCTCAGTCTCCCCATCTATAGATTGTGGTGCTGATGGTGAGGATCACAGGCGGTGGGAAGGATAAATGAATCTGAATCACATGCAGCTTTAGTGCAGCGCTGGGCACGTGGGTGGGGTGGGGTGGGGTGGCGGTGCTACCTGAATTTGCTCTCTGTATCAGGAGGCCTTTCCTCTTCCTGGCTCCCAGCTCCGTCAGGAGCCCCTGGCCCTGCTCTGCCTCTAACATGCATGACCCTGGTCAGGGCTTGTCATCCTTCTGAGTTTCCTCTCCTGTAAACTAAGGCTGTTGAGTGACCTGACCTTCTGAGTCCCCCTGGCAGCTCAGTGTCAGCAGTGGGATCCTGGGGCATCCCTCCCGGCAGCCCATCCTGCCCTCCAGCTCACCCTTCCCTGGGCTCTGCCTTCCCAGGAGGGTGGGGGGCTTCTCCCACATGTAGGGTAGAAGGGGCACCTTCCCTCAAACTTCCATTTAATTGTATTTTCCACTTTTTAGTCTGTCTGGTTATCCTAATAGGCAAGAAGGGAGCGTGGTTGGGGTCGGGGGGGTGTGAGGATGGTCCCCACCCCATTTGTTCCCAGCTGGCCTGGGATGCACCCCCTTTATCCACACCTACCACAGGCTTTCCCCTCCCCACTCCCACCGCACCCTCAAAGCCCAACTGTTTGACAATCGACACCTGAGTGATCAGGACGCACAGACCCTAGTGTAGCAGAGTCGGCCTCTAGCGACAACACAGCTGAAGTAGTGCAAGTATGTAGTGTAGCTTCGGGTGGTCTATGTCACCATCACCTGCTCTCTATATGGGGGACATTTGATCATGACAGTGCCTTTGACTAGTGGTTCTCAAACTTCAGCCTGCTTCATAGCAGCACCTGAAGGACATACTAAAACAGATTGCTGGGCCCACTCAGAATTTTGGATTCAGTAGGTGTAGGGGAGGAAGGAGGCTGAGAACGTTGACTTCTGAGTTCCCAGGTGATGCTGAGGCTACTGGTCTGGGGACTTGGAGACCCACTTCCTTAGGAGATAAGAGGAGGTGTCAGGTCCAGAGGCAAATGAGCAGGAAGAAGTGAGTACATCAGAGTCTGAAACTAGACCTCAGTTTCCTACCAATTTTGTTTTCCACCCACGAAGGGCTGTTGCTTAAACAAGGAAGGAAGAGGGCAGCGAAAAGATGAAAGGGATATGGAAGCTTCTGTGGTCAGCTGATGAGCGCAGTGTGTCCACAGGAAAGATGGTGATGAAGATGATGTTGGTTCTCCAGCATCTCTGAATCGCTGCTCCAGTGCTCTTAGCCTGGCTGAGCATTAAAAATCACCTGGAGAGCTTTAAAAAAATCTCCGGACCTGAGATCAATTACATCAAGAACTTTTGGGTTGGGGCCCAGGTATCAGTAGTTTTTAAAGCTTCCCAGGCAATTCTGATGTGTAATCAAGGCTGAGATCCACTGCTCTATTCTACCTCTTATGTTCCTCACTGTCCCACTTTTATAAATTATTTAGGGACTTCTTATCTCTCCCTTCAGAGCCTGTGTTCTAAACCCGTCATTTTTCTGCTGATTCTCATTAGATAAATGGGGTTTTGACTCACTGGTAGCGTAAGAACCTGTATGAAACTTCATCTAAACGTTTCTGGAGCATACTTTAGCTAAAAACCTCTGTTTCATTTTGAGCATAAATAATTTCCTAAACACAACAAGGTAAATTATTGTGGCACTTGATTGTGGACCAAAAAAGGCCAGTTTAAAACTGGGATATTATCTTGCTATGTGACTTGGACATATAACTTTATGTTTCTGGATGTTCGTTTCATTCTTCCAATGAAATGGATGGATTAGAGAATAGGGGTTCTTTGCTATTTTAAAGAATTTCTGGAAAGTATTCATTCCACTTAATTTTTTTCATGAAATGTCAAGAGGAAATTTAAGAATTCCTGGACTTCATTGGGGATTGCTAACCTGTGTGTATTTAGGGGCCAGGTGGTAAGTCAAATCTGTGAGGCTGTGAGTGACAGGGCCTGTGACCCACTGGAATGAGCTTGTCTCTCAGAAAAGCCATTCAATGAAAAAATAACAGGTTGACATATATATGCTAATATGTATAAGATAGATAACTAATAAAAAAATTAAAAAAAGAAAAATAACACCACCACTCTGGCTGAAAAAATGCATATCCACAAGTTGAACAGGACTGTGACTTCCAGTTTGTGATTCCCAGATTAGCTTTGACAATTTGTGACAATCTGATCACATCACCCCTAAGTTAAAGGAATGAGGGCCAAATCGTGGCCCCACCAGTTCTATTTGTATTTCCTTGGAGAAGTTATTTAAAGGAAGGCCTTAGAATACTGGAGACAAGGTTTTCTTATTTGGGAGCAAGGAAGAAGTTAGTGTATAGCTTTGGATGTGTCCTAAATTTGCTAGCATTCATCAGAATGTTTTCTTAACTGTGATATCAGAATTCTAAGATGGCCCTCACTGATTATGCTTGTGTAACCCCCTCTCCTTGAATGAGGGTGGGTTATATAAACATGATGGGATGGCATTCCCATGATTAGATTACCTTATGCAGCAAAGGCGAGGGAATTTTGCAGATGTATTTTAGGTCCCCAGTCAGTTGATATGAAGTTAATCAAAAGAAAGACCATCCTGGGTGTCCCTGGCACAACCAGCGTGGCTCCTTAAAAGAAGGTCTAGGGGTTAGAGTCAAGAGGTCAGGGAGATGTGAAGTAGGTGGTCTGTTGGCCCTGAAGAAACAAACTGTCCTGTGGTGGACAGGGCCCCGGGGCAGGGAATGGTGGCCTCTAGTTGCTGAGAGTTGACTTGGCTGACAGGCAGCAAGAAAGTGGGGACCTCAGTTGTACAGTCCCAAGGAGCTTAATTCTACCAAGAGCCCCAAGGACGTGGAACAGAACCCCAAGCTTTGATAGCCACCTGTGGGACCCTGAGCAGACTCCATCCAAGCAGACGCTGACCTCAGACCCACAGCGATGTGAGCTAATAATGGGGCATTGTTTCAAGTCACTGAGTCTGTGGTCCTTTGCTCCTGGGCAATGGAAAACAAATACAGCGTCCTTATTCTTCTCTTGGATTGCTATGCGTAACCTTTGGGTTACACTGCAGTGATAACCTACAACATCTCAGTAGCTTAACCCAACACCTGTTTGTTTCTTGCTCACTCTAGTCACTGTCAGGGCAGCTGCGTCAGACCTTGACAGCCCATCACAGCTACTTGATGCCATTTTCAAAAGAGAACTTTTGTAGACAACCTGTCAGCCTCAGATTGTTTTGACACAGTGCTGGGGTGGAAAATTGGTGTTTCTCCTATTTAACAGAAGGAAAAACAGACATTCAGGAACAAGAGAGTTGGGTCCATGGACGGAAGTAAACCTCAGCCTCCTACCCGGGTGGCCACTATTCATCAACAGGGGCGCCATTCATGAACAAGGGTGGCAGAAGACAGGGCTGGAGGGCAGAGGACCAGAAACGAAACACCTGGGGGTGACCCATGTCTTTCCTGTGATAACCGGTCATGTGGCTGTGCCTAATTTCAAGGGTGCAGAGAAGTGAAATCCTTCATGCTCACCAAAGTAGCACAGGTGCAGAAGTTGGGAACCCGAGTCTATCTACCACATTGTGTTGCTGGGGAGGAAGCAGGATTTCAGATCACTCAGCTTCAGGATGCTCTTCTCACACCAGGGATGAAGCTGGCTGCCCCGGCATCATCCTGGGAGAAGCCAGAGGGAGCACGTGTGTACAGGGAACGCTCCTCCCAGCCCCAGAGGAGAGCAAAGGGTTTCTTGGTGGGGCTTTCCAGGCTTGTGGAAAAGCCAATCAGTCAGGGCTATGTTCAGGCTAATGACTGGGGTTTCTTGTGCCAAGGGATTTCCCAGCATCCTATAGATCAAAATTGCTTGGGTTTCCTATCATGGTTGACTGTTTTTGGCTTGATTTTTATCTGTGCTGGGCCCAAGGCTGGGGAAAATTGGGCCTTCTGTGACCCTCAGAGGACAAACCATTCTAGGCGGGCGTGTTTTCCAGGGAGCAAAAGATGATCTTTCAAAGCATAAGAAGAAAATCTCATCGGTTCTGACAACTTAATTTGGGGAGGAAGTATTTCTAAAATATGTGTATTGTGGTGAAAATTTGTACTCACTGCAAATTGATGTCACAAAAATGTGCCTTTAATAACTTCTAGTAGGAATCTCATTTGGATCCTAAGGCCCCTTTTTAGGAAGGAAAGGGGAATTTAAGCTGCCAGTGCATGTTGTTTCGGTCTAGACTGGTCCAACTCTGCCTCTCTTGGACTTATTCGGTCTCTTTTGGGTAGATGCTCAGTCTTTTAGAGTTTCTGACCTTGCCACCTACTTCTAGCCAGGATGGAGTCTGAGAACTGGGGAAGCCGTGTCCCCAGGGTGTGATGGGGAGGGTCGCTGGTCCACCACCTGCTGGCCAGTGGGGTCTTCACTGGTTTCCATGGAGGTCTTCCTGGACCTGGCTGGTCATGCAGTGTCCTGCTACGTCTACTGCTGAGGTTCATGGCTGGGAAACCCGGGGTCTGGTATTTCAGGGGAGGCAGAGCCAATGCAGTGGCTGACATGACCCCACTGTGCCCCTTGCTGGCTCCTCTGCGCCTTGGCCATGAGCTCTCTTCTCTCCTGGCTTAGATTGGCCACTCTGCAGGTGATACCCCAAATACTTACCAACCCGCAGGGCAGGAGTACCAACAGTCAGAACAGATGCTGCACTATGTTGCTGGACCATAAAGATCTCAAGGGAGCACCTGGAAAGGTAGAGGGTGGAGAGTTCAGGGCTTAAGTAGGTGGTTATTTACCAACTGGTAAGGGCATGTTTCCACAGTTGGCTACACAGCTTCTTATGGACTGAATGTCCTGCAGCCTCTAGGTCACTTTGTCCTTCATCATGACAGCTCCATATCAGCTCAGATCTCAGTTTACCCCCCACTCTCCACAGGAAGCTCAGGGGAGATTTGGTCAGGAAAGAACTAAGGCCAGCAGGGAACTAACCCTAGCATCCCTCTACCTAAACATGCCACACCATTATCTTAATCCTTCCCTGGGGCCCCCATATTGGTAAGGGCTCCTTACTTTACCCTGGTGGGATTCCTTTAGGGACCCAATTTGAAAGCAGAGCAAAATCTGCTCAGCTTTCAGCTTCCCCCGCTCTCCTGCCCTTTGTCTCTTTGTGCTCAGGTTTTGAACCCGGAAGTGAGGGCAGAACCTGCTTTCCCTACTTAGACATCCCCTATGTTGTATCCACTTCCTTCCTTCCTTTCTGAGGAGGCCTTTGCTCTTCTCCTTTATTGGGGCCATAGTGGCTGAAGACTCAGAGGTAACGAGAAGGGAAATACACTGGAAGGTAATTAGCATGTTATCCTCATCACATATGTTATGCACTGTCCCATCCTTGAGAAAGGAGGTCTTGAGAAAAATTCAAACTGTTCTTCATGATTCAGGGAAATCATTACAGACATCAAATATTTGGTGCGGGAACACATGGGTACCCTCAGTAAGGCACAGAAGGGTGGAGGGGACCATTTGTGTCTGCTCTTAAAGCCCTCTGATGGCTGTGTTCTTTGATTCTTGCATCTGTCTCAACAGTTTTCCTTCTCTCCTCTGTTATTGGGCAATTGGCTGCCATGTCTTTTTGGGTGTATTTTCCTCCATCAGCCCTTTCCCTCTTTCTGATTTCCTACCTCTTCTCTGCTTCTGATTGAACATTCTGGTCACCCATCGCATAACAAACTGCCCCTGAATTGAGTGGTTTATGACAAACATTTTATTTTAACTCACATATTTCATAGATCATGAGTTTGAGAGGGGCTCAGCTAGGCAGTTCTTCTGCTCCATGTGGTTCACATGATATCAGTCAGTGGTACTCAGCTGGTGAGTGGACTCATCTAGGGAGCCTAAGATGCTTTACTCACATGGCTAGGGCTGGGCTGGGAAGGTCAACATGACCCCCTACATGTAGCTTCCCTCTAAGCTGGTCTCAGGGCAGTTGAACAATTTACATGGTGGCTGGTGTCTCCTAGAGCCAGCAAACCAAGGAAGTCAGGTGGAAGCTGCATGGCCTTTTCTGACTTAGCTTCAGTGTTCACCCAGCACCATTCTGTTGGTTAGATATAAGTCACAGGTTGGCCCACTTTCAAGGGACCCTTCCATAAGTTGGACTTCACCTTTTTAAAAAAAAAAAAAATTATTTATTTATTTATTTGGCTGCATCGGGTCTTAGTTGCAACACAGGGGATCTTTTATTGTGGTGCACAGGCTCTTCCTTGTGGTGTGCAGGCTTCTCTCTAGCTGTGGCACGGGGGCTCCAGAGCAAACAGTCTCAGTAGTTGTGGCACACGGGCTCTCTAGTTGTGGCACATGGGCTCTAGAGTGTGTGGGCTTAGTTCCCCGCGGCATGTGGGATCTTAGTTCCTCGACCAGGGATCGAATCCACATCCCCTGTATTGGAAGGTAGATTCTTAACCACTGGACCACCAGGGAAGTCCCTGGACTCCACCTTTTGATGGGATAGTGGCCTGGTCACATAACAGAAGACCATGTGGGATAGGAGATATTGTTGTGGCCATCTTTACAAAATACAGTCTGCCCCTCTGAGAAGCAATAGCCACATTCATAGGAATAAAGAGACAGGTTCTGAAGGATGACTTCACATTTCTTCTGTGAGTCAAATAGACGTGACTTGGTGCCAGGATCCTATTGGCTATCTTTCAGCCATTCAAGTTTTTTTGTCCTGGTTTCTTTCATCTGTGTTATATTTTATCCTGGTTTTCTGGATAACTGATAATTCAAATATCCATGACATTTATTACTTTCAGATTATAAGAGGTTGAAAGGAACATTCAGTTCAAAGGGTGTGTGTCTGCTCATAACCAGTCTCCTGTCCCATGCCAGCACAGAACGTCCAGGTACTAGTTAACCATTACCCAGTGAGTAGCCCCATAGAGCTGAAACTCTAGTACCCAGGGCAACTCAGGAGGCTTGAGTCCCGGCTCTCCCATTTGCTGGCTATGGTACCTTAAGCTAGTGAGTTGACCCAATCCAGTGGTTATCTGATTAAGCCCCTGACTTGGTGCTGTAGAAACTGAAGATGTGCCCAGGACTGAAGCCTAAACTCAAGTTAAGACTGACCTGACCCTAGGATTTTACACCTGGGAGGGACCTGGGAGCTCTCAGCAGCCCAACCCTTTATTTTAGAGATGAAGAAGCTGTGACCCAGATTGGCTCAGTGACTTGCCTAAGATCACATAGCAAGCTAAAGGTCAAGTGAGGACAGGAATCCAGCTTCAATCTCCTGTTCCCTGTGCTTAAAAACTCTTGCACTAAGATGTCTGAATGAAAGCATTAGAATTCCATAACAGGCCTTGCGTATGTGTGTGTGTGTTTATGATTGTGTGTTTGCATATTAAACACACTGCTATAATATGGATGTATGCACACAGGCTCGTCGATTCCTTTACGTGAAGTTGCATGCCTCTCTAGAATATCACCTGGTGAGCTATTAGCTGAGCTATTGCCTATGACACCAGAACGTTCTCTGGCTGTGTGATGGACCTTTAGCCGGAGTGAGGCAGAATGCAGACCATGGAAGCTCTGACTTCTCACTCAGGTCTGCAAGATGTGTGCTCTTGAGCAAGTTGCTTACCTCCCGGAGGTGTTGGGTCTACTTCTGGAAGATGCTGATGAGAGTGACCACTTGTCGAGGGCTTTCTCTGTGCCAGCACTGTGCTGACCTCCTTATATACCATATGCCCTCCTGTGATGCACACCAGGCTGCAGCCACTTTACAGACTAACAGACTGAGCCTCACAGGGGCACCAAACCATCCAACTGGCCCAGAAGGAAGGCAGGATTGACATTCTTTCTGCCAGACTCTAAGAGTCATGTGGTTCCCGCAGTGCTTTCCTGTATAGACTCCTAACCCTCAGGACTCTTGGAAGATGCAGAAGGACTTCTGAACTGCCCCCAGGGTGGAACCTGGCCAACGAGTGGAGCTTAAGGGAGGAAAATCTGCATCCTGAAATGACAAAGTTTCTGATCATGAGTAGTTTCCAAGACTGGAAGTGTCTATCTTACGGCGGGTAAGCGTGGCCGTCTAGGGAGGATGCTGGCCTGGGAAGACTGTTTGGGTGGGCTGCTAAGCTTAATGGCTCTGGGAGCCCCTCCAGTTCCAGGTGCTGATGCTCCTACAGAGCCGAGAACCAGGATCAAGAATGAGGGTTGTGTGGACTCAGATTTACTTCCTACTTGGTCATTCCATTTGCTTTGTGGCCTTGGGTAACCTGCTTAATGTATCTGAGTCTGTTTCCATTGCTTCATGTTTATAATGGGGTTGACACGCTCTACCAGACCCATGAGTTTTGCCCCCTGGAGTTGTTCGGAGCATTGAATCCCTTTTACACAAACATCAGGTTGGGAGAATTTGAAGCTTGGTGAATTCGAACCTTGAGTCCCAAGAACCTCGTGCGTCGGGCTTCCCCGTCTGTTTTGTTGGAGGAGGATGGGACTCTTCTGAGCTAGAGGAGTGGTCTTGCTGGGGGCTGGCCCATGGGAGGGGCTCATGCAGGAGGAAGGTGAAAGAAGGGTCTCCGCTTGGTGGTCCAGCCCCCGCCCCCACCCCGCCCTGGGGACTCTGAATGGCTGAGGCTCACTGGGAATTCAAGGTGTGAATGGAGGATTTGATTGAGCTGGAAGATGAGCTGGGCTGATTTGCTGAACGTGTTGCAGCAGGAGTTGATCAAGTTCAAAAGGCTTGATGGGAAAAGGGTGATTTTATTTATTTTATGTTTATTTTAAAATTTTTATTGGAGTATAGCTGATTTACAATGTTGTGTTAGTTTCAGGCGTACAGCCAAGTATATCAGTTATACATATACATATATCTACTCTTTTTCAGATTCTATTCCCATATAGGCCATTACAGAGTATTGAGTAGAGTTCGCTGTGCTATACAGTAGGTCCTTATTAGTTATCTATTTTATATATAGGAGTGTGTATATGTCAGTCCCAGTCTCCCAATTTATCCCTCCCCTCTGCCTACCCCCTGGTAACCATAAATTCGTTTTCTGTGGCTCTATTTCTGTTTTGTAGATAAGTTCATTGGGAAAGGGTGAATTTAGAGAAAAAGATACTTGTTTGGCAGAGAGTAAAATAGAAAGAGAGTGTGTAGCCCTTGGTTGGGCCAAGTCTGAGCCTTACCAGGTTCTTCCCTTTGACATTCAGCCCAACGTGGCCCAGCTCCCGGTTCTGCTAAAGATGGCCCTTCCTGTGCCATGGGTTCCAGTAAGCGACTTTGTCCCCTGGACCCCATCAGGGTCAAGGACATGCAGGTGACACGGCCACACAGACCAGAAACAGTCCCACCGTGCTGCTCCGAATTCCCTTCATTTTTTGGGGGGGGGAAAGCACTAGCTTCTCTCTTTTCTATAGAACAAAAATAGTGTGTGGACTTCTCTCAAAGGTTCTGCTTTGAGCCAGTACATCTGTCAACAAAATGTGCCTCAAACCTGGTCTTATGTTTCTTTGCATCTGAAGCTAGAGGATTTTCCCTACCCCTCAAATGCATAACATCCCATTCTTCCCAGAGACTTAGTTCCAAACACTTTTTATTTTGTGTCAGCTTTAAATTAAAAAACAATTTCCAAGCTTAATTATGATGTAAATATTTATTTCCCCATAGGTTTCAGAAGGTTTTATACCACATGTATGAAACAACATGTTTAGATTTTTAGGAATCTATTTCGCAAACTGGACGTGACTCAGTGGTAGGTGTAAGGCCGGAGAGATATTTGCCTTCCTTGATAGTCAAGACCTGTCACCTTGTGTTTGTGCCTTGGGTGACTGTACCGCCTGACTCAGAGATGGATAGTTGCCTAAAACCTTCCCGGAACAAAGTGAACATAGAAATAAAGTTTCATCTTCTGGGTGAATGAAGAGAGAGACTCAAATATACTAGAAAATAAAATTTGTACTTTTAAATGCCTGCAGATTTATCTCTGGAGCTATCATTTACTTATTTACTCTCAATAAACTTTCAGGTGTTCGGGGAAAATACGTATGTGTATGTGTGTGTGTGCATGTATGTGTGTGTTTGTGGCCCAGGTGGGGTTTGGGGGCCCAAGTGGGGCCAGGTCAGGGGGTAAGGAGTTGGGGGGCCCAAGTTGGGTTGGGGGTCCAGGAAGGGGGTTGGGGGCCCAGGCCCCACTTCTGAAACCTATGGAAAAATTAACATTTACATCAAAATTAAGTTTGGAAGTTTTTTTTTTTTTTTTTTAATTCAAAGCTGAAGCAGAAGTATTTGGAACTAAATCTCTGGGAAGCACAGGGATGGACCGTCAGGAGTGGGTCGGGGACCCAGAGAGAGATAGAGATAGAGAGACAGAAAGACAGAGACAGAGAAAATGAGAATAAAGAAAAATGTTAGACATTGGTGAACCCAGGTAAGATACATACCGGTGTTATTATACTATTCCTGCAACTGTTTAGTCTGTTGGAATTGTTCAACGTTAAACTAAAAGGTGAAGTTAACACCTATACACCCTCAGGCTACATGTGCCACCCTTGAACAGGAGGCAGAGCCAGGGCCACAGGCCAGGTGTGGTCCCCTGGGCCTTAGCGAGGGCCTCGGGGGACGCTGCTCTGCAACTGCATCCACCCCCCGCCAGCCCCGCCCTCCGGGCACCCCTGGCTCAGGCTGGGCCATCCGCAATTTCCACCTCACTGCATTCTTTTCCTTTTCTTCAGCTCCTCACACATTTTTGTCATTTTCCTATGCCTGGCCCTGCTTTGCCTCCTATTCCTCAGTGCTCTTTCACTGAGTATGGTGAAATAGGGTTATTTGACAGAAGAAGAAAATAAAGGCAGAATTGTAACGCAAATACTTGAAACGAGCTGCCTTTAAAACTTCTTTCTTCCAGTAAGAGGGTCACCTCAGATTCAAGCAGAAATGTCAAATTGCCTGTAATGTAAAGACACATTTAAAGAAAGTAGGGCAGGAAAACAGCATTTTGCTGCAAACCTTTGCAAAACGAATTCTTTTTCCTCTGGGCCCGCCAAAGACCGACTGTTTCCCTCACTACAGCAGTTCTGGTTCCAGCCTGCTTCTGAGGTTTCAATTATTGAAAATGATCACTACTGTGTGTTTGTGGTTTAATTGTCTGAAGCCACTTCCTGGAGAGGTCACAGCAAACCAGCTATTTTGCCAAAGTCCACAGAGAGGAACAGAGACAACTGCCTTGGCTGGGGGTCCAGATGGGGGGCTGGGGGCCCAGGAGAGGATCTGTGGCCCAAGTGGGGCTGGGGATTCAGGTGGGGGTTCAGGGGTGAATGGGCAGGGGCTGGTCCTGGAGGAGAACAACAGTGTAGGATTTTGTTCCACTGGAACAGCGTCTTTATTGAATCAGTTGTACTGCTCACCCTGACCAGTGGTGTGGTTTTGAGAAGAGGGTTAACGTCTGTCTCACGTTCTTCCCCTGAAAAGAAAGGGATGGCACGAGATTTCTTGGGGCCCCTCCCAGCTCCGTGGCTCTGTGATGCTTCAGCGAGCAGCCACCCCAGAGTGGACACAGCTTGACTCTCAGGTATCAGAGTGATTTTAAACGTGATTTCAAATCTTCATGCAATCGGAGTCTAAGCTTGAACCTTGGGGGCTGCTTTCACCTGAGAAGAGTTGAGATGACTTCTCAGGGTCAATGGGCAGAAACGGTTTATTTGAAAGAGTTGAGTCTCAGAAACAGGAGCAGTGAGAACACAAGTGACAGAACTCAGCCAGGCTCCTTCCCTGGGGTCCTTGAGATTAGGGTTTCAGGGTAAGGATGACAGGAAACCTGAATATATAAAAGGAGGCAGTCGGGGTGGGGTGTGGGTAGCTCCATGAAGTTACGAGGACCAGGCTTCTCTGGTCGCCCCACCACTTCAGCACGTGGTCTGCACATGGCCCAATCCAGCCACCACATCCACACTAAGCTGGCAGCAAGGCAGACTTTGAAGTGGAGACTTTTAAGTTTTTTAAGAAGACTTTTAAGTTGACATTTTGGGAAGAGCATACATTTCCACTGACATTTCATTGGCCCAAATGTTGTCACATGGCCACTCCTAGTTGCAAGGGAGGATGGGAAATGTAGTCTTTGTGTGGGATGGGGCAGTGCCCAGGTAAGAGTCGGGGATTCCATTATTAGGGAAACAGACATTGGAGGAGAAAATTAGCAGCATCTGACACAGAAACTGTATTTTTGAACAGTAAGGGCTTTGGAATCACCAATCCTGGGTTTAAACGTCAATCCCTGAGTACTAGCTGTGAGATATTTGCCAACCTATTTTACCTTCTTAATCTCTTCTATTGCATCATCCATAAATTTGGTGTGATAATTCTCACCGTGGAGGTAAAATGAAGGAAGAAACGCTCAGTATTTAGCACAGCAGCCATCACTTTTCCACTGGTCCCCTGTGTCAACATCTTTGACTTCATTTATTCGGATATGTGGTATTGATTGCACGTGGAGTGTTTAACTCCTGTTTCTTTCATGTCCTTAGTAGAGAACTAGTGAGTCTGGCTGGGAGCAGTATGGTTGGGACATGATAAGCTAGTCCCTGTCCAAAGAGGACAAAGCAACATGGTTAATGTTGGTGTGACCTTTATGCTAAACAAGTAACCTAGTGAACTTTGGGTGGGGTTAGAGGTAAAGTGACAGGAAATGTTTGTGTTTCAAAAACATGTGAAGGATAGGACCCCGTAGAAGCAGGAAGAGCTTAGGGGAGACAGCCTGGGGCAGACACCCAGCCAAGGGGAAAGTCTCAGGTCCTCCACGTCACCCCCCATACCTCATCACCAGCTAGGGAGCTCAGGTTGCCACAGCTCTGAGCCCATGCCTTCTGATGGTTCCTGACCAACGATGGGGAAGGGTTTCTAGAGCACAAGGGTCACTTCCTCTGTCCACCAACTCTGCCCTGGCCAGTTAAGAGCCATCTGGGTTCCCTGTTCCTGGCAAAGAATGATATCTTTGCCAGGAACAGGGAACAAGTCAAAGTACTTCAAGAACATGGAGGGGGGGATGTTTATTCTGGATTCACTCATCACTCTCAACTCCCTGGTAGACTTTCAATCGTACACATTCCCTGGTAATTTCTGGAACTGGGCACCGTGTAGTCCACGAAGGCTGTGAATAAGACTGGGCTTCTGTCCTCAAGGCTGTGCCCACCTGTGGGAGCCAGACAAGTCACAGGTGTGGTCAATGGCATGCTTGCTCCCACTTCCTTCCCCTCCTGGTGTAACTTTGCAGCTCCTCCCACTACACGTGGGGGTATTTCCTCGCTCCACAGATGGCAGTTCGGCCACATGCCTTGCTTTGGCCAGTGGAATGTGGGCCGACATGAGTGAGCTAGTTCTGAGCAAGCAAGGCCTCACGTGCTTTTGCCCACGTTGTTTGCGTTTTGCCATCACATGAGATTACCTCCCAGGAAGTCACTGGTCCAAAGAGGGTGAGACACCCATGGAGCTGACTTGGGTCCCACCTGAAGCTCAGAGCCGAGCCTAACCCAGCCTAATTTAGGTCAACCAACCTCCATCTCAGCCGCAGACCTGTGAGTGAGAACAAACGACTGGTGTTGAATGGCATTCAGTTAGCAGTATTGTTGTGGTAACGGCTAGCAATACAACAGCCAACCATGAGGAAATGTGAGAGGGACCATGGGGAGATGCAGAGGGACCACGGGGAGATGCAGAGGGACCATGGGGAGATGCAGAGGGACCACGGGGAGATGCAGAGGCACCTGAAACTCCAGCCTTAGGGAGGTTGGTGGGGAGGAATGCTTCGTGAACTTGTGTAAATTATTCACTTTTTGGCCCTCATTTTGCTTTTTCCTTGAGGGTGCTCTAGACCAGAGAGCATATACAATCCTTTGGCTTATGTCAGAATTGTATGTAGAATAAGAGTTAATCCATAAGGACATAGGAAAAGTTCTCTGACAAGTAAAATATGAGGACCTTTTAACTTCAGTGATTCACACACTCATCCCTTCATTCAACAAACAGAGTTAAGGATACAGATGTGAAGAAAATACAATAGGGTCCTGAGCACATGGGGCTTACGTGCTGCAGAGCAGAGACCTGGCTGATGATAAACACCAGAGAGAGCAATGGAGCCGGGAAGGATACATGGAGCGCTGGGGCAGAAGGTGGTGCAACTTTACAGGAAGGTCAGGGAAGACCTCATGAAGTTCAAGTGATGTTTGAGCCCAGACCCTAGCAGCGGCCTTAGGTGAGGAAATAGCCTCTCAGGCCAAGGGGCAGGGAATGCTAAGGCAGGAGAGAGAGACACTTAGGATATGGAATTCTTCCAAGTGAAAATTGCTGTAGAGGAACAAAGTCAAAAAAATTGAGTTTTCTTGTTAAAAAAATCTAGGCAAAAGGGTTTTGGTCATCAGGTGAAACCTCCAGAACCCACCCCGGGACCATCCTCAAGGGGTTCTCTCTTTGGGCATCGGTTGTTCCTGGTGACCCCTCCTCTGTGTCCTCCTCTAGGCTGCGGGGTGCTGGACCTACGGTCTCCACTTGCTGTGTCCTCCAGAAGTTCCCGGGAGTGATGTTCACCTTGTCCATGTTGATAATGGGTGTTTCTGCCTTCACCATCCAGCTTGAGGAGCGCACGGGTAAGAAGTGACCTTTTCAGCTGGAGGCGGCTTGCCTGCAGCTTCTCTGGGGAAAGCAGTTGCTTATCTAGGGAGGTTTTGTTGCTACCAAAAAGCAACATGTGACCATCCATGCCTTGGTAGGTGACAGAGTCTTCCTCTTGCCTGTTTCCTCCAGTGCACGAGCTTGCTCTGGGCGTCGGGCATTCCTGCCAAAGGAGCAAACCAAAGAGGCTGTGAGTTTGCCCTTGATAAAAGGTGCTTTTGAGTTTTAACTGTACGACCTGTCAGAACTAAGCTCTTTTCCTATCTGAACTCAATCAAGATTGACTTTGAATGAAAGGGCATCATCAAGTCAAAAATAGGCAATTTTTTTTGTCACCATGGAAACCTGATTTCACTTTTCCCACAAAATGTAGATGGGACTAGATAGCAACCCTAATGTTGTTATTTGGGAGTTTTGAGATCTTCGTGAGGGGAGGGGTTCATGGGGCCCCCAGGTGGCAGGCCATGTTGTCAGGGGCACATGGCTTCCTTGGATGGACCCAAAGTCTGACCGTGGGTTCTCTGCCCTTCAGTGGCTGCAGGAAACTGCCAATTTCATGGCAGGCATCCGAAAACCAGGTTCAAGGTAGAAGGGGAGCCTGTGGCCATGAGGTGCCCCCAAGTACCGTACTGGGACTCTGCCATCGCCCATGTCAACGTGACATGGCGGAGAAACGGCTCCACCAGGACAGTGCCAGGGGAGGAAGAGACTCGCGTGTGGATCCAGGACGGTGCCCTCTGGATCGTGCCGGTCTTGCGAGGGGACTCCGACACCTACATCTGCACTGTCAGGTCAGCCCCTTGGGGATGAGGGTGGGCAAGGGGGGGCCCTTGAAGAATGGATGCTTGCATGGCATTTCCATGACGACCTGGATTTTAAAACCAAGCGCACAGGTGGGAACCCACCTTATGTCTGTTTAACTGTTCCTGAAATACCTCCTACCTGAAAGCCTGTCCCCAGATGTCCTCATGGCACCCTCTCTCCCTTCATGGAAGTCTTTGCTCAGGTGTCACCTCTATGGAGAGGATGTCCCTGGCCACTTTATCTAAAGTAGGACTCCTGCCACTCTTTCCCCTTGCCCTGTGGTTTTCTTCCTCTGACACACATATATGTGTTTTATGTATGTAAGGTTTGTCTACCCCATTAGAACATAAACTCCAGAGGACAGGGACTTGGTCTGTTTTGTTCACTGCTGAATCCACAAGGACCCAGGAAATAGGTATAGAGCCCTGAGTAGAATTGGAGACCCAGGTAGGAAGAAGTTAATCCAACTGTTTATTGCACACGTGGGGGAACCAAGCTCATTTCTCTAGTCCTCCCGGGTGGTGGGTATGGAGCTGAGGTGGAACCCACAGCTCCTGACATGGGGTATAGTCCCCCTCCTCTTTGTCCTGTTGCTTTTTTCCCCTTTAATTGTGGTAACATAAGCATAACATAAAATTTACCATTTTAACCCTTTTTAAGTGTACAATTCAGTTAACTACATTCACATGATTGCGTAACCATCCCCACCATCCAGCTCCAGCAATCTTTTCATCTTCCCAAGCTGAAACTCTGTCCCCACTGAACAAAACCCTTCAATTTCCCCTCCCCCCAGCTTCTGGCAACCCCCCTTCTACCTTCTGTCTCGATGAATTTGACTATTCCGAGTACCTCATATAAGCAGAATCATACAGTGTTTGTCTTTGGTGATTGGCTTATTTCACTGAGCACAGTGTCCTCAAGGCTCATCCATGTGGTAGCAGGTGTCAGCATTTCCTTCCTTTTTAAGGCTGAATAAGATTCCATTTTACGTACAGTTGACCCTTGAACAACACAGAGGGTGAGGGGCACCAACCCCTAACGGTCAACAATCCCCATGTAACTTCCAGTCAGCCTTCAGTATCCACGCTTCCTCAGTAGCCACAGTTTTGATCTACGGATCCAGCCAATGTGGATTGCGTGAAACTGTAGGATTTACTATTGAGAAAAATCTGTGTGCAAGTGGACCCACACCGTTCAAATGCGTGTTGTTCAAGGAGCAACTGTACATACCACATTTTGTTTACCTGTTTATCGATCAAGGGGCTGCCTCTGCCTTTGGTTGTTGGGAATATGCTGCTATGAATATGGCTGGACAAAGATCTGAGTCCCTGATTTCAGTTCTTTTGAGTATATACCCAGAAATGGACCTAGTGGATCATATGGTAATTCTATATTTAATTTTTTAAAAGATTTTCTTTTTGATGTGGACCATTTTAAGGTCTTTATTGAATTTGTTACAATATTGCTTCTGTTTTATGCTTTGTTTTTTTGGCCCTGAGGCATGTGGGATCTTAGCTTCCCAACTAGGGATGGAACCCGCACACCCTGCACTGGAAGGCGAAGTCTCAACCACTGGACCGCCAGGGAAGTCCCTCTGTAGTTAATTTTGAGGAACCATTATATTGTTTCCCACGATGGTTGAACCATTTTACATACCCTCCGGCAATGTACAAGGGTTCCAATTTCTCAACATCCTTACTAGCACTTATTATTTTCTGTTTTTTAATAGCCATCCTAATGGGGGTGAAGTGGTATATCGCTGTGATTTTGATTTGCGTTTCCCTAATAATTAATGGTGTTGAGCATCTTTCCATGTGCTTTATTGGCCATCTGTGTATCTTCTTTGGAGAAACGTCTATTCGAGTCCTTTACCCATTTTACAATCAAGTTGCTTGTTTGTTTGTTTTTGAGTTGTAGGAATTCCTTATATATTCTGGATATCAACCCCTTACCAGATATATGAACTGCAGATATTTTCTCCCATTCCGTGGGTTGCCTTTTCACTCTGTTGATGATGTCCTTTGATGGACATAAGTTTTAAATTTTGATGAAGTTCAATTTATCTAATTTTTCTTTGGCCTCCTGTGCTTTTCATGTCATAGCCAAGAAATCGTGTCTAATGCCATGAAGCTTTCCCCCTGTGTTTTCTCCTAAGCATTTTTATAGTTTTGGCTCTTATGCTTAGGTCTTTGATCCATTTTGTATTTAAATTTTGTATATGGGTAAGGTCATGGGCCAACTTCATCCTTTTGCATGTGGCGATCCAGTTTTCCTAAGACCTTCTGTTGAAAAGACTGTCCTTTCCGCACTGAATGGTCTTGGCATACCTTTCTACTTCTTGAAGGAGAAGGCTGTAGGCCTAATGTTGGCGACCTTAAACATTTCCTTAGTTCCTCCGTAAGGATTAGGGCAGACTGTTGGCCTGGCCGGGAAATGTTGCTCTTGGCCTTGTCTCTTCAGCTGCTGCCTCTCTTCCACCCTGAGGCTCTCATCATCCTTTCACCAGCCAGCGTCAGAGTCTCTCCAGATTTTGTAAACTTATTTGACTTGAGGAGAAACTGTGCCCACAAGTATTTACATTGAGAAAGACAACCAAAGAAAGTGACATTCTTAGCACAAAGAAATTACTGATGAATGGGAGAATTTCAGACAACATCAACCCCAGTTCTAGATGGTGTGTGTGTGTGTGTGTGTGTGTTTTCAATCCTGTCCATGGAAGCAGGTAGGCAATCTTGTATTTCCACACCAGGGAAATGTGGATATCAGATTTTACAATAGCTATAAATGCTTAGTTTTTCTTCCCTTTTTAGTTTCAAAAATTCTAAATTTGTTTTCTAAGGAAGAGGAATTTGGAGTCAGGATAATATGGATGTGAATCTTAGTCCTCATTTTCTGTCTGGTACGACCTTGGTCTTATTATTTGACATTTATGGGCCTCAGTTTTCTGCTCTGTAAAGAGGTTTGTTGGGAGGGTTCTGTGAAATCACAGCACATCTTGCATAGGGTGCACCATCACAGGTGGTCAATACACACATGGAAATGGCCTTTCTTTCCCCAAATGCAGTACTTGTTTACTACTGAAATGACAATAGGCAAAAATCAGGGAGATGTGAACAGAGTCATGTTTGTCTTAAAGTTTATTTTTAAACTTGATTAAAAAATTTATACCTAATACCTTATGCTGTTTTCTATTCTTGTAGAAAAAAAGAGATCTGAGATTGAGAGGCCATGGAAACCCAGTGTGGGTTAATCTTTCATAGCTTGTGGGAGAGTTCCCCTGGCTGACCTCTAAAACTCTCTTCCAGCTCTGGGATTGGGGTCAAATAGAGTGAGAATCACCAGCAGTTGTCATAATACCCTTTGGCATTTACAGTCACAGGGCATAAAATGGCCCTGCTCCCGTGACGTTTATAATTTTGTGACCTAGAACCCACATAGGCGTTCTGTCCCTCAGGGTGGATAGATGCTACTGAGCCGGGCAGCTGCCCCACATCTCACTGCCAGGACGTGTGACCCCACTGTGTGCTCTGGATGGGGGACTGGACATATTTGGTAAATGGCACCAATGACAACCACATCTTGGCTGTGGGGCTGCCACAGGACATGGGGAATATGAGTGGTGATCAAATGATTCCCCCGCCCACCTTTCTTTGGAGTTATTTCCACGGGGCCTGTTGCCCAAGGGGAATTACCAGATCAGTCACATGAACAGGTTTGTAACTCTTGATATGTCTAATAAGCTTGGTTTCTGGATGTAATGCCCTAATTTACAGGTTTTCCCACAGCCCTACTGGGCTTCTAAACTTAGTTTGACCTCTTAGCGTCTCTATAGCCTTAGGAAGTTACTTACTTTCTGCGTACCTAATTTTTCTCATCTAAAAGTGACATGATAGTATCACAGGGTTGGAGAATAAATGAAATGGTGTATGCAGAGCACCCAGCACAGGGCCCAGCAAGTCCTCCTCCCTACAAACTGCTGGGAGGGCTATTTTCAGGTGTGTGCTGTTCTTTAGACTTGTCCTCATTTGCATTTCTTCGAAGTGCAGTGAGATTATGCATTTTTCAAGGTGATAGTTAGCTTTCTTTTTTCTTTTTTCTTTTCTTTTTTTTATTGGGGGCATTTCTTTTTTCTTTTCTTTTTTCACAATGTTGTGTTAGTTTCTGTTGTACAGCGAAGTGGAGTTCCCTGTACTATACGGCAGGTTCTTGTTAGTTATCTATTTTATACATATTAGTTAGTGTATGTGTGTCAGTCCCAATCTCCCAATTCATCCCACTCCTTATTCCCCCCTTGGTGTCCATACATTTGTTCTCTACATCTGTGTCTCTATTTCTGCTTGCTTTCTGCATTTCTTCATGCATAAAATATTTTTCATCTTTTGCCTTTCTTCAACCAGATATGAAGTAGAATATAGATATTGGCCTTATATATTTGATTTAATTTATTTTTGCTTTCAGGTAGTAAGTGTTTATTATTTATTTCTTTCACATATAATTTTCACGTTTTGTTCCTTCTTTGGATGTAGATTGTTTTACATTTTGCCGTGCAAGTCCTCCATCCCCCAACCCTGTAAAACACACCTTCTCATTGTCTTCGTTGATGTCCCGTGTTTCTTAGGTCACCAGGAACTTAGCTGAGCTAATTTTATCTTTATGTTTTTCTACTTAAAAAAATAGTTTGAATTAATATCCTCTGTCCTTCCTTCCACGTCCTCTATGTTTCTGTCAACGTTTTGCCTCTGCTCTTTCCCCATTTCTAGGTTCTTGATAGAATGATGATAATGAGATTATAGTTAGACCCACCAAAACAATAAATAAATAAAAACCAAACAGACAAGCTTACCAAGTTAATTTCCCCCATGCAGTATTGCAAAAATCTTTTCTAGATCTTATACAAAGTTCTCACCAGTTTTCTGAAATTTGACTTCAGTTGATAAATGATTTCCAAGAGAAGTATAGAGGATTTTCTTTATATGGAAGCAGTGGCTCTTAGGAAACAATATCTCCATTCTAGATAAGGTTACCTGGACCAGGAATTTGGAGCATGTTGGGGCTGTGATCAAGGACCCCCACACAGAACCTGGAAGAGTTTAGGCCCCTTTGAAAAGGACTTGGGGGTTTCTTAGTGGCCCTCCGTGGGCTTGAAATCAGGCTTGTGGAGGGTCCTTTTTGGAAACACAGAATACATCACCATTTCTATATGACAATTATGATGTGGTATTTGTGTGTGTGTGTGTGCCCCAAAGATTCAAAAGGACCAGGGACAGAAGAATTGCAATGCTAATGAGGAAAATACAGAATGAAGAATTTAATGAGATTGGGGAAATTTTTCTTAATTTCATTAGTTTTACTTTCATTTTGCCTTGCCATTTATTATTCTTTTTTTCCCTTTTAAATCAGAAATGCCTCTTACTGTGATGAAATGTCCGTTGAGCTCAGGGTTTTCAAGAAGTCAGAAGCTTCCCTGACTCTCATCTCCTACCCACAAATTATAACCTTGTCAGCCTCCGGGTTATTAGTTTGTCCTGATCTGAGTGAATTCATTGGGAACAAAACTGATGTGAAGATTCGATGGTACAAGGTACATCTTTAAGAATTGCCATTTAATGAAAATGTGTTTGACGAGCCATAGGAAAGACATAAAATACCCATTTGAAGGCAATATGTTCACTTTTCTATTTCTGTTTTTTAAACCATTGATTTTAAAAAAGGCCATGATTAATATATTTTATTAGTCTTTATAGGGCTTGGGTGAGGACCCTCAGATGGTAATTAGAAAAGACAGAGTGTGAAATGAATACAGAGTAAATAACAGCTGAAGAAAATAGCTTTTTATTCTGTCATTTGTCTATAAAAATTTAGAAATAACTGTTTAACATCTTTATACACATGTTAAGGGAAGTTTTTTTTTTTTTTTAAAGCACATGAAAATTAACCTTTTTTTTTTTTTTTTTTTTTTTACTGTTTATTTCTGTATGCCTTTGTTTGTTTTGGCTGCCCCGGGTCTCCGCTGCAGCACGCGGGATCTTTGTTGTGACCTGCAGGAGGATCCAGTTCCTCCCCCGGAGGGAACCTGGGCCCCCTGCATTGGGAGCTCAGGCTCAGCCCCTGAGCCATGTCCCTCGCAGAGCTTTTTTTTTTTTTTTTTTTTTTTTTGGGGGGGGGTACATCAGGTTCAATCATCTGTTTTTATACACATATCCCCGTATTCCCTCCCTTCCTTGACTTCCCCCCCTCGAGTCCCCCCCACCCTCCCTGCCCCAGTCCTCTGAAAATTAACCTTTGAGTTAAAGGAGCAACTATAAACACAATTTCCTGTCTTGCATGGCTGAATAAGTATTTATGAGGGTAAGTCAAAAATTATCTGCACTTTGGCTGTAGAATTTATTTTAATTAACTTTTAGAAAAGACAAATATATCATTTTTCGACATAATCTCCTTGCTTTTCAATACACTTTGTCCATCTGTCAACAAGCTTTTGTATTCCCTCATTAAAAAATGTTTTAGGCTGAGCTGTGAGCCACAAAGGCACCGCTATCTTCACTTCTTCATCAGGAGTGAATCTTCATCCTTGTAGTGCTGCTTTCAGGCAACCAAACAGGTGAAAGTCTGATGCAGCAAGATCGGACTATAGGGAGGATGTTTAACACCTCAAAACAAAGTAATCCATGACAGACTTTGGTTTCGAAAAGTTTGTGTGAGATGGGTACTGAAACAACTCACAGAAGAGGATAAAAAGAAGCATTTGGATATCTGCAAACAAAATTTGGACCGATACTCTAAGGAAGGTGAAATTTCTTAAACAGAATCATTACTGGTGACAAGACACGGATTCATCACTACGAGCCTGAGAGTGAATGGTAGAGTATGGAATGGAAACATCCTCAATTGCCGACCAAGAAAAAGTTCAAAAGTCAACCATCAGCTGGAAAATTGATGCTTATAGTTTTCTGGGATTCTCAAGGGCCAGTATTGGAACATTATTAGGAAAAAAGTTCAACAATCAACAGTGCTCATTACAGTGAGATGCTTGTTAAAGAGCTGAAGCCTAAACTTCAGATTAAACACAGAGGACTGTTATCCAAGGGTGTTGTGATCTTGCATGACAATGCACATCCACACACCTCTGCCCGCACTGTCCACATTCTGCAAAAACTTTGTTTTGAGGTGTTAAAGCATCTTCCCTGTAGTCTTGATCTTGCTCCATCAGACTTTCACCTGTTTGGTTGCCTGAAAGCTGCCCTACGAGGATGAAGATTCACTTCTGATGAAGTGAAGACAGCAGTATATTTGTGGCTTGCACCTCAGCCTAAAATATTTTCTCATGAGGTAATACAAAAGCTTGTTGACAGATGGACAAAGTGTATTGAAAAGCAAGGAGATTATGTCGAAAAATGATATATTTGTCTTTTCTAAAAGTTAATTAAAATAAAAGCTACAGCCAGAGTGCGGATAATTTTCGACTCACCTTCATACTATCATTGACTCCCTTGTTTAGACCAGGTGTGGGCAAATGACAGCCGGCGTAAGATTGAGCTGCCACCCAGTTTTGTATGTTCACCAAAGGATAGTTTTCACTTTTTTAAATGGTTAAAAAAATTAAACAAAGACTAATATTTCATGACCTGTGAAAATGATATAAAACTCAAATCTCAGTATCTATAAGTAACGTTTTACTGGGACACGCTCATTTGTTTCTGTGTTTTCCTGGGGCAATGGCAGAGTTGAGTAGTTAGACAGAGGCCACATGGACTGTAGGCCTAAAATATTTACTTTCTGGCCGTTTACAGAAAAAGTTTGCCGACCCCTGATATAGACCATGGATTGATACTGAAGTGTACGGTTATTAGTTTAAAAATGGATAGAAATTAACCCTTTAATAAAAAAATAGGTTGACCAGTTGACTGGTATTCTAACTGCAAGATATGTATAGGATATCAATTTAATATTGGAAACTTTTAAATGATTTTCAGAGAAAGTAAATAGCCAGCTCCTATGAGTTAGCCCGCCCAGTTATAGAGCTCTTGGTTTTGTAAGAGCATATAAAGGTCAAGTGAGTTTTTAACTGTAGAGGAAAGAGCACAGGTTCTGGAGGTGACCAGTCTATATTTGAAACCCTGCTTCTTTATTGACCTGCTGTGTAGCCTTGGTCAATTATTTCATCTCTTAAACCTGTTCCTTCTGCAAGACGGCAGTTCATCACTCCCACTGCCTGGGATTGTTTTGAGATTAAATGATGTGTGAAGCACATCGTGCAGTGCTTGACATGTAAATGGTCTTTAATAAATATGGGTGGACAAGGGTATCACAGTGGCACTTAATATTTATTCCCATCCTAAGAATGTTACTCATTACTGAGCACGTACTGTATACAAGTCTGTTCTCAACTCCCTGACTTGCACCCAGTGCAGTAGGGGCTGTTAATAGCTCCATTTTACAGATTAGGAAATGGAGACCCAGAATATAAGGAATGTGCCCAAGGTCACGCAGTTGGTAGAGGGCGAAGCAAAACCTCTGACCCCGGAGGCCAGAGCCCACACATCCCTGCCTTGTGGGGGAGCCCTGGGGACTTGTAGGCCCTGGAAGAACTGTGCTGCTGGGCCCTGTTTGGCTTTTTTTTTTTTTAATTTTTAATTTTTTTTTTGGCTTTTTTCATATTTGATCACTCATGTTGGGAACAATGAAATCTCTTTTTTTAATTAAATACATTGTACAACTAGACTTCATGAGCCATATGGGTGACAAACTATTCCAGTTATGCCTGTGTTCTCATTCAGGAAAAGTCTCTGAAATGACTCAAGGTCATATTTGACTATTGTAATCATCATGGTTTTGAAAGAGATGTTCCTGAGAACATTTTGTGCTCATGAGGGTGTGTTCTCTGTTACCGGTGGCCTCCCTCTGAGGTTCTGTTGTGTAGAACCCACAGTACCTTTTGTCCATGTGGGAACTGTGGCCTCATGTCGCACAGTTATTTTTGTCTTACAATTTTTTCTCTACCTCTACTGACTCCTAAAATTGAGATGATTTTTTAAAGTGATTACTGCGACATCAACTCTTTAAGCATCGTTCTCCAAGTACATGACGACATCATAGCACTCCTTTCTGGATGTTTCCCAAGGTCTATAGGCAGCTGTTAGGCCATAAATATATCTATATTTTAATCACCTACTTTGTCAAAGAAGATAGTTTCTTTCTCTCCCATTGTGCAGAAGCATATGTGCTTTAAACACTGTGGTTGAACAAACCCAGCCACTTTGTTTTATATGCTAACAAACTCCCCCTGCTAAAAATACAGTTGGAAGCATGTCCTAAAGGACAATATCTGCAAATAAATACCGGAGTGATTCTTGGGCTGCAAATTCAGTAGTGATTGATACTACCTATGCTGTTCATAGTTTTTGAGATGTCAATCAGGATATCGTGTAACTGAAAACATTTTCCCTTAAGGATTCTGTACCTTTGGAACAAGACCAGGAGAAGTTTCTAAGTATGAGGGGAACTCGCTTGCTTGTAAACAATGTATCTATGGAGGATGCGGGCTATTATAGGTGCGCCATGACGTTTGTTCACGAAGGCAAGCAGTACGACATCACCAGGAACATCAGACTCCGTGTTAAGAGTGAGTACTTGCTGTCAAGGTACCTCTGCACCCTGGTTCAGCAGCAAGCATGCCAGGAAAAAATTAGGGTTCCCATAGAATTCTTTGAATGTCTTTGGTATGAAAGGAAAACAGATATGGCAACTCTCCAAGCAACAGGCTTATAAAATGTGTAGGATGCTTGGAAAGATGGGAAGCAGGGTGTTTTTATGAGGAAAGGTGAATCCCTAGATATTTGATTGGTCTTCAAGTCTGAGGCTAAAACATACACCACTAGAGGGGGTCAAACTGCTGTTGGAAGGTCCCTTTGGAAGGTCCCTTTCGGAGGCTTGCACCTCCAGGGCCAGCCATCACAACATGGTTGCCGTAGCTTTGTGAATAATTCTAGGATACTAGGAGTTTTATTTTTATTTTTACTTTTGGCTGCATTGGGTCTTCATTGCTGCGCACGGGCTTCCTCTAGTTGTGGCTAGCAGGGGCTACTCTTCGTTGCAGCACACAGGCTTCTCATTGTGGAACATGGGCTGTAGGTGCGTGGGCTTCAGTAGTTGCAGCACATGGGCTCAGTAGTTGTGATGCTGGGCTCTAGAGCACAGGGTCAGTAGTTGTGGCACATGGGCTTAGTTGCTCCGTGGCATTGTGGCATCTTTCTGGACCAGGGATCAAACCCCTGTCCCCTGCAGGTTCTTAACCACTGTGCCACCAGGGACGTCCTAGGATACTAGGATTTTATTGGATTTTTCACTGAGAAGGCTATGCGTTGACATATGTGGTAAAAACTGCCTTTTATTTTTTGGTCTTCCCCCAGCAGGTCTAGTTACGCTTGAAACCAGGATGTTAAATAGTGAGGGCTCTCATTCGTTTAAATGAGTTCTACCTGAAAATAATGCTATGAACAGTACTGATTAGATGTCAAGTTTGTCCAGTGTTTCCTTCCTGCCTTCGATGTGCTGGACGTCAAGCCTGGTACAAAGGGCACACGAGTGATGCTGTCCAGGCCCCCGCCCTGAAGAGTATGGTGCTTTTCTTAATTTTATACACTGAATAACTACACAATTGGAGTCTTTTAAGGGCATTTTGGAGAGCTCTGGAACTATATTAAGGTTACATAATTGGTCTATGAGGGGAAAGACATTTTTCTCCCAGAGAATCGAGATTCAAGTTTACTACAGGGAAAATCGTGTCTCCTTAAATGGAAATATCTAGATTATTTTTTTAACGTCTTGTGAGGATTCATTCACATCAACCGCTTGCTCCCCCACAGTGGGGATCCCTGAGAATCCCAAGACTTTGAAGGGGTCCCGAATTATCCTGTTCATGTGATACTGCACAGGAACACTAGGGGGCGCCAACCTACGTATGATCCTGAGTCTTGACCACGGTGTCTCAGCCCGTCTCAAAGGGTGGTCCTCCGCCAGCAGCAGCACCAGCATCACCTGGGTACTCATCAGACAAGCAGAATCTCAGGTCCTGTCCCAGACCTACTGAATTAGAAACGATTAGCAGTCCGTGTTTAACAAGCTCCCCAGGTGATGCTGATTCGCCCTGGAGTTTGGACCCACAGATGTATCTCATCCTTGAGGCATCCTTGTAACCGTGAGGGGAAAGACTCCCGGTCACGGCGGAGAAGCCGGCTGCGCCCTGGGTTCTCCTGAGATGCCGCGTAATGCTTATTCCTCTTAGGATTTCAAATACTCTTCAGTGGAAGAGGTGAGGATAGAGCGTCCACTTCCCAAACTGTCCTTTCTGCTCCATTTCAGATGCCCAGTTGCTTCCAGCGGCTGGGAGACCTGCCTCTTGGGGAGCTGGGTTCCTATTCTCCCCCAAAGAGTCAACCTCTTCAATTCACAAGCCCTGGTGGCCAAGCTGGGTTAGTCTGTTTCTCACTCAGTGTGGGGTTACCATCACAACCATCACAAACAGGTGGTTCTGGAGCCCCTGTGCCTTTTTTATTTTTTCGGAAGTGACCCTGGGATTCTGTGGCGGGTGCGTGGGGCAGCTGGGGAGGGAGTGGGGGAGAGCTACTTTAGGGCAAGGAGCCTTTGGGGTAAGACCCATCCGGTGAACATCGTGAACATTCCTGTTAAGGGTTCATTCAGGAAGCCGGGGAGGGGAATGGTTAATTGTTATCACAGAGCAAAGAACATCTGTTAGTGGAATGTGTGTTTAACTGTGGCTTCTTCCAATAATCTCTCTTCTGGGAAAGGCATTGGCCGAAGAGGCTCAATTTCATGGAGAGCCGGTTTCCTTTGCCAAACAAAACCCAAGTCTCACAATTGCTGGCCCTACTGTAAAGGATAATTTAATCAGCTAAACAATAGACCCTGATCCTCAGCCTGTCATGAAGGCTTTCCTAACGGAACCTCCTTTCCTTATGTCTTTCTCAGAAAGAGAAGAGGAGACCATTCCAGTGATCATCTCCCCTCACCAGACCATCTCAGCTTCACTGGGTGAGGACTGTGTAACCGGCGGGGATACCTGAAATCCCAAAGCTGGGGCCCCGGGACCCCTGTGTCACTGACTGTGCCTGTCCCGGGGTATGCAGGTCCTGGGTGGAGACCCTACTCCAGAGGGAAATAGCAGATGCAAGGGGACATTTCCCTGTACCAAACACTCTTAGTTATGGCATTATCGGAAAACATGTACCCTTTGCTTCTTGAAAACCGTACCTACAAAAATCTCAATGCAAAATTCAGAAGAGTCTGGTAGCCGTTGTTAACCGCATGAAAGGATTAATGGCGTGATTCCCCCGAGAGTCAGCACCTGTGGTTCATTTAAAATAATTCACTTTACCAACACCTGGCTGACGCTCAGCATTTCCCCAAGACTCTGACCCTGTCCCTGCTGGCCCCCCAGAGACAATGTCTTGTCGCCAAAATAGCCGGTCAGCGGGTCAAGGGAGTTAATGAAAGTGCTTGACAGGGGTTTCCATTTTTCACCAATTTTCACGGTCCTGGCCAGCACACACTTTCTTATTGAACACTAAGTCTGATAAGATGCCATTCAAGGCCAACATTGACCCTGTGGGGAGGTCTTATTTCTTCCAATTTCCAGAAGGAAAAGCTGTCCACGGGTCACTGGCACAGTGTCTGACCGAAAGCCACGGTCAGGTTGGGCTGGGGTTCAGACTGAAGCCAGCGCATCTGTGAGGCCGGTACTTTTTTAGGTATTTGTTTTTATATAGTGGTTTTGTCGGTCTTATGCTCATTTATTAAACCCTGGATGCAGAGTCCTGTCTATCTGTCTGTCTATCAATCAACCATCTATCTATTATCTATCTACCTACCTACCTACCTACCTATTTATCCATCTTTCTAGCTACCTATCAACTATCTATCATCTATCTACCTCCTTTCTTCCTTCCTGCCTACCTACCTACCTACTTCTGTTTGGTGTTGGGCTTATATTTAAACTTTAATTGGTGGCCATGGAGCAGGAGGGCTCTCGCACAGTTGCTGGGATTGCTGCCTGACGCCTGGGTTGCAGCGCCCTGACAGCTGCCTGGGCTCTCAGGACAGCCTCTTGGAAGCTTAGGGAAGAGGGGACCCAGGTTAGTGCTGACTGGCGCCCCAGCACCCCATATCCTCCGTGTTCCGCAGCCCAGTGGAGCTGAGTCTCCCACCCTGTCGCTTTGCATGCACTGATGTGCCTGGCAGAGTCACAGGAGGCCAGAGTGAATGGGCTGCTTTTGGTAGAGAAATCTGTAAGGTCATAAGGGATGTGAAGGAGGAAGAAAAGCGGGCTTTCTGAGCCTGAAGTGGGGCCAGGTGCATTAAAGGACACACCCCCCAGGGAGGCCCATCACCCATAAGGAAGAAACACATGGGAGGAATTTCTTCATTTATTCCCCCTCCACCCCTTTGGTGACTAAAATAAAACATAACTTACAGCGATTGAGGCTGGAGACCCAGGGCCATCACGTTGCACAACTGTAGAAGGCACCATTCATGTAAAACACAGTGGCTTTTGAAAGGGTTAATCTTAAATGAACATGACCTGGGAAGGAGACCTCCCAGGAAAAACAGGGGAGCTGAGACCAGCAGTGGGCAAAGAGACAGAATCCACACATTCATTTGGATTTTTGGAGCAATGAGAATAAATTGTGAAGGAGGGCAGTCCCAGAGTTCAGAATGCTCTGTAGGAGCCCAGTGGCCTTGGGGAAGCCGTTTGCCTCTGGGTGTCCATCTGCCCTGAGGACCAGTGGAAGGAGCTGGAGATGCTTGGTAAATACTGATGCTCTAGGTGAACCGAGTTGCTTGAGGGAACTAACTTTCTGGCTAAGAAAAGAATTGGCTGGTGAGGATATCTGAAAAGAGGGGGAAGGGCCCACCACTCAGATCCACCGATGTGACCTCGTCCCCTTGCTGGGTTCTGATGTTTGATGCGTTGTGTCTTGCTGTCCCTAGGGTCGAGACTGACGATCCCGTGTAAGGTGTTTCTGGGAGCTGGCATACACTCGACCACCGTGCTGTGGTGGACGGCCAACAACACCTATGTAGAGGATGCCTACCAGGGGGGCCGCGTGACCGAGGGGCAGCGCCAGTAAGTGGGGGAAGATCTTCCTTATCCCCTGGGCAGAGCTGTGTGAACCCCTGTGGACGTCACTTCCTTGTGGAGACAATGTCCTAGCCAGCCCATCAATATGACACACACACCACATTACAAATATATATATATATTTTTTTTTGATTCTAATCCGTTGGATTTTTAGAATCCTGAACATTGGGTTGTGCTAAGAATTACCAACTGTTCTTGAGAATCAAGGCTTCTATTTAAATCTGAGTTACAGCCTACTACTTGGCATTGCTATTACCTCTTCTAGCTATTTCATCAAACCTTTCTTTCTTGAGCGTTGCAGTTTTCAGACAAATACTTTGAGTTAACATATTTTCATTTCCAACGTTGCAGCCCGAGAGTCAAACATTTTCACACCATTTTCACAGCTCTTAAAAAGACTCTGAAACGTAGCTGCGGGATCTGAGAGCTACCCCTGTTTCTCAGGGAAATGTGGGCTGCCAGTCTCTAAGGAAGTTTCCTCTGAAAGAAAGCAGTAATTCTGTCCTCATAAGCCTTCATCTCTGAAAAATATTTTCTCACTCTGAAAGTAGAACAATCAGGCCTTGTAAATGGAAACCACTTGCGTGTGAGGAAGGCAGACCCTTCTATGTTCCAAATTAGAAAGGGTTTTTAAAATTATAGTTTCAATACTCTGAATTTGCCTGAACTTTTGCTGGCCCAGTTTTTGTCTTTTTGGAAAGACCTATCAAAAAAGGTCTTTCTGGATGCAATTTAGTGGGTAGAAATTATTTGTGGTTAGCACAACTTCTTCCAAATCCTCGTTGTGAAAATCTTGGGCAGAACTCAACATGCCGCATGTCAGCTTACTCACACTGTTTACTTAAAGGAGCCTATCTTCCCCCCATAGGTTAAAAAAAAAATAGTCCTAGTGGATCCGCTTCCGTGATATTTTTATTCATACTAATAGATTGTAGTGAAGCACTTTTGGATTCCTGCAACATTGCAAATGGCAGTGATGTTGTCTAGAGAGCCCTCCCGCATGGCCTGTTTGCAGTCCTCAGCTTTGAACTTGAGTCTCCAGAGTGAGAGAGTTGGCAGTGAGTGGAGATGAGAGCAGACGCTGTGGAGGACGGGATTCCTGGAAACTCCCTGCCCTCCAGTATGCAAATGAGTTCTTGGTGATACAGTCCAATTTCCCAAAACTAGATATTTCTGTTCCCACTACTGGTTCTTTGTTCATCAAGGGTCTTAAAAAGTGAATCCCCACCCCCATTATCCAAACTAAACCGGCTCCTGCAAGTGCTCCTTGTCACAAGCATCCTGTCATAGTTACCAGCATCTTCAGAGTCACTCTTACCTTCAGGAACAGGCTTAGAAATTCTCCCAAATGAGTAACAAAGATAATGGCAAGTGCCCCTCACTTGGTAAATCATGACATCGATTTAAGCACAGTGGAGCCTTGAGGGTGTGTAGGTGTCTCTGGTGAAAAGACAAGCTGGCGTTTGACACTTTATGTTCAACTGTTTTCTTACTCAGGGAATACTCAGAAAATAATGAGAACTACATCGAAGTGCCACTGATTTTTGATCCAGTCATAAGAGAGGATTTGCACACGGATTTTAAATGTGTTGTCCGCAATACAATGAGTTTCCAGACGCTTCGTACCACAGTCAAAGAAGGTATGGATTTGGGGGACATTAAAGGGAAAAACAATGTGTTGGATGCTCTGTGGATGCTAAACAAAGCTCCTAATTCTCCACGTGATCACCTAGGAGGGCCCGTGAGTTTCCCATTAGTGGTGCACAGAAAGCAACTCTCTCATTTTTTATGACTTTTTCGGTAGGGTGGAGGCTGGCTTTGGGAGATTATACTCAAAGAAAAACTTAAAGAGGGAGCTGGTTTTTTGGAAAAAAATATAAAATGGTTCTGGGACAGATTTTAAAAATCCCTGTGCCCTCTTATGGTTCTGCCTTGGTTAGCAGGAGCAGCTGTGCTTTCATGACCCCTCTAGGAAGGTGGGATGTTTTTTATTCTGAGGTTGAGAAACTTCTTCCTCCAAGAGCTGGGGACTGGGAGGTACCCAGGGCTCAGGAAGCTTTAGGGTTAAAGCCATCCGTCATCAGGAAATAAAATGCAAGACTGTAGCCAAACCAACCCAGTGCTCACCTAAGGACATTTACAAAAGGAGAAAAGAAAAACCTGATTTATCATTTTGACAAATCAATTTCTTCTCAATGTTTGAATACTGAGCAGGAAAGGGAGATGCAGATGATGTAGTCTGTTGACAGCCTGAAGGATAAGAAGGGAAGAGAGAAAGCCATCCCTATGGATGACAGATGGGGAAACTTACCGCGCCTTCTAGGCAATCTGCACAATCAGTAAACACAAGCTGCCCCACATTCTTCATATTTGCTGGGAGGCAGCTGCAGATGAGCTTTTAATTGGAAAGCTGAGGATTTGGGTAGGCCTCAGGGCAGGAATGACCACACAATAAACCTCTCCAACTGTGGTCTACACACCAGCACCCCCCACTTGAGCCACTAGTTGAAAATGCAGATTCCTGGGCTCACCCCCAGATCTACACAGTCAAATTCTCTGGGGTGAGGCCAAAGACTGTAATTTAGCAAGCTCCTTTCACATTAAAGTTTGAGAACCATTGACCTAGGACACATGCAAAGGCTGATGTCCCAGATCATTTCCACGAGCGAGTTGGTGGTGGTACAGTCTTGGAAATGGAGGATTCCACAGAAAGCAGGATCCACTGCTGGGCTTCAGAATAGTGACCAAAAGGAAGCCATGGTTTGTCTGGTTGTGATGCTGGGAGCCTGCAGGCATTTCTTGGATGTGAGCCCTGTCTCTGCATGTCCTCCGCTGGGTTGGCCATGACTGATCACAGAGGACACACACATCTTGAAAGCCTGTCACCAGGGCTAAGAGGTGCCTCCAAGTGGCTGCTCTGAAGATTAAAGCTTCACTCGCTTCTAAGTCTTGAGGGATTTTAAGATGTTAAGAATGATCTGGAGAAATTGTTTGAGATTGTGTTGATTCCTGAGCACCTGTACAGACTAGGATAAATAGTAGCTTAAAAATGTAGAATTCATTATAACTACCATCAAAAAAAAAAAAATGTAGAATTCTGGCTTCATCATCCATGTGTTTACTTGGTAACTTTTTTTTAATTTAATTTTTATTGTATATTGGAGTATAGTTGATGTACAATATTGTGTTTGTTAGTTTCAGGTGTACAGCTAAGTGATTCAGATTATACATATACATGTATCCCCTCTTTTCCAGATTCTTTTCCCATGTAGGTTATTATCGCATATTGAGCAGAGTTCCCTGTGCTGTACAGTGGGTCCTTGTTGATTATCTATTTTGTATACAGTAGTGTGTGTATGTTGATCCCAAACTCCCAATGTATCCCTCCCCCCACCACTTGTTAATTTTTATCCATGCTTGCTTCCTATATTTTCATAACACAGAGATGCCAAGGAGTAGAATATAAAATAGCTGCATCCAAGCGATAATCTCGACACCTAAAGCTCCTTTATTCAAAGTTTATTTTCTTTTCCTTTGTTACTTTATGGACTCCTCATGACACCCACGCTCATTGGAAAAGTGCAGATTGTACCTTGGCCACATCACAGTTGGCTGGCCGAGACCTAGGCAGGCATCTTACTGCACACAGCCCGACGGGGAGGGAACAAAATCCGACCTTCGACACCTGCCTTGCCCCTGCAATTCTGCATTGTTTCTCTGATGGATAGTTGTTCTAGCTCGCTTGGTTCTCTGATGCCACAGATATCGTTCTCAAGTATCCTTGATCTTGGCATAAGGGACATACTTTTTGAAAACCAGTGTATATTTATTAGAAGAAACAAACGCCAATTATAAGTGCATGGCAACGTCCTATTTGGTGGTCGGAGCGTGTTCACCCCTCATGTGTCTCTGTTCTTCCTGCAGCTGCCACGTTTTCCTGGGAGATTGCACTGGCCCCCCTTTCCCTTATCCTCTTGGCTTTGGGGGGGATGTGGGTTCACAGACGGTGTAGAAGCAGAACTGGAAAAGCCTATGGTTTGGTGGAGTTGAAGACCGGCCATCAAGATTCCCAATCGTATCTGAGTAAAATAAAGGAAATAAAATAGTTTGAATCAAGCGATGTCCTTTCTTCTGGAAGCGACTCTGCTTTTTGAGGGACACTGTTCTTTTCCTCAGTTGTTTAACAGAGCTGCTGTGTTTATAGTGGGTTTGTAGTAAAAGACTGAAGTGCTCATGTAAAGTTTATTCTGAAGCTGAATCACGGGAGCCAGTGTGCACGTGGGTGGGCATAGGTGCCCTTTGAATAAGAGTTGAAAACACCTAAATGAGTTTTGGAATTCATTCATTTCACAAAAATATGTTGAAAGTCTATTTTAGCTATGTTCTGTGGCAGGAACGTATGGCTCTATGGAGATACAAAGATAGTTAAGACATGGTTTTCCTTTCGGGAAGATGGAATTTCATTTTGAAACTGGAAAGGATGATTTAGAAATACTAAAGAAGAGTCAGCAAGAATTGATAAATGCTTTTTAAAAGGATGATCCAAAAAATAGTAATTCAAATAGATGCTCCGAAAAATACATATTAGAACATACTGGTCAACTGAGAAATGGATTCACCTTCATAACGAAACTTCTGAAAATAAAAAGAAAGGACAAGTATTGAGATGATTGCATACACATTGGTAAAAGAATTAATCAGTCTCTTTTATGTAATATACCAAAAATAAATTCCAGCTAAATTAATGAGTTAAATTATTTTTTTAAATAATACTTTAAAAAAGTGGGCCATTTGTAAAGTCTATTGAATTTGTTACAATATTGCTTTTGTTTTATGTGTTGGTTTTTTGGCTGCGAGGCACGTGGGATCTTAGCTCCCTGACCAGGGATCCAACCTGCACCCCCTGCATTTGAAGGTGAAGTCTTGACCACTGGACCGCCAGGGAAGTCCCTAATGAATTAAATTACAAAAATCAAATTGCAGGAAAGTTAGCATGACTCACTCCTTCACCTATTCAGGTCTTTGTCCAAATGTGACCTTCCCAGAGGCCCTCATAAGAGCCCCTCTTTCCATCTCTCTCTGTCCCCCCACTTTTGCTTTGTGTCATTATAGCTCTTATCATGACCAGAACTTCCATTACATGTTTGTTTATTTTCTGTCTGTTTCCCCCACCAGAATGGGAGCTCCTTGAAGGCAGAGGGGTTATTTTGGTCACAGCTGTATCCCCAGTACCTCAAATCAAGCCTGCCATCCACTGGGCATTTAATAATTATTTGTAGAATAGACGAAAATAGGATGAATTCTTTTGTGTTCACTAGCAATAAAAGAATTACCAGAGTGAAGATGGACAGGGCTCATTATGTTACCATTTCTGCATAATAAAATAACAGCCAAATGTCAAAGAAATGGCATCAAGCAAGATCAAGGCATTGATAACTATAATATATAGAGTTACTCAAGGTTTTAAGAAAGACATCAGAACCGAACAGATGAAAGAACATGGTTAGGGAATTGGCAGAAGAAACACACACCAAGGAACCATGGTTTCAGTAATAATCAGAGATATAAATTAAATAACCCTGAGATACCAATGCACTCACACACTATCCAGTGTTAAAAGGTGATACCAAGGTCATTACAAAACAGTCACCCTTACACCCTGTGATTCCATGTGTAAGTTGGCACTGGGAGGTGACAAGAGGTGTATGTGAAGCCAGTGGGCTGCTGGGACCAGCTTGCACCTTCTCAATGTGGCATCTCTTCCCAATTCTGTTCAGTGATGTCATGCTGTAGCTTAAAACCAGCTGTTGTGGGAGTATTTACACCACAGAAATCCACAAGTGCCACAAGTCTCCCCTCTGCGGTACCCTGCTACAAGGGTCATAGAGATGCCCAGCACTGCTACTCCTGGGAATTTAGGACCTCATTAAATAAAAGATGATGATTAGCCACGTGAAAGAGTTCAGTGAAGCTTATCACCCAGATGATGAAAAATTATGCATCAGCTATAAATGATACTGATCAAGATTGTGAGACCAGAATATTTGTAATGTTAAGGGAAGTTTGCATATACCAAAAAATTGTTTTATACAATTGTTGGGCTGCACCCCACAGGCCTACAAGCCCTGTAATTGCCCAGCCTCGAGACCCAAGAAAGAGCCCCAAGACAGCGACAGAGACATCAGTGGTTTGTTGGATGGGGGATCTTACACATCAGAGGCAAAGGGCCCTGGAGGGACATCCCACCGTGCATGGCAGATGGGACACGGCAACAGTCTTCACTACTCGGGGCAGAGGAGGCTACCTGTTACAGAGGGAATTGCTGTCAGGTGGGCTCATCAGTTACCGGGGAAACCAGCAGCAGGGGCATGGCCCTCTCACCCCCTCAGGTTAAAGTCGTTTCCCTTTAATAAACTAGTAGGTGGAGCCACTCTGGCCTAAGGACTAGAACCATCACTAGCTGGAGCAAACAGCAAGCATGTCCGTGTGAGTCGGGTGTAGGTGAGGCAGGGACTGGTCGAGCAGGGGACATGCAGAGAGCGAGAGAACAGCCGTCTTGGGTGGCCTGACCGCAGCACAGTGTACCTGGTCTCAACGAGACTAAAATCTGTTTGCGTCTAGACAAAGAGAAAAAACCAAGGACTTTGAAGACATTTCTTGGGGTCAGGTCAAGCTCTGCCGCGTGATGCCTCCGCAATCCTGAACGCATCCTTTCATCTCGCAGTAGGTCAGTCGTCTCGCCTGAAAAACGGGGATATTAACAGGACTGATCCTGGAGTGCTCGCTCTTTAATAATCAAAAACTGTAGGGTCGGGACTTCCCTGGCAGTGCAGTGGTTAGGACTCTGAGCTCTCACTGCTGTGAGCCTGGGTTCAATCCCTGGTCGGGGAACTAAGATCCTACAAGCCGTGTGGGCACTCCCCACCACAAAGGAGGAATAGACAGAAATAAACATGCTTGTATTGTTTAGACCAAAGGTTGACAAACTAGTTTTCTGGCCAAATCCAGCCTGGCCTCTGTTTCTGTAAATTAAGTTTTATCAGGACACAGCCAGGCCCGTCTGTTTGCACACCGTCCATGACCGCTCTGGCTCTCTGAAGGCAGAGCTGAGTAGTGGAGCTATGGCTGGAGTATTTCTCATCTGGCCCTTTACAGAAAAGGTTTGCTGACGGCTGGTCTAGACAAGGAAATTACGGGCTGCTTTGACCCTTAATTTTTATATTCTCTATTATATCTTCTCTCCCCTTCTTTGCCTGTTTTCAAAGCAAGTGAGGAGAGAGAAGGACGTAAGAAGGGGCAGACAGAGGGCTTTTAGCATCAGTCAGGGACTTTAACGGGAAGGACTGGGAAGCAAGTTTGAAGACGGAGGACAGGTGGGTGAACGGCTTTGTGAACGGCTGTTGCATGTGCTTCTCCCTTCCTGGGTGTTCAGGCTCGGGTGCCGTGCAGCGTTCATCGCACCTCTGTCCTGGGACCCCTCCTCCAGGGCTTTTCGCCCCACCTTCAGATTTGGGCGGCTTCAGCCTTGACCCAGAAAAGAAACTGACAGCAGCCAGGGGAGCTGCCCGCCGCCTCCAGACCCCACCTGACGGCTCGCTCACGCACGTCCTCCCCCAATTCAGAGTGTGGGTCAGGCCGTCAGAAAAAGTAGGAGGCTATCGGGGAAACTGGGGCACTGATTTATGATACTATCAAGGAATAAGTGTGATACCGGAATGGTTACATTTTGAAAGAAGACATCATCTTTCTGAGACATATGGAGATACTGATGGGTAGAGTTGAGATTTGCTTCACTATAATCTAGTGCTGGGGGAGCGGGGAACGCGGGTGAAATAAGATCGGCCCTGTGCTGATAATTGGCGCTGGGCCATTCCTTACACCAAGCTCTCTATTTTTGAGTATGTTTAAAAATTTCCGTCATACAAGGTAAAAAGCAACACATAGAAACAACCCAAATACCTACTAGACAAGACAATGGGTACATAAATGTCATAGCACAGTGGACACTTCTACAACAGCGAAAGTGAATAAACTACAGCTACGTGCTGTAATGTGGGTGAATCTTAGAAATATTTTCTTGAGTAAATAGCAAGTCCCAGAGACACTGATTTATAACATGATGCTCTTTTATATAAAGTGAAAAACGACTAAAACTAAACTCTCTAAATACACCCACACGTACATACATTAACACATTAATATATTTAAAAATACGTGATAAAGCCATATTTTAACAGTATGTGGATGTATGTGTCTATATTTAAAGAGCACATATGTGATTGTAAGGGTTTAAAATGGTCTATATTTTAATAAAGCAGGAGAATGAGAAACCCAAGTTTCAGGACAGTGAATCCATCAGGTGACAGGTGGGACCAGGGTTGAGATGATTGAGGAAGATGTAAGTTTCCTCATGTTCTGGATCTCCTATTGGGTGGTGGATTATTATTATTTTTTTTATCAAACAGATTAAAAAACAGTCCACTTAAGAGTATGTGTTTTGAACCAAGGACTCTGATTACTCTAATTCCGTGCACCTGAGTCCAAATTTAACAACAAAAAGAAACAGGATGGTTTTTTTCCTTAATGTGGCTGATCCCATCCATTTTATGTTGATTCTATTGGTTTGACTTTCTGAAGGTGAATTTTTTCACCTCCTCCTTCACTGGGGCGGCGGTGGATGGACAGTAAAAAGCATCTGACAGCCTCGTACTTCTATGCTGCCTGTAGGAAAAACAAGCCTGATGTCATCATATACCACCTGCCCAGGAGCTGACTGAGGATGATGGTGCATACCAGCGACAGGTACCAACAATAATTTATGCGTGAAAAACTAAATTTGATGTCTCAAGTGTTTCATACGCTACGGGGGCAGATAGGAGCTTCTCGGGGAAGGCGCGCTTGTCTATCTCCCGTGAGACCCTCCGGGGCAGGAGCATTCGTGTTCATCGATGTGCCCCCAGCACCTGTGGGCACAGGAGGTGTCTGCTGAGGGGGTGGATAAATTGTGTGTTCCCTGGGTTTGGGGGCACTCGCCAGCCTGTGTGAACAAACGGGACGCCGTCAGTGGGACCCTTCAAGTTTCCCTTTCCTGCCCCGGCTCCCAAACTCGCCCTGGTCATTTCCATAACTCCAGCCAGTAGGTCACTCGGACACAACACGGGCCTCGTGCTTTTGTGGTTGTTTTCCTGTTCTTGTCATTCCCTCCCCCCCCCCCCCCCCCACCGTTGGCATCTGCCGCCCATGCCGTCTCTTCTGGGCTCCTCATTACAACTGCTGTCACCCCACAGAGTGTCCCGGGGTGTCCAGGGGGCAAGCAGTCCAGCTGCCACCCTGGGCAGGATCTGCCTTGTACACTCATAGGAATCCCCCTTCCTTGGCCCATGTGGTCAGCCAGGCATCACGGTGGTGGTGGTGGTGGGCCAGCAGCCTCTCTCCCTCGGGCCTGGCCACAGAGCTGCGTGCCTCCTCCCTGGCATGCCTGCAGAAACCACTTCCTCATTCCTCTGCAGACAGAGCAAAGCATAACAAACCCTCCTGCAGAGAAACTCCCAGAGGTGCTGCCCACGGGTGCTTCAGAGACAGCACAGCCTACCGCTTCCAGGCCCTGAGGGAGGCCCAGGGAATCGGGCTACACGGGGCCAGGAGCTGCTCAGCTAGAGATGGGGACTCGGGGAGAGAAAGCTTTAGGTGTGGGAGAGAAAAGAAAAAGCAAGAATGGAGAAGAAGAAACCAACATTTAAGTATCTACAATGTGTGAGATTTTCTGTTTTACCCAATTTTATCCTCAAAAAGAAATCTACAAGGTGAATATTGTAACCCACTTTCGAGAGATGAGGAAACCAAGGCTCGCTGAGGTTAAATAGTACTTTACAGAGAAGGTGGTTTAGATGCGTGGCCGCAGAGGGTTTCCTAACACCGAATCCCAGAATTCTGCGCAGCTGGAGAACAGCTGGCCCAAGCTGGGGGTGAGTCCTTTGCAAAACACAGGAAGTAGGAGCAGAGCAAATATTTGTTTTCTGGGGGGGGCAGCCTGGCTGCTGAGAAGAGCTGAGCTACGTGTGTCCAGTTGCACTGCAAACTCATCAGGGGAACATGTGGAATCCGTGAGAGGACAAGAGTGATTAGTGGGGGTCCCTCCACATGGAAGGAAGCATCAGAAATGGGACCCAAGTGATCCTGTTCCCTGCACTATTTCCTGGGGTTTGTCCTCTTGGCCTGTGGGACTCCAGCCAGGGCATTGCTTATTCCTCTGGGCTGGAGGTAAGCAGCCCGTCAACACAGCCCCACTCAACCTTTCTGGGGCTGCTCGCCCAGGAAATACAGGTGCACTTTCTGGACCTTTCTGAGCCTACATCTGTCGATGCAGCCTCCAGAAAGCTCAGAAATGATTAAGAACTGTATGTGAAATAAATTAGCTGCAAGGCTGGAAATTCACCCGATCGTATGTCCTGTCTCAAAGCACCATTTTACAACATAGGTTTTCTTATGATTCAGGTGTGGTGAGGCCAACAGGTCAGGAGATGACTGTCACTGGAAAGATGGTGTGATCCCAAGAGAAGGGGCGTGCCACGTAGGGCCACACAGGGAGGCACCAGCGTGCGTCAGGAGTGGAGGGAGAGAGGGAAAAGCATGGCCTTCATTGTGGTTTCTGTGGAAGGAATGAGAGAGGCAGGGGAAGTGGGCTTGTTTGAATCGTTTTCGTGGGCTCTGGGGCACGAGGGCTGTCCCTGGTTTTCTGGTGCCTGCTTAGGGCAGGTGGAGAGTGGCCCAGACTGTGGGAGCTGATAATGGATGTGGCTGGGTTCGTTTGCATTTGAAAAGCGTGCTCTGGGAATTGGCTAGCCTGGGGAGGGAAAGCCCCCTTGGGGCCAGCAAGGCCTGCTGTGAAAGCCTCAGAAACAAGTGGTTCATACACTTATGACCAGCTTGTCTGACACAGCGTATCACACGATCGATCGGCAAGGAAATCAAATGACCAAACGTAAAGAGCCAACAAAATAGGCTCCCAATTTTATTTTTTTCAAGGAGATTATCAAATATCCTTTATTTTTCAGTTTTAATTTTAAGTGTAGTAGATTTACATGTGTTAATTTCTGCTGTACAGCAAAGTGATTCCGTTATGCATATATGTATATATATTATTTAAAATATTCTTTTCCATTATGATTTATCACAGGATATTGAATATATTCTGTGCCATACAGTAGGACCTTGTTGTTTATCCATCCTATATATAAAAGCCTACAGCTGCTAACCCCAGTCTCCCACTCCATTCCTGCCCCATCCCCCTCCCTCTTGGCAACCACAAGTACGTTCTCTATGTCTGTGAGTCTGTTTCAGTTTTATTGATAAGTTCATTTGTGTCATATTTTAGATTCCACATATAAGTGATACGTATGATATTTGTCTTTCTCTTTCTGACTTCCTTCACGTAGTATGATCATCTCTTGGTCCATCCACATCGCTACAAATGGCATTATTTCATCCATTTTATGGCTGAGTAGTATTCCATTGTGTATGTATACCACATCTTTATCCATTCCTCTGTCGATGGACATTTAGATTGTTTTCATGTTTTGGCTATTGTGAATAGTGCTGCTAGGAGCATAGGGGTGCATGTATCTTTTCGGATCATAGTTTTGTCTGGATATATGTGCAGGAGTGGGTTTGCTGGGTCATATGGTTCAAACATCCTTTATTAAACACAGTCATGGCAGTAAAGCAATCACTATAAACCTGGCAAGCCTTAGCGGGAAGCTTAGCGCTGCAGAGAAATGGAACCTTGTGTTTGTGGCCTTGGAAGTATTCCCCTCCCCACCCCCAAATGTAAAATATTATTCTGTAGCCCCAAATTTGATTTTCAGCCCTTTCCCCTTGTCAAGTTCCTAAGGAGACATTAAAGTTCAAAGATTAAATTACTTTGCCCTTGTAAATTCAAGTTCAAAGAAACCAAACCTCAAAAATGTTGAAATTAAGCCCTGAGTTTCCTCCTCATCAATTCCTTCCTGCTCAGTCCCCGCAAGGAGACTGCTCTGTCTGGGGAAGGGACTGCAGTCTGGCCTGGCCTGTCTTCTGCAGGGAACTCACCTGAAATGACATCAGCATTCTCGGGAACTTGCCGGAAATGACAGGGCTACTGATGGGAGACAGGCTGGGCCCAGGGCCCGTGGGTCACAGGCCCTCCAGGTGGTTCTTGGCACTTGCTCAAGGTTTGAGCCCCACTGTGGTTTGTCCAGAATCCACGGTCTGGGAATGTAAATCCTGTTGGGCTAGTTACTCCCACAATTGTGCGTGACAGCACCATGGTGACCATACCTGGGAAATCTCACCTGTGCATCTGAGCTCACACCTGGGTCCTGATGCTTTCCTGGGTAACGCAGGCATCTCCAGGGTTGCCCCCCGTCTCCCAGGCTCCGGGATATTTTGGGAGCCTTTCTTCCGCACTCAGCATGTTTAGAACTTCTTATCAAGCCTTTTCCCCTCAGTCGTGTGTTTTGGACCCTGGGACAAACTGTCCCTGGTGTACTGTCAGCAGGCACAGACAGTCCTGGGCCAGAACTCTGAGGACCACGGCCTCCTATGCGGAACTTTCTAGGCCTCTAGAAAGGCACCTTGCCCAAGGGAAAATCTCTCTCGTGGTCCCACTTCAGCTGCAGAATCGCCCTCAGCAGATCATGGGCCTGGCCTGTACCCCCTGGGGCCCCATGAGGATGGCCCTCTAACCACGTGCTGGGTGTTTCCTGGGTGTTTGAACGGTCAGGACCCCATGAAGCATTTCTCCCTGGTACGTGGCGCGGAGGGACCTGCTTTGAGCACGTGGACCAGGTGAACGGGCGGTTCCAGCCTTGGGGGCTCACGGGGACCGTCTCACAGGGAGAGATGGAGGCAGTGCTGCCACCCTCTGATCTCACCACAAGGGTCCTGCTGCCTGTGGTCGGGGCGCCTGGAACCTCCGAGGCCCTGCCGGTGATTCTAGAGAGGGCCCGGCTGGAGCCCTGGTTTAAGCGCTTTTGTTTCCTCGTGACCTTTTTTTCTTTTTTTAGACAAAATGCTTTTCATTTTTAGACCAACCAAACATAGAAAACGAAAAGGCACTGAAAGCCTTCCTTCATTTAACTTTCTGCTGCCTCCCAGACCTGGCGTTCATTTATTCACCCCCTCATTCATATGTCATCCTAGCAAGCTCCTCTAGATCTTGGTCTCACTTGGGTCTCCCATGGTGAGAGCTCTAACATCTTGGGCTTGCGGGAAGCCCCCTGCCCACCTTCTCTCTCTGACTGGACCGTCCCACTGCACGCGCTCCGTCCGACACCTACCGCAGAGTGTACCGTACTCATGGCCCCCTTACTATGCCACGTCTATGCGGGACCTTCCATTATTACGTCACATGTGCCGCAGTCTCACTGCCTCCTTAGGCCTCAGATCCAGCCCAGGTTTATTTTGCCCACCTTGACGGTCTCCTAGCCCAGGACGCGGTTGCTCACTCACGGTCCCTGCATCCAGGCTGGCCCCCTCCCCCAACATCCCCCCCCAGGACCATGACACCCCTCTGTTTTACACGTTCCAATGGCGGCCTGTTGCCCACCTGCCAGAGTCCAAACTAAGAGGCCTCTTCCAGCCTGCTTCTCCACCTCCTTTATCTTGTCTACTTCTGTCTCCTTTCATTGTGAGGTAGGCTCCGTGAGAGCAGGGCTGACATCTGTTTTGTTTGCTGCTATGTTTGCAGCTTTAGGAGAGAGCTGGCCACACGGCAAGTGTCCAGCAAGTGTCTATGGGGTGGACAGATGGATGCTTAGGCCTCTGCTTCACCTCCTGCCATCTCTCCCCCCGCTACCGCCCCCCCCCCCCCCCCGGACCCACGCAGGCCAAACTGAACCGCCCGCATTCCTGCTCAGGACCCTGTTCTCTCTCGGGTCAGGGCCGTGGTATGAGCTGCTTCCTGGGTCTGGAAAACCCGTCCCATCCTGTTCAGTTGGCTGACTCCTCCTTGCTGTTCAGGTGCCCCTGGGAAGCCCTTCCTGACCTCCCCCCCCCGGATCCTGGCAAGGACGCCTCCCCCCATGTGTCCCAGCGGGTACCAGCAGCCATCATAGTTGTCATTCATCGACAACAGGCCAGCTCTTCCTAAGTAATTTTTCAGTTGCTGACTCATTCCTTCTCCCGAACCTACATGCCAGGTGTTACTGATACCCCTCATTTACGCATGGGGACACTGATGCTTGAGCAGCTTGGGTCACCTGCCAGGTCATTTGGGTTACAGAGACAGCAGGGGGCAGAGGCGGGATTCCACCCCTGTTGTGTCTCTCGGATGCCACATCCTGAGCCCCTGGACTCGCTCTTCTCAGGGCACTGAAGTTGTTTGTGTCCTTGGCTGTGTTTTCTAATGGATCCTAAGCTCCTTGAGGGTGGGGTCTTCACCTTTGGCTTTGTCCCGGCGGCTCATGGGTAGCACACATTAATCACCTACTAGATACTTAGTGAATGAATGAGCGAAGGGCAGCACGAGGGGTCTGGGCACATGAAGACAAGGAAAGCAAAGCCCCCACCCCCACCTGCACGTCCATCCAGGAAGCTCACCCTCTATTCCTGGAGTGTCCAGGAATCGGCTCTTCCCCAAGGGCTCATTTATCTAGCTGTACCTGTTTCAGATGAATCCATCCTCATAAATGTTACTTGGAAAGCAGAGATCTGCAGATTTCCCAAAGTCAAAGACATCGAATGAATGAATGAACAAACTATGCTGGCTGCTTGGTGTTCACGGGAGGTGGTCTGGCCTGAGGGCTAACGAAGAGGTTTGTCTCTGTGGTCGAAAGAGAAGATTGGAATCTGATTCCGGGAATCACTCCCTCCTACACTCGGAGGTCAGAGATGCTCTTTTTGGAAGAGCTGATGTTGCCGGGCTCTGTCCCTTAAGCCCGAGCTCACTGTGAAAAGAACCCTCAAATCCCCCCTTTTGTTTAAGATTTAACATATCTTCCATGTGAACGGCGAGGGTGACTTTCTGAGTCCTTGGCAGGGTTCTGAATGTTTTCTGTTCTGTGGACTTAGAGCTTCCTGCTTTAGAGTCTGAGAGAATATCGCTGTCGGTACAGTGTACTTGGCTGGACTCTGAAATAATTTAATCATAGGATTCTATTAGTCAGACTCTAATAAAAATATTTTTTAGAATAAAGTCCTTTGGGAATTATGTCGAGGGCTGAGCACACAGCTCTTGGTAAACAGTTGAACCTGCCAGGTCTTCTTGAGTAGCTTCTGCTCATCAGGCTCCATCCTGAGGAAATTCAGGAGACTTATCTTCAGAGTCAAAAGCTGGGATTGATTTCAGAAACCTCCTGGAGAGAAGCGATCCTGATGAGATATCTCACAGGCAGCGCTTTTGGTTTTCGTACATGCTTCCTCCTCTCTTTAAATACAGATTTCCTGTAACACACTTGAAATGGCTGTCTTTCAGGGGAAAACATTCATCAAGACGTCCCCCTTAGCTTCCATTTCTTTTTTCCACCATCCCCTGCATATAGAACATCGGGTGGCAGAGTGGGGGTGAGCGGGGGATGGAGTTGGGGGGCCGTGAGCCCCTTGACTTCCCCATGCTCACTGTCAACACTGACTCCAATAGTTTTTTTTTCTTTTTTTTAATTTGAGTATAATTGCTTTACAATGTTGTGTTAGTTCCTGCTGTACAATGAAGTGAATCAGCTATATGTATACATACATCCCCTCCCTCTTGGACCTTCCTCCCCTTCCCCCACCATCTAGGTCATCACAGAGCACTGAGCTGAGCTTCCTGTGCTTTATAACATGTTCCCACTAGCTATCTATTTTACACATGGTAGTGTATGTATGTCAATCCTAATCTCCCAATTTGTCTCACCCTCCCCTTCCCCTCCCGTGTCCACATGTCCATTCTCTACGTCTGTCTCTATTCCTGCCCTGCAAATAGGTTCATCTGTACCATTTTTCTAGATTTTACATATATGCGTTAACATACAATATTTGTTTTTCTCTTTCTGGCTTACTTCACTCTGTATGACAGACTCTAGGTCCAGCCACATCTCTACAAATGACCCAGTTTTGTTCCTTTATATGGCTGGGTAATATTCCATAGTATATATGCACCATATCTTCTTTATCCATTCATCTGTCATTGGACATTTATGTTGTTTCCATGTCCTGGCAATTGTAAATAGTGCTTCAGTGAATATTGGGGTAACTGTGTCCTTTTGAATTATGGTTTTCTCAAGGTATATGCCCAGTGGTGAGATTGCTGGGTCATATGGTAACTCTATTTTTAGTTTTTTATGGAACCTCCATACTGTTCTCCACAGTGGCTGTATCAATTTATATTCCCACCAACACTGCAAAAAGGTTTCCTTTTCTCCACACCCTCTCCAGCATTTATTGTTTGTATATTTTTTAATGATGGCCGTTCTGACCAGTGTGAGGTGCTACCTCATTGTAGTTTTGATTCACATTTCTCTAATAATTAATGATGTTGAGCATCTTTTCATGTGCCTCAGCCACCTGTATGTCTTCTTTGGTGAAGTGTCTGTTTAGGTCTTCCACCCATTTTTCTTAACTTAAAAATTTTCTCCAATAGCCCAAAGCAGATTCTCTATTCCTTCCTTTTTAGAAGCAATTTATTAAAAAAAAAAATCTGTTAAACACCCATCATGACTGAGATGCTGTCCTAGGTGAGGGTTTGGGGGGAGACACATCAATGGTGAGACAACATTTCCTTGCCCACCTGGAGCTTGTGGAACAAGAGTGCATGTGATACTTTCATAGTTTGTACCTGCTCCTGCAGGCCACACAAGCCCCAGGTGCCACTGGAGCATGGGGCCATATGAATGGCAACTAAAATTCTTCTGTAGCTCTAGATCAGTTAGGGATGCCTTTGCTTGCAAGTAACAGAAAAATCAATAGAGAGTGGTTTAAACAAAAACTGGTGTTTATTTTTTCCCACATTGCTAGAAATATATAGGTTTGGCAGCTCAACAATGTCAGGGTCAGTGACTCTTGAATTTTTGACTTTTCCTCATAGTCACAAAATGACTGCTGGAGTGCCAGACATAGTGACTACATTCAAGGCAGGGAAAAGGAAAGGGAAACCTCAGTCCTGTTTTTACCTTTATCTGGAAACCCTTTCTGGAGCCCCCTGTAGGCTTTAGCTGGGTGTCATTGATCAAAACGGCCCCATGGGCTTCCCTGGCCCCAGGGGAGGCTGGGAACACAATGCCCCAACCTTATGCACTCAGTTTACTACTGCACAGTGGTACAGCCCTGCCATCAGGCTTTCTTTTTTCACCAATTACAGCCCAGTTTCCTAAGAAGCTGGTTCTTTTCTGTGAGCTGAAGGAAGAAGGCTGGTGTGGCAAAGCCAAAGAGGGGGTGGTGACCCTCTACTCTCAACACTCCACAGGTATCCCCGGATCTGGATCCTGTGTCCAACGTTCCTTCCTTTGGGTAAACTCATTTCCCCAGTGGGAACATTATTTTGGAGGGACAGCTTGTGGTCCCTGGTTTGGGAAGGTGTGGATCTGGGGTGGATATTACCCACTTCATGCAGTGTGGTCATCCAGGAGCTCACGCCAGCAGTTCCAGGCTAGACAGATGCAGACACTCCTGAGGTTCTGGGCAGCAGTGAGCACACGGTCTCGGCCTTGATGCTGGGACTGGAGGGAGGGAAGGAAGCAAGTAATGAGGGAGGGAAGGAAGGAAGGAAGAAAGACAGGGAGGAAGGAAGGAAGGATGGACGGACTAAAATCAAACAAGCAAAAACAACTAAACTGTACTGCAGAGGAGAGCGTGGTAGACACACATTAGGACAGCAGGCTATGGGAACATGGAGGGGAGAAATGACTTCCCAGGTGATTGTGTGTGTTGCTTGGTGGGAGGCTAGTCGTTCAACGAGGATGGTGCATGCGTCACAGAAGAAAGAATATTTAGTTCATTTGTTCATTTATTCATTCATTCAGCAGATATTAGCTTTTCTTTCCCTAGCCAGACATGTCTCCTGCTCTGTGGGTGCTTAAGCCTTGTACAGAAGACGAAAATCACACAGTGAGTCAGATAAGATGTAAAATTATGGGAAGTGTAAGGAAGGAGAGAGGTGAGAGGCCATAATTGGGGGTGTCACCCGCTCAGGGAGGGCAGAGAAGGACGTTCAAGGGTGAGTGAGATTTCAGCAAGGGGAGGGAGGGGGAGGCATCCTGTCCGAGGAACAGGCTGGCCAGTGAGTGGGGCTGGGGGGACCGGCCGGGTTGGGGAAGGGGAGTGGCCTGGGCTCCAAAGAAGGCGGAGAGTGAGTACGGATTGGGACAATCTACACCAGGCTCTTTGCCAGACATTCTTCATGTTGTGAACTGGAGCTTATGCTTAGAACAATCCTAGAGGGTGAGAATTCCCTTGGTTGCCCTGAAAGTTAATTCTGAGACAAAGACTTGGATGCTGGTAGTTTACGGGGGAGGAGATTCCAGGGAGCAGGAGTGAGGGAGCCCAGAGAGCGAGACAAGGATTAAGAAAAAACCATGCACAGGGTGATTTATGGGGGTCGCCTGCTGGGCCGGGGGACTCTCATCTACCAGGGCCTCCTGAGAGGTACAGATGGTCTCCCATAATTTTTTTTTTTTTGCTTGGAAGAATGACACAGGTCAGGAGTGTGAGCCCTTGAGACACCTGCTCCGGGTGTTCTGTGCATTTTAAAGATGAGGACCAGAAAACATTAGCCTCTAGCCCAAATTTTCACTGAAAGTACTTGATAGAGCAGGGATTTGAACCAAGGTGGGCTGTGACTGCGAAACTCATACTTTTACCTCCATTCTTTTCACTGTATATTAAAACATGTAATTGTCAAGAATGCGATGAATTAGAATGGATGTTAAGGTTAGTGTTGGTGTGATATTTTTCTCTTTAATTTAGTTTTTACATTGAGGCATAGTTGATGTACAATGTTGTGTTATTTCTGTTATACAGCAAAGTGATTCAATTATACATATATACACACATATATACATATACATTCTTTTTTTAAATGTTCTTTTTCATTATGGTTTCTCATAGGATAGTGATTATGGTTCCCTGTGGGTATGATTTTTTTTAATAAGTTTATTTATTTAATCATTTATTTATTTATTGGCTACATTGGGTCTTTGTTGCTGCATGCGGGCTTTCTCTAGTTGCGGAGAGCAGGGGCTACTCTTCACTGTGGTGTGCAGGCTCCTCATTGCGGTGGCTTCTCTTGTTGTGTAGCATGGGCTCTAGGTGCATGGACTTCAGTAGTTATGGCACATGGGCTCAGTAGTTGTGGCTCTAGAGTGCAGGTTCAGTAGTTGTGGTGCATGGGCTTAGTTGCTCTGCTGCATGTGGGATCTTCCTGGAGCAGGCATTGAACCCATATGCCCCGCATTGGTAGGCGGATTCTTAACCACTGTGCCACCAGGGAAGTCCCTATGGGTATGATATTTTTCTAACAGTCATTAATCTCTCCAGGCCTAGAAGTGATGCTGAATCTCTGGTGTTGCTACAGTACCTACCGAAGAGGCATCACCACCCTGGGTGGAATGAGGGATGACATCACATCATCTACTGAGCAAACTAACTGGCCCATGAGGGTTTAACCCAAGTATAAAACAGTGAAGGGGTGTCAGTAGGGTCTCTGGTCGATTAAAAATGGTCACAAATTCTTTGCTACTTCTCCCAGCAAGAGAAGGCATTGAAGTCTCCTCGTCTACACCTGGTCTGGTCTTAGTGACTGGCTTGACCAATAGAATGAGGCAGAAGTGACTTTCTGGGAGCCTCAAGGCTTGCCCACAGGGATCCCGGCCACTTGCAGCTGAGCTGCTTGGATGGGATGCTTGCTCTTGGAGCCCTGAGCTGCCATGTGAGCTGTCTAGGTACTCCGAGGCTGCCACGCTGGAGAGGCCCCAGGTGAGCGGTCCAGGTGAGATGGGCAGACTCCAGGTGAAAGTTTCAGCCGAGCCCAGCTGTCCAATGTCACTGCCAGGGTGCCAAGTGTGGCAGACCCACCATACCAGGCCGCCTTTAGCTGGTAACACAAAGTAAGCTCTATCGATGCCACGTGGAAAAAAGGAATCAGCCAGCGGCTCATACTCCTGACCTACAGAACTGAGATAAAATAACATACTTGGTATTTTAAGTTTTCATTACTCATCCAGAGATAACTGGAACATGACCTCTACTTCCTATTTCCTTTAGTCACTGCATCTTACTCTCCTTAGAAGGATAGGTACCATCTTTAAATTTAGGCCCAAATGGCAGGTTAAAATTCAGCTGTTTGGACTAAGTTCTAATCTATGCACATGTAGAAGTCAATGGGGAATTTTGGTCTCTCTCTCTCTGTGATTCACATGTGGAATTTTGGATCAAGCATCTATGAACTTGCCCCAGGGGGGTGAAAGCACGTTCCCTCCTCAGCTCTGAATTGTAAGTGGTAGATGTGAGTCTTGGGAGCCACAGCATGCAGAACAGTAGAAACTCCACACAGTGTGAGGAGGCTTCCCTGAGCACACGGTGAGTAAAGCAATGGTTATGGATGTGCTTTCTGAGAGAAGGTACAGTAAGTCCCCAACACATGAACCAGTTCCATTCCAAGAGCGCGTTCGTAAGTCTAATTTGTTCGTAAGTCCAACAAAGTTAGCCTAGGTACCCAAGTAATGCAATCAGCTATATAGTACTATATATACTGTAATAGGTTTATAATACTTTTCACACAAATAATACATAAAAAACAAACACGAAAAATAAAGAAAACATTTTTAATCTTACAGTACAGTACCCTGAAAAGTCTGCTAGTCCAGTACAACAGCTGGTATGCAGGGGTGGCATCCAGTGAACAGGCAAGAAGAGTTACTGACGGGAGGAGGGAGAGGAGGTGGGAGATGGTGGAGCTGAAGGATGGTCAGCAGTAGGAAATGGAGGGCGAGCTGCAGTTTCACTCACGCCTGACGGTGATGGTGCAGGCTCTGGTTCCTTGCTGGATTCAATTCTATCTACCCTCTTGCTTCTGTACATCCTGGGCTTGAAATACAGATACTGTACTACTGTACTCTATACGGTACTGTACAGCAAAGTACACAAAAGCACAACCACTTGTAGAGGATGCACGCACCTGACAGTGTACGCCAGACACGTGAACTAACGTACGTGATTGGACATGCTAATGCACGTTCACATCTTTGAAAGTTTGCAACTTGAAGGTTTGTATATAGAAGTAAGAAGGACTTACTGTAATGCAGAAAGTAGAAAAAAAAAAATTCGGGGGGAATGCCCATGGTTAAAGAGGCCAGGAGTCAGAGGAGACCCAGCTGGGGGGTGGTTTGCAGAGTTCATGTCATGGCCAGAGGAGGAGCCCACAGGAAGCACTGGTGTCCCATGCCACAGGGAAGTCCGGGAGATTGGGCTTCAGAAGCCCTCCTCACAGCTCCTTGTGACCTCAGCCACGTATCTATTTTTGGAAAAGAGACATCTCCTCTGACTAATTGTGTAACTGACTTAGTGAGGTGTCCCACCTCTTTGGGGGCCAAGACATGGCATGGTCTTATTTATGTTTTCGACAACCACAGCCAGCTCTGTCCTGACCAGCTCCTCTCCCACTGGGCAGCGCTCTCCCTGATGACTCTGCAGTCGTTCCATAACTTGCCAATAGCGTTGGGTTATTGGGAGACTCTGGTTCTGATTTCTAAGACTTTGTCTTGTTCACGTAAATGTTTTAATCTCATGATGTTTTTCTTCCTTTTACCCACTCTTGTGAGTGTGTTGTGTATATGCGTGTGTGTGTATGAGTGGTTGTATCTGTGTGTGTTGTGTGTACGTGTGTGTTGCATGTGTATATGTGTTGTGTGTTGTGTGAATGTGTATTGTGTGTGTGTTTTGTGTGTGTATGTGTGTGTTTTGTGCATGTGTGTGTGTATGTGTTGTGTGGTTGTGTGTATGGCCGAGTCTGTCGTCTCACATCCGGTTGTTTCGTTTCCGCTGAACGCACCCCTCTGGGCTGGTTGGGGCTAGCGGGAGGGACGGGAGAGCCCTCGAGGGCTCCGAGGGTGGCTGCCTCTGGCCAGGCTGCTGTCCTTTTTCTACTGGTGGTCACCACTTTCCCATCTTGCCCTGAACTGGCCTGAGGTCCTTTGGGTGCTTTCCACCAAGTGCTGGCCATCTGGAGGTGGGAGAGTGAGGGCACTGTTGGTTTCTCAAGGGTCCTGGGGAGGATAGTCTCATTCTACACCCTCCCCTGCTTTTTCTGATCACGTTAATATCCCCAACGTCTTGATCTTTTCTGGTTGAAAATGCTCAACACTCTGGACCGCCTTCCCGTAGCCTGCCTCCCCCTAAAAGGAGAATAAGGCTTTTCCTGAGCCCTTAGCACGTTCCAGCCATCCTGAATGTTGAATGCTTTACGTTCCAGCCCTTTCCTGAATGTTACCTAATCAAATCCTCTGGACTGTGGAGGGGACAGAGGCTGAGAAGGGGAAAGGCTGCCCGAGCCACACCCATCGTCAGTGTCCTCGCTGAGATTTCACCCCAGTCCCCTGTCTTCTGATCTAGTGTTTATTTGCCGCACCACATACACATCTCCACAATCAATCATTTGTGCTTCTGAGAACTTCCTTGAGTCTCATCCCATCTTTTTAAAGATGTGGTAACCCAAAGTTCACACAATTTCCCAAATATGGCTGCAACCTGGTTTTGTGTCAACACAGGATGACAGTTCCTTTTGACACAGTGCTTTGTTGTTCTTTGACTCGGTGGGACAGTGGGTGGATGTTGCCAAGAAGCGGTCGCAGTCACATCTCTTCTAGGGGTTATCATAGATTGGTTGGGCATGTCTGTCATAAAAGTAGCATAGGCGACTTTTCTGGAAGTTATTTTAGGGAAAAGTGTAATCATAAAATACTCCCAGAGAACTACAGCTATAATTTCCTGCCTCCTACTCATTACTTTGTTGGATCTTCTTGGAGTTTATCGCCTTGCCATTTGATGATGTGGAAGAGTTCAGAGTCATCTGCAAAGTTGGAGATTCTCCATGAACTCCCTCATTTTGACCATGTGGAGGTGTTCATTTATTTTGAAAGTCGATTTTAGCCTCCAGGTTTCCTGTCTAGAATTGCTAAAAGCTGGCTCTTCTACTGACTGTATTTTGAAATCATCGGATTAGATCTGGGGCAGGTCTGAAGTAGGACCAGAAGCCAGGCAGAATGATGACTCCCAGACCAGGTAGTTTATCAAAACCTGGGATTTCCACTGAAGTCAAGAATGGGCCCAAAAAAGCATATATAAGGTAATTTAAATCAGATTTATACAACATACTAGAACATGCTAGGGGGTATCACCTGATGTTTGACAGGGACAAAGACAATGAAATAGTATTTAAATATCATTAAGGAAATGTCTGGGAGTCATTCAGGAGAAGGTGGCACCTACTCAAATACCAAAGTTTCAAGTAGGGTCTGAGTTAATCTTTCCACATCAACAAATACATATCTATAAGAAAATATTTTTTGGTGGGATAAATTAATTTTTAATAGTTTGAAATTTAGGTATGCTTTAAAACTGTGGCGCACTACAGTCTTACATTAACCATATATTAACTACAGTCTTATTTTTCCTGTGGGGATAAAAATATTTGAGAGTAAGCCCAAGTCCTGGGAGCCCATAGTCTGTACAAGATAATTTTTAATGGAATGAATGACATGCCTTTGTGTCACTATACTGAAAAGTATTTAACCAATCTTGTAGGGCATTACGTTGTTTCTAGTTTTTAATTAGTATAAACCATGCCACAATAAGCATTCTTGCCTCTTCCAACACATATCATTATTTCCTTATGGAAAATTCCCAGAAATAAAGTTGCTGGGCCCCAGGGATGTGCATTTCAAGGGCTTTAAATGAAATACCCTCAGAAAGGTCCTACATTTTTACATTTCCACCAGCACAGAGGCAGGTTCCCAGTTCTCCATATTCTTTTTTTTTTTAAATAAATTTATTTATTTTATTTTTGGCTGCACTGGGTCTTTGTTGCTGTGCACAGGCTTTCTCTAGTTGCAGTGAGCAGGGGCTACTCTTCGTTTCTGTGCGCGGGCTTCTCAGCGGGCTTCTCATTGCACTGGCTTCTCTTGTTGCGGAGCATGGGCTCTAGGAATGTGGGCTTCAGTTGTTGTGGCTCACAGGCTTAGTAGCTCCACTGCATGTGGGGTCTTCCAGGACCAGGGCTTGAACCCGTGTCCCCAGCATTGGCAGGCAGATTCTTAACCATTGTGCCACTAGGGAAGCCCTCCATATTCTTGACATTGCTAAGAAGATACTTTTCTTCTAGAGAAATTCAAGGTCAATGAGCCACAAAGCCCAGGAAGTGGAATTCACTCAGTAAGTGCTTTTCAGAATGCATATCCTGGGCAGAGACGTGGAGAACATCCTTATTTCCTCCCAATTTCTGGTGTTTGCTTTCTCACATCAAACATAGATGGACATGGATGGAATATGTCCAGTGTTTGGAACCAGCTATTAAATGGCTGTGGCTATGATGCCTCCTGGGGCTGCCAAGCCCTGGGGAACCCTCAGCCTCTGAGTTTAGAACCGGGATCCACTTGACTGAGGGGGCCTTGGAACTGGCTCCAAGGGGATGCTGCTCCAGGGATCTGTGAATGATACCTGTCCAGGGCCATCAGGTTTTGGGAAGGCAGAGCATTCCTGAGTCGATTTTTTAGGTTCTTAGCAGCAAAGAGGCAGCAAAGCAACACATTTGTACCTGACCAGGGACCTCCCTCAAATCCCAGAAGAACTTGAGTGCAGATTATTGATTTTAATTAAAGTATTAATTTAAAAATTCTTCTTGGTGGCAATTTCTATACCAAACATTTACTGAGAGTGGTTGACCAGTGCATCTGTGAGAAGGAGTGTTAGGGAAACCAAGGGTGAGATTTTATTCACTTTCCACAACACCCTTTGCTCTGAGATCTGTTCGTTCTGCCCTTCTGCTGCCTTAATTCATTTTATATTAAAAATTCTGGAACAATTTTAGCCTCAAAAGTGTCCTTCACCTCCAGGCATCCCACCTCTTTCCTGATTTCTCCCAAATGCACCAGACCAAGGAGATGGTGGAGTACCATGGTGGCTATTTAAGTACCAGGCTAGCCTGGATTCAAATCCTAGCTCGGCCACTAGCTGTCTGTGTAACAGTGGTTCCTTAAAATTTCCGTAAACTGGCAGAATAGTGCCTATTTCATAAGGTTGCTTTGGAGATTAAATTAAATGAGGTACTTACTATTAGGCAAGTCTCTCCAGAATAATGCCCCTTAGATGACGATTTCCAACTGTAGGCCTCTATGAGCCTAGGTTGTGGGAATTTTTGGATTACAATGATCTCTCGGTTTGCTGGTTGATTTCCCAGATTTCAGGGGAGTTATTCCTCTTGTCTCCCCCTATCCTGCCTAGCTGGAAGCCCCCTTCCAGGCCCAGTACTCCTCACAGCAGATGCTGATGTGTGCTACGCAGACCCAAGCCCTGCTTGCAATAACCTCAGTTACCTGTCGCAAACCAGTGATGGTTTTACACGGTGAGCAGATCAGAGAGGGTTTAACAATAGCAGGTCAGTGGTTAGAACTCTATGGCTTGGAGAATACAAGTCTGTAAAACTACTATAAAAGATATTTTTAGAGTGCAAATGGACTTTACCCACCTGTTTCTGGAGCAGGAGAAGCAGGACACCACCCTGTGATGCGTGAAAGATTCTGAAAGGATGCATGACCGTACAGAGCAGGGAAGCTCATGGGATATCTTGTCCCCACAGGTGGTACAAACAGAAGAGGGGAGTTTGCCAAGGATCGAGAAGTCAGGGAGAGAGCATCACAGCATCGTGAGCTCAGAAATCACTGGGAACATCTTGAACCCTCGGGTTGCCCTCTGGGAAAACAATCAGCACGGTGTCTCAGAGCTGTGTCCCCAAAGCCACCACAGACGAGCCGGCTCCTGGTTATCTCACCTCGTCTCTGAGCATCTCCTTCCTCTTGGAACATTGGTCCAGCTTGTAAGTCCCCCAGTTCTTGGTCTCCCCTTCTCTTCTTTCCTATAGTCTGGCTGTAGGCAAGAAAACAGTGAGCTCATACTTTTATATCGTTTATATTGAACTCAATTCATCCTTGCCACAACCTGTGGGCACGGCAGGTGACTCTTACTGCTCCCATTTAACTGAAGTTTAAATAGTTCGGGCGACTAAGATCTCCAGCTCTTGCCATTTCTCCTCATTTTACTGTAAGTTCCATCTTGAGGTGTGCTGAGGTTTTACTAGCTGATAAAGCTATGGATTGCCATTGGAGAGAGCATTTATCTTTAAACAGGTGTCTTTGGCGATGGTGCTGAGAGAGTTTTAGACAACATGGCATGGGCATGAGAGAGAGACTTGGGAGAATGTTCCTGGGTCCTCAGATCACAAGACCGTTTACTCCCTCTGTGGGTGATTTAGGTGATGAACTACAAGGGCAGATCAAGGGATGGTATCACTTCCAGGAGATCCAATAAATGCAGCAGATCCTCCTGTTTGTGTGGATGGGTGGGACTATTTAAATCCTTTGAAGTCAAGCCAAAAACTGGGCTTCAGGCCAACAGCTGAAGGAAGCCAGTAGCCTCTTTGATCAAGAGGCATGAAGTCTTCTGGGGTCTCCCATGAAATGGCCTTGTTTTCGGAAGCTCTCCTCTTGTTGGCCATTGATACCAACCAGTGCTTTGAAGGCTAGTGCTAACCCATGGCTGGCTTTCATTCTTCAAAACAGACTTTCAAAATGAAAATATTCAACCTCCACCAAAGCCAAGAAGTTTAAACAAATAGTCATTTCTTCCCTCAGTGGAAGTTAACAGGAGGTTATTGTTAAAACCCATTTGAGGCAAATTGATACAATGGGCTTGATTATGGGAAGGGCTGCAGGCGTGTTCATGAAGCAAAGCTTGGTTTTCCCGGGATTGTGGTTTCAAGAGCCCCAGGCTGAGCTGGTCAGAGCCAGGCTAGAGGCTCAGGAAATACTTGGGGCCCTTGAGCTTGTGTGGATGAGGTCCCTGGAATCCTCAGGGAAGCTTCACACTGAGCAACTCCCTTTTGTTGGTGTCCAGAGATGTTCAGGCTCCCAGGACTAGGCTCATTTTCACCAAATTCAAGAGGCTAATGAATTCCAGAGCGTCAATTTGTTAATTACAGTAGGCCTGTCCCTTCCCAGTGATTTATGTAGGTGACTGGGGGGGTTGAATTTGGGATCTGAAGGCAGCTTGAGGGGCATGAAGCCAGTTCCCATGGGAATTGGAGGCCTGATGGAATGTTGAGGCCGTGAAGTAGCCAATGAAGAGCATGGTCCCTGCCCCAGAATTCCTGGGACTGGGTTCCAGCCAATGTTACACTGGTGACACTGACATACAGTTGCTTGTAATCATCTCTTATGGCCCTTTGCATCTCTCTGGTGTCAGTTGTAAATTCTTTTTCATTTCTAATTTTATTGATAAGGGGCCTCTCCCTTTTTTTCTTTCTAGATGCATCTGGCTAAAGGTTTATCAATTTTGTTTATCCCTTCCAAGAACCAGCTTTTAGTTTCATTGAGATTTTCTATTGTTTTCTTCATCTCTACTTCATTTATTTCTGCTCCAATCTTTATGATTTCTTCTGCTCACTTTGGGTTCCGTTTGTTCTTCTTTCTCTAGTTGCTTTAGGTGTAAAGTTAGCTTGTTTATTTGAGATTTTTCTTGTTTCCTGAGGTAAGCTTGTATCACTATAAATTGCCCTCTAAGAACTGCTTTTGCTGCACCCCATAGGGTTTGGGAGGCAGCAAAAGCATTTCTAAGAGGGAACCTTAGGACTGTCTTTCTCTGTCTCTCTTCCTTATGTATGGAACTGGTGTAATTTCATCAGGTTTGGTGTGAGTATTAAGTGAGAGACTTCACATTAAGCACGTGGAGCAATGCCAGGTGCAGGGTACCCGCTAGGACTGTTATTTTCCATCATCGTCCTGCAGAGCAGGGCGCAGCAAGCGTTTTCTGTAAAGGATCAGATAGTGCATATTTCAGGCTTTCCTGGCTACACTGTCTGTATCACAGTGCAACAGCAGCTGTAGATAATATGTAAACAAGTGGACAGGGTTATATTCCAGCAAAAATTTATTTGTAAAAACAGGTGGTGGGTGGGACTCTGTCCTTGAGCTGTCATTTGCTGACCCTCTGTCTACAGAATTTCTGTGGTACTAGAATGCCAAATAGGACCAAGAGGCTAAGAAGAGGAAGGTTTAATCTTTCTCCTTAATACAGTGGTCGCCCTACGCTTTGAGAGGATGGCATGGGCATATCGGGAGGCCAAAGCACTCATTCTTATATTGTGAAGTTGGCAAAATTTGATTCCATTATTTTAGTGCCTTTTCCCCAACCCTGGTCAGCCCAGTGTTCACATGGGTGGAAAGAATCCACTCTGCTCATTTGCTGAGGAGTGAGGGACGAATTCCTAACCAAGGCCTAACTGCCAGGGAGGGGTATTAAAGGATGGTGGAGGGTGGACTCTCCATTAAAAGGGATCTTAGTGGTTAACTGTCAGATGCTTCTCTCCCTTCAACTGCATCCTGCCCAAGAAAAGTGGTGAATCAATAGCCAAACTTGACCTAGAGCATCCTCCAGGGATGGCGGGAGTCAGAACGGTCCTTAAACCAGACAAATAAGCAAAAACCCCAAAGACTTCTTTTTAAATGTATTTTCAGTCTCATAATAACGTTTTTTGAAAGTTTGGCCAAAACTGAGCAAAGAAGAATCATGGAAGAAAGTTGCTTGAACCAAACTGGACTCTCCAAGCCAGAGGATGCTGGGGGGAGAGCACTGAGCTCATGTGGGGAGAGGAGAAATCACAGGCCTGCTCTCAGCATCCAGAGAAAGTTGCTGCTTCTTTTTCAAAGTTGACTGCTCCATATCAACCAAAGCGAGGGTCTATGCAGAGCCAAGATCCCTGAATAATTATACTTCCTCCCACCCCTTTGCTGGGAAGCTGTGGTTTGGGAACTGTTTCGAAATTGGAACCAGAAAAGCAAGGTGTGGGGATGCTGGGGAAACTTCTTTAGTTTTAGGGTCAGGGAATCCCCTTGGTTGTTGGCTGCAGGCCCTGGACACAAATAAGTGGAAATTCAGACCTAGCATTCCTAGATGTGTATTAAATAACTCAGAAATCTCTGGACACATGGTATGTGGGCCTCTGTTTGCAGTCTCATTTGCAGCCTCAGAAATGTGAGGGGTGAGGCTAGCTGAGCTCATGGTTGACTTGTGTTCCGAGACCACTTGACTTTCCTGGTTCATGTTCTGAACACGTCCCTTCTAGGTGTGTAATCAACACCTGTTTGGCTTTAGTCACAGCAGTCCTGGCCAAGGTACAGTCCTTTCCCTTAAAAGTGACCTTTCATGCACCAAATTTTATCTAGTTTCCATAGGTCCAAGTGGATCCAAAACTCCCAAAGTTCATTAATGTTATAATGTCTGTGTGTGTACATACTGATACATGTATAATATATGTGTGGACGTGTGTGTGTAGATAGGTGTACACAAACATAGATATTGTTTAGGTATTTCATTTTGTTTGCCAAAGTAGTCTCCTGGATTTTCTAAATAGGAGGTGGGGTGGTGCGTGCATGGCCCTTCACTTGCTTCTCTCAACTATTCAGAAGGCCCAAGGCCTTGGTGATCCCGGAGGCCATGGTGGAAGCTGCAAAGCCTTTTCTGACCTGGCCTGAGGAGTCACCTCCATCATTTCTGCAGGCCAGTCCTGATTTAATAGCCAAAAGGGCATGAATCCTTGACAAAGGTGGGTCATCTTGGAAGCTGCCTGCTGAGTGTGTTATAATATCCTGCGTGAGATGCAGGCCCTGCACAGCTGAGTTGGCTCTAGTCAGGTCCCATCTTTGAGGACACTGCTTTCCTTTTTTTTTTACTATTAATTTTTATTGGAGTATGGTTGCCTTACAATATTGTGTTAGCCTCTACTGCACAACATAATGAGTCAGCCACACACATAGAGATATCCCCTCCCGTTTAGGTCACCACAGTGCATTAGGAAGAGTTCCCTGTGCTATATAGTACGTTCCCATCAGTTGTCTATTTTATATATAGTATCAATTATATATATGTGTCAACCCCAGTCTCCCGATTCCTCCCATCCCAGCCCTTTCCCCCTTAGTATCCATATATTTGTTCTGTACGTCTGTGTCTCTTTCTTAGGCTGAACTCTGTGTGCCCTGGGCTGACAGATGTTGCCACCACCTGGTTCAGTCACATCTCCTCATGAAAACCTCAGGAAGGCCTTGGACTCAGGACTCTGCAATAATCACGAAAAGATTATTTGAGAACCAAATCCAGATGGTCAAAAGTCAGGAACATGTATGCATCCAATTAGGAATAATGCACATGGGTACACACATGTGTACTGATACTGCCTTTCTGGAGAACTGGTGACATTCGCTGCCCTCGAGAGTGTGGCCGTGTGTCTGTCCTGCCCTGTCCCTCTTCTTTGGTTGCCCTGTGATGCCTCTGCATCTACATCATCCAGTCCATCTCACACTTTGAATTCAGCTGATGCAATAGTCAAAAGATTCTGCCTTTCTCGTGCTGCTCAAAGGACGTCTTTAAAGGGCTGAGTCTCATTTGCAGAACCCCATCCACTCCATTACCTGTATTTCTTGTACTCTATACCCTGTGTCCTCACTTGTTCCTTCCTTCCCTTCCTCCCTCCCTCCTTCTTTCATTCAGCTGTGACCCTCTGCAACTATGCTGGGGGTGGAGTCCTCTGCTCTCCTGCTGGCTGTTGGACCGGGTGTCAGATGCTGCAGGGCTCATCTGGGCCTTTTTCCATTAGACTCAGCAGCCCCCCTGCCCCCCGTTTTTTTAAAATTAAGGTATAATTGAGATATACCATTGTGTAAGTTTAAGGTATACAATGTGTTGGTTTAATAATTTAGAGACTGCAATATGATTTCTGCAGTAGCATTAGCTCACACCTTTATCAAGTCACATATTTATCATTTCTTTTTAAAATTTTTTATTTTATATTGGAGTATAGGTGATTAGAAATGTGTTAGTGTCAGGTGTACAGCAAAGTGATTGTTACACATATGCAAGTATCTATTCTTTTTCAAATTATTTTCCCATTTGGGTTGTTAGAGGATACTGAGCAGAGTTCCCTGTGCTCTGCAGTAGGTCCTTGTTGGTTATCCACGCGTGTTGTAAATACGAGTAGCATGTCCACATTTCTTTTTGTGTGTGAGAGTAATGAAGATCTAGCCTCTGAGCAGCTTTGGGGTTTATATACAGCATTGCTGACTATAGTCACCATTCTGTGCATCGGGATTTCTAGCACTTATTTATCTACTAGTCGTAAGTTTGTGCCCTTAAACAGCATCTCCCCTATTCCCCACATCCCCAGCCTCTGGTAACCACCATTTTCTTGTACTCTGCATTTCTACAAGTTCAGTTTTTTTTTTTTTTAGATTCCACATGTAAGTGAGATCATATACTTATCTGTGTGACTTAGCATAATGCCTTCAAGGTCCATCATGTCGTGGCACATGGCAGGATTTCCTTCATTTTCATGGCTGAATAATATTCCATTGTGTATATATTTATTTATTTTTAAATAAACATTTATTTTATTTGTTGACTGTGTTGGGTCTTCGTTGCTGCATGCAGGCTTTCTCTAGTTGTGGTGAGCAGGGGCTACTCTTCGTTGTGGTGTGCAGGCTTCTCATTGTGGTGGCTTCTGTTGTTGTGGAGCACGGGCTCTAGGCATGCAGGCTTCAGTAGTTGCAGTGTGCAGGCTCAGTAGTTGTGGCTTGCAGGCTGTAGAGCACAGGCTCAGTAGTTGTGGTGCAAGGGATTAGTAGCTCCGTAGCATGTGGGATCTTCCCGGTCCAGGGCTTGAACCCGTGTCCCCTGCATTGGCAGGGGGATTCTCAACCACTGCGCTACCAGAGAAGTCCCTCCATTATATATATTTATATACTGCATCTTCTTTATCCCTTCATCTGTGGCTGGGCTCTTAGGCTGTTTCCATGTCTTGGCTGTTGGGAATAACGCAGCAGTGAGCATGGATGCCTATCTCCCTTCCAGATTCTGACTTCAGTTCCTTCAGATACATGCCCAGAAGTAGAATTGCTGGGTCACGTGTTAGTTCAATTTTAAATTTTGTGAGGAACCTCCATACTGTTCTTCATAGTGGCTGCACCAATTTACATTCCCACCAACAGTGCACAAGGGCTCCCTTTTCTCCACGTCCACACCAACATTTGTTACCTCTTGTTTGTTTGATAAAAGTCGTTCTAACAGGTGTGAGGTGGTGTCTCATTTAGAGCAGGCTCTTCTTGGGGCTTCTGCAGAACAGCCTGTACAACGTGCCAGCAGAAGCTGCCTGCAGAACAGGGGTGAGATTTGAGAGATGGCTCTTGCTGTGGGTGGGGGACAGTGCTATGTGGGCTGACTTTCTTAAGTGGCCCCTGGAAAGGTCCTTCTTATCGTTGGGCAGCTCTCTCCTCTCTTGTTTCCTATGTTCCAACATCCCATCGGTTATAGGTGCTCAAAAGGCTTGTGGTCTTTGTGGGATTTTGCTCCTTTCATGATGCTTTATCTCTTCCCCAAAGGAGAGCCCGTTGGTCCCTCCAAGAGCCTGTTTATCCTCTGGCACTTGTATCTGGCCTCCCTGTGCACAGAGAATTCAAATTGGCTGTTTTATTTTATTTTATTTTATTGATTTTATTTTATTTTATTTTTAAATTAAGTTCTCCCACTTTTTTTTTAATTTTTAATTTTTTACAATAAACTGCATATATTTAGAGTGTACAATTTGGTATCCCAATCTCCCAGTTCATTCCCCCCCAACCCTCCCCACTTTCCCCACTTGGTGTCCATATGTTTGTTCTCTACATCTGTGTCTCCATTTCTGCCTTGCAAACTGGTTGATTTGTACCATTTTTCTATATTCCACATATATGTTAATATATGATATTTGTTGTTCTTTTTCTGACCCACTTCATTCTGTATGACAGCCTCTAGGTCCATCCATGTCTCTAAAAATGTCCCAGTTTCATTGCTTTTTACAGCTGAGTAATATTCCATTGTATATATGCACCACGTCTTCTTTATCCATTCATGTGTTGATGGACATTGAGGTTGCTTCCATGTCCTGGCTATTGTAAATAGCAAATCAGCTCATTTAAAAGAGGGAGTGGCCAGTGAAGCGGGGAGCTTGACAGTAATGTGCCGAGCCCATTGAGAGAGATGGAGGAAACAGAAAAACTGCACAAGGCGGAAGTGCATACTCAGAAAGAGCACCTCTCTGGGGACATTCAGAAGCAGGGCAGGCTGCCCCATGTGGCTCAGCCAAGAGAAACAACAGGAACCAGGCAACTCCTGGAATGCTCATGCCCTGCATTTGAGGCCGTGCACAGGACATCTGGTCTACTAAGCAGGGGTCTATACTCATAAAGCCCTACACGGGGCCTGGGGACGGGGACTATGCCATGGGGTGACATGAATGCTCCCTGCTCTGCAGGGTGACCTGAAAGGAGAGGGGAGGCCTCCAGACAGGCAGCATCAGCTCTCAGCTGAGCTACCAGTGGGGGAGGAAACCAGCCTCCAGGACTGTCCAAGTGTCCAGGGTCATTGTTCATCAGTACCTCCATCTCTTGGTGGTTTTTAGAGTCTGCTGCTTTTTTTTTTTTTTAAAGACAGCTAAACAAGGAGACAGGAGGCAAGTCTCAGATCTGTTTCCCAATTAGCTTTTTTTTAGAAAAATTATTTTTTGTATAATTTTTAAATGTTACACTCCATTTACAGTTATTACAAAATATTTGCTCTATTCCCCATGTTGTACCATAAAAATACATCCTAGTAGCCTGTCTAATTTGTATCTCCCAGTCCCCCACCCCTCTGCTGCCCCCCTCCAACCTCCACTGGTAACTACTGGTTACTCATTTTCTTTTTTTAAACAAATTTTACATGTTTACAAATTTCTTACATTTGGAAATATTCTTTTATTTTTTCCTCAAATCTGATTAGTGTATGTTTTCTTTAATGTTTTTTTTTCCTCTTTCTTCTTTTGAAAAAGTGAAGTATAGTTGATTTGCAATGTTATATTAGTTTCAGGGGTGGAGCAAAGTGATCCAGTTATACATATATCTATGCTTTTTCAGCTTCTTTTCCATTACAGGTTATTATGAGATATTGAATATAGTTCCTTGTGCTCTGCAGTAGGGTCTGCTTTGATGTGGGTTCTAGGAATTCACCAACGAACTGACAGGCCACTTGAGTAAACTTCCCCTGGGAGGGGATGGTGTGGTGAGTGTGAGTGTGTGTGTGTGTGTGTGTGTGTCAGGGTGGCAGTGACCCAGATGCCCAGAATAATTTGCTTTCTCCCCGGTTGGAACCTGACAAAGATGTGAGAACCTCTTTCCCCACCCAGCGCCCAACGCCACTTTTATGTTGAACACCAGAACAATTTTTTAAAAGTTTTGATTACCTGAAGAGAGTTCTTTTAAGGGGGAAACAAATAAATTATTTAATTACATTTAATTCCATGTTTCCCCAAAGGGAAGGGAAGTAATAGCATTATGAGTACAAGCCAATGAGGTTTCAATGGCAGCTGCAGGCTCTCTCATGCTAGGTTTTTTTTTTTTTTTAAACTTTTCATTTTATATTGGAGCATAGTTGATTAACAATGTTCTGTTAGTTTCAGGTGTACAGCAAAGTGATTCAGTTATACATATACATGTATCTATTCTTTTTCAAATTTTTTTCCCATTTAGATTGTTACCAAGTATTGAGCAGTTTCCTGTGCTCTGCAGTAGGTCCTTGTTGGTTATCCATTGTAAATATAGCAGCATGTACTTTTTTTAAAAAGTAAATTTATTTATTTATTGGTGGCATTGGGTCTTTGTTGATGTGTGGGCTTTCTGTAGTTTTGGTGAGTGGGAGCGACTCTTCTTTGCAGTGTGTGGGCTTCTCATTGTGGTGGCTTCTCGTTGTGGAGCATGGGCTCTAGGCACGTGGGCTTCAGTAGTTGCGGCACATGGGCTCAGTAGCTGTGGCTCACGGGCTCTAGAGTGCAGGCTCAGTAGTTGTGGCCCACGGGCTAAGTTGCTCCAAGGCATGTGGGATCTTCCCAGAGCAGGGCTCGAACCCATGTCCCCTGCACTGCAGGTGAATTCTTAACCACTGCACCACCAGGGAAGCCCCACGTATAGTTTTTGACAGCACACCACCTGGCCTTCAAATCAGAGACGCTGGTGTGAACCTAAAAGACACTTGGTTACCAGGCACTCATGTGTGGACTTGGTGATGCAGACAAGGAAACTTTGCTTTTTTGCCTGCGTTCCTTCATCCAGGCATCATGCAAACCCCCTTCGATGGGGCAAATCCTCTGAGCTGCCCACACAGTCAGGCCAATAATCCTGTTTTACAGACAAGCAGCCAGCTTGACCTAGGGGCTCGTGAGCATCCTCTGCCGCACCTCGGAGAGATTCCTGTACCGTGAGCTCTTGAAACTCACACACGGCCCCGCACCTCTTCAGGGTCCTTCCTTCCCCCTCATTCTCCTTCACTGTATAGAAACAAAGTCCCCTGACCCCCCAGAAACCAAAGATCCTTGTTCTTTCTGAACCATTTTGCAGGGCGCATTTCCCCTGTTCCTGTGGCGATGAATTCCTTCCCTTTTGCCAGTTGGCTCCTGCAATCCCAGCCTCTCTAATTTTGCTCCCAGATTGAGCCCTGCTTTCCCTTCTTATTTGCCCTCTCAATTATTATAAGCTTGTCATTATTTGAAAGAGTTCAGCTAATAGGCAGAAAACCTGAAAGGAATTCTATCTGCTTGGCTGGCTTGGGCTTACCTGCTGGGAGCGACTCTGCTGCCTGCTCTGCAGGTGCTTTTAGGGAGGCCACATGGAGCAAAGGGTATGACTGCCTCATCGTGAGTCACAGAGAGGGATGTGAGCAAAGAGGCTGCCAGAGCTGGGGAGGGGAGAGGACCAGAGTTTAACTATTGTTTTATGGGACGTGACCTATTGTGACTTTTCCTTTCCTTTCTCTCTATGTGTATTTACATGTACGTATATGCATATATATGTATATAAGTATGTGCCTGTCTATTATCTATCTATCTACCTACCTATCTACACATACACAAAAGAATCAAAACCAAGTAATTCAAGCCCTGTTTTCAAAGTGATGTTTCTAGACTTATCAAAATATTAAAACCAACTGTTAAAAGGAAAATGAGGCTTCCTGACTGCAAACTATAGTACAAAGCTACACTGATCAAGACAGTATGGTACTGGCACAAAAACAGAAATATAGATCAATGGAACAGAACAGAAAGCCCAGAGATAAACTATGGTCAACTAATCCATGGCAAAGGAGGCAAGGATATACAATGGAGAAAAGGCAGCCTCTTCAATAAGTGGTGCTGGGAAAACTGGACAGCTACATGGAAAAGAATAAAATTAGAACACTCCCTAACAACAGACACAAAAATAAACTCCAAATGGATTAAAGACCTAAATGTAAGGCCAGACAGTATAAAACTCCTTGAGGAAAACAAAGGAAGAACAGTCTTCGATGTAAATCACAGCAAGATTTTTTTAACTCACCCCCTAGAGTAATGGAAATAAAAACAAAAATAAATAAGTGGGACCTAATGAAACTTCAAAGCTTCTGCACAGCAAAGGAAACTATAAGCAAGACGAAAAGACAACCCTCAGAATGGGAGAAAATATTTGCAAATGAATCAACAGACAAAGGATTAATCTCCAAAATATATAAACAGTTCATCCAACTGAATATCAAAAAAACAACCCAATCCAAAAATGGGCAGAAGACCTAAATAGGCATTTCTGCAAAGAAGACATATGGATGGCCAAGAGGCACATGAAAAGCTGCTCAACATCACTCATTATTAGAGAAATGCAAATCAAAACTACAATGAGGTATCACCTCACACGGGTTAGAATGGGCATCATCAGAAAATCTACACACAGTAAATGCTGGAGAGGGTGTGGAGAAAAGGGAACGCTCTTGCACTGTTGGTGGGAATGTAAATTGATACAGAGATTATGGAGAACATATGGAGGTTCCTTGCAAAACTAAAAATAGAGTTACCATATGACCTAGCAATCCCACTGCTGGGCATATACCCAGAGAACACCATAATTCAAAAAGACACATGCACTCCAATGTTCATTGCAGCACTATTTACAATAGCCAGGACATGCAAGCAACCTCAATGTCCATCAACAGAAGAATGGATAAAGAAGATGTGGTACATATGTACAATGGAATATTACTCAGCTGTAAGGAGCAATGAAACTGGGACATTTTTAGAGACATGGATGGACCTAGAGACTGTCATACAGAGTGAAGTGAGTCAGAAAGAGAAGAACAAATATCATATATTAACACATATATGCGGAATATAGAAAAATGGTACAAATCAACCATTTTGCAAGGCAGAAATAGAGACCCAGATGTAGAAAACAAACATATGGACACCAAGTGGGGAAAGTGGGGAGGGTTGGGGGGGAATGAATTGGGAGATTGGGATTGCCATATATACATTACTAATAAGAAAAAAAATACCAAATTGTACACTATAAAAAAGAAAAAAAGTCTTTCCAACAAACAAACAAAAGGAAAATGAAAAGAAAAAATCCTATTTTAAAAATGCATGGAGGGATCTCCCGGGCAGTCCAGTGATTAAGACTCTGCCCGCTCACTGCCAAGGGCCTGAGTTCGATCCCTGGTCAGAGAACTAAGATCCCATAAGTCATGTGGCAGGGCCAAAACAAACACCGCCCCCACCCTGCCCCGTGCCAAAACAAGTGCAAGGAATGTCTCCACAATTTCAGGGAGTCGGGATTAGGCAAAGCCCCGGCCTGTCAGCTCCCATCCCATATGCCTACCTGTCACCCAGCAGGATAAGCGTGTGCGGCTGGTCCTGGCATCATTGGGCACCAGGCTGAAGGCAAGACTGTGTGTGAATAGAAACGCTTATGAGGCAAAGTGCTCCCACAGGTGAGTGAGATCTGGGCTCTTGTCACAGGCAGTGCCTGTGTAACCCTGGACACATCACTTCCCCCTGCTGGGCCTCGGTTTCCCCTTCTGGAAAATAAGAGTGTCTCTGAGTGACCCCTGAATTCCTTGCAGAGACAATATTCCATGACTTATAATCACAGGACAATAGCATCTGAGAACGGTGGTCACAGGCCAAGCGTCATCCTGAAGGCCCAAATCTCACATCACATGGAGGTTGGTCACATGTGCAAAGGTGAGAGTGGTAGGGATTTGGGGCTTAAACACTCACCACATGGATTTTCTCACCATTTCCAAATGAGACCCAGAGTAAATTGGGCTGGGAAATCACCACTAGGTCCCTAATTCCAGATCCTTCATTGAATAGCTCTGAGATCTTGGGCACGGAGCTATCACATTTACCCTCCTGGGGTTTCTCTATCAGAATAGGTGCCTTGCAAGGTCATAGTTAGGACTATGTCTGTGGCAGTATCTGCTCACGGTGTTCATTAACCAGACACCTGTGATTACAGTAACATCTAACATACCCTGCAGTGAACGGGGGATGCCTTGAGAATCCTGGCCCAAACTACAGCCATGCTTTAATGACCTCTTATTAATAAAACATCTTGGTGAGTGCAACGCAGCAACTAGATTTTCCAGAAAACATGTGACTTCAGTTTCTTGGAAGCTTCACAGCAATAAACATTTTTCTCTTCTTGAATTAAAGGGCTGAGTGGGTCCACTGTGTATTCTCTCTTTTGAAAGTATTTCCTTTGGATAGCATTCAAAACAGCAAAATCCTATTATAGATCCAAATTTGGAAAGCCCCTGTTTTGACTACATTTGACTAAGGACTAACTTCAAGTTTAGGTGAAATAAGCAGGCAATTTCTGTCCTCAACATATTTATAAAGGTAATATTTCATGATTTCTAATTTATATACTTTTCACTTAGGCCACTTTTGGTTTTTACCCCCCTGAATCATGATCAAAATATACAGATGAGAAAAAATATAAAACTTTTAATAAATAATCCCACTTCTTATAACTAAGAACTTAGTAAACTTCTTTTTTTATTTGCAGGTGACAAACATTTTCAAAGTAGCATGAGAGAGTGAAAGAGAGAATCTATTGGCTCCTAATACAGTAAAGTTAAGCAAAATCCAGGAGCAGAACAGCTTCAGGCATGGCTGGATCCAGGGGCCAATAAGATGCCTTATCTTTGTGTCTCTTGAACACAAAGATAAAGGTTCTCTTCATGTGATAGACATATTAGCCACTGGTAGGTCAAGGGGGTACCTTATATTTTCACAGCAGCCCACAAGAGAAAAGATCATCTTCCCGATATTTCTGGCTGAAAGAGCCCAGGGAAGAGTCTAACTTGTCCAGCTTGTGTCTTGTGCACCCCTCTGGACTAATCACTGTGGCCATAAGGATGGTAATAATCTGATTGATCGGGCCTGGGTGGCATATCCTCATCCATTTTACAACTCAAATAGTGTGCCTCTGTCTTTGTATTACTGTTTCCTCATTTCTAAAAATAGTGAGGAGAATATTCTTCTGGTTTATTTCTTAAGGTTGTCATGCAGGTAAATTGTTTGATGATTGCTTCCCATAATGTGCTTGATTTTCTGGGATGGCAGTGTTGCCTTTCATTCAAATATGGGTGCAGGTACCTGCAGTGTAAACAAGATGTTGGCTGGTCAGAGACTCAGGTGGGCCATCCCTCCACGGGATTCCTGGAGGGAGGGGGATCTGGTTCCCCTTCCTTTCTTCTCTTGGTTTATGAAGGACTTTCTGCTTTCCTGGGTTTTTTTAGTTTCTACTATTATACCCAGAGCCCAGAGTAGAAAACCAGGTTGAAATGAAAGTCTTGGGATTTATTCCAGAAAAATGCCTTGGCAGTGTCTCTCTCATGGGGCAAAATCAAGGGCTAGTGCATTCAAATGGAACGTGGTGATAATTTGCATTATTTGTCTTCCTCTCATGCTATTCTGATGAGCGCTCTGTCCCGTACAGAAGCTGTGGTGGTGAGGGCTTCTTTTTTCCTTTTCAGAAACGAGGGGGTGGATCATCAGGGTCACCTCCCTTGGTAGGAAAGCCCCTGAAAACTGGGATGAGTCATCCCTTTCTCGGGGTGATGCTCGGAGCTCAGTGATTTGGTGTTAATTGAAATTCCCCTTTTCGCGAGATTTGCCTTGAAGATGTGGAAACAAATGACTGAGGGGAGGGAGGGCGTGAATAACACACTAACTCTTTTTTTTTTTTTTTTAATTTATTTATTTAATTTTTTTGGGGGTACACCAGGTTCAATCAACTGTTTTTATACACATATCCCCGTATTCCCTCCCTTCCTTGACGCCCCCCCCCCCGATTCCCCCCCACCCTCCCTGTCCCAGTCCTCTAAGGCATCTTCCATCCTCGAGTTGGACTCCCTTTGTTATACAACAACTTCCCACTGACTCTTTTACAGTTGGTAGTATATATATGAACACACTAACTCTTGAAAGGCTTGAAATGATCCCATACGTGATTTCCTCACTCAGAGAGACAGATGGGCTCTGTTTGCGGTGAGGAAGCTGAGGTGTCACCTGAGTCCCTGGGCCAATGTCATACGCTAGTTGGGGCCCACCTGGAGCCCTGACTCCTTCTCTAGCTGCTCACAGCCTCGGACACATTTGCACACAGCTTCAGGGGTGAATTGGGGGTAATTTTTTTTCCATATCCTCCTTAGGAAACAGGCCTTCTGTAATTAACAGAACTTCATACTGCACATCCTGAAATTAAAAAACTCACCTAAGTCAAAAGACCTTTAGTTTTAGTCCCTTGAACAGACTTCACGATCCCTGGATGGACCTTCTATGTCACACCCCCCTGTGTACTTCTGAACAAACAGTCCTTCCCCCTGTTATCAAATGTCCTTTGACCTCTTTTCCAATGTACCTGATCAGTTTTCCCTTCCCAGCAGGCCTTTGAAGTTTGTTTACATGAGTGCAAGGCCTTCCCTCCCCTGTGGTCACAGAGAAATTCCGGGAAGATTAGTGGGAGGTGGTTCTCTGGGCATCTCTGTGCGCATGAGGATGCTTACCTGTCAGCAGGTGGGCCACGCCCCGGCTTCTCCCTGGAGGGAACTTCCTCATTTCTTCCCATTTGAAGAGCCCCAGGAAACAGCCATAGCCAGACATCAAAATTCCAAGTCTGGGATGTTTTCCCCACAAAAAGCAGAGCTCCTTCTTTCTTGACCCCCTCCCCCCACCCCATGGGTTTCTTTCTCCTCAAATTTTTTTTTCATTTTTTAAACAGCTTTATTGAGATATAATTTACATATCATACAATTCACTCACTTAAAGTATATAATGTAGTGGGTTTTTCTGTGCAGTCACTGTCGTACAACTGTTATTATAATCCATTTTTGAAAAGTTTTTATCCCCGCAAAATAAAACAAACCTGTACCCGTTAGCCGTCATTCTCTTTTCCCACCATCGTCAGCTCTAGGCTCTAGACTCTACTTTCTATCTCTATATGTTTGCCTAACCTGCTCATTTCATATGAATGGAATCATAAAATGTGTATTTTGCAAATGGCTTCTTCCACTTAGCACAGTGTTTCCAGGTTCATGCATGAGGAGCATGTACCAGTACTTCATTCCTTTTTTTTTTTTTTTTTTTTTTTTTTTTACCAAATAATACTCTATTGTGTGGATAGTCTATGCTTTGTAATTCTTTCATCAATTGACAGTTGGGTTGTTCCAGCCTTTGGGGTAGTTTGAATCATGCTGCTATGAACATATCTGTATAAAGTTTGTATAGACCTATGTATTCAATTCTTTTGGGTAATTAACTAGGAGTGGAATTGCTAGGACGTATGGTAACTTTATGTTTAATCCTTTGAGGAAATTCCAGACTGTTTTACAAATGGACGGCACCATTTTCCCATCCTGCTAGCAATGTGTGAGAGTTCTAATTTCTCCACGGTCCTCACCAGCACTGGTTATTGTCTTTTTGACTCTAACCATCCTAGTGAGTGTGAAGTAGGATCTCACTGTGGTTTGTTGAGCATCTTTTCATGTGCTTCTTGGCCATTTGTGTTCCTTCTTTGGAGAAATGTCTATGCACATCCTTTGCCCACCTTTTTAAAATTAATTATTTTGTGGCTGCATTGGGTCTTTGTTGCTGCGTGTAGGCTTTCTCTGGTTGAGGCAAGTGGGGGCTACTTGTCGTTGCAGTGCGTGGGCTTCTCGTTGAAGTGGCTTCTCTTGTTGTGGAGCATGGGCTGTATGTGTGTGGGCTTCAACAGTTGTGGCACATGGGCTCAATAGTTGTGGCTCGAGGGCTCTAGAGTGCAGGCTCAGTAGTTGTGGTGTGTGGGCTTAGTTGCTCCATGGCATGTGGGATCTTCCCTGACCAAGGGTTCGAACCTTTGTCCCCTGCTTTGGCAAGTGGATTTTTAACTGCTGTGCTACCAGGGAACCCCCCCATTTTTAAATTGTGTTATTTGTTTTTATTGTTGAATTGTAAGTGTTCTTTTTTAAAATAAAATTATTTTATATTGGAGTAATGCTGGTCAAGTGTCATCTGTAGACACGCAGGACACTTCACTGACTGGAGTGGGATGCCGGGGGCCTCTTCCGGGGCCTCTTCCAGGGCCTGTTGAGGTGGTGACAATGTGTGCTATTCTATCTGTAATTTCAATATCTGGAGCTTTCCATGACTGGGCAAGTCTGCCTGCCCCGCATTTAATGGGTTTCATTAATCTTCCCGTCTGTAAAATGGGAATAGTATGTCATTCTCACCAAAGGGTGAGAGGATGAAATGAAAGAAGCCCGTAGAATTTTAGAGGGAGTGCTGTCCTCACCTACAGCCCCTCCACGAGGCAAGGCTGGACAGCGGGCTGCCTGTAGGCATAAAACCAACTCACTGTCGTACAGGGACGTATAAGATCTAGATACATCCCTTTACTTGCTCCTCACGCCGACCCTGTGTGGATATCATGGTGGTTATCCCATTATTGCCAAGGAAGAATCAAAGGTCAAGAGGGAAAAAGGGACTTATTTCCAAACCTGTCCTTCTCCCACTATGGTGGCACCATTTATAAATCACCTTATTCGTAAAATATTCCAGTTCTGCAAGAAACTATTCAAAGTGTCAAGGAGTTTGTGAAGATATAAAGGGCTATTCATACCTTTAAGCTAACTGGGGCAAAGAGGTAGGGACCAAATTCTAGCTTTGTCTCCATGGTTTCCTTATGGGGACACCAGACTTGTCAAGATTTGGGCGCATCTGAGACAAGATGCTGGGGAAGCAGACAAGAGGTGCTCCAGGTGGTCCCTTTCTTGCTGAGTCAGTGATGCTCCAGTTGGGATGGAACTTCGTTCTTTCTGCAGCAGGTTTTACTTGAAGTGGTGGGGACGACCACCCCTTCTCTGCTGGCCTGGCCTTGCGCAACACTGAGTGGGGAAGATTTTGGGCGTGCTGAGTTCTGCCCCGAGGCATCGTGAGAGTGTGGGGAGAGCAACGATTCGCGAATCAGACAAACCAGTTAGAGGACCAGACCTGTCACCTGATAGCTGTGTGGCCAGAATCATTTCTTCACTCTCTGAGTCTCCCTTTTCTCTTTTGTAAAATGGGTTTATTATGCCTGTATTGCACTGTTCTTGTGAGGATTCAGTGAGATAAAGTATGTCAAATCCCTTCACAGAAGACAAGCAACAAAATAACTGACATTTCCCAGCCTCAAACCCCAAGCCCCTCCCCTCTTCCCTCTCCCTCCCCCTCTCTTTCGTCTCTCTCTCTCTCCCCATCCCAATTCTACACCCTTTGGACAACCGCGTGACATCACTGGGTCTCCTCAACTATACGAGAGAAAGAGTAGAGTTGCTTTAACAACAAAATCAGTGCTTTTAGCCCCCAAAATGCGGTGGACAACAAAATCAGTGCTTTCAAACCACCAAAATGTGGTTTCCCTGTGTTCTCTGCAGGGCAGAGCGGAGTTAGGAGCTGAGGGGTCTGAGTCACGTCTCCACCTCCAGGGTTTCTCAGAGCGGGGTTGTCCTGCTGCCAGCCTGACTCTAGATGGCAGTCGCCACCCCCCCCCAGGGTGTGTCATAGCAGTGGTGTTAATACAGTCCTCCCCCTCATCCAAGGTGCCACTTTCCATGGTTTCAGTTACCCTGGGTCAACCATGGTCTGAAAATATTACATGGAAAATTCCAGAAATAATTCATCAGTTTTAAGCCACTCACCATTCTGAGTAGCATGATGAAATCTCGTGCTGCCCGGACGTGAATCACCCCTTTGTCCTGTGTGTCCCGTCTGTTGGCCGCTTAGTAGCCGCTGGGTTATCAGATCACCTGTCACGCTATTACAATGCTAGTGTTCAGTGACCCTTATTTTACTTAATAATGGCCCCGAAGTGCAGAGGAGTGAGACTGGCAGTTTGGCTATGCCAAAGAAATGCCGTAAAGTACTTCCTCTAAGTGAAAACGTGAAAGTTTGTGACTTAATGAGGACCGGAAAAAAAAAAAAAAAATCGTACGCTGAGTTTGCTAAGATAGAATAAGAATGAATCTTCTATCTGTGAAATTATGAAGAAGGAAAAAAATTCGTGCTAGTTTTGCTGTTGCACCTCACACTGCAAAAGTTACAGCCACAGTGCATGATAAGTACTTGGTTAAGAAGGAAAAAGCATTAAATTTTGTACAATAAGATATGTTGAGAGAGGAAGACCATAGTCACACAACTTCTATCACAAAATATTGTTACAGTTGTTCTATTTTACTGTTAGTTGTTGTTAGCCTCTTACAGTGCCTGATTTATAAATTAAACTTGTTGCAGGTGTTTCTGTATAGGAAAAAGCACAGGATTCAGTACTATCCCCAATTTCAGGCATCCCCTGGGGGTCCTGGAATGTATCCCTTGCAGAAAAGGGGGGACGGCTGTCATGGTCACCTGGGGAATTAGCCCTAGAACCCCTTTCTCTCCAGTGAGGACCTGGAACGGAGAGAGGACTTAAGAACCAAAGCCCAGAGAAGTGAATTGACTCGTCCAAGACCCCAAAGCCAGTCTGTGCCTGACCCGTGATAAGTAATAGTGGGGAACAGACAGTGGCACCCCTCAATGAATACTTGAAATGATGCATGTCTTCTTGGCTTGACCTTGACTTTGAGCTCAGTGTTACAACATTGTTTGGGCTGATGTGGCCGCTGGGAGTCACCCCCAGAGCGGGATGGGGCTCTCCTTGGGCTGCATCCCAATGAGTTGAAGGACCACTGAACAGGGTGGGAGCTGAGGTCTGAAGGCCAGTCTTCCTTCTATGCTGCTGCCTTTTCCGCACTGACTTCAGGTTTTCCCAGGCCAAGTACAGCCTGTCCCCTGTTTCTGCGTGACCTGGGGCACTGGGCAAACACTGTGAGCCCAAACTGGGGTGTCCCCCCTGACCCCTGCTCCCCACTCTGCTCCCAACACCTGCTGGACCACGTGCTTCGGGCTCCCAGTCTGGGAGTTGGAGATGTGGTGACCTCACTTCCGGTCGGTTGCCCAAGCGGAGCCAGCTGGACTCTCCAAGTAGGAGAGGATCTGGGTGTCATTGGCAAAGAGGACTTGACTGCGTCCCTGTCAACTCCCCGCTCCTGATGGTCTGGCCCACCAGGCCCCCTTCCCCAGCAGGCTGCTCTTCTTGAGACAGTCTCCAGCCAATGCAGCTGGGCCCAAAGTGTGCCCAGCACCCAGGGCACATTTATATTTGCTTCTTGGCCCACGATATCTAAAATATTTACTATCTGGTATTTTATAGGAAAAGTTTGCCCACTTGGGTGCTGTATGATAACAGCCAGTACGTTACATAATCCTATAAAGACTCAGCTACTTTGAATAACAATAAACAGTAGTATTAGCTACCATTTATTGAGGCTCAGAAAGGTTAAGTAATTTACCTAAGGTCACACAGCTAGTAAGTGGCAGAGTGGGATTTGGCAGTGACTGTTTGGCAGGAGAAGACAGTGGAAAACAGACTTGGTCCCCTGCCGTGCTGATGACATATGACTCCCATTTCAGCTTCTCCAGGGACCACCGTGACTCCAGGACTACCAGGCAGCCCTGTGTCCTGTCCCTCCTTGTGCACTGGCTCTGGGTTGGCTGCCAGTGTTTGTTTTTAATTATCATGGTCCTGCATCAGGACGCTGTGGCCAGAAATTTCTATCTTTCCGTCATTTTCTTTCCTGTGTGGCCTCCCTGATTTAGTGGTTCCTTTGTGACTTAGCTAATTCGCCTCCGGAAGCTTAGGTTTCCTCTTAAACTTCACCTTGTAGTTCAGGGAGGAGACCACTGTTTTTAAGGCAGTTCAATTTCTGGTGCGTCAGAGTTAGCAAGCCCCCTGCCTCTTGCCCGCCCCTGACTCATCCGTGCGGAGCAGACACATCTCACAGGGCATCATTCAGGAATGTGGATTTCCCAGGAATCGGAGCTCAGTGCTCTGAACACCCGGCTTTGGAAACTTGTAACTATTTTGCATGTTAATCTTTCTAAAATAAATTACACCCTGCCTTGCATTCTTAAGCAGATCTCATTGCCCACACCTAACCCTGATAACCTGGTAAACCCTTTAAAACCATGAGTTATTGTCTGCGCTGGGGCAGAAAGGCAGCCTAAGGTGGTGGCAAACTCTGAGAGTTTGAGAAATTCACATAAAATCTTGAAGCTTCCGTTTCATCGTCTGTGAGATGGGGGTGATAGTATTACTGACCCTGTAGAATCGGACTGGGGGAAGTGAGATAATTCTCGTTAAGGCTTTGGCACAGTGGTTGGCACGGCATGTTCGCACTAGGTGACTGATGTGATTCAGACACCCTCCTACCCTGGGGAAGCAGTTCTCAACCCCGACTGGCCCTAGAGTGCCCTGGAGGAGCCTTCAAAATATGATGCTGGGACCCCACTCAAGATGGAGTGAATCAGACGCTTTGGGCTTGCTCCTGCTTCAGCATTAATACTTGTGTCTTGATTTCTTTTCATCTATGTCTGCCCCCCACCCCACTGCCCCCCAGCCTTTCCCAAATGCAGCTAGAGCTGGAAACCTGTGCTTCAAGAGAGGTCCAGCTATTTGCTCCAACGTGATATGGCCCCATTCTGTTGAAACTTTTGGGAATTTATATTTTCATTTTAGGGTTTTTCTGCTTCCTCTTCCTGTTGCTCTTAAGAATAGCTCTTATTTATTAAGGGTTTTACATTGCTCAACACCTGCCTGGTCCAACCCTTCCACCTGCACCACCCCCACCCTCTACCCAGGCCCCAGGCACCCCGGGGGCACACTTTGAGGAGGAACTGACTGTCAGGGCCCTGCTGGTGTCTGCAGTGTGCTTGCTGCCTTAAATTTTGGGTCCTGGGTACCTGTTTGTCTCTACCTGGTCCTGGCCCCACCTACCGACCCCTCTTCTCTATATTTTCTCCTTCATTCTCCACAAGGCCTGGAATCTGCCTCTGTTTTCTGCGCTGATGTAACACCATCACCTTGAACTCTGACTGCACACGGGAGATGCTCACCGATGCATGAGCAAACGGTTCCCACAGGAACCCCAAACCTCAGGTTCTATCTTTATTTACCTTCCTCTTTTACAGATGAGGAAACTGAGGCACAGAGAGGCTAAACCATTTGCCCGAGATCCCTAGGCGGTGGCTGCTCTGGCCTGGATCTGAGATCTGCTCACTTGCAGCCTCTTGACTCCATCATGCCTGCTGCCCCGAGAAGCTCTGGCTCCACATGGGCTGTTCAGTCCCGGAAACCATTAATCACTTGTTCAAAAAGAATTGTGTGATAAGTAAATAAGCCTGAGTCCCTAAGAAATGTTATTTCCTCTCCTCTTCCTGACAGACTAAGCCCAGCGATTATTTTTCAATAGATAAAACTGCTGGCTTAGAAACTTTGAAGTTTCCTCTCCTCCTAATTCTCAGAGCCATTCCCAACCCTGATGCTGTCCTGACCGCCGCAGCAGAGTCGTCAGTCCCTGGGGGTCTGAGCCTGTCCTCATTGTCTCTGGCAGCAGCTTATTTTGCCACAAGGAAAGATGGAAGGAAACAGAAACATCCCAGGGGCAGAGTTAGGCCTCCAGAGAGGGGTAGTTGCCCTCCCTCCTGGTGGGAACCCGGCCCGGCCCGGGCCGGACCAGCTGTGGACAGGCTCCCGGGGAGTGGGGGCCTCGCTGCTGGCTGGGGAGGGGGGTGTCTGAGGACAGGGGTGCCGGGAGCACACGGGGAGGGCTGCTCAGCAGAGGGAAATGCTGAATCAGGGGGGAAAGAGCTGCGTCTTTCTGAGAAGTCTGGGTAAACTCTGAGTCACCGCACACCCCAGCCCCGGCTGACACACTCCTCCAGCCCTGGGTCCAGGTCTCGCTAGCAGCTCCTTAACCTCAATCCCACCCCTTCTTTGAGAATCGTTTACCACATGCACGGGTTGCGTGTCCTTTTCCCAGACGAAAGCAACACGCTCATCTCAGAGCTAATTTTTTTTTTAATTGGGGTATAGTTGCTTTACAATGTTGTGTTCGTTTCTGCTGTACAATGAAGTGAATCAACTATATGTATACACATATCCCCTCCCCCTTGGACCTCCCTCCCCGCCCCCACCCCCTGCCCCCCATCCCACCCATCTAGGTCATCACAGAGGACCGAGCTGAGCTCCCTGTGCTATACAGCAGGTTCCCACTGGCTATCTGTTTTACACATGGTGGTGTATATATATCAATCCTCATCTCCCAATTCATCCCCACCTCCCCTTACCCCCTATGTCCATGCATCCATTGTCTACGGCTGTGTCTCTATTCCTGCCCTGCAAATAAGCTCGTCTGTACCATTTTTCTAGATTCCATATATATGTGTTAATATACCATATTTGTTTTTCTCTTTCTGACTTATTTCACTCAGAGCTTAATTTTATCGTCAATACATCACTAAAATCATACATGACCTATGTCCCAGAATTTTGTATCAGTTCTTAACATCTCCGAGAGGAAGCCTGACTTGTAATGATGGAGAAATTGCCATACAACTGCTGGACTCTGAACTCATTTCCAGGAAACTCCGTGCTGGGAGGATCTGGTTATATAAATCCCTAGCCAGCGAGGTTTTATTTATACAAACCGTGAAGCAAGAGCCACACAATTTAGTACCCTACAGAGTTGCTTGTTTCTCTTAGGACCCGTTGTTTGCAACTGAGTAGGGACTTTTAATTGGATTTCTTAAGAGGCATAGGCCAGGTCTATGCAGCAGGGTGCGCTGATCAAGTAATTTAGGGCCGACCATGAAGTAGGTGATGCGACTGTAGGTTGGTGAGAGGCTGTCTTGCCCAGGGGCACCTCTGTCACCTGGTCTGATGCATCATTTCTGGTCTGGAGTAGGTAATGGGGTGCCCTTGGGAAGAGGTTATGTGTCCAGGAAGCCTGGTGTATCGCAGATGTGCCCTGCAGAGCCCCAAGGAAAGTTTTATTGTGATGTTGGTAGAGAACAGATAAGATCACGAATATGGGTGAGTGGTCTGGCCACTCAAGTCAAGACTTCATGGTTTATCCGACTTCCTGGTGCTCTCAGGCTTACAAAGTGCTGCTGCACCTGCTCCTAAAACATGCCTTCAATTTGTACTCTTCCCGGGATCTCCCCTGCCTTAACTCAGATCCCTGTCATGCTCGGGGGACATCACCCCACCTGCTAACTGGTCTCTGTGCCTCTAGTTAGCCCCGCTCCATCCAGTCCTCCCCTGAGTTCTTGTGAAGCACAGATTTCTTCCCAAGCATCACTGCCAGGTGTTACTCTGGAGCCTGGGGGGGGTCCCAGTTGGGGGAAGCACCCTCCCATGGGCGCCCCTGCCCCTGCCTTCTCCTCGTCCTTCTCTCTCCCTTAAGAAAGCACAACAGCCTGCACATGAAGGACACGAGTCACTGCAGGGATCACCTTGACCGGGTCCTAATTAGTAACACAGGAGTTGCGCCACACTGCCCAGCTGCCCCCACGAGGAATCAGGACATAAGGATTGAGCAACACTAGCCCAAAGGTAGAGGTCAGCGTCTTTTTCAGGGAACAGGAGGACTTTCCCAACTCTCCAGACCTACCTTTCTTTTGTGTGTGTGTGTATGTTTGTGTGTGGTTTCTTTCTTTCTTCTTTTTTTTTTAATTGAAGTATAGTTGATTTACAATGTTGTGTTAGTTTTTGGTGTACACAAAGTGACTCAGTTACACACATACACACACATTTTATATACATATTCTTTTCCATTATGGTTTATTATGGGATGTTGACTATTGTTCCCTGTGCTATGCAGCAGTAGGACCTTGTTGTTTATCTATTTTATCTATAGTAGTGTGTGTAGGTTAATCCCAAGCTCCTAATTGACCCCTCCCCACCCCCAAGGTTTCCCCTTTGGTAACCCTAAGTCTGTTTTTGAAATCTGTGAGTCTGTTTCTGTTTTGTAAATAAGTTCATTTATATCATTTTTTAAAATTAGATTCCGCATATGAGTGGTATCATATATTTGTCTTTCTCTGTCTTCACTTAGTATTTTAATTATTCCTTTAAGAGGAGTTCTTCATCAGACTTCAATGCAGAGAGAGCTGTGTTCAACTTTGCTGGTTGAATGAACACAGTCTGAATAGCAGCACAGTCCCTGCCCTCACTCACTTTAAATGAAACCGGGACATCCTGGGAGGATGCTACTTAGTACCAGGTAGGGCCACCAACTGTCCTGTTTGCCCAGGACTGAGGAAGTTCTTGGGCCAAGGGACTTTCAGAGTTACACCCAGGACAGTCCTGGGCAAACGGGGATGGTTGGTCACCCAGGGGATGTGGGTAGCTGACAGACAGCAGGCGTGACGTTTGCTCACAATTACACCCAGGTGGAAATTTATTTCTGTATAACTGATTTTTTTTCTGCAAAGTTTTTGTTTTATTAGCAATAAGAGCGCAGGATATTAGAAACTAGGAATTATTCTTACGTTTAGTGGAGGGATATGTCTGCTATTCACGTCTTCCCTTTTCCTATAGCTCCACTGGGACCCAGGCCAGGAAGAGAAGCGACCCCCTTCTGCTCCCCAGTGCCTTTCTCAGTTACCAGGCCCCTCAGATGACTGGGAAGGAAGGAGAAGATTAGGCCCCAAAGGCTGTGACTTGTCCTATGTCACACAGCTAATCATTGTCAAAACCATGGTTAGAATCTGCATGTATTCACTCTGGTGCTATTTCCATTTTATCATGCTGCCTTCCTTTGTACCAGGGTTTTTCAAACTCTGTGTAACTGATCTTAACTGTGTTCATGAATCCCTACTTCTGTTGTTGGTGCAAAACTTCAGTCTTTCCAGTTCAAGGCAACTCAGCTTCTTTCAGTCTTACATATATTTAAACTAGTTCAAGATTTTAACTAGTTCAAGATTCACCATCTGCCCCTTCTCCCCTCTCCTCTGCCCACACTGGGAGCTGCCGGGGATGCCTGTTGACTTGGTCACTGGGCTGCTGATTTGTAAGCGTGCTGCCTTGCCCTTGGTCTCATGTGCTTTGCAGAAGTAGCCCAGGAAATTTCCAGGCCCCTCCTGTAGCTCACTGGGGCTACTGGAACCCTGAGGCCTCCCTCCCCTTCACCCGTTTCCTTGCTGCCCATTTACAGGCGCCATGTTGAAGGAGGGGCTTCCGTATGAGGTTTGCATGGGAATCAAGACACAGAAGCCTCTTGTTCTTGGGTCCCTCTCACCCCCACCTCCACTGCAGCCCCAAACCCAATCATATCCCCTCAATACTTCTTGCATTATGTGCTGGTTCAAATGGGTACTTCTCTTGAGCAGTTGCTCTCTGGTTTACGGCATAAACTCTATGCCCCAGGCTTCTAAGCTTTTGGCTCTTGGTATATAAGGATGTATTTCCTGAATTCCAACAAAGAAAAGCAAACATAAAAACAAAACCCTCTTCTGGCTCACGGGCCAGACTTAAAAATCAAGGTTTTTAAGTAGAGAGTTTTGAAAATCCACCTGGTGGTTACATTGGCTTCTTGATTCAATCCCACACCTGCCCTCTCTGTTAGGGGGTGTCCAGAGGCATCTGCCTGCTGTCTTAGAGGGAGGACAGTGGGCTTGGGGGCATGACAGGAGAGAGAGGAACCTCTGAAAGGTGGTTTGAAGGCTTCTTGGAGAGAGGAGCCTGGAGACTGGACTTTAAAAAGAGGGTAGGGGGGTGGAGGGCCTGGACGCTTGTTCCAGAGGATTTTGACATCAACCAAAGTGCGAAGCTGGCTGAGCCTGGGGTGTGGAAATGCTGATAAGGCAGACTGATTGCTGGGGAGGATGTGGGCTCCAGGGGAGGTAACAGCAGAGGGCGGTTGTGCAGTTCCTTGGAACGTTCACCTCAGGTCACCCACTGGTTTCTGAGAGACCCAGCTGGATTCCAAGGTTGGCATCCCCTTCATCCCTAGTGTCTGATATTCACAGCATGCCTTTCCTCGACAAAGTGTGTCACCTTAGCCTTCACCCCAGCCTGTGGGGTATGTGTAATTATCTCCATTTGCAGAGAGGAAACCTGGGCCCACCAAAGGCAAGTCACTGGTGTCAGGTCCCCAAGCAAAGTCCTTCAACCATCCCACAAATGCTTATTAAGCGCCCCCTGTGGGTCAGATGGGAGGTCCATGAATCCCTGTTTCTTTTGTACTTTATGACATTTTCAAATAACACCATGGGACATGGCCTCCTTCAGTGAAAATCTGCAAGGAAGTTTGACATCTTTCCTAAGTATCTATTGCACACACAATACGCACTGGAATCTCTCAGGTTACATGTACCTACACAGATACACTTACACCTGGGCAGGGTAGCTTCAAAACCCAGCCCTGTTCAATATTTTAGTTAGAAGAATTGCTAGCTTGATAATTGACAACAATAATTGATGACAATTTAGAACTTTATTGAAGGCTCTTAAAAAACATCAAAATGTGTGTGCAGGGGGTGGGGTGTGTGTGTGTAATATTCATCATTGCAGAGCTGTGGGCTGGGATGTCAGGACACCCCAAAGCATGGCTCAGAGCCCCGAGCTGCAGATGTTGGGGAGACCGCAGCCCTGGCTAGCCTTGTGTCTCTCTCCCCCACCCCATCCCCCCAAAGAAGGAAACCTAGCCCAGAGCGTCCTGAGGGATGTGGCCGAAGACCTCACTCATTGGCAGCTCTTTGCTTGCATTTTCTCATGTTGAAAATGGGAGGTGATGTCCAGTGTAAGGAAAATCCCAGGAGATCTGTTTTCACTAATCATCTGAAAAACGAGAAGGGCAGCCAGATGGTTTTCCTAAGGCTCCTTATCAGCTGGCTGGGTAATGAGGGCGAGGTTCCCTTAACGGGCCTGCCCGGTTTCCCTGGGGCTGCGTTCATGGCCCTATCATTTCCAGGATCAGGAGGGCAAGCACGGCCCCTGAGCTGGACTCAGGGAATGGCTGTGGCTTCCAGGGCGTTTCTTCATGTAATGTCAGAAAAGGGTTCACTGATCTCTAAGCAAAAATAAATTTCAGGAAGGGCTCCTTTCACTCTGAGAAAACTGAATCACAATGAGGACTACCATTGATCAGTCATTGTGTGCCAGGACCTATGAGTTGGTTTTTATTCTTATTACTTTTAGCAATCAAGACACACATTCTTTTTCAAGACAGACAAGAGACTGGAGGAAGTGATCAAAGGCATCAGGTTATACAAATTGATCTTATGTAAAGAAACTGAGAAATTTGGAGACCATGTCATTAAAATCAGCTTTTAAATATCTGTTTAAATATCTGTTTTTAACATTGTAATTTTAAAATGATGTTACCTAGAGCACCTCAGATTTCCAAAACTGAAATATATGTTTATGCATATACATATGTATTAAAAGTAACACATATTTATTGCTAAAATCTTAAAGAAAATCAGAAGTGTTTACAAGTAGAAATAAAAGCTTCCTCTTCCCCTGTCATTCTAATTTCTCTATCTAGAGCTCAATTTACTTTTTAAACTAAATACCATGCATATGAGTCCCCAGCATTTTCCTAGTTAACAATACCTAATGGAAATCTGTGCACGACACTGCTTATACAGTGACCTATACTTTTTATCCCGTGCACAGTATTTTACTATATGGCTGTGTCACAATTTATATAACCAAGTCTCTACTCATGGCTGTATCAGGAGGCATTTGGCTGCAAGTATCCAAAAGTGACTCGGGCTTCATAAAGAAAAGTATTGGCCCTTGTGGGACTTCCCTGGTGGTCTAATGGTTAAAACTCCTTGCTTCCAATGCAGGGGGCACGGTTTCGATCCCCAGTCAAGGAACTAAGATCCCACATGCCGTGTGGCATGGCCAAAAAATTAAAAAAAAAAAAAAGGGTAAAAAAAAAAGTATATTATTGTCCTTTGTAACTGGAGTTCATAGAAATGGTGGCTTCAGGATGGGCTTAACCCAGTGGTTCAAGCTGCATTGGTTGTTATGTTATTGTTGGGTTTTCCCTCCGATGTGCTGTCCTCTGCGTGTTCTCTCTCTCTCTCTTTTTTTTTTTAGAAGGTTGCTTCCCCTCTTGGTAGCAAAATGGTTGTTATAGCATCACCAGGCTTTACAATCTCATGTCAGGGTTACAAAGGAGGAGAGGAAAACTCTGCCCCTTACATGGTGAGCAACAGTTGTGAAATTCACCCTGGTTGGACCCCTTGATGCATATGTCCTCTTCTTTTTTTTTTAAGCTTGTTTTTAGTAATTTTTACAAATATTTATATATTTATTTGGTTGCACCAGGTCTTAGTTGTAGCAGGCAGGATCCTTAGTTGTGGCTTGTGGGTTCCTTAGTTGTGGCTTCCCAGCTCCTTAGTTGTGGCACGTGAACTCTTAGTTGTGGCATGAATGTGAGATCTAATTCTCTGACCAGGGATTGAACCCAGGTCCCCTGCATTGGGATCGTGGAGTCTTATCCACTGCACCACCAGAGAAGTCCCTCATGTCTCCTTCCTGTCCAACTACTGGTCAAGTGTCATCTTCTGTGGAAGTGTCTGGGCCACACATCCTCCACAGTGGGCCCCTAGACTCGGTCCAAATACTTCAAAATTGCAGATGCTGTTTAAAAAACCAGCCTTGTACTGTACACATAGAGATGTTTATTTGTGCAATGACTAGTTTGGGATAAACTCCTAGATATAAAATTGCTGGCACAAATAGAGGGCAAGTTTTAAATTTTGCTTGATACTGAACACTTTGTCCTCCAAAAAGATGTCAACAATTTACACTTATAATAGTTAGGCCTGGTTCCTTCTACCTCACTTACTTGGATATTAGGAATCGTTTAGTCTGCCAAAATGCATTGTCTTCCCGTTGGTTATTAGTAATCTTGAACATATTTTTCATGTTTATTGATTGTCTTTCTTCTTCTTCTGTGGACTGTTTTTTAAAAATAATTAATTAATTAATTAATTAACTTATTTATCGGCTGTATTGGGTCTTCATCGCTGCACAGGCTTTCCCTAGTTGCAGTGAATAGGGGCTACTCTTCATTGTGGTGTGTGGGCTTCTCATTGCAGTGGCTTCTCTTGTTGTGGAGCACGGGCTCTAGGTGCGCGGACTCCAGTAGTTGTGGCGCACGGGCTTAGCTGCTCCATGGCACGTGGGATCTTCCCGGAGCAGGGATCGAACCCGTGTCCCCTGCATTGGCAGGCGGATTCTTAACCACTGCACCACTCAGGAAGTCCCCATGGACTGTTTTTTCATATCCTTTGCCCAGTTTTGGCTTGGATATGTGAGAATTGTTAATTTACTATGAGCATTAGCCCTTTGTTGGTAGTATATGTTGCAAACATTTCCCCCAAGTTTTCATTTGTTTGTTAAACTTTTTTTCCCTATATCCCCAGGTTTTCACTTTCATGTAGCTGAAATTTTAAGTTATTTTCCTTTACAGCCTCTGAGTTATATGTCATGCTGAGAAGTTCTTCTGTTGAGGAATATGAAAATGTCCTTCTATAGTTTCTCTTTTATTTTTTCATTTCAATCTCTGATCTATCTCAAATGTATTTGTTGTCAAGGGTGAGATTGGAAGCTGGGTTTGAATCCTGGTCTGTCTGACCCTCCAGCCACATTTTCCTCCCTGCGCTGGCTCCTCAGACACACAGTTCTCCTGTTTTTCTCCTTTGGAGGCCTTGCGTTCCCACAGGAGTAAACTCAGACACACACACACACACACACACACGTGCGCACGCTCACTCTAGGGCTTTACAAGTCAGGACAAGATGAGGGCTTGTTATCCAGCCCCCGATATGCCCAGAAACAGTGCCAAAGAGCTGCTGGGAGGCTGTTTTCACATCTCAGGGACTGGGGAGCTCCCTTCCCAGCCAGTCCTGAGCTTGAGCCAAAAGGGCTGATTGGTCTATTTGGAGACAGCTCCTGGGACGGTGGGTGTAAAACTCCCTTTCTCCTTGGGAATGGCATACCATGATACTTTTTCTTTCTTCTCCTTCTTCTTCTTTTCTTTTTTTTTTGGCCACACAGCGTGTCTTACGGGATCTTAGTTCCCCAAACAGGGATCAAAACTGGGCCCATGGCAGTGAAAGCTTAGAATCCTAACCACTGGACCGCTAGGGAATTTCCAATACCTTTTCCCTCTCATTGTTTTCTCTCAGTGTTCCTGTTTGATCCAGGCAAGTTCTGGTGGGTTTCAGTCTTAAGAGTGCATGAAGGTCAAACACATAGAAAACTTAGTAAGAGGCAGATTCCCAAGGCCCCATTCCTGGTGCAGTAGGTCTGGGGCCAAAGTGTAGAGACTCTGCATTAATTCATTGCTTTGGTTCCCCACCCCCCACCATTTCACATGTTGAAATTCTAACTCCCAAAGATGCTGGTATTAGTAGATGGGGACTTAGGGAAACAATTAGGTCATAACGCGCCACCTTCATGAAGAGGATGAGTGATCATATAAAAGAGGTCCCACAGAGCTCCCTAGCCTCTTCCATAGAAACTTGGGGGAATGGCTTAAAATACTGTGTATGTGAGAACAACCTTCGGGGCCCTTTCTCAGATGTCAGATGGATGAAATATTACCTCTTCAGTAACCAAGGTCTGACATCCTCTTGTCTTTCCAAGGTAGGAGACAACAGTGTTCTCTTTTAAAAGCCACTGTTCATGATCAACAAATCTCTGAGCTCAAAGAAAAGAGGCAAAAAGCAACCCTACTTACCAGTAAAAAGCATCTTCCCGTACACAGTTTCATCTGCCCTTTCTCAGAAGCCCCGGAAATTGACATCAGTGATGCCCTTAATTTACAATGAGAGAGGATGGAGGAGCAAACAGGTCAAGTGACTTATTCTTGAGGTTAAACAGCTCCTAAGTAGCTCAGTCAGTTCTTATACCTGGTTGTACCACTTCAAACCCACATTCTTTTCACTTCATCAGTGATAACCAACACATGGTCTGCAGCTTTGCAATTTCACTTCAGATTTAATTCTTGGATTTAGTTTTCTTAAAAATAAATTTATTTATTTTTATTGGTTGCGTTGGATCTTTGTTGCTGCACTTGGGCTTCTCTAGTTATGATGAGCAGGGGCTACTCTTCATTGTGGTGCACGGGCTTCCCATTTTTTTTTCCTGGACATTCTGCCAAGTGAAAAGTTGGGACTAGTTTTCACCCTGGCACTCAGTCAAGTGAAGCCATAAAGGAAGGGATTTGTCATGTAAAACATGGCCTGGTCCAGATGGTGGAATGTTTGATGAGTTTTACTTTCTTCTTTCTAAATATTTCTGCTTCTCATGAATTTTTTCAGTGCATCATTTTTATAATCAGAAAAACAATGCCATTTGCCATTATATAAATATATGTATATATATACCTCATATATATGCTTAATACATTTTTTTTAACTTCTTTTCTGATTTGGACCTTGGCAAAGTTGATGGTCAGCCTGGGTTCCCTTGCACTCTCCTTAACCAGTCATGTGACCTTGCACAAGCCCCTAACCCCCCTAGGACTTGCAAGTAAAACATGGTGATGATGGAGGGAGTTTGCCTAGATGACTTCTAATGGCCCTCCCAGCTGATATAGCTTCAACTCTTTGACGTCATCCGATCTAGACAGAAACTCCTTTACTAAATCTTCTCTGTTAATCAGTTATATAAGCAAATATGTGTTCATTCAACAAATGTATATGATGAGCACATCATGACACTGGCTTTGTCCTAGACGTGGTCGGTGCTGAGAGGGTCTTGGTACAGGGGTCCTACCCTTAGGAGCCTGTGAGCTGGTAGGAGAGATGTAGTGATGCATAAAATTATAACAAATGGTGAAAAGCACACTGATAGAGGGAGATATAGATTTAAATGCTGCAAAAATGCAGAAGTGAGCACCATCTACTTGAAAAGAAAAAATAAATTCCACCTCATCCTGAGGAGACTAGATTTCTTTTTCTAAAAAGTTATTTTATTAAAATACAACATTGTAAATCCACTCTACATCAATAAAATATATTTTTTTAATTTTATTGAAGTATAGTGGATTTACAATGTTGTGTTAATTTCAACTGTACGGCAAAGTGATTCAGTTATACATATACGTATATTCTTGTTCATATTTTTTTCTATTATGGTTTATTATGATATTGAATATAGTTCACTGTTATACAGTAGGACCTTGTTGTTTATCCATCCTTTATATAATAGCTTGCATCTGCTAACCCCAATCTCCCACTCCGTCCCTCCCCCACCTCCACTCTCCACCCCCTTGGCAACCACAAGTCTGTCAAGGAGACTAGATTTCTACTTGTAGGGAGCTTGTCATTTAATATATTTTTGTGTGTGTATGTGTGTGTTGTGTGTGTGTATATATATTTCTGACTCCATTTCAGGACACTGTTAAAACACACACAAATATTATATGCAACTTGTTTGCAGAAATCACAGTACTCTAGGGTCAGAGCTGCCTGTAAAAAGAAAGATTTAATACACACATTAAAAGAGGATGACTCACTGTTGAACAATTTAACTTGGATCCCTTTCCTTCTTAGCAATGTTTTCAGGGAACGCACTGATAGCATATCCCCTGATAAGGTCGCTAGGAAGGAAAAGTCACAGTTTGTTGTTTTTAAACTTGTTTCTTGTCACCTCTCCCTCTTCCCTTGTCACCTCTCCCTCTTCCCATGTCTCATCTGTTTTTCCGCTTGTCTTGAGGTTCTGGTGCCACTCGCTTCTGTGAGGTCAGTAGCTCAGTGTGAGGTGAGCACTTGCTGCTCCACTCTGCCCCCAGCCCTGCAAACACCCCGAAACGTGCAGTCCCCCAGCGCCTGCCTGGAAGCTGCTGATGGCCAGTGTGGCGGGACCGCCGAGGTGCCTTGGGCTGGTCACCATCATCAATGGTGTACCCTCTGTGTGTTCTTCCCAGGCACCCGATTCCAGGCTCATCCTTAGCTTCCCCTACAGCTGGACTTCTGTTCAGGTTGTAGGAAGGCTGTAGTCTGCTTTGGCCACAGCCTGTAGAAACAGTCAGGGAACTGTAATTTAGCTATTCGGGTTTGTGACTTCTTTTCTGTCCAGTGTGCCAAACTGCTTGGAACCAAGGAAATGAGTGGGCATTCTCTAGTGAAGCAATTCTTTCCCTGTTACAAACATTTGGGTTTCTATGCCAAGGAGGGCTCAGCTGTCATCTAGACATTTGGGCATAAGTCCCCCCTTTACCTTCAGTTTTCCTATGTCTTCCCAAATGAATGTAGCCAATAGGGTCTGGGGCTTTTGACTAAATCCCTCTTAGACTCAGTATGTGTGGCTGACATGACTATAGGAAAGATACCAACAGACTCAGAGATCGTAAGTTTTCTTTAATAGAAAAGAACATGAAAATTAAAGGAGAAAATTCTACAGAGCAGGAACTAACACAGATGACTCCAAATATGGTTCTCAAGTCCTAGGAGATGTTCAACTGTATGTATTGATTCCAGCATAATGATGTGAGGATTCTTCCAGACATGAGGCGCTCTTTGCCATTCACAAAAGGGTTTACGCCTTCCTGGGTCTCCTCCCACATGATGGTGGGAGACTCACTACATGCCCACCCACTCACCAAGTGCACATTTCTGGTGCAAAACCACCCCGCACATCCCTGACCACGTACTGCAGCCCCCAGAAGTGTCTTAAAGAGGTCCAAATGCCAGAGGTTCATTTTTTCACAAGGTATGTAGAGGGTATCTTGACAGATAAGAATAGAAAGACAGGGTAAGGACTTCAGATTTTACTGGGGGAGGCTACAGGAGCCATTTACATTTCAAACAGCCAAGGGTGGTGCCACTGTCTTGCCGAAGATCAATCTGCAGGCGTTACGGGCAGTGTATGACAGAGCTTCCCAACCATGTCAACCATGATCTGTGCCGTGAAGGGATTTATCAAGTATGTCTGAAATTTAGTGTAATCTACTAACTTTAGTCGGCCCTCTGAATCTGCAGTTCCTCATCTGTGGATCCAGGCAACAGCAGACTGCGTAGTGCCGTATGTACAGTTGGCCCTTGAACAATATGAGTTTGCACTGTGTGTGTGCACTTAACACATGGATTTTTTTCAATAAATACAACACTACATGGCCTGCAGTTGGTTGAATCCATGGATGCTGAACCCTGGATATGGAGGGCTGACTATGGGACTTGAGTGTCCGTGGACCATGGCTGGGTCCTGGAACCTGGGTCCCCCAACCCCCACCCCATCCCATGAGGGACAACTATGCTTCCTTAAAAAAAAACCCATGTATATGTGGACCTGACCAGTTCAAACCCATGCTATTCAAGGGTCAAATGTAATTTCAAGTGGTGTTATACTACTTCATATACAGTATAAGAACCTTATAACACTCTCATTTCTACCATCTTGAACTTTATGCTATTAGTGTCACTCATTTTTTCCCCTACAGGTTATAAGCCTCATAATATATTGTTATTATTTTGGCTTCAAACAATTATCTTTCAAAGAGATTTAAATAATAGAAAAATTTTATGTACATGTCCATGGAGTAGCCATTTCTGCTGCTTTTCATTCCTTTGAATGTTTCAGGATTTTTCTTTGGTATAATTTTCCTTTTGCCTGGAGCACTTCCTTGAACATTTCATGTTCTGTAGGTCAGCTGGTGGTGAATTCTTTCAGCTTCTGTGTGTCTGAAAACAACTTTATTTCTGCTTCATTTTTGAAAGATATTTTTGCTGAATAAAGAATTTTAGGTTGACAGCTGTTATTTCTTTTAGTGCTTCAAAGATATTGATCCAAGGTCTTCTACCTTGCATCATTTCTAATAAGAAGTCTGCTGAAATCCTTATCTTTGTTCCTCTGTTCTCTGAAGAGCTTTTAAAGTTTCCTCTTTATCATGGATTTTAAATAATTTTATTATGATGTGCCTTTGTGTGGTCTTTTTCATGTTTCTTGTGCTAGGGGTTTGTTGCAGTTTTTGGAACTGTGGGTCTACAGTTTCCATTATATTTTGGAAATTTGGGGCCATTATTTCTTCAAATATTTTTTCTATTACCCCCACTTCTACCCCCTGCCCTCCCACTTTGGAACTACAATTAAATGTGCATTTGGATGCTTTAAGTTGTTCCACAATTCACCAATGCTCTGTTCATTTTAACCCATCTTTTTCTCCCTGCTTCATTTTGGATAGTTTTTATTGCTATATCTTAAAGTTTACCAATTTTTAAAAATAAATTTATTTATTTATTTATTTATTTATTTTATTGGCTGTGTTGGGTCTTTTTTTGCTGTGTGCAGGCTTTCTTTAGTTACGGTGAGTGGGGGCTACTCTTTGTTGTGGTACACAGGCTTCTCATTGCCATGACTTCTCTTGTTGAGGAGCATGGGCTCTAGACACATGGGCTTCAGTAGCTGTAGCACATGGGGTCAATAGTTGTGGCTCACGGGCTCTAAAGTGCAGGCTCAATTGTTGTGGTGCACAGGCTTAGTTGCTCCACAGCATGTGGGATCTTCCTGGAGCACAGATCAAACCCATTTCCCCTGTGTTGGCAGTTGGATTCTTAACCACTGCACCACCTAGGAAGCCCTACTAATCTTTTCTTTTGCAATGTTAAATCTGCCATTAATCCCATCCATTAAAAAAAAAAGTAAATCTCAGGCATAGTAGTTTTTAATCTCATTAAATGTGATTTGGATCTTCAAAAAGATCTTTTTTTATGTCTCTATGCAAGATGTTTGATCTTTATGCAATAAAATCATATTAATTTTTAATGTCCCATTTATTAATTCTATAATCTGTGTTATTTCTAGGTCAGTTTTGATTGATTGAGTTTGCTTATTATTGGTTATAGTCTCCTGCTTCTTTGCACGCTTGGTAGTTTTTGATTAGATGGTAGATATTGTGAATTTTACATTGGTGTTTAGACCTAATAGACATATATGGAATATTCTACAAAACTACAGCAAAATATACATTCTTCTCAACAGCATGTGGAACATTCTCCAGGATAGACCTTATGTTAGGTAAATACATTTGAAAAGATTGAATTCATACAAAGTATGTTAAAATTAAAAATCAGTAAGAGAAAGAAATTTAGGAAATTCACAAATGTGTAGAATTAAACAACACTCTCCTATATAACAAATGGATCAAGGAAGAAATTAAGGGATAACTTAGAAAATACTTTAAGATAAAATAAAATGGAAACACAATATACCAAACTTATGGGATGCAATGAAAGCAGTACATAAAGGGAAATTTAGAGATGTAAATGACTGTATTTTAAAATATCCCAAATGAAGAAGAAACTAGAAAAAGAAGAGGAGCTAGAAAAAGAAGAGAACTAGACCTAAAGCAAGTGGATGGAAGTACATAATAAAGATTAGTGTGGAAATAGATGAAATTGAAAATAGAAAATAAAATAGAAAAAAAATCAACAAAACCAAAAGTTAGCTTCCTGAAAAGATAAACGAAATAGGCAAACCTTTAGGTAGGTTGACCAAGAGAAAAAAGAGGAATGAAATTGCCAAAATCAGGAGTGAAAAAGGGAACTTTACTAGTAACCTCATAGACATAAAAAGTATTACAAGAGAATGTTATGAATAATTGTATGCCAACAATTGTATACACTTGCCATTTGATGAAATGGGCAAATTCCTAGAAAGACATTAACAAAACTGACTTAGAAATAGGCAATGAATAGGCCTATAACAAGTAAAGAAATTGAATTAGTAACAATAATAAAAAAAAAAACTTCTGACCCAGATGGCATTCCACTTCCAGCAAATATTCACTTCTAGCAAACAATTAAAAAATAGTTAATGCCAATATTTTAAAAAACTTTTCCAAAAAATAGGAAAGGAACACCTGACAATTCATTCTATGAAGCCAATATTACCCTGATACTAAAACTAGACAAGGCATGATAAGAAAAGTAAAATAAAACCCAATATCCCTTATAAGTATAGTTACAAAAATCCTCAGCAAAATACCAGAAAACTAAATAGAGCAACATATAAAAGGATTATATATCATGACCAAGTGGGATTTATACTAAGAAGGCAAGATTTTTTCAACATCCCCAAATCAGTCAATATAATATATTAATGGAATAAGGGACAAAACCAGATGGTCTATCTCAACAGATGCAGACAAAGCATTTGACAAAATCCAACACCATTTCATGATAAAAAGAAAATAAACAGACTAGGAATAAAAGGGAATATCTTTAATTATAATGGGTAATGTACATCCATGAAAAAAATCACAACTAACTAATTATACTTGATGGTAAGAGATGAATAATTTTCCCCTAAGATAAGGAACAAGAGAAGAATATCTGTTCTTACCACCTCTATTCAACATTGTACTGGAGGTGCTAGCCAGAGCAATAAGATCAGAAAAAGAAATAAAAGACATCCATATTGGAAAGGAAAAGTAAAGCTATCTATTAACAGATAACATGATTTTGTATACAAAAAATTTTAAAGAATCCACAAAAATATTAAAACTAATAAGTTCAGTAAGATTGCAAGAAACAAGATCATTATACAAAATTATTTGTATGTTTATACATTTGCAATGAAAAATTTGAAGATGAAATTAAGAAACAATTCCATTTACAATAGCATCAAAAAGAATACAGTACTTAGTAACATTTGAAAGAATTGCAAGACTTGTACATTAAAAATATAAAACATTGTTGAAAGAAATGTATGAAAACCTCAATGAATTGAAACACATTCCATATACATGGATCAGAAGACTTAATATTTATTTTTTTTTAAGAAATTAGACCATTAGCATCTTATGAGGCTATTTTTTTAAAATTAATTAATTAATTAATTTTATTTATTTATAGGCTGCATTGGGTCTTTGTTGCTGCACATGGGCTTTCTCTAGTTGCTGAGAATGGGGGCTACTGTTCATTGTGGCGCACAGGCTTCTCCTTGTGGCTTTGCTTGTGGTGGAGCACAGGCCCTAGGTGCGTGGGCTTCAATAGTTGTGGCACATGGGCTCAATAGTTGTGGCTCATGGGCTCTAGAGCACAGGCTCAATAGTTGTGGCACACAGGCTTAGGTGCTCCATGGCATGTGGAATCTTCCCAGAGCAAGGCTCGAACCCGTGTCCCCTGCATTGGCAGGCATTTCTTTACCACTGCACCACCTGGGAAGTCCCCAGAAGACTTAATATTTTTAAGAAGGCAATCTTGCCAAAGCGATCTACAGATTTATCACCGTCCCTATGAAAATCCAAGTTGCTTTTATTGCAGAAATTGAGAAGTTGATCATATCCACATGGAAATGTAAGATACCCAGAGCATCCAAAACAATCTTGGAACAAAAACAAAGTCTGATGACTTATACTCCCCAATTTCAAAAGTTAGTACAAAGCTACAATATTCAAGAGTCTAGATGTAAAAATCAATGAAATAGAATTGAGTCTAGGAATAAGCACTTAAATTCATGGTCAGTCAGAGCCAAGACAATCCAACAGGAAAAGAACAGTCTTCTCAACAAATGGTGCTCAGACATATGGATACTCACAAGCAAAGAAAGAATTTGCACCTCTACCTCATACCATATCCAAAAATCAACTCAAAAGGGACCATAGACCTAAATGTATGGGCTAGAACTATCAAACTCCTGGAAGAAAGCGTAGGTGTAAATCTTTGTGCTTTTGGGTTGGGCAATAGTATCTTAGCTATGACACCTAAAGCACAAGCAACAAGAGGAAAATTGCACTTAATCATTTTGATGCACACTCTTCAGAAAGTGAAAATATAACCTGTGGAATGGGATAAAATGTTTGCAAATTATATATCTGATAAGAAACTTGTATCCATAATATATTTTAAAATTCTTATAAGTTAACATTATAACCCAATTAAACAATGGGTACAGGATTTGAACAGCTGTTTCTCCAAAGAAGATATGCAAATGGCCAATAAGCACATGAAAAGAAGCTCGACATTAGGGAATGTAAATCAAAATATAATAAGATACCACCTCACATCCTCTGGGATCACTAAAATAAAAAAGACAGGTAATAACAAATGTTAATGAGGATGTGGAGAAATTGGAACACATTCATTGTTGGCAGAAATATAAAATGGTGCTGCCACTTTGCAAAATAGTTTGGCAGTTCTTCAAAATGTTCAACATACGGTTACCATGTGACTCAGAAGTTCTACTCCCAGACACATACCCAACAAAATTAACAGCACAAAAACCTGTACACCAGTGTTCATAGCAATGTTATTCATAATAGCTAAGGAGTGGAAACAACCCAAATATCCATGAACGGATAAATGGACAAAATATGGTCTATCCACACAATGGAGTACTATTGGGCCACTAAAAGGAAAGAAGTACTCTCAGCACATATTACAGCACAGATGAACTTTGAAATCATTATACTAAGTCAAAGAAGTTGGCCACAAAAGGCTGCGTATTGCATGGAGTTTATATGGAATCTCTACAGTAAGCAAATCCATAGAAACAAAGTAGTTTAGTGGTTGTCAGGGGCTGGGGAACAGAGGGATGGAGTGTGACGGTTAATGCACATGAGGCTTCTTTTGGGGGTGATGAAAATGACCTGATATTAGACAGAGGTGATGGACGCCCAGCTCTATGCATATACTAAAAGCCACTGAATTGTACACTTTTAGAAGGAAGAATTTTATGGTGCATGAATTATATTTCACTAAAGCTTTCTTAAAAATAAGACTATATGAGAGTACCTAAATGCAGAGGTTTAAAAATTATGCTGAATTAGTCAAAACTGGCTGAGGTTGGAGAGTTGGAACCACACCCAGCGGCCTACCTGGCACTCTCCCAAGAACTGAAGATAAAATCTTTGAACCTGCAGCACACCAGAGCAGCTAGCCTTCTGGCTTCACAATGGTTTTACCATTTCCCTAGAGATGATCAAGTGTTGGTAATAGACTAAGGACGAGGACTGAGTTAGACTAATTGTACCCAAGGACAGGAAATAACATCTCCTGCCCATTCTTGGGTCAGGGGTTTGGGAAGCACCTCAGCTCCCAGAGTGTAACCCAGCTTCCTGCCAAGGAAGAAGCCAGAGATCCTGCCACCACTGATTAGAAGCTCAGGGCTAATTAGACATGGGTGGCAACTTGGTGCTCATGGGAAAATCATGGTGAGCATCATGCAGGGGACTGCTCCCGAGAGGTTGCAGTGGCCTCAGGTGCTCGTGGAACTGGGCTCCCTGGCTGGGGTGGCACAGGGCTCCTCTCTTGGTTTATCTCCGTGGCTGTAACATGACAGCCCCGCCAGCCACTCATCATTATTAATGGCCCATTCATTTGCTTGGGATCCTGGGAGTCTTCAAAACAGCGAAAATGCAGTACTATCTTTAAAGAAGCTGAGATGTGGGTCACAGAATGTTCCAGCTCAGTGTTTCTCAAACTTGAGTCTCCCTCAGAGTCACTGACAGGCACAGATTGCTAGGGCCCGCCTCTGGGGTTTCTGAATCAGTGGATGTGGGCCAGACACCCCACCACCTTGCCAGCCACTCACATGCTTTTTTCTTTCCCTTCTCCTCCTTTCTCTTCTTTAACTTTTCTTCCATTTCTTTCTGGCTTTATAAATGATCTTTGTCTCTGTTTCCCCATCCTGTACGTTGCCTTCACGACGTTTTAAATCTAATCCTTTAATTTAAACGTTACTTCTGGAAAATATCTTTTTATGTGGCCCATTTTGCACATGACAGAGGAAAATATTAATCGTATCTTCTCAAAAATGATCACCTTGTTTGTCCTGAAGCCAAGGATGTGTGATGCATCTCAGGATGCTTGGGATCAAAGGACGGTCTTTTTCCAGACATCATTTCTTTACTTGATATAAAAACTTTGGAATCAGAATAAAGTAAAAGTAGTTTCTTGGAAATGATGCCGTGATTATTCCACACACTCAGCTAAACTTAGGTGATAAGAGGGGTGTTGGTTTTCCTGCTTTTTCCTGTTCAAACTGCTCTGACAAAAAAGAGCCTCTGGGAGATTGGGGGAGAACGGATACATGTATATGTGTGGCCGAGTCGCTTTTCGGTGCACCTGAAACTATCACAACATTGTTAATTGGCTGCACTCCAATATAAGATAAAACGTTTAAAGGAAAAAGATGCATATTAGGATTGGAAACATGAGGGCTAAGGGCCCTATAGCAATAACCCTTCAGCCTGAGTGAAATACAGCTTGCTAATAATTCCTGTACTATGGGAATCCTGAAAAATTTTTTTTAACAAATCCAATCATCACCCCCAAATGTATCTTTTTTTTAAACAAACTTTTCATACACTAAATTAGTAAATGTGCATATATGTTAAGATCCACTTAAAAAACCTACACAAAAGTAATTTGGCTTTTGACCCGCAACTTAGAAATTTTTATTTTAAGAACTTTAAAACATTCATCTTTTTATGAAATCAACATGTTCGCTGTTCTACATGTTTAGTGCACTATAGAGACGTGTTAGGGGAAAAATAATTATCTGACCATATTAATTGTTGAAATCTATAAATACCTGTGCTTTGTTATAATACAGATAATGGAGTAAAGTAGTATTTAAAGAGATTAAATTTTGCTGTTCCCCCGTAACCCGTCCCCCCAAAAAAAAAGCCTCTGGAAACAGAGTCCTAGACTTCCTTGTAAAGTTGAACAATGCTTTTTCTCTTTCTTTCTCTTTAAATGCTTCAAGTGAGCATGGCATCAATGGGGCTATCTTCAGAGAGATCGTGCTGGGAGATGTTGAATATAGTTGCCTCGTTGGTGCAAGTGAGAGCTGAGAGTCCAGGCTGTAAGACTGGCTGGGTACTTTCAGAGATGGTTAGAGTTTGTCAGTGTTTTCTAACAACTCACCATGTACTGGAAGTGGGGCTTTGCACGTGAAGGGCCACTTCCTCTCAGGAACTGCAGCCGAGGTTGGGGTTTGGACCTGTGCCAGTTTTGTGAGAGCACAGGAGTGATGTCAGAGCACCAGGAGCCCTGGGGGTGGGGGTGGGGGGCTCCCTTGCCTGGGACGGTGAGTCGGCACATGACAGCTCAGGGCGGCAATCGCTGACTGGCATCTGAGGACATCTCGTCCTGCTCTGGACTCCCCGATGTTCGGCTGCTGCATCAGGAGAGTAAGCTTCATGCGCTGACTCATTTCCACACTTTTGAGAACACTTTCTTTGAGTGGGTGTTTGGAAAGAAAATGCAAATAGATTTAAGTTTCCTATCCGTCAGCTGCTGACTCGGACTGACAGTACCTAGAATAAAATCTTTTTTTTTTTTCTCTTGGGGAGCCCCCTTCTCCTCTGATGGATGCTGTGTTCCGCAAAGTACTGGGGGTATTACTTGGACGGAGTGACATCACCTTGTGTGTAATCCTACTAGGTCCTTTTTTAATAAAATAGCTAGAAGGTCTGAGTGGTCAAGAGTAACCTCTGAGTAAATCTTGACACCTGTAGATATGGGCTCCTCCATCCCAGTCTGCTCTGGTCCAGTGTCTGATGCAAGTTTCGAAACAGTTCAATAGATCTAAGCACCTCTAATGATTCACTTAAGGCTTTTCTTTAAGCACCTAAAACTATAGTTACTAGTTATCTAAAAACAACCACAATAGAGGCTGGTGCTTTGTAGAAATAGAAATCTGAATATATACTTTAACCAAATATTAATATATTAAATTAATATCTTATAATTTTAATTAATTATATACATTTTATATATGTACATATATAAAAATGAATATTTTGTTTTGACCTTGCTACTTAGCTTTGTGGTCTTGGCCAGGGTCTCCTTGAGACTCTAAATCTCAGTTTCCTTGTTGGCAAACGTAAGATTTAGCAGCTGTAACATGTGGCTCAAATGAGAAAAGCCATGTAAAAACTTAAGCTGAAAAGCCCATTTAAATGAAGCCCGATTAAATTAAATACAGTTATATAAAAGTGATAGCTATGGAAAAGTGCACTTATCACAGACAACTCAGTGAGTTTTCACAAAATCAGTTTTGGGAATATGCTGTCATTTTTTTGTCCAGTGTACTGCTGAAGAGCATAGGTAGTTTCTAGTCTGGGGTACCATGTATAGAGTTGCTATGCATATCTTGTCTTTTAATGAACATTTCTACACTTTTCCGTTGGTCATAAGCCCAGGAGTGAAATTCCCGGCGGGGGAGGATATGCGTATGTTTCTGGGTGGTAGGTAGTAGTAGATACTGCCTCACCGTTTCTCAAGGTGGTTTTACTCATACGTACTCCCAGCAGGAGTGTTGGAGAGCAGCTCCATTTGCTTGAGATCTTCACAATATTTGGTATTTTCTCTCTTTGCCACCATTCTGGTATTTTCTCTCTTTTTTACTATTCTGGTAGGTGTGTCCTGGTATCTCATTCTGGTTTAAATTGCATTTCCCTGATGGCTAATGAAGTTGAACATTTAAAAAACATTTATTGCCATTTAAATAGTCTCTTTTATTAGGTATCTGTTCAATCTTTCGTTCATGTTTCTGTTGTCATTTGTATTTTTCTTATTGACTTGCAGGAGTTTTGATGTGTTCTGGATAAGATTGCTTTGTCAGATGTGTCGATTGCAAACCCCTTCTTCAGCTCTGTGATTGGCTTTTCACTCTACTGATGGAATGGATGAACCTATCTTTTTTTTTTTTTTTAAGATTTATTGTATTTATTTATTTATTTTGGCTGCTTCGTGTCTTCGTTGCTGCACATGGGATTTCTCTAGTTGCGGTGAGCAGGAGCTACTCTTCGTTGTGGTGAGTGGCTTCTCTTGTTGCAGATCACGGGCTCTAGGCATGTGGGCTTCAGTAGTTGTGGCACACGGGCTTAGTTGCTCCATGGCATGTGGGATCTTCTCAGACCAGGGCTTGAAGCCGTGTCCCCTGCATTGGCAGGTGGATTCTTAACCACTGCGCAACCAGGGAAGCCCAAATGAATCTTGATTTATCAATATTGTTTCTTTTTTTGGTTCGAATATTTTCTGTCCTGTTTAATAAATCTTCACCTACTCCCAAGTCATGAAGATTTTCTTCTACCTTTTCCTGAAAAGGCTTTATTGTTTTACCTTTCACATTTAGATTAGCAGTCCCTCTACAAATGATTTTTGCATATGGTGTTAGGTGGTGGTTCCAGGTCTGATGCTATTTTTTCCATTCGATTGTTGAAACAATTCATTTGTAGGAAAGAAAGCCCTTTTCCCACTTGACTTCAGTGTCATTTTGGCGTAATTCAGTAATGGTGTGTGAAGGCATCTCTTTCTGGAATATCCGTTCTGTTCATTGGTCAGATTATCTATCCTTGCACTGATACGATGCCATCCTAATTACTATAGCATTAAAATAAGACTTGCTATCTGGTAGGGTAAGTCCTCCAGATTTATTCTTTAAGGTTGTCGTGGCTACCCTCTGTACTTTATATTTTCATATGAATTTTAGAATCACCTGTCAATTCCTACAAAAACCCTACAGAGATTTTGACTGGGATTGCTTTGAATTTATAAATACATTTGGGAAGAACTGACAGATTTACAATACTGGCATACCTCATTTTATTGTACTTTGCTTTATCGTGGTTTGCAGATTCTGTGTTTGTTTTTTTTTTAAACAAATTGATGGTTTGTGGCAATTCTGTAATGAACTATTCTATTGGCACCATTTTTCTAACAGGATTTGCTCACTCCATGTCTCTGTGTCACATTTTGATAATCATCACAACATTGCAAACTTTTTCTTTATTATTATGTTTGTTCTGGTGATTTGTGATCAGTGATCTTTGATGTTACTATTGTAATTGTTTTCGGGTGCCAGGAATGGTGACCAATTAAGCCAGTGAACTTAACTGATAAATGTTGTGTGTGTTCTGACTGCTCCACTGACTGGCCGTTCCCCCATCTCTCTCCCTCTCCTCAGCCCTCCCTGCTCCCTGAGACACAGCAGTATTGAAATTAGGCTAATTAATAACCCTATGATGGCCTCTAAGTGTTCAAGTGAAAGGAAGAGCTGCACATCTCTCACTTTAAATCAAAAGCTAAAAAGGATTCGTTTCGTTTAACGAGGAAGGCATGTCTGAAATCTAGGCTTCTTGCACCAAAGTTAGCAGAGCTGTGATTGCAAAGGAAAAGCTAAGTTGAAGGAAATTAAAAGTGCTACTTCAGTGAACACACAAATGATAAGAAAGTCACACAGCCTTATTGCTGATATGGAGAAAGTTTTAGTGGTCTGGATAGAAGATTAAACCAACCACAACGTTGTCTTATGCCAAAGCCTAATCCAGAGCAAAGTCCTGCCTCTTGAATTCTATGCAGGCAGAGAGAGATGCAGAAGCTGCAGAAGAAGAGTCTGAAGCTGGCAGGTATTAATTCATGGGATTTAAGGAAAGAAGCCGTAGTCACAACATCAGAGTGCAAAGTGAAGCAGCACGTGCTGATGTAGAAGCTGCAGCAAGTTACCGAGAGAATCTAGCTGAGATAATTAATGAAGGTGGCTATATTAAACAACAGATTTTCAAAGTAGGTTAAACAGCCTTATTTTGGAAGAAGATGCCATCTAGAACTTCCTTAGCTAGAGAGAAAGCTGACTTCAAAGCTTCAGAGCATAGGCTGACTCTCTTGTTAGGGGCTAATGCAGCTGGTAACTTTAAGCTGAAGCCAGTGGTCATTTGCCAGTCTGAAAATCCTAGGACCCTTAAGAATTATGCTAAATTTACTCTGCCTGTGCTCTATAAATGAAACAACTAAACTTGGATGACAGCACATCTGTTTCCAACTAGGCTTACTGAATATTTGAAGCCCACTATTGAGGCCTATCTCTCAGAAAAAGAGATTTCTTTCAAAATATTACTGCTCATTGGTAATGCACCTGGTCACCCAAGAGCTCTCATGGAGATGTACAAAGAGATTAGTGTTGTTTTTCATGCCGGCTAACGCAAAATCCATTCTCCAGCCCATCGATCAAAGAGTAATTTTGACTTTCAAGTCTTATCAAAGAAATACATTTCAAAAGGTTGCAGCTGCCACAAGTAGTGATTCCTCTGATGGGTCTGGGCAAAGTCAGTTGAAAACCTCTGGAAAGGATTCACCATTCTAGGTGCCATTCAGAACATCCATGGTTCATGGGAAGAGGTTGTTGACTTAAAAACATGTACAACGTGAGAGTGGCGAGTTAAGTTTTATTTGGGGCAAATTAAGGACAGCAGCCTGGGAGACAGCATCCCAGATAGCTCTTTGAAACTGTTCCAAAGAGGTAGGGGGGAAGGTCTGTAGACATGGTTAATAGAAGGTTTCTGCTAGTCTCGTGCAGGTTAGTCACCAGGAGCAGTCGTCACCGTGAAGGATTTCAGTGTTTTTCTAGATATGAGGAGATACAAGAATTGCGCCCATAAAATTGGCTCCTGAAAATACCTGACTATCTAAAGGCCTGTTCTGCCAGTTTTTCCCAGAGCACAGAGGGCCTCATTTCAGCTCTCCACCCTGAACACCTTTCAGGGGGGCGTTGGCAGTCAGTAGCTGTGGCAGCACATGACTTCATCTTTGTAGAGGGAGATGGCAAATGCCAATGGTGAGTGCCAATTGCAGTTGACAAGGTCAAAAGGTCAACATTCACAGGAGTCTGGAAGAAGTTGATTCCCTCCCTCATGGATGACTTTGAAGGGTTCGAGACTACATGTCAGAAGGCGTGGTAGAAATAGCAAGCGAACTAGAAGTAGTAGTGGAACCTGAAAATGTGACTGAAGTGCTGCAATCTCAGGATAAAACTTGAATGGATGAGGAGTCGATTTTTACGGGTGAGCAAAGAAAGTGGTTTCTTGAGATGGAATCTACCCCTGGTGAAGATGCTGTGAAGATTGTTGAAATGACCACAAAGGATGAGAATAAACTTTAAGAAGTAGGCAGCGTTTGAGAGGATTAGCTTTAATTTTGAAAGAAGTTCTACTGTGGGTACAATGTTATCAAACAGCATTGCAGGCTACAGAGAAATTGTTTGTGAAATGAAGTCAATCGATGTGGCAAGCTTCGTTTTTGTCTTATTTTAAGAAATTGCCAGCGCCACCCCAGCCTTCAGCAACTACCACCCTGACCAGTCAGCAGCACCAACATCAAGGCAAGACCCTCCACCAGCAAAAAGATTACCGCTCGTTGAAGGCTCAGTTGATGGTTAGCATTTTTTAGCAGTAAAGTTAATGTAACATTGATTTTTAGACATAATGCTATTGCATAATCATACTTAATAGGCTACAATATGGTGTAAACATAACTTTAATATGCACTGGGAGACAAAAAAAATTCGTGTGACTTGCTTTATTGTAATATTAGTTTTATTGCGATCGTCTGGAACCGAATCTGCAATATCTCTGAGGTATGCATGTGCTGAGTCTATCAATTTTTGAAGACTATATTTTTTAATTTCTCTTGGCAATTTTTGTGATTTTTCAGTGCAGAGAACCTGCATGTTTATTGATATTAGGTTTGCTTTTAGATGATTGCTATTTTAATGAGATTATACATGATGTCATTAAAAAAATTCATTTACTGCTTATTTGTTGATTGATTATACATAGACTTTTTGAGTATGTCTCACAGGTCTCATATGCTCTTTTTATTGTTATTAAAAAATCTATGCATTAGTCTAAACTAATATTTTCTGTTAAAATTGTCTGCCATTTCACTAACACTTTGCTCTGCTGTATTTAATCAGTTACCTCATCAATTACATTTGTAATTTCAACTATCATAGTTTTTAGTTTTAGACTGTCTTTTGGATTACCTTTCATAGATTCCCCTTCTTTGTTGATATGCTTTATCCTTTTACCTACTTAGCCCATATTTTTCTCCATCTTTTTTTTTTTAGTTGTGGCGCACGGGCTTAGTTGCTCCGCGGCATGTGGGATCTTCTTGGAGCAGGGATCGAACCCATGTCCCCTGCATTGGCAGGCAGATTCTCAACCACTGCGCCACCTAGGAAGCCCCATCTCCATCTTTTTGATATTAATCACAGTTATTTTTACAGTCCTCAACTGCTAAGCATAATTTCTTGACCATCTGTGAGTTGATTCTACTGTCTGCTTTTTTTCTTGAATATTGGTCCTCTTGCCTCTTTAGTAAGTTTTTACTTTTGCCAGCCAATGTGCATAAGAGGCTCAGGTAATGTTATTATTTATCAAGGGTGTTCCCTCTTTTTTCTATTAGGCAGATGAAATGTATAAACTCAATCCAGGCAGATTTGCAGTTTTAGAGGCAGGTTGGACCTGTGTCACGGTTAATGCTTTTCTGGGCCTTTTGTAGAGAGCCTGTGGATCTCTGTTTCCCTGGTCCTGAAAAATTGTGAGAGATCCAGGCATGCTCCCCAGAGACTCACAGCCCGGCTCTCCAGTGTTCTGTCCCTAGAGATGAAAAATCTGGCAAATGTCTTGAGGGGAAAATAGGTTACGAGCATGAGACAGGCCCTGTCTGTTGGGGAGGCTTTGACTTGTAATTACTTCAAGACTTCAGGAGATTTCTCTCTGCCTTTGAAAAGCTTTCAGCCTTCTTCCGCAGCTACCTACCCTAGCCAGGCCTCAGCAAAGGTCTCGTTTTGCAATTGGCCTTGTGTTGGAGAGCCTCAAGCTTCTCATCTGTCAGAGTTGCCCCACATACTGATGAAAAACTTTGCTGGTTTCTCCTTTCCCAGCCTCATCCTCTGTCTGAGCTAAGCTCAGTTCTCAGCTTGCTGTCAGAATTGGTAAATGTCCGAAAAAAAATGTCTGGCAGTTATAAGTTGGTATTGTAATTATTCTCTCTTCTCTGAAATTTTTTTCCCTACTCTTTATTGCTTTCACAGCTCTCTGATGCTTTTAAAAATACAGCTTCTTACATTTATTCACATTACGGCAGTGATACGGCAAGATCTAGCGCATCTTTTATCTAGTACATCTTCCCCAGAAGCAGAAGTTCTTGGCAATCTTATCTCGAGATCCATTTCCTAACTGGTTCTATAAACCCATGTTGCTCAGGGTTCCTAAACCAAACTTTTTTTGTGTGTGTGTGGTTTTCTTCTTCATTTCTTCATTAAGGAGATAAATAACATTTTGGCCTGTGCTAAAAATAACACTGAAAATTCTACTTGCACACCACATACGAACTCAGGTAACAGAGCGCGAGGAAGCGTGTTTGCAATACTAGTTCCTCTAGAAGTGGATCTCTTGTTCATTAAATGTGGAGCTTATGTGCATATCAGGGTGGATGAGAGGGAAGAAGAGGAGGCTGAAGTCCAAGCGAAGGCCTGAGAGAGTGGGGGTCCAGGGCAAGATGGTGTTCCGCTCCCCAGTTCCAGGACTATGATTTTTTGCAGGCAAAGAGTGTTTTGTCAATAGGCTAGTATTTATTCAGGATCAAGTGAAGTTTTGCTAAGATTCGCTTAGAAAAGGAAACTACCCAGAAAGGGAGAGAACGCTGTACTTAAACCAAAGCTTCATACAGATATTGCCTAGAATAAGTGCATTTTGGAATGAGAGCAGTTTTGAAACAAGACGCTGAGTGTTAATTGGTTTCCATCTTTTGTTTTCTAAAAGGTTGACGAGAAAATAATATTTGGTGTGATGGACTTCTTCGTGATTCAAGTAACTCAAGGTAGAAACTTTGTCTGTATTTAGGGTCCTGTGGTTCAAACTTTCCAGGTGGTGATTAAAGGTGGAGAAGGGAGGGGGTTGTGAGGGGAGGGTCGAATGAAAACGAGAAAAAGAGCCATCATTTTAAGAGACAGAAAAGAAAACACCATCAATCTAACTTATCTTATTGAGGAAGCGAGCAAAACCCTGTAAACCCTTGTGCAACAAAACAAAATGAAAATGAACAAAACTAACAAACAACACACCTAAAGCCTTGTGCGAGATCACAGATGCTCTATGTAGAACAACTGACCAACTTCAGGTTTGCCACTCAGTTACCTAGAAAAAGCTATTAACTGATTGCTACCAAAATTTTAGAAATTTCTGTGTTGCTGGACATTTAGGAATTTAGGAAGTGACAGCGTGCAGTACTACCTCAGAGGTAACAATATAGGACTTGGCCCCATGAATGTGGGTCACTGTGTCTGTGTGTGAGAAGATGCTGCATTTATACTTAAAATTATAAAGTGGACACAACTCTTACACTTGCTTGATTTCCAAAGAAACAGCTATTAAGGCCCAGCAATGGAGCTATGTAGAAGCATATTTCCCAGAATAAATATTTTATTTAGCAAAGTGATAGCAGATAGTTCTCTCATATGCATGTGCACGTGCACACACACACACACAAATTGATCAACGGAATAGAATAAAGTCAAAAATAGAGGTGCACATATGGATAACTGATTTCTGACAAAGTTTAAAAAGGCAATGGAGACAGATTGGTTTTTTCAACAAATGGGGCTGGAACAATTGTTCATTCATATGCAACATAAAAGCACACCCCCCACCCCCCAAAACCTTTGACCCATATTTCACACCATCCACAAAAATTGTCTCAAAATGGATTATAGAACTAAATGTAAAAAGAGAGCAAAAGAGAAACATTGGTGATCTTAGGTCAGGCAAAGATATATGTGACTAAAGCAAAATCCATAAAAGAAAAAGTTGATTAAATTGGGCTTCATCAAAATTTTAAAAATCTCCTGCTCTTCTAAAGACACTCAAGAGAATGAAAAGACAAGCCACAGGAAACACTGGCCAATCTTATACCTGATAAAGGACCAGAATATACAAAGAACTCTCAAGATGCAATAATAAGAAAACAATCCCATTTAAAAATAGGCAAGCAATGTAAACGGACGCTTCATCCAAGAAGATGTAAGAATGGAAAATAAGCACATGACAAGCTGCTCAACATCATTAGTCCCCAAGGAAATATCTGTTAGAACGGCCGAAAGGGAAAAGACCAACCATACCAAGTGTTGATGAGAATGTGGAGGAAACAGAACTCTCAAATACTGCTGGTGGGCATGTGAAATGGTACAAACACTTTGGGAAACAGTTTGGTAGTTTTCCCCAAAGTTCAAGATGTCCCTACTACCTGATTCAGACATTTCAGTCCAAAGTATTTGCCCAAGAGAAAGGGAAGCCCACAGACACTTGGACACAAATGTCCAGTGCAGTTTTACTTGTAATAGCCCCAAACTGGAAATGCTCCAAATTTCCGGCAGCAACTGAATGAGTAATCCAACAATGGCACCTCCATACAATGAAATACCACTCAGCACCAAAAAGCAACCAACTATCCATACACACACGATGTAGAGGAATCGTAAAATAATTATGCAGAGTGACAAATGACAGACAAAAAGAGCATGTACTGTATGATTCCATTCATACAAAATTCTGGAAAATGAGAACTAATCATTAGTAACAGAAATGCCAGATCAGTGGTGTTCCGGCAGGGGCAGGAGGGATGAGTTACAAAGGAGTGGGAGAAAATGTTAGGGGTGATGGATATATTCATTCTCTTGATTTCAGTGATGATCTCAGAGGCTTACGCATCTCTCAAAACTTAACGAATTTTCCACTTCACAGCAGTTTCCCAAGAATTTAGCCTTTGAACTTTACTCTTTCCCTCCACTGCAGTGTCCTTTCTTATTGCTGTCTCACGAACCAGGTATTTTTTCTGAAAGTCACATATGTACAGTTCTTGCACAGTAGTAGTGATGATGCCACTTTTTACAGTGATAATGGGGGAAAAACACACAACCTTATTTCTGTCGTGGCAAAAAGAGGTTGCAGGGATGATAAAGAAAGAGGGCAAGGAAGCCAACTTCTCCATTAAGGAGAAAAATTCCACTTGTTTATAAATTCTGTTTCATCCGATGATGTTTCACTACAACATGGTTTTCTTTTTCTTCGAAAACAAGAAGACAAGAGAGGGGTGTTGATTATGTTTTCATTTTTATTTAAAAAAATTTTTTAAAGATATTTTTGATGTGGACCATTTTTAAAGTCTTTATTGAATTTGTTACAGTATTGCTTCTGTTTTATGTTTTGTTTTTTTTTGGCCACGAGGGCTGTGAGATCTTAGTTCCCTGACCAGGGATTGAATCTACACCTCCCGCATTGGGAGGCAAAGTCTTAACCACTGGACCACCAGAGAAGTCCCCATGTGTTTTCATTTTTAAATGACAAAATACTTGGAGTTGATAGTGGAATAAGGTCATGTATAAAGGACTTAAGCTAAAAAACCTGCACCCTTAACAGGTCAATCTGCTCACAGCCTCTTGTCCGGACCGTAGTTAGCTGGCCTCAGCCATACCACGAGGGAGGTGGTGAAATCTGGGGGACACGTATGCATTTAATGAGCGTAAATTGCCTCTGCCTCGTCCTCTCGGTGTGGGCTTCTTTCTGGGCCCTTTATTCTGTTCCTGGTCTGTTTGTATATCCTCACACCAACTCTTTAGTTGCTATAGCTTTATAATACGTTTTGGTGTTTGCTTTATGCAAGTGCCTTAATCTGATTTCCTTTTCCAGTATTTTTAAGAAAAGCTATTTTTGGCCCTATCTCTTCCGTTTATTTAAAACCAGCCTACAAATTTCCATAAACACTCCTGTAGGATTAAATCGTTAACGCTCTTCATCAGTTTGGGGAGGACTGGAATTTTTTGTGATTACTGTTTCTTTATTAATTTACTTCAGTTTTCTTTAAGGTGGTCCATTAAACTCGTATGATTTTTGTCTACAAAGGTATTGCTTATATTTTTGACATGCTTATTTGACGAGTTTGTTTGACATCTATCAGTGGAAATTTTTTGAGGCCCATTTCCAGTGTCTTGCCCTAGGGAGTCTTTACATTTCCCTCCGCCAGGTGACTTAGGACTACTTTAAATTGCCTAGTGGCTTTCAGAGCATATAAAAGTGTGAAATCAGGCTCTAACCCCCCACGAAGTTTGTGCCAGGCGGCACGTATTTTCATGGAAGATGATAATTCTTCATCAGCCTTCACCTAGAAACAAGACTGAGACAATCACTTTTCTCTGCTTTTTGCCTCTGGGGTTGTCTTTTATGAGTTCATACTCCTAGAAAGTTTTAATCCTTTGTGAGTTCTATCTTTATGTGTGAGATGTTTTTAATCTTACTTCATCCTGTATGGTTTAAATCTTTGTCCTCAGTTTATTAGCAGAGAGTTTCCTGAGTCCATTTGGTGGAATTCCAAATTTCCAATTTGGTCATTGGCTTTTTAAAAAATTTTTTTTATAAATTTATTTATTTATTTATTGGCTGTGTTGGGTCTTCATTGCTGCATGCGGGCTTTCTCTAGTTGCAGAGAGCGGGGGCTACTCTTTGTTGTGGTGTGCGGGTTCCTTGTTGAGGTGACTTCTCTTGTTGCAGAGCTCAGGCTCTAGGCACATGGGCTTCAGTAGTTGCAGCACATGGGCTCAATAGTTGTGGCTCACAGGCTCTAAAGAGCAGGCTCAATAGTTGTGGCACACGGGCTTAGTTGCTCCACGGCATGTGGGATCTTCCTGGAGCAGGGATGGAACCCATGTCCCCTGCACTGGCAGGCAGATTCCTAACCACTGTGCCACCTAGGAAGTCCCCATTGGCTTTTCATATAAGCCGTTAAATACATCAATATTTGCATACAGGCATATAATTTATATTATATATGATTATATATATAATTTCAACTTCCTACATAGAAAATGTTAATGATGACTGAACAAATAGTCTCTTTTCTTCCCACCTCTCTAGAAGAAAGATTTTTAAGGTAAAATTGAGTCAATATTCACTGGCAATTTAAAGAATCAAAGCAATGATGAAAATGAAAGTTATGATGCCTGTATGGACGGGGTGAGGGGGAGTTAATACTTGTGCCTGGTGATGAGAATTTGCGGGACGTGTGGGTGTGGAGTGAGTCTGGTGGAGGGGGGAGCCGGAAGGGGTGCTCAGGTAGCCAAGTTGATTTTGTGCTGATCTGCCCCTCCCCCACTAACATTGGCCATACATCTCCCACATCCTCAGGACAGGATTCTGGCCCACATCCTGCTGTCTTTGACTGCAGGGTTCCTGAAAGCAGGGTTTTCTGAGCTGTAGTCTCAGGCCAGTGCAGCACTTGACACCAGTTTGCAATAGCGGGGTGTTGAACAACCACAGGGTGAAGTGTCCAGTGGGCAGGTAAACTTGTCCTGAGCTGGGACAGGAGCCTGGGCTGCAGATGCAATAGCACCCATCCTTCCAGCGGGGGAGGGTTGAGGCAAAGTGGTGGGTGAAGAGCCTCACTTGACTTGACAGCTGTGATTCCTGGGGAGCCTTGGTAGCTAGAAGTTAGGAGGAGGACGAGGATTCAGAATACGGGAGAAATGTTCAGAGGTAGAAATAAAACTAGGGTAGAGGGAGACTATTCACTGAGTCAAATGTTCCCAAAGGAAAATTTTGTTTTAATTGTTTTTAGTGGCACATTATTTTTTATCAAAGAACAAGGAAAGTTACAGATAACTAAATAATTATATATACTGGGCACTGTTCAAAGAAATGCTTTACATGTATTTTCTCACTTAAGATTTTCCATAACACAGTGAAGAACAAATAAATATTGTTGCTATTTTATAGATGAAAAACCAGGGCACAGAGAGGTTAAGAAACTTGCTCAGGGCCACACAGCTGGTAAAAGGTAGAGCTGGGCTGTTTGCCTAGAGTCTGGCCTCAGAACAATGAGCTCACATCCTAAGCACAGGCCTGAGAAGTAAATGAATCATAGTCTCTGAATTTCGCAGAACCTCTTTTTGGATCGTTGCACCCCGTGCTTGCCTTACAGAACAGGGTGGCGGGTGTGGGGAGAGGAGCCCTGTGGACAGCTCATGACTGTTGGCGTCCGGACTGCAGTTAGATCCCAGATTTCTCATTCCAGGTAAGGGCCTTTCCTCTCTGGGCGATAGAAAGGGGAGAAGATCATGAGAATAGCTTCTACAGAAGCATCCCTTTAGACAACAAGCACTCAGATTTCAGAGGCAGATGGAGGGGCATCAGAAAGAATGACTTGAAAGGAAACACCATCACTTAGATCAACTTTTGGGAACGTGATTAGTGAGAATTCCTACGCAGTGAGGGGACCGGGGATGAAGTAAGGAGATTGAACTGACTTTTAAGGAGAGCTATTTCTTATGAAAGAACAGGGTTGTCATTGAGTAAAAAGCCGAGTAGAGCCTCCCAAGCCTTTTGTGAACCCATAGCTATGTCTAGAGCTTTTTATGATTTCTATAACTGAAACCAGATTTGCAGTAAGCTGGAATATTAATATGTTTTTTTGCTCATGAAATCTTCATCTAGGAGGATATAGGTCTAATAAATATGGAAAATGACACTTTCTGGCCACACACACACCCCCCTACCAACACACTGGATGATAATTGCTGTTAAATTGAAGCAAATCAACATGCTCTGTTGATCTCCTTGCACTGGTTGCAGTGGTGCTTGTGGGTCCTTTGAGCATCAGCTACAGAAGAGGCAGGAGCGCGTGTTCCATTTGTGGTCACTGAGTCTGTAACGTCATTTTCTATAGATTTTAAAGTTTCTATTAGAAAGAATGCATACCTTTGGTAAAATACCTATAGCATGCAGAAAAATATAACAAAGAAGTCAACACTGTATTATCAACAATTCCTTCCTTTCCAAACAACCACCATGAGTGCCATGGAGGTGTCGTTCATCCAGACTTTAATTTTTTTATTTTTTATTGAAGTATAGTTAATTTACAATGTTGTGTTAGTTTCAAGTGTTCAGCAAAGTGATTCAGTTATACGTGTGTGTGTGTGTGTGTGTTTCAGATTCTCTTACATTATAGGTTATTACAAAATATTGAGTAGAGTTCCCTGTGCTATACAGTAAGTCCTTGTTGATTATCTGTTTTAAATATAGTAGTGTGTATATGTTAATCCCAAACTCCTAATTTATCCCTTCCCTCCTTTCCCCTCAGTCAGACTTTTAACACATAGTGTGTGGATAAAATCTTTTAAAATGTAAAACGAAAACCATAGAGAGAGTCAAGACTGTGAAAAAGGGGTAATGTGTCAGAATAGGAGGTGATATGCAGCCTCTGGCACTAAAAAATGATAGTTAGAAAAACCATGTAACAGTATAAAAAACCACTGTGGTGTAATGTTAAAACAAGATTACAAAGACATATGTGCCTAAAAAAAAAAAGAATAGATGGAAATATTACAAAATGCCAACAGTGATGGGAATTTGGTGGCAAGATCATGAAGAATGTCTTTTCTTTTTTCCTTCCTATCTTCTATATTGTGGTTATATTTTTTTATAACAAAATATTTTAAAAATCTGTACTAATTGGAATGTTTTGAACCTTCCTACAAACTTAGTGATGCTAGTTAACTTGTGTCAAAGAATAACCAAAATCAGTGTTTTCATGTAAAATTTAATGACACAATAAGTCAGGCATATTTATTGGGTGTGACTCATATTTAGTACTTGACACATGGTAAATATATCATCTTACCTTATTAAAAACAACGACGACTTCCTTGCTCACTGGAAGAACTGAAAACGGCACCCAAAGTTCACAGAAATACACAGCGAGGCACTGTGGATGGGGTAATCAGGAAAGGTGTTGAGGTTTGCAGATCTGAATTCTAGTTTTGGATTTGTCCCTACTGGCCCTAGTTTCCTGTTTCAGCACGAGAAGAGTGAGAAAATGCGCTGCTCGGCATGTTGATTTGCCATTGGGGCAAAACAAAACAACACAAAACCCATAACCTGAATGCAAAATCAGAGGACCAAGTAGAGGTGGAAGGAGAGATGCCTGCTAGATGCTCATGTCCACCCAGGTGGCCTCTGTTTGAGCACTTCTGGGATGGGGCAACACACCCTCTGTGGATTTGACCTACTTCACTGCTGAGAAGAGGCAGGAGTTACAAAGATCTTTCTTAAATGGGCTTCCAGAACGTTCTATCCCATTGTCCTAGTTCCACCTCTGGGGTAGGGTCTGGGGTATGAAGAGTGAGCGCCCTCCCTTGTATGAGAAGTTAGGCTTCTACCAGAGCAGCTGAACATGCAGTGTCCCATCACACTTAGGGTTCACAGAGGACATCTTAGTCAATCAAGACCCTGACATTTGTTTTGTCTTGTCCTCCACCCAGGCTTTTGTTTTTTGTGTGCCTTGTCCTGTACTTACAAAATGAGGTTTGGGAATTGAGAACAGGACTTTAGATTTGTCTCTGCTGCCTTTCATATTGTTAGATTTGGCCCATGGTTCCATCTTCATGGGATCTTTTGGGATCCTGCTTTGCTCACTCTATGAATTCAAAGTCTGTTTTAAGTCTCGGTCTCCCATCACGTGGTGAGCTGTGCCCTTATGTTGTAAGAACTCGCTCTGCAGTTCCCCGTTCCCCTCCCAATCTCTGGCTTGGGTATGTGGCCCTCTCTTGTCCTGTATTCATGGCTCCTGGCAATATTATCAGGATCCACTTCCACACTCTCTGGTTATTTTTGCCAATGCTCACTTAGTAATTTTTTTTTTTTTGGCTTCAGATTTTCAGTTTTGCTTTTTAATCTTGAATTTGCTTTTTTGGCAAGGGAAAATATATTCCTTCCAAGCATCCCTACCTCCTCTGCTCTTGACTTGCTACAGCTGGAGGTTGACCATGAACTTGTCCGCACCCGGCCTAGCTTCCCCTTTCCTGGGAGGGACCAAGTATGGTGCCTCCACTGGTGACCCTTCTTCAGATGAACCCATTTGTCATGGAGTGTGGGTGTTTAGGCAAGTATCCAGCTCTACTGACTGCATCCTGCATCTGGCTCACAAGAAAGAGGTTTGACATGCTTTCATGAAGTCCTGATTCATCACGGTTGCATTCTTCTGCCTAATCTCCTCATCTGTAACCCCCTCAAACAGAAGACTCAGTGAGCTTCTCCAGAACTGGCTCACTCTCAGTCAATTCATGCTTCCTCTTAGCGATCATGGCTTCGTGAAGCGCTAAAGACGATCACTGTGATAATTCACCTGGAGTCCTTCCTGTTCACTGATCGGAGCTTGCACAACCCCCCAGACACAGTGATGGCTGTGGGAGCTGTCTGGAGGCAGGGAGCATTAGGAGTTAAGTATTAAGTATCGTCCTAAGAGGCTTGGTAGGAAGCTGGAAGACAGAGTGTGACTTAGTGGTATGGGAGAGTCATGGAGATGATCTGATCTGTTTACGTGTCATTGCCTGGAACAGGAGTGAAGTCAGTCAGATGCTCCCAGGGCATAACCACAAAGGTCACAGGCGGCCATTGGGCCTGGCGTGCTAACTCTCTAGCCGAGAGGACAAGGGTTAAACTAACAACATGTGTCCCTGGGAGGCACTTCAGAGAACATTCAGACCCGTGCTCCTCACACTGTACCGTGCACACGAGTCACATGGGGAATCTTATTAAAATGCTGATTCTGATTCAGTCGTTCTGGGGTGGGGCCTGAGATTCTGCATTTTTAGCACGTTTGCTGATGGTGCCCCTGCTGGCCTGTGGCCACACAGGGTATAGCAAAGATTTAGATGATACTGTATTTCTTTTCCAGATGTAGAAACTGAAGTCCAGAGAGGTGAAGTGATTTCCCCAAAGCCACATCCGTGAGGTTAGAGTAGCCTCTTTCACCCAGGTCTCCTGGGGCCCAGGTCAGTGTCTGTTTAATTACAAAATTAGGTATCAAATTGTTGGACCTAATAAAACAGGGTTTCTTAAGGACCCACAGTATGTGGCAGGAGAGGCAGGGTCAGATTCTAGGTGTGGACATGCTGCCTGAAAGCACACACGCATGCACATGCATGCACATGCACATTGTACATGTATCTTCACATCCTCCTTTCTCCTCAGTTATGACGTGTAGGAAACACATGGAGCCCACGGGTTACAGTCATATTAAAGATGTTCTTAAAAGTAGATCATTCTGCATGTGTAAACTTTTCCATAAAAATATTCTGGGAAAATATGAGTTATTTCTGACCTATTAATACAGGTCAGAAGTACAGATGTTCTGGAGTCCGGCAGAGACCATGTCATTGATAAACTCTTGTCATAATGACGTCTTCTGAGAGTTTTCATGGTAAAAGCTCCAGGCTTGGCTTAGTGAGTGCTGTGCTTCATCCTTTGCAAAGGACCCTGGAGTTTGGAGGTTTTCCATGAACTTCTGGTATTGAATTTTTATTGCCAACTATGACTATTTGTTTTCCCTGAACTCTGTTGGGGGGTACTAAGCAACTTAAAGCCCAGGCAGGAGAGTGTGTGTGTGTGTGTGTGTGTGTGTGTGTGTGTGTGTGTGTCTGTCTGTCTGTCTCCTTGCTGAGAAGCGGAAATGAGGAAGGGAGACGTTGTCTGGAGTAGAAAAGAGCATCAGAAAAATCCTGGAAACAAAACCTTTCCTCTCCGCTAAATGTTCAGTAAAGATAAACTGATTAGGGAAGATTTGGGTCACAAGCTCCTATTTTAGGAGGCGAATACCTACAGTGGGTTAAGGCTGTTAGTGTCTTGTCCTTGGCCTCCCCATCAACTGGGTAGTAACTTTCTTGGGGACAAAAGCTGGGTCTTCCTGATCTTTTTGTTGTTGTTCTTCCAAAGAGCATGGAGAGGGTCTTGCGCCCAGTGAGAACCAGAAGCATCTCTTCAGTGAAATATCATTCATCCTCCAGCATTAGTAGCAGCTGGCCAGCAGCATGGACAGTACTAGTGTGTTTCTAAGGATCTAACCGCTCAGACCCGCAGGGCTGCCCCTAGAGCTGGGAGTAGCCTCAGCTACTCCGCATTGGAGGAAGCGTGGAAAGCTCCCCCAACCCCGACCTTTGAGGGTATCTCAGCTGTTTCAGTGAGGTCATATTTTTACCAGTCCATTGATGCACCAAATGGCCTAGGTCTGGTGAATACTCACATGACAGGTAGGTTAAAAGTGTCATCAAAACCTCTACAGGAATGTTGCCTTAACCTCAAGACCATTCTGCTTATTCCTAATGGTGAAAGACCTGTCCACGGCTCAGGTGGAAACATTTGTTCTCTCAATTAAATCTCATTAGTCTACTAATTAATCACAGCTACTTGTAATTACCTAGCACAGGAAGGCATTCTGGAAGGCCTTCTGGAAAAACTAACGAGAAGGGTGAGGAAACTGTACTCTCCCCAAGTACATTCTTCCTGTTCCCAAATATTGAAAATAGCACTGGTCCCTGGAAAGACTCAAAGAGCAAGGCCAGGCTGGGCTCCACCCGGGCTCCACCTTGCCTGGCTGAGGGAATCTTGGGGAAAGTACTTACCTTTTCCATGCCTCAACTGCCTTCTCTGTAAAATGGGCTTAAATAATTTAAAGTTCCTAGAAAAACGCCTGACACATAATGAGTGACCATTCTCGCTGTCTCTGTTTTTATTATGGAGAAAAGACGAGGATTCAGAGCAGAGAGCATCACCCCAGGATGCAGTAGGGGGTAGGCGTGAGTGAACCGTGGTGAAGATCAGAAGGGCGGGGAGGCAGGAGAGGAGAGGGAGTGTTGTGCGTGTTGGGGCATCACATTCAAGAGGAGAAGGGAGATGGCAGGGTGGTGGCTGCAGAGCACTCGCCAGCACAGATTTGACTGTTGTCTTCTGGAGTCACTGGTGGCCCTTCCGGGTTGGTGCAGGGGGTTCTTTTAAAGGGCAGTGGGGACAAGACTGAAAGGTATGCGGAGGTAGCTGCCAGAGGGCCTTGGATGCCGGGGTAGAGCTTTGGCCATTTTGGTCCTTGTGCTGCAGACTTTGAGTAGGGCTCTGATAGGCGGGACCCCTGCTGTGTTGAGACCTTGAATCTGGATGTGGAACACAGGAGGGGCTGTGAGAGAGAAACAGAGGAGGGATTCGGCAGCACCTTCTCTTGTGGCTACGGCCCTGTCTCCCCAGATTCTCCCTGCCCTGCTGCATCTTGAACCCAGGGGTGACCACTGGGTCTCCTTGCCTCCAGAGTGCTGAGAAGAGATCCCTGCAGTGCCCCCAGGGCACATGGCAGGGGCAGTGGGCAAATTAGGAAGAGGCCCAGCATCTGAAATATGCAAAGATCTAAATGAAGGGTCCTGCAGCATCGCCAGGAGCTCACATCTGTGGATGGCGTTACAAGAAGGATCCAGAGCTTGGCAGAAGAGGGAGGAGGTGGAAGACCCCAGGCCTGACCTTGACTGGTGCAGACTTTGATGACAGGAACTGTGACAGACTGGACGTCTGTGGGCCAGCCTTGCCTGGGTTTACAGCTCAGTCATTTGAGAAGAGAGACACAGCCTGTGAACTGTTAGGAGTGAATGTTCAGTGGAGAGCATAGTATTTCGAAAGGGCTTGGCACGTTTTCTGAATGCTTCTGGCTGTCTGCCGGGCTCTGAGTTTCCTGTTCATAGTTCCCCACATGTGTCACAGCTGAGGATTAAAGTCCTAACAGGCATCACCAGAGCCCACTTTCTCCTTTCTCTCGGCCTCCTCACAGTTTGGTCTCCTGACAAGATATGAGACATCCCTCTCCTGTGCACGGACCAGACCCAAAGCTCATTGGAGAAAGAAAAGCACAATTAGCAGCTCCATCCAGGGCTGACTTTGAGATGCACTTTTGTTTTTAATAACCACCGTCAACTCAGCGGCCTCCAACCCTGGGAAAGAAACCCGTGGGGCCAGCCGTTCCCAAAGCCTCCAGCCATGAGGAAGGGAGACGGTAAGATGATTGATTTGCACTGTGGTTTTCGTTTCTGTATTTTTTTCCTCCTTTTCTCTTTGTTTACTTATACACTGATGAAGTATTTAGGAGGACAAGTGGAATCTGGTAAAAATGACAATGTCATGTTGTTTGTTGAAACAAAATTCGAAGGATTTCTTGGAGTTAAGTGGCTCTGTAGGCGTATTTAACCCTAAGTGTGTCTGTGAGCCCAAAAAATCACCTGTGATTACATATGTTTTATTCTATGGAAGATTCAGTATGAAATATGTGGGAGATATAATTTATTGACTATATACTACCCATAAGCCATCAATAGTTTTGTGGCTTTTGGTAAATCACGAGGTTTAAGTAAAGGATATCGTGAAGCCCTTTTAAAATGCTGTAGCTGATGTTAGAATGAAGACTTGTGACTTTCCTTTATGCTTCTACAGTTCTAGAAGGGCATAATCTGGGCCCGTGTTTGGCTGAAGGCCTTGCGTTACTGTAAACAGACATCACTGATTGCATTTAAAATAATAATATATTGTATTAGCAGCACTTGGGCATGCTTCCTTCCACAAGGGCTTACAATGGAAACTTAAAAGCTTGAGCATGTTTTTGTTGTTGTTGTTGTTGTTGTTGCTGCTGTTTGTTTGCTTTTATTTTTATTGGACTCTGGAAACTTGGTCCCTTTGCTGGCCCCATGGAGTTACTCAGACACCAGGACTGGCTATCACCCCTAGAGCCGAGGCCTATGTAAGTCAGGGAGCCTTGGTCAGCCATTAATGAATTAAGCATGCTTTTTCAGAGACTTTGCAAATGTTACACCTGGAGTTGTATGGGAAACTGTAGGCTCTCAGGGGATGGCCAACATTGCCTTGTATTTCTATTGGACACCCTTGACCTCCATACGTCCTATAATAGTGTCGTCATGTGAAAGAATAAGAAAATGGGACAGAATCTGAGATATTAAAGACAGGAAGGAAGAAAACAAAAATGAGGTTAACCATTCAATTCAATTCAACTTAAAACTCCCTCTTGCTCTTATGGCAGATGCGACTTTGCACTGTGGCTGTGAGGGTGTGAAGGGCTGGATGGTGGGAAGGACATTTCAAAAGGTGCGGCGAGGGACTAGCTGGTTTGATGAATCACTGTGTCTACCCACCGGCGACTGGAGGCCACCATGTGTGCTGGGAGGGTGGGGGGAAATCTGTGCTCACTGGAAATGTGTGGATAGTTGGGGAAAGGCAGGACACGTGCTGTGTGCAAGAGGTAGGGACACTTCTCGAGACGAATTTGATCTTCCTAATAGTGGTGATGAATTTTATTTTTATTTCTGTATTTACAAATGTATTTTTTTAGAGTTTCTTCAACATTTATTCCAATTTGGCTTTGTATTATTATACTTTTAATACTTTTTCACAGTCAAAAGTTCACTTATGTATTAGCATATTTTATTTTTAAAAAAATTTTTTGTTGGAGTATAGTTGATGTACATTTCTGCTGTACAGCAAAGTGAATCAGTTATACATAGGTATCCACTCTTTTTTAGATTCTTTTCCCATATGGGCCGTTATAGAGTATTAAGTACAGTTCCCTGTGCTTTACAGTAGGTTCTTATTATCAATTTTACATAGAGTGGTGTGTATATGTCAGTCTTAGTCTCCCAATTTATCCCTCCCCTCTTTGCCCCCTGGTAACCATAGGTTTGTTTTCTACATCTGTGACTCTACTTCTGTTTAGTAAATAAGTTCATTTGTACCTAACTATTTTTTTAGATTCCACATATAAGCAATGTCATATGATAAAGACGTATTTTTTACTGAAGTATAGTTGATTCACAAAGTTCAGGGGTACAGCAAAGTGATTCAATTATAGATAAAATATCTGTTCTTTTTAAGATTTTTTTTATTATTGATTATTATAAGATATTGAATATAGTTCCCTGTGCTATAAAATAGGTCTTTGTTGTTTATCTACTTTATATATAGTAATGTGTATACATTAGTCCCAAATTCCCAGTTCATCCCTCCCCCCTTTCCCCTTTGGTAGCCATAAATTTGTTTTCTATGTAAGTGAGTCTCTTTCTGTTTCATAAATAAGTTCCTTTGTATCATTTTTTAGATTCCACATGTCAGTGATATATGATATTTGTCTCTGTCTGACTTACTTCACATGGTGTGATAATCTCTAGGTCCATCCTTGTTGCTGCAAATGGCATTATTTCATTCTTTTTATGGCTGAGTAATATTCCATTGTATAAATATACCACATCATCTTTATCCATTCATCTGTTAGTGAGTAGTGATGAATTTTAAAAGATGGTTATGGCCTATATACTCAACATTCAGTTTTTAATCTTTAACGCACAAACCTTTTTGGGCACTGTTAACTTGCTGAGGAGAGAAACTCCACAGGTAAGGTCATGGAGTTGCTAAGATCTACTTCTAAAATATAACCTTTAAAAAGGTACACAGACAGCACATGCTCAAGGTCAAGAATAAAATAAAAAAAGAATACATAGAGATAAGTGAAAAAGATGAAACATAAAAACCTAACATTGTGAGATAAATACTGTTCGTATTTTGGTGGGGATGGTTTTCTCTGAACACACTTTCATTTTGGAAAAAGCATGCTTGGATTGTACATGCTGTTTTATCAGCTGCTCTTCCCTTTCAGCAATATGTTGTGAGCATCTTGCCGTGCTAATGAATTTCTTCCTACAAAAGCTTCTTAATTGCATTACGCAGATGATTTGTTAAATCATGTTGGTATACTTGATTTTTTTCTTTTCTATTATTAACATTCCCCAAACTATCATTCTTGTAGGGAAACTTATGCATCTCTTCCTGATTTTTTCCCTTGGAATAAATTCCCAGAGGTCAAAGGGCATGGGCGTGTCTGAAGCTCTTGATTCTGTTACTAAATTCATCTAGGAAAGTGCTCTTCATGTACACTCCCTCCAGCACTGTATGAACACCCTATTCTCACACTTTCACCAGCATTGGGTTTTGTACTTTTTTTTTTTTTTTAAGTGTACTCATCTGATAACTGGCAAAGAGTTATTTTGCTTAATTTACTTTAACGACACTTTTTGTGAAACCTTCCGGCTTCCCATTTTGCCCCTTTGGGTCCAGCTTCTTGTCTTTTTTTGGGTTACATTATCAAATCAGTCCTCTCTCACAGGAACTTGCCAACCTAATTTCTGAGGCCTTTGACCTCGTTTGATGTCTCTCAGAAAGTCCGCCCAGAGTGTGGGGGAGTCGAATGCTTTTGCTCTGACTCTTTACGGTTTGAACAACCGAGGGCAAACTTCAGTCTTTATGATTTTTATCTCCTTCTTCTCTATAAAATTTAGAGATAAGGACCAACTTTCTACCCCACCACATGATCGTACTGGGAACATAAAGAGAAGCGCTAGAGGAATGTTCTTTAAATAGAAATAAGGTAAAAATACCCAATGGTACGAGTACTATTGTTAATATGAGGTTTATTTATAGCCTTACCTTATACAGTATCTAGTTTTTGGAGAGCTGTGTGCTGACATTTTGACAAGGTCTTCTAATTGTAAACTTGGAAAGTTGTGTGTTACAGCATATTTCTTGGTTCTTAGAGTCAGTAGCACATGGACCTACTTTAGATTAAAAACGGGTTTTATTTTGTTTCTTATTTATCTCATCTGCACACGGGATAACATGCCATTCTTCTCATATCGCATTGTCACCATCCACTTGCTTTGCTCTGAGCCTCAGTGAGAGCCTCTGAAAGGCAGGGGCTAGTTTCATGCGTTTCTCTCTCCCCAGCGCCTGGTTTGGGGTCTGACACCCTGTAGGGGCTCCATAAACGTTTCTCTCATGAGTCAGCAGAAGGGAGCTAGGAACATTTCTACCCAACTCAGCAGGGAAATGAATATCCCCAAGGGAATGAAAGAGGGTTTAAAAATGGAGCTTTATTTGGGGCATGTTGATTGTTTTTTTGGTTAGTTTAGTGTGGTCTGGTTTCTGTTTCTATTGAGTAAAGCTTTAAAGCTCTTAATGGTTGTTAAGCAAATGAATACAAACCAGGGGTAGAACCAGGAAAACGGAGATCGCAGCTTTTGTAAGTGCAAGTCCCATGGAATTGGCATGAGTATGGAAAGCTTTACAGGGGGTCCAGAGTTTCACTCTGACCCTCAGCTCAGTGGTCGGCTGTTGAAATCGGGATCAGATGCACGTTTAGCAATGGTTTGAACCTGGTATTGGATAAGTAATGATGACGGCAAATGATTAATAGAGCCCATGTGGTTGTAAGTGCCCTGTGTATGAGGTAGTCCTTATTATTCTCTTACTTTGCAGATTAAGAAGACACAGTCTCAATTCTGGAGAAAATAAATGAATAAAACACAAACACATAGTTTGTGTGCTTTTGAATGGACAACACACAATTAAAAAGGCTTTAAGAAGGTTATTCAGGGAAGTCTTTCCCTCTTTCTCACCAATAGGTTGACAGTTTCTTCCACCTCTTTGACACTGTATTAGTCAGGGTTCTGTCTCTGAAGAACAAATAGGATACCGATATGTATGTAGATATATCAATATATAGGTACCGATATAGCTATAGCAATCTCCTATGGGTTATATATGTGTCTATCTATCTGTCTATCTAGGAAGAGACTTATTATAAGGTATGGATTGGCTCATGCTATGATGGAGGCTTGAGAAGTCCCAGGATCTGCTATCTATAAGCTGTAGACCTAGGAAAGCAGATGGTGTAGTTAGAAGGTGAGAGCCAGAGAGCAATGGTCCGGACCCCTCTCCAGTCTGAAGGCCTAAGAACCAGGAGTGCCAAGGGCAGGAGTAGGTTGACGTCCTAGCTCAAGTTGTCAGGCAGAGTTAATTCAACCTTCCTCTGCCTTTTTTGCTCTATTCAGGCCCCCAAAGGATTGGATGAAGCCCATCCACACCAGGGAGGGCCATTTGCTTTACTCAGTTCACAAGTTCAGGTGCTAGTCTCTTTCAGAAACACCCTCCCAGTCATCTGGGCATCCCACCACCCATTCCAGTTGACACACGAAATTAACCATCACACATGCCAACAATGTACACTCTTCTGTACCCGGTTCCAAATCTGCATCTAATGAGCTGCCTTTTAACCTTACGCTGACTTTTAAGTTGTTTGCAGTCTTTTGCTGTTACAACCAATGTTGCCTGCCATGAATAACAAACAGCCGTGCCTGTATCATTTTGCAGAGGTGCTAGCAAGCATATTTGTTGGCTGGATTCCTAGAAGTGGCGCTACTGGATTCAAGGGCGTGTGCATTTGTGATTTGATATGTATTTCAAAATTGTCCACTCACCTCCCCGTCAGGTTATAACAATTAACACCTCTGCCAGGAATGCTTGAGAGAATGTTTCCCCATGTGCCTGCCAACACAGTATACCAGCAAACTGTGGTTTCTTTTGTTTGTTTTGTTTTGTTTTTTAGCTTTGGTGATCCTTTTGGGGGAAAAGATTAACGCAGTGTGTTTTTGAATTTTTCATATATCATATCATAACTGAGACTTTATGACTGAGACTTTTTTAGATGATTTTTTTCTTGTTTTAAACATTTTTAGTAGAGTATAGTTGCTTTACAATGTTGTGTTAGTTTCAGGTGTACAGCAAAATGAATCAGTTATAGATATACTTATATCCACTCTTTTTTATATTCTATTCTCATATAGTTCATTACAGAGTATTGATAGAGTTTCCTGTGCTATACAGTAGGTCCTTTTTAGTTGTCTGTTTTATATATAGTATTCTGTGTATATCAGTCCCAATTTCCCAATTTATCCTCCCACCCCATCCCTGGTAATCATGTTTGTTTTCTACATCCATGATTCTACGTCTGTTTTGTAAATAAGTGCAATCGAAACACTTTTTTTTAAAAAAGATTCCACATATAAATGATATCATATGATATTTGTCTCTCTGTCTGACTTATTTCACTCAGTATGGCAATCTCTAGGTCCATCCGTGTTGCCGCAAATGGCATTATTTCATTCTTTTTTATGGCTGAGTCATATTCCATTGTTTGTATGTACCACGTTGTCTTTATCCATTCCTCTGTTGATGAGCATTTAGGTTGCTTCCATGTCCTGGCTATGGCAAATAGTGCTGCAATGACTATTGGGGTGCATACATCTTTTTGAATTAAGGTTTTCTCCACGTACATGCCCAGGAGTGGGATTGCTGGGTCATATGGTAGTTCTATTTAGACTTTATTGTTTAAGAGCAGTTTTAAGTTCACAGCAAAATTGAGGGGAAGGTACAGAGATTTCCCATATACGCCCTGCCCCTCACGTGGATAACCTGCTCCATTATCAACCCCCTCCCCAGAGGGGTACATTCGTTACAAATGGTGAACCTCACTGACGCACCATCACCCAAAGCCCATAGTTTACCTTGGGGTCCACTCGGTGTTGTGCATTCTGTGTTTTTAGGCAAATACAGAATGACATGTATCCATCATTATAGTCTCCTACAGAGTATTTTCACTGCCCTAAAAGTCCTCTGTGCTCTGCCTGTCCATCCCTCCTCCCACCCACCCCTGTCAACCACTGATCTTTTTACTGTCTCCATAGTTTCACCTCTTCAGAGTGTCATATGGTTGGAATCACACATTATGCAGCCTTTTCATATTGGCTTCTTTCACTTAAGATTATGCATTGAAGGTTTCTCCATGTCTCTTCATGGCTTGATAGTTCATTTCTCTTTAGCATATTCCATTGTCTGGATGGACGACAGTCGATTTATCCATTCACCTGCTGAATGGTATCTTGATTGCTTCCAAGTTGTGACAGTAATTAATAAAGCTTCTGTAAACATCCATGTGCAGGTTTTTGTGTGGATATAAGTTTTCAACTCTTTTGGGTAAATATCAAGCAGCGTGATTGCAGGATTGTATGGTAAGAGTATGTTTAGTTTTGTACGAAACTGTCAGACTGTCTTCCAAAGTGGCTGCACCTTTTTGCCTCCCCAACAGCAGTGACCGAAGGTTCCTGTCAGCTTTGTGGATTTTGGCCATTCTAATAGGTGTGTAGTAGCACCGAGATTGTTTTAAAACTGGCTGTGATCATAACGATTGGTTTTTGAGCCTTGTGGGTGTCCAGCCATGGGATGAGACAGTGGGGCAGGGCAGTCTGCCTACTGCTACTTTCAAGGGCCACACAGAGGGGCTGGGCAGTAGCACGAGCGGAGTGTGTGATTTGCATCGTGAAAGATACAGACAGCTGCTGAGATGGTGGCTAAGGGGCTGGGTCTACATCACCTGGTGATGCGGGGTGCTTGTTAGGAAGGGTGAGATCCGAGGCAGAGGGAACAGCAGCATTTGAGCCCTGTGGTGGGGCAGAAGGAGGTCTGTGCGTGGGGGCCGTGTGAGTGGGAGGGAGCTTGGAGATGGAGGTGGGGCCAGATCACGGTGGTGGAGACAGAGGTGGGGCCATGGTAAGGAGTGTGAGTTTTATTCTGGATTTCCCATTCGCAGTCTGGGGAGATGGTGCCAGTGTGTAGAGTCTTACCCCCCAGACCACGCGTGCTCGCCTGTGTGGTATTCGGGAGACCCAGTCCCTATGCCCAAGCACCAGGGGACGTTGTTGTATTTACTATAAGAGGTGGTGGCAGGGTGGACATTTCCACGGGGCTGGCACGCAGGACCCTGCTCTCTCTGGCCCAGCCCTGAATTCTTGGATGTGTGACAAGCGACAGGTGCTTTGCCAGAACATAGCCATGGAGACATTCCACAGAAACACACTCTAACTCTCCAGAACGAAACTTGGTGTACAAAGGGCGTTCTTGCTCATCGTATGCTCAGCTAAATTAACTGAGGGTTTTGAGAAATGGTTCTTGAGTGCCCTGTGGTGAGAGGAGGAGGAGGAGGAGAAGGAAGGGAAAACAGAGAGAGGAGGAAAGTGAGCAGCGGCTTACAGTCCAGTTTCGAGACAGACTCAAGTGTCTATGATCAAAAGGCAGGCAGGAGGGGGCAGTGAAGAGGTGCAGCCACTTCTGGTTCCAGATGAGAACTCGGGCCTTGCAGACCACCGCAGGGGCCTGCTTGGTGCTGGGAAGCCTGCAGGGGCTGGAGCTTCCTATACATCCTTCTCTGGAGGTGCAGGTAGGGTGTTCATTCTGTCTTTAGAGGTGAAGAATCAAGAGCTTTCCTCAAGGCCACGGGGTGGGCTAAGGGTGGGGCTGAGACTGGCCCCTGACTCTGAGCTATCTGGGCGCCCAAATGGGGCAAAATTCCTCAGACTCATCAACGGAGAAGGTCTGGAGAAGAGGCTGTCTCTCTACCCCACATCCTCTTTCACTCTGGCCCCTCTGGTTCTATTATTATGGGGCTGCTTGGCTTCCAAGCCTGTAGCATTGGCAGGGGCCTGCAGAAGGGCTGGACCACACCCTCAGGTGCCTGATGATAGGGCTCTAAGCCCAGAGATGCCTCCATCTTGTGAAGAAACCTAGGGGACAGAGGCCAAATATTGTTGGTCAGGCTCTCAGGCCCCTCTCTAGGGCACAAATGCTCATTTGTGGCCAGAGCAGAGTGGGGATTAGAACGCACGTGTGTGTGTGTGTGTGTGTGTCTAGGTGATGTGTCTGGGATGAAGGCTTCGGGAACTGCCAGCCCAGAAGATGTGTTCGAGCATGCGGGTTTTCATGGAGATAGGACCACCTGGGCTGGAAGTGTGATGGCTGGGACATCAGTTAACACCTCAGGGAGCTTTGCCTCCTGTTCCAGGGAGAAGAGGGCAGGGTTTGCTCCTGAGGAGAAGGGACTCCACAGGTGAGTTCCAGGTGCTCAACCCAGACAGAGTGGCCCAAACCAACCCAACATGGGGTGGGTTTGGGACTTGTCTAGAGAGAACAATAAAGAGGTAAAGGAGGCTGAAGGAATACTTACAAAGGAAGAGTCCAGAAATATACTTATAAAACTTGAACTGTATCTGTGCTAATCATAATTGAAATAAATATTTTAGGATTCATGGAGTTTTTAGGTTCTTGGATTTCCAATATCTGTGTTCAATCTGCCCATGACAGTGACTAAAATTTCAGTGAGAACATTAGCAAGTTTGATGTCTGAAGGCTTCAGACATTCACTGAATCAATGAAGAAATGAATGATGACATGCCTGTAGAACTAGGTGCTGGTGTGATTGTGTCTTTTGTGGAGGTTTGCGTTTTTTATCATTTGAGGGGAAATTATTAGAAGTGGACACACGTATACATTATCCTCTGTCTTTTTTCTAAAGATGCTGAACCTCTTGACAATGGCTGAGGTAAGCAGTGTTGCTTTTTTGACTGTATCCACTCAGTCACTTATGCCAACAATATATTCCAACATGGCTGCAAAACCCACACATTCCACAGCCATGAGTATGACCTCAATGACTGATGTGGTTTCCCTCATTCTATTCCTGGACTTAGTGAGAGGGTAGAACTTGACTGGAAATCATGGGACGACTTTCCTCAGACCTTTTATTACCTGGATTCCACTGGCAGACCCTTTGATCTCTTTGCTCTGGGCGGATTTGCTGCCGTCCTATCCCGGAGGGGCCAGCAGGGCTCTGCCTCCAGCTCCTGAATGACCAGGCTCAGCTGTCATCCAGCTCCTCTCGGCCACATCTGAGTGCTTTACAGGCATTACCTGTGCTCCGTACACAGGCTTTCCTGTTTTCAATGTGTCCCGAAGGAAGTTGGGGTGCAGAGCTAGCAGAGATGGCCGGGCACCATCTCCAGATGGTGGCAGATGAATGACAGAGTCCGGATTTGTACCTGGGTCAGTTGGGCCCCCAAACCTCTTCATGTATCATTGTGCTGAAATGATAACGGGATCCAAAGAAGGGAGATGCCAGTTGATGAACAGTTCTTTTTGAGGTGTATTATATTTGAACTCATATTTGTATGCGTGCTGAAGCTTTCAGAGTTCGTTCATATGAGGAACACGATTAAGGCTCCCTTCTACCATTTCTGATGGGAATTTATCATCCAAGCTGGCACACGTTACCATGTGCAAAGATTATTTTCTAGCCTTGGAAATGATCTGTAGATAATATTTAAGCTAAAACCAATATAATACATATAATAAAGTAAAAATTCAGCTATAATAGGAACTCAACAGATATTTCTCTGGAAGGATTAAACATGCCCTGCCTGAAAGAGGTGGGAGAAACCTGATTTCACAAATTGTGTTATCTATCTGTTAATGAATAATCTGTACATCAATAAGATAACAGATAACAAATGTTAATGAGTATGTGGAGAGAAGAGAACCCTTGTGCACTGTTGGTGGGAATGTAAATTGCTGTAGCCACTTTGGAAAACAGCATGGAGGTTCCTCAAAAAGTTAAAAACAGAACTACCATATGATCCAGCAATGCCACTTCTGGGTATATATTCAAAGGAAATGAAATCAGTATCTCAAAGATACTGCTTTGAGTATCTTCCATGCTCACTGCAGCGTTATTTATAATAGCCAAGATATGGAAACAGTCTAAGTGTTTGTCAACAGATGAATGGATAAAGATGTGGTATATACTGGACGTACAATAGAATATTATTCGGCCATGAGAAAGGAAATCCTGCCTTTTGCAAGAACATGGATGAAGCTTCAGGGTATTAAGCTAAGTGAGATAAACCAGACAGAGAAAGACAAGTACTATACGATATCACTTACATGTGGAATAAAAAATGAAAAGCTGAACTCAGAGAAACAGACAGTGAAGTGGTGTTTGCAGGGGCTGGGGAGTGAGAGAAATGGGGTCAAAACTTGTTATATATGTTTTCCATTTATAAGCTTAACAAACTTCTAGTTATAAGATGAGCAAGTTTGGGGATCAAATGTGCCGCATGGTGACTGTAGCTAATATATTGTACTACATACTTGAAAGTCGCTAAGAGAGTGGATCTTAAATGTTCTGACCACAAAAAAAGAAGTGGTAGTCTGTGATGGGATGGAGGTGTTAGCTAACACTATGGTGGTCATATCTGGCAGTATAAAAATGTATCAAATCAACACGCTGTCCACTTTACTTACACAATGTTGTATGTCAATTATATTTCAATGAAGCTGGGAAACAAACAAAATAATAACTTGTTAAACTGCATGCAAAAAATCACAGCATTTCTTTCCTGGAGAGAAAATATATGATTCTAGTCAGGGGTGATAGAATGGGTACTTTGACTTCTTGATTTAAAAAAATCTCATGTGATACTTGCCATGACAACCTTTTTTGAACAAATTTCCCTCAAGGTTTAATCACTTATCTAGATTAACACAGTGGGTTACTGAGCTGACTCATAAGGAGACAGAGAGGTTACATTTTTGCTACTGTGATAATGTGGGAAATTACACCCCACGTCCCTCACCACGCCTGACTATTTCTCATCAGCCTCGAACTCTGAGATTTATTTAACTGCAAGATTAGAGTTCTCAATTTTCTTTCCCAGTTGAAATGTTTAAGAAATGTAGGTAATGTGACATCGTATATAAAAACTAGGTTCATAGGAAAGAGAGAAAAGCTGAGGGTGGGGCAGAGGAGGGGTGGTGGAGACAGACACTTCCTTTAGTCTGGAACTGATGTCTGGATCATGAATTATTGCTTTAGGGAAAACTGCTGTGTGTGAATAAACCCCCGAAGCTGGACTGTCTTCCTCTGCCTGGACCTTGTCTGCCCAGTCAGTGTATAAAATGGTGTTGCTACATTAGGGGACCCACTCAGCTACATACAGGTAGAACAAACCTATGTGGAATATGATCACCCTCTATGATCTATGTCAGCGTTTGTCCATCTTGATTGCATGTTGGAGTCACCTGGGGAGCCTTAAGAACTACAGGTACCTGGGCCCCACCCCCAGAGGTTCTGATGGCATAGGTCTGAGATGCAGCCTGGGGAAAGGGATTTTTTTAAAAACCCAGATGCAGCTGGTATAATGCAGGCTGAGAACCACTGACCCGGGAAATAAACAGCCATAATTTCCGTAAATTGCCTAAGTCAACAAGAAGCTGGCTAGAGCAAAGCTGTCCTGAATGATTGCCAAATCCCTTTACTGGGGGAATTTAAGTCCATTTCCCAGAAAACTTTGTCCCTGAACGTGATCACAGGCTCTTTGTGTTGTCTGTGTGGTTTGAATTTTTTAAGGGATGGTAGGGGTAAGTAGTGTAAATGGAGCTGCTTTCATTTATTTGGCAAAGATCTAAACGTCTGCTCTGCTCAGGCCTTGGCCAGTCAGGGAAAGAGCTTACCTCTCAGCATCTGATGAATCTCAGGGAGAGAAGAACTCAGCCATACAGATTTTGGGGTGCTGGGGCCACCAGGGAGAAGGAGGTAAAGCTAAGGGCTCAGAGGAGGTGTAGATAGTCACCTGTTTCCCCTGGTTGGAGGGGTGAGAAAACCCTAGAACACCCTCTAAAAGGAGCGTACAGTATTGAGGATGGGCCTGGAAGGAGGAGGAGGAAGTCCTGAGCTTGAGGAGGAAGAAGGGTGACATTCTGGGCAGAAGGAACGAGGGAGCAATGGGGAAACTGGCAGGTCTGATTTTGTCTGATATTGTAGTAATGTGGGAAATTACACCCCACATCACTCACCACACTTGAATATGTCTCACGAACCTCGTATTCTGAGGTTTGAGTGCAAGGTCAGAGTTCTCAATTTTCCTTCCCAGTTGAAAAGTTTCAGAAATTTACTAAGACTGATTTTGAATTATCTCAGAGATAGGACAGATTGGTGGTTACCAGAGGCAGGGGGTGGGGAGGGATGAAATGGTTGAAGGGGTCAAAATGTACAAAGCGCCACTTATAAAATACATAAGTCCTGGGAAGTGATGTACAGTGTGATGACCATAGTTAAGAATATCTTCTTGTATATTTGAAAGTTGCTAAGAGATCTTACACATACTTATCACAGGAAAAGACATTTGTAACTGCGGGTAGGTTGGTTGTTCACTAGACTTATTGTGATCATTTTGAAATATACACAAATATTCAATCATTATGTGGTACCCCTGAAAGTAGACTGGTTTGTGATTTGACCTCAGCCGAGAAAAGCATCAAGGCGAGGAGGAGACCTTGTCAGAAAGATGGAGTTGAAGGAGGCAAGGTGGGTCTGGAATGAGAGCCCGTGGTCTGGGCTTCATCCAGGGGAGTGGGAGCCCTGTGGGGGTGGGTTCTGACTGCCAAAGCCTAAGCAAAGGGCAAGTAGGGGCTTGCCTAGCACTATTTATCCAGCTCACCTGTGTGCTTTAGAAGAAAAGTCTGCGTTGGTCTAACCATCTCATTTGACAAAGTGGGAAAAACACGCATGTAGGTTCCACACGTCAGTTTTGCATCCGCAAGGTGGGTGGGTGATTGCATTAGGGTGGTTCCCACTTTTCCTGGTTGCTGCCTTATTCATCTCTCCTTTTCTCTAGCTTTGAGCACTTCATTTATTCTTTCCCCAGTCCTCCTTCTGAGGGAGATACTGAAGAGCCTCCCACGTATATATCTTGCCATTTCCAGTGGTGACAGAGAAACTCTGAGTATAAAAAGATTCTCTGATCATTAAGAGCTTTGAAGGTTCTCACGGTATTTACTTCGTTTTTACCCACATTGGCACTTAAGTAATACGGTAACTGCTTGTTTAAAAATTCTTTCCACAATACAATAATAACATTGAAAGGTCAGCCAGGTTTCGGCACAAATGGCCAACATTCTTATGTCAAAGATGTTTCTGGATTAATTTTATTGCTTCTAAATGTTCTTCAGTGTTTTTTGAGAATTTTATTTATAGGAAAGTGCTGCTAGTGATTCCGTCTAAAAGGGGAGGAGAGAGAGAGAGCGATTTCCCTATAACTGAAATAGCTCTAAGTCCGATTTTGAATTATCTCAGAGGTAGAACAGATTGGTGGCTACCAGAGGCAGGGGGTGGGAAGGGGCGAAACGGGTGAAGGGGTCAAAATGTACAAAGTTCCAGTTATAAAATAAACAAGTCCCAGGATATCATATACAACATGGTAACCATAGTTAAGAATATTGTCTTGTATATTTGAAAGTTGCTAAGAGATCTTACACATTCTATCACAGGAAAAGACATTTGTAACTGCGGGTGGGATGGTTGTTCACCAGACTGATTGTGATCATTTCAAAATATATACAAATATTCAATCACTATGTTGTACACCTGAATCTAATATAACATGTCAATCACATTTCAATTTAAGATGTATTTATTTGCATTGTGTTGGACACAGAGGATCTCTCCCCTCCTCCCCCAACACACACACACACACACACACACGCACACAGGAGGATGTTCATTGTCCTGAAAACTCTTGGGTTCACTTTTTTTCCCACTGGAAGAAAAGGGTGAAATCACATTAGCAGACTTTCTATGCTTGGTCCTAGGTTTTCTATATGACAAGGCTAACATTTTTCTAGATAAAATTTGTGTATCTATGGTTTTTCAGTTCCGCTTCTTACTGTTCTCACATTAATTCATAATCCCATTGCAATATGTGTTTGACCTTGTTTGAAAAAATCTGATCATAAAGGAGAAAGGAAAAAAAAATCACTTTTTAAAGGCTTATTTGTGCATGAATCTTATCTCCTGACGTTGTCATGTATCTAAAATACTGAAAGGTCTTAATTTTACATATTGGGCAGTGTTGTCTCATATCTGCAGCTTTTCTCATCAAACCACAGGTCCAGTTTTGGACTGGGAAGGCATCCTTACTCCATGCTTGAAATCGTAACACCTTCCCTACCTATCTTTGGGAACCAAAAATAACAGCACAAAGCACCAACTATGTGCCCACTACAGCAATGAGCACTTTACCTGTATGTTCACCATCTTGGCCGGGGGGCTCTGGTTTCCCCACATGACAGATGGGGAACTGAGGCTGACGAAGCATAATTGGCATTCCATCGGTAGAGCTGGAGGCACCTTGAGCCTCTCCTGTCTATGATTTAATGCTGCTCATGGCATTCTCAGCACATACATAGTGACGCCCCCACCACGCACACTTATGGCACCCCAGCGCATATGTTAATCGCATCCTCAGCACATACATTAGTGGCATCCCCAGCACACGTTTGTGGCTTAGCTCTCCTGGTGACATCACAAAGTAAAGTGCCTGTGTATGTTACTGTTAATTACCTCCAACTTCTCAGATCTTTAAACAGCGGCCAGCGTTTCATTTCAGTCACTTCTACGCTCACAGAACCATCTTTGAGTATCCTAACTATCTTCTGGCATGTTCCCCGCTTCTTTCTTTGTTTAGGTGAATCTCACCTTGTTCCAAAAAGGACTTGAGGCAGCTTGTTGCTTGTTTAAATGTTTGTCCCAGTCTGTAGGGCCCCTTGGGGATGTGTGATACAGGTTTCTCAGAAAGAGCGCTTGTGTGTGGGAGACACTGCTGGGCAGAAAACATTTACTCTGAGCACTTGAGTTTCAAGAGTTACTCTCATTTATTCAGACCTTGAAAAAGTGCTAAAACTGCTACCTCCTGGGAGTTTTTCATCACAATCATGATAAAGAACGTGTTTGGAAAGTATCATGAAAAGAAACACATATATATATGTGTGTATATATACATACACACACACACACACACACACACACACACACACACACAATTCTTTTACAGTTGCTCAAAATAAGTATGCAGCTCAGCCAGCACCAAAGAACATTTGTCAGAGGGTGATGGTAAAAGCTGTAACTTCGTGCCATAGGTAGATTGGAATTTTCTTTCAATAATTCAAGCATACCTAGTTAAAACGTAAGCTCCTTATTGCACTTCAAAGATATGCCTTTGACCACAGAGGGTTTTTCCTCTCAAGACACTTTGTGCTGTCGTGCAAAGCTGGGATATTCACTATGGAAACCAAATTGCACTTCCTTTGATCCGCTAAAAGTTAGAAAACAAATTTCGCTCTGTCGGCAGGTTATTGTTTTAAATTTCACTGCATCAGACTAACTTCTGGAAAGGAAACCCCGATGACACAGTTGCATGATGTGATTGTAACATATACTGAAGCACCAGGTATTGAGAGAGACATGGGTACACGTGGTGCCAGGTGGCTCTCTCAGCCCTGCAAGGACAGAGTCTAGAGCATCTTAAAGAAATTACATAACGAGAGCAGACCCTGAGCTCTTGATTGTAGACAACTTTCGTGGTCATAAATTGCTCCTCAGAGCCTGTAGGGGCACCTGCAGGAACTCGGGACTCCCAGGGGTTGTCCTGAGGTAGCTCAGTAGGGACCCCCTCCCTCCGCCCAGGTCTCAAGGCTTTCGTTTTGTTCAGCACCTCCGTGCGGTCACCTTTCACCTGCCTGGTTGTCCTCACCAGCCTGCATCTCTGTCCTGGGGTCTTTTACATGAAGACATTTTAGCCCGGATAGTTGGATGTGTGTGTTGTGTGAGCATGTGTGTTGTGTGTGTCACGTGTGTGTTGTGTGTACGTGTATATTGTATACTGTGACTATTTTGTATATGTTGTGTGAGTGTGTGTTTTTTGTGCGTTGTGTGCATACGGTATGTTGTGTGACTGTCTTCTGTGTGTGTTGTGTGAGGGTGTATTATTTGTGTGTTGTGTTTGTTGTATGTGTATATGTTGTGTGTTATGCTTGTTGGGTGTGTGGTGTGAATGTGTGGCTGTTTGTGGTGTGCATGTTTTGTGTTTGCGCTGTGTGAATGTGTGTGTGAGTGACTATTCTGTGTGGTGTGCGGTGTGAGTGCAGGTTGTTTGTTGCGTGTGTTTTCTGTGTGGGTTGTGTGTGCTTTGTGAATGTCTTATGTGTTGTGTGTGTGAGTGTGTTGTGTGAGTATGCAGTGCCTGGCACACATTTCACTGGGTGTTTGGTAAACATTTGTTAAATGAAGGAAAGGACACAGTTTCAGCCCCGTGAAGCCCGTGGTGCATGCTCACAGGCTGGGCTGTCAGGTCCTCGAGGACACAGCCTGCCTTGTGTTCATCTTTCTGTCCTCAGGGTCCTTCAGAGAGAGGCAGCGCTGCACAAACAGGTGTAGGGGCGCCAGTGGGGATGGATAGCGTGTAGCTGGACATGGTTTTGCTCTCAGGCCCAGATTCCTTGAGGCAGACATTTATTTTCCAGGTTCGCATCTCACAATCCGTGTAAGTCCCTTCTTTACTGTCGTCACAGTTTACTGTATGTTCACCCCCTGCAGAACGTGGGCTCCACAGCAGGGCTTTTGTCTGATGGTTCAAGTACCTAGAATGCTGCCGGCAGGTAGTGTGGGCTCCATCAGGGTGTACTGGAGGAATACACACCGGGATCAATGTTTGGTCCTAGCATGCTTGGTCCAGGTCCAGGTTTTTAGCGCAGTGCAAGCATGACTATGTCTGTCACTGAGTCTATTTTAAGTCTCAGTAACTCTTGGGAAATGGCCTTTCAGGGCATCCCTCTCTGGCTCCCTCTGGTCCTCTCCCTCAGGTTGGTGCGGCGTCTGCAGGGGTTGTGGAGGGGGTCCCAGCCTGCCCCCTACCAGGGGAGATGTCTCTTCCTGCAGGCCGTGTGGTAGCCCCTGTCCTTGGGTCCTCGCAGCCTCCTGTGTGTCAGCTGTGGTGGGACAGGTCTCACCGAGTGTGGGCCATGAAGCTGTCGGTGCCAACAGCCACGGGCCTTGCCATTGCCCCAGGTGTGAGGCCCCCAGACTCCAGCCCCTTGGTCCCAGGGACACTCAAGTGGCTTCACTCACTCTGCTGGTGCCAGCTTCCAGGCTCTGGGATCCTCCTGTGCCCATTTGTCTGGGAGCTGGGTCTCACTTTATACCCACCTCTCTGGGGGAATCACCACCTCCTGGGATGCCCCAGGGGAGGAGGCCACCAGCCCAGTGACCATAGTTTCTATCCCTCCTTCCAGACTTGACCGTCAGAGCCTAGCTCTGCTTCCTCTTTTTCTCTTTCTGCAGACTCTTTGCATCAGCCACGGGCCGTTCCTCCCCAGGCTGGGTAGAAGGCCTCCCTGTCCTAGTCCAGCCAGGCTCAGTCTCTGGAGAGGGGGTCCACTTTTGCTCCACGACTCTTGAGAAGTAAAGCCCAGTTCGAGGAGTTCCAAATAAATCTCTCTTGTCTCTCGACAAAGACTGGCATATTTTCTGCCACATTTTAAGATACATCTTGCAATAGATGATAGGTCATAGTTACTTGTCAGCATTTTTTTTTTTCTTTCCTATTGCACCTGTTACAATTAAGGACACTTTAGCTTAAGCTATTGTCTGTCCATGTCCTTAAACTCTACTCTGGAGTTCAAAGATGAGCAATACCTCCTTTGTTCTAGGCTCCGTCTTTCTCTTCCCAAGGTAATGGATGCCTTTTTCTTCAAAGGTAGGAAGCTACCAGGCAACCAGGAACAATTGAAGGGTGACCCAGAAGGAATATACATAGTTTAATACATTCAAGAAATAGAATTCTCGGTATATAAGATCACCCTTTTAATCATTATAAATGGGATTAGACCATCTTCATGCAATAGGTTGGCTTCCAGGCTATACCCTGGAATACAGTTAAAGAAAATGTGTCCACCTCAAAGAGGCTGAGGCTGCCGTGGAGCAAGACATAGGAACTCCCGGACAAATGGGACAGTGCCCACCCCGGCTGAGGACAGGTCACAGCCACTGAGAGGTGCTGGTGCAGGGCAGGGACGGAGCCCCCCAAGACCGATGCCATTTAACCCTGGACTCACCCTCCTGTCTGATCCCTTGATTGCTAAGGACACTTCTGAGGCTATCTTGGTTTCCCAGTGTGTCCTTCCTGGACGAAGAAAACATGCTGTTCGTAAATAATAACACCTTGTCCCTTTGGAAGTTATAGATTTTATTTGAAGCTAAAAAATCAGAGTGTCCCTGTGGACTTACGCATCTGTCTCACAAGAACACTGTACATGTGATACACCACGAAACCTGAATTCCTGAGTCTGTGCAATGAGAGGCAGGCCCGAGGGCTAAGTGGATCCAGAGGTGAAGGCCATCTTGCAGGACACTTCGGGGTTCGCTGGACTTCCTTTCTAGAAACAGGTTGACCTCAAGCAATGCCTTTCTTTGAAAACGTCTGTGCTTGGGTCAGAGCTCTGTTCTCTCTCTGTCTCTCTCTGTCTCTCTCAAATACACAAACATACACACAGACAAACACACACACGATGATGAATGGATGGACGTAAAGTAGACAAGGGCCGAATTGTATGATAACAACCAAATCTGAGAAAAGAATTCACGGTGAAGTGTGAGATGCACTCAGATGTTGGTGATGACAAGTGATAGGATCTGGTCATGGCGAGCACCATGAGCTTGTTGAAATGAGCTACCTTTGCTCAAGCAAAAAAAAAAAAAAAGAGAGAAATTGTAGCCAGCATTCAGGGGTGCCTCCTGGCACCCAAAGGCAGGGGTGCCCACTTGGCTTCCGGAACAGCCTGGGAAGTTGCCTGGCAGAATCTGAAGGAACCTCTCTCTCTTCTTGTCTCTACCTCTTGCTTCCCTCTTTCTAAGAAAACTGGCTTTCTTTGTGTCTCTGGTGCACATGGAGGAAAACATAGTCACCCTGCATGTCCCAAATGAATTTCAAAGCAGAATAGCATCTTCTTTGTTTTGACTCCGTCCACGACTCATAGGATGTGTGTTTCAGGTTGGATGCAAACTTTTGGGGAGAAAGTGAATGCTCTAGCTTTGGGTCTAGCAAACACTCTTGGCCCAACCAGTCATGTCCAAGGGTATCATCCCTAGGCCCACATCTATAGACTGGAAGTGGGGGACAGGGAAGTTGGTTCCCTTTCCTGAGAAATACGGGTACACTATACTCTGAGTAGACACCAACCCAAAGACACCATATAAATGGAGAAAGACTGAATGCAGCCTGAGTTAAATATTCAAGTACATTCCGTCTGTTTCTTTAAGGTGAGATTGCATTCTAATCCAAGGCGTGCTTTTTTTTTCTTTAAGAACTTTTATTGAGATACAATTGACATACAATAAACTGCATATATTTAAAGTGTACAATTTGATTTTTTTTCTTGTTAGTAATGTATATATGGCAATCCTAATCTCCCAATTCATCTGCCCCCACTTTCCCCATTTGGTGTCCATATGTTTGTTCTCTACATCTGTGTCTGTATTTCTGCCTTGCAAACTGGTTGATTTGTACCATTTTTCTACAAGGTGTGTTGATTCAAAGAATTTACATAGTAAAATGCCAAATTTCATCAATCGAAGACTTTTACCCTCAGATGTTCCAATGCCATGCTATCCTTATTACATGTAAAATTGTGTTTATATCTTATGGGGAAAAGCTATTATTGGCCCAACTTTGAGAAGCAAGCTGAGTTTTCTTACAAATGCATTTAGCTTTTTTGGAATGACGTATTCCCAGAATTCTAGGCTTAAAACAAATTAGAGTAAACCAGAGCAGAATTTACCATAAATATTAATGGTAAGTGAAAAGGCTGGGGGGGAAGAGTTCTGAGTTATATCAATACTTTACGTATATACAACAATAAAATGTTACAGTTTAAAATACAGTACGTTGATACAATTCCAAGAAAATATAGAAATATGGGTAGTGTCTCTTATGGGTCTTTCTTGGTCGATGGAGAGCAAGGAAAGAGACTTGGAAGAGATTGCAGGGGGAGGTGAAGGATTAGAAGGACAGGAAGAGGGGGAAAAGGATGGAAGAGAAAGAGGGAGAGGAAAGGTCATCTAAGTAAAGCACTCAGATGCAACCCCACTATTGAGGCAGGAGAAGTTTAGCTGAGGATGGAGAGGAAGATGGTGGAGTGGCCACCCTCATATTTCTGGAGGATGACGGCTGGGAGAATCTCCTGCTGGCTCTTTCTCCTACTCCCGAACCATCTAGAACCCACTGATCATTCAGTGGGTACCATCTTTTCTCTGCAGAATAACTTGGTAGGAAAACTATGCTAGAGGATTTTCTCTTGCAAATTTCCTAATCATCGCTGCATGAAAAATAATTCTTAGCTGGGATCTAGTCTGGCACAAACAGTATCTCCTTTCCCCCTTGGTCATAGGTCTTGGTAACCATATTATTGTTTCTTGGACCAAGGGCTTCCCCAGGAAGTAAAGGGAAGAGTTTCTGACGTGCATTGGGAGCAGTCACCAAGGTGGGTTCAGAATTGTCACATTTAGCTGCCAGAGTGTACACTATGGCACACAGGTGATAGGTGGGAGTAAGGGAGATGTTTGAAAAGGAGAAGCACTAAACGTTAAGAGCTTCCAGCCACACTGCGACACTTGTTGCTTAGCAGCGTCAGCCAGTGTGGTTGTGTCAAGTCCTTCTTGTGGTCTTGGCTGTAAAAGATCAAAGCAGAGTTCACAGTAATAAAAACAAGTTCTAAAAAATAAGCTCATGCTATCTGTGCTTCAAAAGGAAAGCTGAGCAAAGCTGAGAGGGTCTCTTGGGGGCCTGTCCATGAAAAAAGACCTCTTTTGTAATGCTTGAGATGCTACAAGACTTGGCATTTGAACTTGTTCTACTGGAAGACTTATTACTAAAGCCTGGAGGAGGAATGGGATCAAGTCAAGGGTGAACAAGCCGGCAACAAGAATGAACCAAAGAAAATAGTGTTTTCTTCTCCAACTAGTAGCTTTGTTCTGAGGGAGGAGTTAGGAGGTTTATAACCATTTTTTTTTAAATTGAAATATCATTAATTTACAATGTTGTGTTAGTTTCAGGTGTACAGCAAAGTAATTCAGTTATACATATATACCTATTCATTTTTGGATTCTTTTCCATCATGTTATTACACAGTATTGAATATATTTCCCTGTGCTGTACAGTAGGACCTTGATGTTTATCTATTTTATGCATAGTAATGTGTATATTTTAATCCCAACCTCCTAATTTATCCCCCCACCCATTCCCACTATCCCCTTTGGTAACCATGAATTTGTTTTCTATGTTTGTGAGTTTGTTTCTGTTCTTTTTTTAAATTAATTAATTTATTTCTTGGCTGTGTTGGGTCTTCATTGCTGCGCATAGGTTTTCTCTAGTTGTGAGTGGGGGCTACTCTTCGTTGTGATGTGCGGGCTTCTCATTGCAGTGACTTCTCTTGTTGCAGAGCACAGGCTCTAGGTGCTCAGGCTTCAGTAGTTGCAGCGTGTGGGCTCGGTAGTTGAGGCTTGCGGGCTCTAGAGCACAGACTCAGTAGTTGTGGCGCATGGGCTTAGTTGCTCCGCGGAATGTGGCATATGGGATCTTCCCAGACCAGGGATCGAACCTGTGTCCCCTGCATTGGCAGGTGGATTCTTAACCACTGCACCACCAGGGAAGTCCCGTGTTTCTGTTTTGTAAATAAGTTCATTTGTATCATTTTTTTAGATTCCATAAGTAAGTGATATTATATGATGTTTGTCTTTATCTGACTTCACTTAGTATGATCATGTCTAGGTCAATCCATATTGCTGTAAATGGCATTATTTCATTGCTTTTTTTTTTAATGACTGAGTGGTGGCTTTGTTTGGATGGATGGGTTAAGAGGTTTAGATCAGTGGTTCTTGGCTTCAATAGACTTCATGCTCTTTTTCTTAATACGTATTTTATTTATTTATTTATTTTTAATCTTTATTGGAGTATAATTGCTTTACACTGTTGTGTCAGTTTTGGCTGCACAACAAAGTGAAGGAGCCACATGTTTACATATATCCCCATATCCCCTCCCTCTTGCCCCTCCCTCCCACCCTTCCCATCCCACCCCTTTAACTCTTTACAGAGCATCAAGCTGGTCTCCCTATGCTCTGTATTAGCTTTCCACTAGACATCTATTTTACACTTAATACATATTTTATAACATTCCTTTTACTATTGGGTAATGAAATTCATTGATAACGTAACCAACCTACACGTGATATCAAACATGCAACTATATTACACTAAGCATAATGTGAAGGAGAAATGAAAGATATTTCGTATTCAGTTCAACATGGACATTTGTGGGCACCACTGAACAAGGAGACAGAAGCCACCAGATGCACAGATACACACAGACAGTCTGTAACATGACAGCTGTGAATGCAGATGGAGACAGTCTGTCCCTCTGTGGAGATTCAGATATTGTGAGTGGTGGAGATTTCAGTGATTTTTCCTGTGGTGAAAAATCTTTTTTTAAATTTCAGAAAGAAAGGTTCTACTTCCCCTCAATTTTCATGGTAGCAACATTTCTGCAAAATTCAGTATGTAATAAAACTGCACAAAAATACTTCCTGTTTCTATGAAAAACAGAGTTTGGCCCCAGGCTTGGATTTTACCTACATTCAGGTCGTATGGGATGTTTGAAAGTTTGGTAGGATGGGGGGCAGTTTGTTGTGTGGTGCTGTCCTGGGTGTTGGAGAACCTCTAGAAGCTCCAACTTCTGTCCACTAAACAAGGCACCATCCCCAACACAGGCAAACCAAAGTATCTCCACCTACACTTAAAACTCCCCCGGGCCACTTCTCACCTCTCTGGAGGCCTCCGTGTCTCATTGTCATGGGTAGAAAGGGCCCTTAGTGGTCTTCTCGGCTTGTTGGTTACCAAGGGTTGGTCTGAGGAGCAGTTGGTAGCTCACGAGACATACAGATTCCCAGGCACCACCTATAGAGATTCTGCTCAGGTGGTAGGACTGTAGAATGTCTGGGATACTCTGGTGCACAGCCAGGTATGGGGCCTCTGACCCAGGTATCCCTCGCTCTGATTCACAAGGTCCCTTTTTCATATCTGGGGCCAGTGGCTGTCCAGCCTGGTTTTGAAGGCACCATGCTTCAGCAAATAGCGTCGACAGTGTCATTTCTCTTCCCAACCCACCTGTCAGCCCAGGAGGCAAGCCAGGCTTGGGAGCAGCTGGTCTGAGCTCCTGCACACATGCCTTCTCTGGGCCTTTGCCTGCAGCCCTGCTCTGCTCATACCCTCGCTGCATCAAGGGTGAGAAACACTTTGCTCCAGGTCTCCATCCTGTGAAGTCCCATTGGCTGAGTCAGCTCCCCGCCTGCCTTTAGAAGGATCCAGTACAGGACATTTATCCTAAAACTCAAGACCTGCACATTCATGGACGGTGCACGGTGAGATGAAACAAAGACAGCTGGAGAGTCCTATCAAGGGCTGTGAAAAAGAGTTGAGTAAAGAAGATGAAGTATTATTAAATGGAAGGGATGTAAAATGCTGAAACCAAGTACAAGAGCTTTCGATGTGCAGAGTTAAATGATTCATTTTACATAATGTAAAATGCGTCTACCACATATCAGGCTTTCTTCTAGATAATGATAATATGACAGTGGATAAAAGACCAAAATCCTATCCTCCTGGTGCACACATGCTAGTAGAAATAGATGGGTAATAAACAAGATCATGAACCTAGGGTCTATCATACAGAGTAAATTAAGTCAGAAAGAGAAAAACAAATACCGGATGCTAATGCATGTATCTATGGAATCTAAAAAAAACGGTACTGAGGAACCTAGTGGCAGGGCAAGAATAAAGACACAGAGGTACAGAACAGACTTGAGGACATGGGCGGGAGGGTGGGGGGAGGAGAAGCTGGGATGAACGGGGAGAGTAGCATTGACATATACACACTACCAAATGTAAAATAGATAGCTAGTGGGAAGCTGCTGCCTAGCACAGGGAGATCAACTCCATGTTTGGTGGTGACCTAGAGGGGTGGGTTAGGGAAGGTGGGAGGGAGGTTCAAGAGTGAGGGGATATGGGGATATATGTATACATATAGCTGATTCACTTTGTTGTACAGCAGAAACAAATACAACATTGTAAAGCAATTATACTCCAATAAAGACAAATAAAAAAATAAAATAAGATCATGAAGGAATATGTACAGTTAGGTGGTGACTCATGGTATGAAGTGCCAGTAGGGACTTCAGGAGTGTAGGAACCTGTGTGCAGGTGTGTGTGTTTGTGTGTACGTACATGTGCACATGACATCTCACAGCTTGGAACGCTTATTTGGCAATGAGGAGGGGAATTTCTTTGACAGTGGTAATTGGGAGTTTAGTTGTGTAGGAAGAACGGGAAAGAGAGATTGCAGTTGTTGAGACAGGAAATGATTCAAGTTTGGGTAAAGCTTTTTAACAATGAGAAATGAGAAACAGAACTCCTTTGGCATGGCAATAATTACATTTCTGAGTTTGCGTAAGGAATATTGAGAAACTTCTGGTTGCAAACCAACGTTCTGTTTCCTTGAAGCCCTTCACGATCTTTGAGGACTGTTTAGATTTCGGTTCCTGAGAGTTCTTCGTGATATTGACTAAATTCACTGTCCTATCACGTGGAGACCAAGGTATTTGTATACCTCACACCTGGTTACTTTAGACTGGAGTATTTGTGCAGAAAAACCCTGCTTCTTAGATGTGGTTTGGGTTGGTGTTTTGGGAATGAGGAACTTCCCACCTGTGGTGTATATACTAGTGTATATCGTCTTTTAGCCAGAAATATTGACCCACTCTTGACCAGAAATATCCCTGTTCCAAAATGATATCACGTTAGGAGTTTATGGCCAATAAAGCTTCAGTAATATTTGCTAATTTGTGTGATATTATTCAGTTAAAAACAGGCACATTCATTATCTGTAAGTTTTTCAGTAACTCTGTGGTTACCAGGGCAGGAACGTTACGTCCTTTGCACAGACTCAGAGAGGCTGAGCTAGTTACCCAGGTGTAAGTAACGTATGGCAAATAGTGATCCTCTCTGCTGTTGACTCCATGTCAGACAATGTTTAAATGTTTTTTACATATTAACTTATTCAGGCCTCACAACAACCCAGCAAAGTGGGGACTATTTATAACATCATTTTACCGTCAAGAAAACTGAGACACAGAGAAGCTGTGACTTGCTCAGCCCCACAAAGCTCGAATGTGATGGAGCTCTGAACCAACAGTCTGCACTCAGAACCACCAATGTCTACACTCAGAACCACCAGTGTCTACACTCAGAACCACCCATCTATCCTTCTTTTGTTCTGGAAAGCAGGTCTCCCAGCTCCTACCTATTTTGGGGTGTTTTTCTTTTTTCTTTTTACTTTACGAACAACACTCCCGCCACAGTGACAAGTGTTGGAGCACTAAAGGGCTGCAGTGTGGGTGGCAAAGGTCATCAGCTTTGGAGAGTGAGCTGAGTTCCCGTTCCGTTGTCTTACAGCTGGGTGAGTTCCTTAAGCTCCCCAGAAAGTCTGTTTCTGTCTATAAAACACGGGGGTCGTGATACTGTTCACAGCATGGTGAGCACTGAATGGCTGTCCTATGAAAGCACCTAACTCACTGTCGGACATGTAGTAGATGCTTGCTGCTTGTACATTTCCTTCTTACACAAAGGATCTGTCACCAGGCTTGGGTCAGATGAACACTTAGGGACGTGGTGGTGAAGCAAACTGTAAGTGGCACTGGCTATTTGCATAGCCTTTGAGAAACTCGGGGTGGGACTTGTGCAACCTAAGAGAGCAGTGAAGATCGCAGCGGTGAGCGAGGGCACAGTTCCCCGGGGGTGAGGCTTAGAGTGGCTGCTGTTCAGTGAAATTCCGTGTCAAAGTCTGGGTAACAGGTGAAGCAGCTGGTGTGGGGGCGATTCTCCCTTCTGACCTCTTTTTTTAAAAAAAAATATTTCTTTGGCTGCATTGGGTCTTTGTTGCTGTGCAGGGGCTGTCTCTAGTTGCAGAGAGTGGGGCTACTGTTTGTTGCAGTGTGCAGGCTTCTCATTGCACTGGCTTCTCTTGTTGTGGAGCATGGGTTCTAGGCACACAGGCTTCAGTAGTTGTGGCACATAGGCTCCGTAGTTGTGGCCCACGGGCTTAGTTGCTCCAGGGTCATGTGGGATCTTCTAGGACCAGGGATCGAACCTCTGTCCCCTGCACTGGCAGGGGCATTCTTAACCACTGCGCCACCAGGGAAGTCCCCCTTCTGACCTCTTGATCTGCCCTTGGTCCTTACTTCTGGGAAGATGCGTCCCTGAACTACATGGTGGTCTCCATAGGGCTGCCCAAGCTTTATATAGAACAGAAGTTCTCAGACTTTTGATTTAAGGATCCCTTTCACTCTTAAAAATTATTGCAGACTTTAAAGAGATTTGTTTCTGTTTATAACTATTGATATCAACCTTTTTAGAAATGAAAACAAATTTTAAAATGAATTTTTATTGATCATTTTAAAATAATAACTTCATTACTTGTTAACCTAAGTAACGTCTCTTTCATAAAAATGATTAGGTTTTTAAAACAAATGGAAAAAATAAACTTTTTTTCCTGGCATTGTTTACATTGTTCTGGAAATCTCTTTAATATCTGGCTCAACAGGAGACAGATGATTTCTATCTGCATCTACATTCAGTCTTTGAGATATTAGACATCACATAGTTTCTTGTGAGAGAATGTGTGTGGAAAAGGCACAGACCAACTTTGAATTAGTATCAAAGTAGTTTTTTAAAATAAATTTATTTATTTACTTATTTATTGCTGTGTTGGATCTTTTTTGCTGCACACAGGCTTTCTCTAGTTATAGCGAGCAGGGGCTACTCTTCATTGAAGTGTGTGGGCTCCTCATTGTGGTGGTTTCTCTTGTTGCGGAGGATGGGCTCTAGGCACATGGGCTTCAGTAGCTGCGACGCACAGGCTCAATAGTTGTGGCGCACAGGCTTAGTTGCTCTGTGGCATGTGGTATCTTCCTGGGACAGGGATCAAACCCATGTCCTCTGCATTGGCAGGCAGAGTCTTAACCACTGTGCCACCTAGGAAGTCCCTTAAAGTAGTTTTGACCTTGTGGGGCCCCTGGAAGGGTCTTAGGGACCTTTGAGAACCACTAATGTAGAATATATTTTTCTCTTTACCTTCTTTTTTTCAACATTTTTACAATTTCCTCTCAACATCTCCCTACTGATGCCTGTATTCAAGTGATCACGATTGCTAATAATTTTTCTTTCAGCATTCTTGGGCTTGGCAAGCCTGGAGATAGTGGATTAATAGGTCTCCCTCCTGCCTGGCCTGCCTCCCTCCCTCCCTCCTTCCTTCTCTCCCTCCTTTCTTCTCTCCCTCCCTCTTTCCCTCCCTCCCTCCCTCTCTCTCTCCTTCCCTCCCTCCTTTCCTCTTCTCTTCCCTTCTTACCCTCCTTCCTTCCTACCTTCACAACATGAGGAGCCTTTCTGGTGCCTCCTGACTGGTCTCTCTGCCTCTATGCCTCTAGAACCTGACAGTTGCCAGGCTGTCTTTTACTTGACATCATTCATAATGGACTTCCTTCCTCAAAAGTCTTGGTCTTGGCTGACATTTATTAATTCTGGCTTATGTTTTACAAATATTTCAAAAATGTTTCCAACAAAAATTAAAGAAAACTTTTTGAGATGTGTAAAGAATCTGAGGCATGTTCATGTCTGACTGTCATATCTGTGAACTTCAGAAACTATGTAGCAGAATTCTGCTGCCAGCCAAGATTGAGTCATTGTGCCTGGATTTATTTCCTCACTGGAGACAACAACAAAAAGAACTATATAAAATACATGAAACCAGGGTGTTTAAAATACTGGACAGCAGCCAATGAAGGACAGTGATCCCTGAGAGGCAGAAGACAAATGAAGTGGACCTTATGAATGCTCTTGGCCACTGGCTTGAGAGAGATTTCAGACCATGTGAGGGTGTCCAGCCAATTCCCCAGGAAAGGGGGATCCAGGCAGAGTTCAGCCAACTTCCTGATTGGATAAGATGGAGCTGAGAGCCAAGGGAGACCAAGGCGGCTACAGTTCACAGAAGGACGCCAGAGGAGAGGGAGTGGAACAAGAGAGAACTTCAGATCTGCAGAGGGCCCCCTTTAAGAAACCAGCAGAGTACCAATCTGCACGTGTATGTGAGGAAACTACCTGAGGCTAGAGAAGGTACCACCCTGAAAGGATTAGATGGTGCACAAGGCAAGGAATAATTTCTGTTCTTACCAGCCAGGCTGGAAGACCTCCTAATTTGCAGGCATTTGGTGGAGGACTAAGAAGGATGATGCTTCAGCAGTGGGACAAAATAAGCCCTAGACCCAGTGCTGTTGTGCTCCTGCCTAACAAGTCACAATGCAAGACCCTAAATCATAAAACATTTCCAAGAACTCAAATGCATCCCAGAACACAAAAATACCCAGCATCCAGCAAGTCAAAATCCACAATGTTTGGCATCCAATAAAAAAAATTACCAGGTATGCAAAGAATAGGAAGATAATGAGGAGAAAGATTAATCAATCAAAACCAACAAAGAACTAATACAGGTGTTAGAATTAGCAGGTGAGGACCATAAAAGTTTTTTTTTTTTTTTTTTTAAATCACTGTATTCCATATGTTCAAAGAAGTAAGTAGTGGAATGGAAGATGTGGAAAAATAAAAGACCCACCTCTAATTTCTAGAGATGAAAACTACCATGTCTGAGATGAAAATATACTGGATGAGACTAACTGCAGGTTAGATGCTGCAGAGAATAGATTAATGCATTTAAAGACGCAGCAGTAGAAACTGCTGTGTTTCTACTGGAACACAGTAAGGATAGGACACTGCATCAAGATGAAACAGAGGGGAAACAAACAAACAAAAGAACAGAGCATCAGTGAACTTGGGACAATTTCAAGCAGCCAAATACACATGTAATTGAAGTCCCCAAAAGAAGGAGAGGGGTGACGGATGAAATATTTGAAATTAATGACCAGAATGTTTCCAAATTAGATGAAAACCATAAAACCATAGATCCAAGAACCCCAACAAACACAAAGAAACATACACCAAGTTTTATCATAACCAAATCGCTTAAAGCCAGTGATAAAGAATAACGTCTTAAAACAGAGAATAAACACACCTGCAGAGGGACAAGGGTGACATGGATGGCAGATTTCTTATAGAAACAGTGCAGACTAGCAGACTTTGGAGCCTTATTTCTAAAGTACTGAAAGGAAAACAAACAAACAAACCCCGTCAACATAGAATTCTGTACATGATGAAAGTATTTTTCAGAAACCTGGCAATCCAGTGGTTATGACTCCATGCTTCCACCGCAGGGGGCAGAACTAAGATCTCACATGCTGTGTGGTATGGCAAAAACAACAACAGCAAACAAATAAACAAACAAACAAAAAACAAAAAAACCCAAAGGCAAACATAAACTGTTTCAAACATAAAAAGCTGAATTCATCACCAGAAGATCTGTAGTAGAAAAACATTAAAGGAGATCTTTTAGGCAGAAGGAAAATGATGATATATAGGGATCTGTATCTATCCAGAGGAATAAAGACCATGAGATATGGCAATGGCATTATGACTTAAACTTCTTTAAAAGAAAATTGACTATTTAAACAAAATAATAATAGTACAGTGCAAGGTTTATAACATACATAAAAGTAAAATGAATGACAAAAATAGCACAAAGGCCAGGCAGGGAGAAGTGGAAATGTTATTGTAAAGTTAATATACATGGAACGATATATCCCTGATGGAGAAATTTTCATCACAAAATGTCTATTTAAAAAAGCAGAGAAGTGTCAAATCAGTAACTTCAGCCTCCACTTTAAGTAACTAGAAAAAGAAGAAAAAATTATACCAGAAGCAAGCAGAAGACAAGAAATAATAAAGATCAAAGCAGAGAGCAATTAAATAGAAAACAGAAATGCAGTAGAGAAAATCAATGACACTAAAAGCTTTGAGACACTCAAATTCTTTGAGATCAATAAAATTGATAAACTGCTAGCCAGAATGATTAAGAATGAAAGATAGCAGACAAATATCAATAGCAGGAATTAGGTGGTGTCATTGCACTACAGGACAAATATTAAAAGGATAATAACAAAATATTAGGAACAAAATTATGCCAAAAAATATTGACACTTAGATGAAACGGTTAAATTCTTTGAAAGACACAAACTACCAGCCTCAGTCAAGAAGAGAGAGATAACTTGAATAGCCCACTATCTATTCAAGAAATTGAATTTGTAGTTAGAAATCTTCCCATGTAGGAAGCTTGAAGTCCAAATAATTTCCCTGGTAAATTCTATCAACATGTTGGTAAGAAATAATATCAGTTCTGTATAAACTCTTCCAGAGAATTGAAGAGCATTAAATATTTCCCAAAGCATGAGTTTGTCCCAACTCTAAGAAGCTAGCATTACTTGGGTATCAAAACCAGAGAGAACATTACAAGAAAAGAGAACTGTAGATCAGTATTCTTCACAAACACAGATATGAAAGTTCTAAGCAAAATAAAATCGAATCCAACAATGTATAAAAAGGCTAATATGTCATGGCCAAGCAGGCTTTACCCCAGGAATGCAAGGTTGGCTTAGGATTGGAAAATCAAAAAATGTAATTCATCTTATTAATAAAACTAAAAAAGAAAAACCATATATCATCTCAACAGATGCATAAAAAGCATTTAACAAAATCCAACATTGATTCCTGATAATAATTCTCAGAAAATTAGGAATACAGGTATACTTCCTCAATCTGATAAAGAGCATCTATGAAAGATCTATAGTTAACATCATACTTGATGGTAGAAGATGGAAAGCTTTCCCCTACGATCAGGAACAAGGCAAGAATATCCACTTCTCTCGCTTATATTCGGCATTGTACTAAAGGATCTAGCTGGTGTAAAAAGTCAAGAAAAAGAAATAAAAGGCATCCAGATTGGAAAAAAAGAAGTAAAACTGTCTTAATTTGCAGACAGCATGTTGGTCTATGTAGAAAATTCTATGGAATCTATTAAAAAAAACTATTAGAACTAATAAGTGAGTTTCGTGGGCCACAAGATCAATGTACAAGTATCAGTTGTACGTCTGTACACTAGTGATGAACATCCAGGAACTGAAATTTTAAAGTAATACCCTTTACAATAGGATCAATAGTATGAAAAACTTAGGGATAAATCAGATGAAAGATGTACAAGATCAGCATGTGAGGTGATAGCGATGGCGGGGGGGAGCTGTCCTACCCCTGAGCCCATGGTGGGCATGGCACTGCACGTGTCTGTGGTCTCGGATCCCTGCCCTCCCTGCCTTATGCTCCTCTCTCTGCAGAGGCTGTTTCAGGGTTTTTCCCAAATTTCTGGCTTTTACTGGGTCTGTCAGGTACCTACCTCACGTCTAAACATGGAGCAGAGAAAGTAGAAAAAAGCACTTCATCCTTTCTCAGCCATGACCAATGTATTCCTGAGATCCTTCCCTTTTCATGAAACAACATAGGGGAAAAACTCTCATCCCAGGAAACATAGGGCTTTCCTCTGCGTTCAAAACAGTAAGCACTGGGACCTGTTCCTCCTGCTCTTAGGAAAGCCTGGGTTCTAGGCGTGCACCTGCTCCCTTGCGCACCTGCTCTCTGAGGCTGTTTCTGTGTGTCATCATGGCCGGGTTTAGTTGGGCAACACCAAGTTACTTGATAAGCACATGGTTCACATGTCAAAGCAACAGAGCAAAGCACTATACGTGATTATTATTTCTTAGAAAATAACAAAAAGGAATGACAAAAATATAGAGTGTGGTAAGATCTTATGATTTCATTTATTAGCACAATTGTGTTTAAAATCTTTGGTCCTTTTTTTAAAGTTGAAAAGTCATAAATGTTCTGTTGCTGATTTTATGACCCTGTGACTAGGGACCACCGTGTTGCCTCTGCTAGAATTCATTGCAGGGCACTGGAAGTTCGGGGTGGTATTTGCTATAAAAACTCCTCTACACCCACCTCCTTGGCTGGTCTGTTGACTACTTCTTTACATTCAGGGTACTGATGTGGTTGATATGAGTGTTTTGGGACAGAGGGTGGAGAGATTCCCCACCCTCTCCCCAAAATACATGGTTCCTATCCCCAAAGATCTTATATTTACTAGAGAAATAAGAAATACAGACATGAAATGATTATGGGCAAAGTATGATATTGGTGAATGTAAAGTGATTATAACAGTGTACAAACTGAGGACATAAAATATAGAGGGAAAGTGTGAGCAGGTATGGTTGAGCTGAGCTGTGAAAAACAGACTGTATGATGACCTGGCTGATTGAAGGAAAAGAGGGAAGTGTGAAGAGGATTCTTGCTTAGGTGTGGATTTAAAATGAGCAGATGAAAACCAGCTTGCCAGAGAAGGACCCCTATTCCAGAAGCCCTGAATTGTTTAGGCTTTAGAGCAGCAATGTCCAATAGAACATTTTGCAGAGATGGGGACATTCTATGACTGTGCTGTTCAATGTGGCAACCACTAATGATGTGGCTAGTACAACTGGGGAACCGGATTTTTAATTTTATTCAATTTTTAATAATGAAAATGGCTTCGTGTTTCTAGAGGCTATACATATTGGATAGCACCGATCTAGAAGAATACAAGAGGGACTCTTTGGTCCTGAGATCCCATGTAGAAGTCACACTCAGGGCAACTTCTCCTGCCCAAAAGTGTTCCCAAGTCTGGATCTTGAGTCTTTTATGCAGTTATTGGGGAGTTGAGATCATAGGCTTTTACTGTTGTCACTCTCAGGAGGACTCAAGGCCCAGTGGCACTGGCCTTCTCTGAGGACAATACCAGCTACATTCTTGATCATAGGCTGAGCTCATCAGCGGGTCTAACCATCCCAGAGTTGGGACAGCTTAGCATCCACCATCGAGACTCTTAATTCAGTGACTTACTAGTAAGGATGCAAGAGGCAAAGAAGGAGTCAGTAGTACCACGGCCTCTTCTCCCAACCCTTGGACCCAGCTCTCCTCCTCGCTCGGGGCAGTCAAGGATAACAGTGATTACTGTTGGACAGCAGTTCACCAGCTGCTGAGTTGTTGCCAAATTGTTTGTTCTGAGGAAAGAGAGGAGAAAGGAACAGGTGAGTGTTAATATGATCTTTGGACATTAGGGAAATGATTCAACAGCCAGGCACTCCTGAGTCTGTCCAGATTTTCCTTCTGCTTCCACTGTCAGAAGTCGTGGTCTGCTCTTACTCTTCCAAGTACCTTTGCTGGCAGAGATTTACTTCCCATGGGTCGCACTATTTCTTGGAAAATCATTAAAGAACAACACTAGAAACTAAATCCTTGCAGTTAGCATTTGCAAAGTACAAGTTTACTTCTTTTGCTCAAAATAGTATACTTAAAGTTAAACCGATTTGACTATCTCAAAACTCTCATTTTTCCTTTATTTGCTGGTGAGATAGTCATAATCATAATCTTAAGGAATTCTGTAACTGGGCAGTGTTCAGAGGTGATGCTGGAGAAGGGAGATAGGCATCATTCTAATTCTTAGAGACTTTGCATGCTGGGTTCACTCTGTATGGTCCAGGACTGGCCATGGAGAATCATGACACATTCCTGAGTGTGGTCATTGCTTTGCTTGCCTGTTATTGTGCTACAAACTCAGTGACTTAAAACAACAGCGTGTTATTATCTCTTATGGTTCTGGGGTTGGTGGGACTTAGCTGTGTGGTTCTCCTTTGGGGTCTCTTCTGACTAGGATTGACTGGCTTAACATCCAAAATGGCGCTCCCATGGCTGGGGTAGGTTCTGGCTGTGGACTGGGGTGCATCCGTGCAGCCTTTATGGGGCTTAGGGTTTCTAATAGTGTGGCAGTCTGAGGAGAGTAATACTTCTTACTAGGTAGCTTTGGGCACCAAGAGTGAGTGCTCCAAGAGACCCAGGAAGAAGTTGAAGGTTTTTGAAGATCTTGCCTCAGAAGTCCCAGAAATTCAATTCCACCTCATCCTATTGGTTGGAATTGGTTGAGTAAGTCACCAATGCAGGTGGGGGGTGGGGGGCAGATTCAAGGGGAGGGAATCTGACTTTGCCTCTTAATTAGAGGAGGAGTGAAGCATTTGTAGCTGTCTTTAATGAACTATAGTGATCGTATTAAAAGGAAACCACTTAGAGAAATTAAATTGGCAGTTATATTCAGAAAGGATCCAAGAGTTAAGAGGCTGCAACATGAAAATCTGGATTTTGGAAGGTGCTTGGGGAAAAGGGAAAGTGACACAACTTAGGGACGAATTACAGAAACTTGCAGAGAACCAAAGGTGGTGGGGCAATATAGAATTACAAGGAAAGAATATTATATTTAAAACTGTGCTTAAGGAACGCAGCACTTTTTTTACGTGGCTTGCATATGACTAAGCACAAAGGTTTCAATCGGCCCTTCTTGGATGACGTGGGGAAGCTGGTCATGGCTGCCTTTTGGATGGTGATGGATGATTTGGTCATCAGTGCTTTCAGTATTGTGTTGAAGCAATCATCAAATCAAAGACAGCTGGTATAAAAGAGAAGGCCTGCCAGTCTGGTTCTGTTAGGTTAGTAACAGTTCTTGGAAGTTACTATATTGGCTTCTGGAACTTGCTGTACTCCTTCTGTGTTAACGTGGGAGAAACCAGGTACATGAAGCCTCTGTGGTCACTTGCCTTCACTGAACAAGATGAAAGCTGCAATTGGAACTAAGAGTTGGCAGGGCCATGTCTATCTTTTCTTCTTCATAAAGGAGGTTAAGAAATAGTTTACTGTCTGTGGAAGTCTTATGATATTTTATACTTTCTCCCCAGCTCTCCTCTCTAGTTCACACATGACTGTCTGATTGGTAAAGGTCTTACAAAATCAGAGGAACTTGAGTAGAAAGATGATCACAGAACCCACACATGACTGCTTAGAAAAAGGGAGCCTTCAGCCAACTAGAACTGCGAAGTTGTAGTGATGGGATGTAGACAGAGACATAGATTTAAAAAGTGATTATTTGGAGGTCAGTGGATGGAAAATGTGTGAAAGGAGTAAAAAACTAGGCCGTAGAAGGAAGTCCATCTAGGACAGTGGTTTTTAAATCTATCTCAGGGAACACTGTGGTTCTCTGAGCGCTTACTGGCAGTTCCATAAATAACCAAAAAATAGGCGTAGCCAGAATCACAGAAGCCCTGTGTGTGAAAATGTATTTTAAAAATTTTCCACAACTGAAGTCAACTCAGCTCATGAATCCTCATTTCCACCTGAGGCCAGAAAAAATCTTGCCAATGCAGAGTTGTTTAGTCTCCGCTGGGTCAAGTCTCGGTCGCTTTGGGGCAACAGCACAATCTATTCAGAATTCTTCCCTCTTCAAGCGGCTCTTTTTCTCTGGACAGTAACTGCGGTTCTTCGGAGGTGGTAGAGGTGGAGGTTTGGACTGCTTGAGGCTTGTCTTGGCATCCGGATAGGGCTTCTGCCTGTAGGTCAGTCCTCTGGACTTACAGCCCTCAGCTGAGATCCCGCTTGCTCTGTGGTCCCCAACTGCAATGGCTCACGTCAGCCCCTCTAAAGCCCCCTTGGAGGGTCTAGGACTCTGAACACTTGAGGATACATGCACTTAGTGAGGCAGCCTGGCCCCAGGTCCAGGCAGTTCTGCTGTCGGGCTGCCCCTCAGCACAGGCTATGCTGGACCCCAGACTTTGCTATGACATGGGTGGTGTCCAGGGCTACACCAAGCGGAGCCCAGGGATGCCCCTTATTTCCAGGGTCCCCTCAGTATCCTCTCTTGGGAGGAGGCTAGGGTGTCTCTTGTGTGGTGGTGGTGGAGAATAGGGGTGCTGGGCCACCTCTCAGAGACTTTCCAGTGTCAGTAAACAGCAGGCGCCACCCCTTTGCTTTCCTTCTCATCTGCCAGTTAACTCTGCTCCTCTAGGTGGGAAAAATACCTTTCATTCTTTACATGAACATACATCCTTCTGAACTGGATGGTTTGTGATATATCAACTCTGGGCTCAGGTTTCTCCAGCACTTTGGCTTTGGAGATTCAAGGAAACGAGCGAACAAATGCTCTTTACAGCTGTCAAGTCTGGTGTGAATGTTTATAATGGACAGTCCTTCAAAATGTTGTGCCTCAGGCCACGGGGAATGTCTCGTGTTTCAGATCCTCAGAGCATGCTGTACTGGTCCACAGGGTGTTGTTTCTAGTGCATTATTAGACATTCCTCCCAAAGAGGGTCATGTGATCTGAGCAGCTTGACAGGTGGGGGAGAGACTGAAAATCCTTAGGGGTTATGGTCTCTCCTAAGGAAGGTGGCCCAGGGGTGGCAGACAAGTAAGTCTTCCAAATAAGAGTTTCAGAGATGGGAGGGTAGTGAGGGAAACACACTCCAGGAGGTGTCCTGAGGCTCTGGATGTTATTTCTGTTTCTCATACACTTTTGTCAAACACACCTATCATCATTTTCATGAAGTAGTCTCTGCACTGAAGCACACGCCCACATCCAGAGTATTTGCACGGTGCTGAGACCAGAGCGGAGAGTGATGTAGAGTGACAGTCTCCATCTCGTGAAGCCTCCAACCCAGGGTGGAGCGAGACAGGTGGACACACCTGTTACCTAGGAGAGGAAACAAATGGAGGAGAATCCAGGGAAGATGGTCCGCATGGCTGAGTGAGGGAGGAGGTGAATTCAAGGTCCCAGTATAATGGTGGTTAAAGGTGAGAAGGGCAGGTCTTCAGATCCCATCCCCATAACGGGGGGTGTTTGAGGGTCCCACCTGGGTCTAGGGGCCCCAGTGTCTAGTGCAACAACTGGGGTAGGGGTAAGTGGGAAGCATCAGAACACAAAGAAAAATAAAAGGAAAGTGTAATTTTTTACTTATATTATTGCACAAATCAACTTTATTTTCTACCTGTAAATTATTCAAAAACCTTCATTGTATAAACAGTAAGACAGTTTATCACTTCTGGGATAGTTCTGCGGTGTCGAGCTGGGACCACCCATGTTAGCGTCTCTGACTGCTACTCGGACACACAAATTAAAGTAGTTTCTGGTGGAGGGTACAGAGGACAGGCATCGCTGTGGGAGCTTGGATGCACACTTGTTCGCAATCCTGCATGCACGTTGGAATCACCTGAGAGCTTTAAAACCCCTGATGTTTGGGCCTCAGCCGCAGAGTTTCTGATGGGACTGATCTGAATATCAGGCGGTCCAGATCTCCTTGGTGATTCTAAGATGCGGGCCAAATTTCGAGAACTGCCATCTAAATAGGAATATAATGAGATGGGACACGTGATGAGTTTTCATAATACTATGTCACCGGTCCCAGATTTGAGCCAGTTCCTCTGAGAAAGAGGAACCATAAATGCTCTGGAACCAGATAAAATAAAATATGAGAAAATGTCATCACTCGAGGAGCTATTGCTGCTGGATCCTTTATGCTTTCTTTCAGTTCAGAGTTATCTGGGGCAGCTGAGGCCCAGGTTATCTCAATTCTTGAGTTTCCGTTGTATATGAATATCAAGGGATGGGTTAGGGAAATGAGCGCCTGCCCAGCCTGGAAGGGATACAGGAAGGGGTGGTGTGTTCTATTGGGAAGGAAGCAATCATCATTTACTCCGTGTCTCCTGGGAGGGTGGCCCGTGAAGTCCTCAAAACAAGCTGGGGGCCAGTCACTTGCTGGAGGCACGGATTGGAAGGGGAAGGGCCGCTTGGAGCCAAGCCAGCTCCTCCAGGACGCCAGCGTCCTTCCCCCCACCCTCCCCACAGGGAGGTCTAGGTGTGATCCATTCATTGCATTCTTCTCAGTTCAAAACGAACTGGTGGGGGTACGTTGGTTTTAAGCTTAAAAGCACACGAGGTCTGGCCAGGAAGTTTGGTATCAAGGCTGTACCACTTGCACTGCTGCTTTTCCGTCCACGCGCATAAGAGTAACAATAAAAGCAGGTGATTCGTGGCGTATCAGCTCTGCGCCTGGCCCGGATTTACCACATTAGCTCCTTTAATCCTCCCAACCGCTCCACAAGGTGGGTGCTGTTACGATCCCTTTTCGCAGAAGAGGAAACGGAGGTTCACAGACGTTCCGACTCGTCCAAGTTGACAAAGCTCCGGAGGCTGGCCACCAGTCAGGCTCGGGGACAGAAGTGTGAGTGTCGCTGGAGCCTGGGAGCCTGGCGGGTCGGGAGCTCTGTTGGAAATCGTGCCCAGGGACCCCGCCGTGAGGGGCACCCGGGTGGCGAGGTCTCCGTGAGTCGCCCCATCTCAGTCCGGGGGGCGCATGCGCGGCAGCCGTCCAGGGTCCTCCGCGGGGATACCCAGGGAGAGTGGCGCCGGAAGGGGCTGGCGGTCTCCCGGGCTCCCGGGGTTGGGAGCCGCCCCCGCCCCCGCCCCCGCGGGGCCGAGCCGGAGCAGCTCTGGAGCCTGAGCCGCGCCCCGGGGGGTGGAGCCGCCTAGGAGCGCGCGCACCGGCCCAGAGCGCAGGGATGTGATGCCGGCTGGGCTCCCGGGGCGACCCCCGCCCTGTCGGCCTCCCCGCTCGGCAACCCACGGGGCGCCCAGGTAGGAGGACGCTGGGACGCGGGGCAGGGTCTCGGGCGGGTAGGGTGGGCGGTGGAGACTGTGGTTTTGGCACCTTTGCGGCGTCCCCTTTCCCTGTGCATTGCGCAGAAAGCGTCCTTTCTGTTAGGTTGTCAATTTGTTGTATAAGAAGGTGATGGCAGTTCAATCTGTGGGTTTTTTTTTTTTTTTTTTTTTGGAGGGGGGTGGCGGTGTTGTTTTTATTCCTGTGTGAAGCAGGAGTAAAAGTTGTTCAAATCTGTCTTTGGAGAATTGGGCAATCTTTCTGGAGGGTTGTTCTAGGGTGTGTCTGTAAATTGCTTCCAGGCGTTTTAATCTGGCCAAGTTCAACTGGTTTGGGAGTATCCCTCTTAGGGGCTTCAGCTCAAAAGGGTTGTCTCCTCCAGAAGATAAGGTATGAATGCCCTAAACACAGTGAGGAAGAGTGGCTTGTGGCCCCTCCAGCTGAAGGATGATGCTGGGTCGTTTAGCTACAGACACCGGGAAGACATTCACACAGGCATGCCAGCACTTTGCAGTATATAAGGCCCTTTACACTTACTGCTTTTTTATCCTCCCAGCAGTCTTGTGAAAGACATGCAATTATCAACCTCCTGTTACAGCGGAGGAAGCAGAAGCTTAGATAGGGTGGTTAACTTGTTGGAGGGCTGGCACCCAGGAGACAGAGACCTCTAGACTTCACACCCTGTGCCTTCTACTTTACGGCATGGCAGCTCCCAGTGGTCCTGGCTTCCAGGGCTTTCTCCTCTGCGCTGCCAGGGGGGTGTGCATATTCTTGCCGGGGGCAGCTGTCCGCACAGATTCGTGGAGGCTGGGGTACTCGTTTCCAGTGGTTTTAGCCTAGGAACCCAGGCAAGGGGAGTGTCTGGGCCAGTGGTGCCACGGAGGAAAGGTGAGTGGAGAGCCAGGCACTACTGGAGTGTGATGCCTGGGTCACCCTGACTGAGTGCCAAGCTTCTGGAAGGCAGATGCACAGAAGGGGACACCGGGACTGTTAAGGACCCAGGAGAACCACGGGTGGTGCTGGGGAAGGTGGCTACCCTTTCCCCACCCAATTTGCTATGCAGCTACGGACGTCTTTTTCTCTCTGGATTCCTTTTAATTTCTTATCTATTTTATGTGCTATTTAGTATTTCATTTAATATTCTGTATTTGTATCCTGCCTTAAGTTTTGTGCTAGACAGACATGTGGGGCCTTTGGGGTGGGATTTGATGGAGAAGGGGTGTGGGAGCCCTGATTTATTGTCTTATTTGGGCTGTCTGCCATGCTGCTGTGTGTGAAGCATCTGCACCTGATGTCCTCAGGGGGTCTCCCTGCAGTTCCAGAAAGGGCCCTTGACCTGAATTCTCACATGATCTTGGCAGAGGCAAGACCAAACCCTCCCCATTTCTAATAGGCTCTACGGGGCCCTTTGTGGTCTGGTGTGGCATGAAGGTTTTCTTTATGGCTCTGAAACATGTAGCATCTTGAGTAATTCCTTCACTGCTGGTGAAACACTATTTAATATTAGACTCACTTACCAAATGTTTATGGAATGTCTGCTGTGTGCCAGGCACTGTTCCAAGTACTGAGGAGAGAGCAGAGAACCAGATAGACGCAAATCCCTGTCCTCTAATGGACGGGAGTCCTCTTGGTGATGTCATAGGACATCGGAGGTCTCTCTGCGTAATGGGACTCTTGGAAGTTTGCCCCTTTGGACAAGGTGTGGGGACCCTGACTACCCACAGGCAGGACATCACTCGATGTGTCCTGGCTCAGCCATGCTCTTGGACCAGGACAGATGGAGAGCCTGTGACTGGGCTGCATCCGTGGGAGATGTGTCTACCTGGAAGTAGGTAGAGAGGTTCTGGAGAGAGCGTGTCACTGATCAAAGTGGCAGCGCTGGACAATTGCTGTGAAGCTACTATAGCATAGGGGGTAGGGAAGCACAGAGGTTATTTTTATTATGCTGTACGATAGGCTCAATGTGAACTTACCGCTTCGAAGGACAGAAGCCCTCAGGGGCTCTGCCCCCGAGTGCTGCCCGTCTGCTGCCGTCAGTGGGCACTTGTTTGTGTTTTTTTTGGCCGACAGGATCTGCAGTGTCAGCAGCTCCCCGCACTGCTGTTGCCTGCTGGGGCCCCAAGCGGCACTGCTGCAGCCTCCTGGCTGCGGCACTCGGGAGCTTGCAGAGTGATCGCACTCAGTGTGGGAAGGGGCTGGGTGGGTTCCTCAAGGCTGCAGGACACCAGCGTTCCTTTGGATGCAGCGCCGTCCCCTCTTTTCATGCCTGGGACAGAGTAATGGAGACAGCGTTTTCATTCCTACCTGTTCTGGAAAGGATTTGTAAGATGCTATGAATTAAAAGTAGGAAAAAAGCAAAACAAGGGTGGAGATAAAGTGGAGTCTAGAAATGTATCAGAGGTAAAAAGCTTGATGGACTATGTATATTTTTTTAATTGAAGTATAGTTGATTTACAATAATTCAGGTGTATAGCAAAGTGATTCAGTTAGTCACATACATATATTCTTTTTCATATTCTTTCTCATTATGGGTTATTATAAGATATTATAAGATATTGCTATACAGTACAGGGAACTGTACTGTATCTATTTTATGTGTAATAGTGTGTATCTTGTAAAGTGACCCCAGTGGGGCTGCAGGGCTGGAGGAAAGCACAGTGCTCAGCCCTGCTGGCTTCTCAGCACTGCCCAGGGCCCTCCCAGCACTGCTGGACCAGATGGCAGAGCAGACTCACGAACATCTCAGGGTGCGCCCGGGCACTGGTGTTCCTAAAGCCCCCAGGGTGGTTCTAATGAGTAGCCAAGGCCGGCAACACCAACACACTTTCCTGCAGGCAGTGGGAGAGAGGACACGAGGCAAAGCACAGTTACCCGTGTCTTCGAGATGGAAAGGAAGTACTCGGGAGAAGCATGGGCATTCCTGGTAGAGAGAAGGGGGAACGCTTTCCTGAAGGTCCCCATTTAAGAGGTACAAAGAGCAAATTTCAGGCCATCGCTTAAATGATCCCCGCTTAAGTGCAGTTTGGTAACAGCGATTCAGCAGGATGCAGGGCGCTGTCGGTGGGGGTGGGAGAGCATCTCAGCATTCTGAGCTCTGCATATCCAGCTTCCCAAACTGGAGAACTCATGGAGCTCTGACAACACAGCCAATGGCTCCTGACAGAGAATCAAATTAAGAGTTAGATGCTGTCACTTTAGACCAGTGCTTCTCACCTCATTCAAAACCCAGTATCCCCTTTTAATGCAAATATTTTAAACAGCCTTTTACAATTCTGAAACAATATAATAAAACTTACCTACAATGTAATTTCCAAATAATCAACATAATAGTAGATGTAAAGAATAAGTAAAGTCATTGGGGTTAAAATGGTGTATTTCGGTGTGTGAATGCTTGGGCAGAGCAAACCAGGACCTGATGAGGTCAGCAGTGCTTTATGCAGACCAAGTTCGGGGTGTGGGGCGCTGCCTGTGCAGCCTGGAGCAGATGCCTTCTGGTGGAGATCCGCAACCACTAGATGAGGACTGACTTCTGAGCCAGGTCTAAGTGGTGGTCGAAACCCAGTTTGTTTGCACAGTGGTTGCATCCCTGGAAAATTCAGTATCTGTGAAACTGGGCCAACAAAATATATTTTATCTAAGTGGATGATGGAGAGGGGTGCCAGGCTCCCAAAGAGATAAATGATGCTTCCGTGCGCATGAATGTCTGCAGGAGCCTGGGAGTCAAGCAGGACGAGGGACAGGTCTTCACTGGGTGGGCTGTTCCCGATGTGTAGCATCCGTGGTCTCTGCCACTAAATGCACCTCCACTGAATGACCACCCAGAGTGTCCCCTTCCCCACAGTTTCCAAAATGGTCCCTCAGGGGAAATGGTGACCCCATTGAGAACCAATGCTTTTGCTGCATCACTTGGCAGTAAGTGATGAAAGCGCTGATGCAGGTGTTAACTGTCAGAGGGTCACAGAGGAGGTGGTAGGGGCCGCGTGCAACAGGTGGGGGGTGGGGGTGGGGTGACTGCTCAGAGGCACCCAGGAACTTTGGCGGGGATAGAAATGGTCTGTATCCCAAGGGAGTTGTTCCAGGTGTATACAGTTGTCACAGTTTATGGAATTGTACACGTAAGATTCGTGTGTTTCACCGTATGCATGTTTTACTTCAGTGAAAAAAAAACCCCATAGGTGTGAAAACTGGAAGATTCTTGTAGAGACTGTCTCGTCCTCTGAGACTCGCCTGTAGACCCCACTCTGAAAAGTGGGACTGTGCTCAGCTGACCAGAAGGCAGTGCTCAGGGCATTCTCTCTCTTACCACCCACTTTTTGCAAGTCCTGTGTGGCTGCACTCAGTCTCAGAGCCTTTGGCAAGTGTCTGGGTTGGAGCTGTGCTGCAGGATGAGATTCTGGAAGGGGCAAGGCACTGTACTTGGAAGGCCACCAGGGATGGAGACCGGAGTCACTCCCATCACCGGGTCTAGTTTCTCTTGTCCAGGAGCCTGTGGAAGGCAAAGTGGAGACCGTGCCAAACTCCAGCCTAGCAGTCAAGCCCATTCCTGCCTGCAGCCTTCCTGTGACAGTAATCACTTCCTTCTGTGCCTCATTTTCTCCTTTGCCCTTAAAACCCACATGGCACCACCAATCTGGTGGCTTTGTGCCATGTAAGAGCTGAATAACTCAGATTTCCTAGCAAGACCGGAAACCTCTGTGGCTATTTTTACTTTATCTTCATGTCCTGTACATGATACCATTATGATAAAACAAAATAAAACAAAACCCCAAACCAAAAAACTTTCCTTGCCCTGTTTGTTTGAGTAAATAAGTCAGATAGTTCTGTGAGCTAGGCTTTTGGATCTCTGCTGATAGGAAGATCACCAATATTTCTGGGGAGTTTTTGGATTTTCTGAGAGGATGAGTGTTCCTTTTGTCTCTGTGGTAAGAGTGGTTTTGTTTGCTCTGAGTCGTAGAAAGCGTTTTCTTGGGGGAAGATCAGTGACAGCCATGCCGACCACATCGTCAGGGTTTAGGATGTCCGTGTGTTGTGCATCTCTGCAGGATGGGACAGTCGTGTCACATTGGGAGCACATCGTGGCGACCCCCGGGCAGTCATGTCCATGTTCCCCTTCCCTGTGTGTCCTGGGGCCCCCTCCATCCTTGGAGTTGGGCTGTTTTGCATGTCTGGCCTTGTGGGTGAGTCAGGGGGACTCTGTGCTTCTGTTTCTTGTGGTTGGGACTGAATAGAGATGACTGCGGTGCTTACACAGGACAGTGTCGCTCCGATTTTACCTCCAAAATCCTCCTCTTGTGTAATGAAGAGTAGATGCCCAACCCAGCACTCCACCATATCACCGTAAAGGATAGTTCTTTGCCTCATGTTTTATCTTTTAGAGACTTTTCTTTCCTCTTCATGGCATAGCCCTGTATCTTCTAATATAAAAATAACTCCCCCCCCAGAAAAGCTTCAGGGAGAATCCTTACCCCAGGAGGATAGACTCTCAGTTCCCTGTCTGTCTGCAGCTTCTCTGTGGGGGATTTGTGGCTCTAGTTTAAGAAACAAGAACTCGTGTAAACACAATTCGAAAGTATTTTCCACCATCGTGTAGTTCCCTGGCTTTATAAGTTCCTTTTTGCCTTGTCTTTAAAACTGATGTTTTTGGTCTTACCACTATCGGTGGTTTAATAGCTGGTTGAGTGCTTGTAACAGGTGAAGATCAAATTTATGGGCTTCATTTTAATATTGTAATCCATTTCCGCCCAGGTGCATGTGTCCACGGATTTTCAGTAGAACATGTGGATGGTGACATTTCAAGAGCTGAAGAACCTCTTTTATAGTCCTCGCTTTCTCCAGGGACTGTCCCTTCTGTCCCACTGTCCCTTCTTAGTTATAGGTGAATTAGTTGGACTGTCATTCCCTGAGTATTTTCCACTATATCCCATATACACGTAGGTCATGTTGGTTAATGTTTGGGACGAGAAGTTGTAGTAAGTGATGCCCTCCGTGTCTTTACGAGGCACTCAGTGTGGACAGTGAGTTGACCTGAGATGGAAACTTGGAAAGTACCGTTAGGATTTCCTTCTCTATTTAAGAGGCAGGGCTCTGCTACTTAAGGTCCCTGGAAGAGAGAGAGGCCCCTTAGTGTCTTCATCTCTCTCCTGGAGGGTTTCTGCAGAAACTTCCCTTAGAGCTGGGCAGGAGAGATCTCACCCACGTCCTGTACTTTAGAGGGTTCTATCCTGCTTCTCAGAGCTGGCCACAGGCCTCGGCATGGCCTGGAGTCTGTGGGGCCAAGAGGATGGTTCAGGGTCCCCGGAGCCCTGGAATTCCCTGCCCAGATAGCCTGGGCTCGGGTTCCGGGGTGTATGCAGGCCTCTTTCCTGGGTGGGCCACTGTGGACTCCAGTGCCTCAGGCCCTCCCTGGTCTACAGAGTGGCCAGGGCCATACAGGAGGAGGTCCGCCTGTGTGCACACTCAGGGCCGTCACCACAGGGGGTGGAGCTGGGGGTGGGCCGGGGCGTCAGGCTTGGCGGGTGCTGTGGATAGAAACCCCGGGGCGCTGTCCCCTGTAGACCCTGTGTGCCATGGTGCCGCCCGGACGCTGGGCCACGCAGCACGGGTGTCTTCACGCGTCTGCTGTGCGTCTGCTGTGTGCCGCCTCTATCCCGTGCCTGGCTTCTGTCCAGCAAGCGTCGCAATGAAGGGGAATGTCTCAGAAACAAAAAGGGAATTCCTCAGAAGAAGGAAATTCCTCAGGAATAAGAAGGCCTTAATAGATGTTTTGTGGCCACAAAGTAGGAGCAAATGTGTCGCCCCCCTGCACTGGGGCTCTGGGCCTTGAGGAAACCCCTTGAGTTCTCGTGCCAGCAGCCCTCCCCCCCATCACTTTTCCTTTGTCTGTGCTGGATGTGGAATTTCTCTCAGTCACAGGAAGGCTCTATGGATGAAGTCAGTCCTTCCCAGAAGGGGGCTTTTGTTGGGGCCAATACGTATGCTGTAAATGCTGGTACTTAATCTCTGTTCTTACAGTTTAGCTCATGTTGAAGTTTCTGGGTCTAGTGGGAAATTGCTTTATGCCTTAAATTTGCATTTCCACTTTGTCTTTAATACACCAGTAGCTTTGTATGTATGTTCTGTGTACTGCACAGTCATGCTGCCATGTGCATGTTTCCAGATGTTCTCACCAAAAAGCAATGGCAGCTGTGCCTGGGGAGTTCACAAGGGCTCGCTTTTTCAGTGAGTGTCACAGAAAGCAGGGCCTCCTGTTTTCACAGCGTGGTGCACTGCAGTGAATGGACCAGGCCGCTGGAGGTGGGATGAGTAGCCGAGGCTGGTCACCCCAGGTCCCCCATGACTGCCCTGGGTCAGGCAGCGAGGAACCTCGTGCACCCCTGCACGTCAGCTGGAAGCTGCTATGGAGAGGTTGTTGGCAAGTCTGGGAAATTTCATATATAATATAGACATCACTGCATCAAGGCAGGAAAGGGGAGTGGTGTGGCAGGGCTTGTTAATTTATTGGGGGATGTAGTCATCTTATTTTATGTGGAATATTCATCTGAAAAATAGTGGAATAATTCAGTGACTCTTTGTGTCGATGTTTTCTAAAAGGATATTTTGAATTTTATTACATATCAATTTCAGAATTCTCCATGGACTTTGCTAATTGCCTCTGGGTAAGGGGGGTGATGGGTACCCAGTATTCCTTCTGGCATTAAAGTGCTCCGTCTCTAGTCCTGCTCCTCTCTCCCTCAGAGCCAACCCCGCCTTCCAGCTGTGAACCTGTGTCCCACACCTTAAGTAGTGGTCCACCGTCTCCGGGATGAATCTTAGCTGTCTCCAGCCCCCACTGACGGCTTCCCTCGCATTTCTGTTCTCTGCCTCACATGCGGTACCCGTATCCCATCCTCCCCACCCTCGATTCCAGGCGGGTTTTAGTCCCTTTTTGGTCTAGTGCAAAGATGGTAGGTGCGTTCCTTCCTACCCTCCCTCCCTCTCTCCTTCCTTCCGCCCTTTCTCGCACAGGTATTTGTTGAGCTCTTCATATGTGCAGGATATGTAGGAGTGGGCCCTCCTCCCAGGAGTTTGGGAGACAAGTGGGTCTGCCCTGTACCTTTCTCCCCTGGCCAGGCAGGACAGTCCAGCGACCAGGGGAGCCGCCCAGCGTGGCTGGAGCCCTGTATCCCACCCCCCCCCCCCAGATGTCAGAGGCACCCGGTGCAGAGGCACCCCTGCAGAGCACCAGGGAGAAGCTGTGGACTTGGTGCCCTTGGCTGTGGAGGAAGGAGGGTGTGCAGGGGCCCCTGAGAGAGGCTGTTGATCAGAATCTGCTCAGAGCTAGGCAGAAGTCTCAGGAGAAGCTGGCCGACTAGGAAGGGTGGAGTTGAATGGCAGTCCTGGGAAGCACTGTATGGGCATTGCGGAGGCAGAGGGCACAGGGCCTACAGATGCGCCCGGAGAGGAGACGGCCAGGAAGGTGATGGAGGAGAGGGGGTGGGGCCCTCATCCCAGGGAGTGAGGAGAAGTGGTGGTTGGTGGGGCCACGTGCTGCAAAGCCTTCCAGTAAGATGGGGCCTGGGGGGACCCTTTGCATGGAGCAACCAGGAGCGTGTGGTGGCCTGGGAGACATGTTTCACAGGGGCCATGAGACTGAGGGTGCAGAGGGCAGGCTGTCCAGCGATGGATATGAAAATTCTTTTAAGAAGTTTCTGGGGCAAAGAGGAAGAGGGAAAGTGAAGTGGTTAAGGGGATGTGGGGTATCAACTTCCCTGCAGAAGGTTTCCTGGGCCTTCCAAATAAATCCATTCTGCGTGCCCATCTGCCCACTCCCCCACTCTGTTAATTTCTCCCCGAGTTCGTCCACAGGACTCCCATCAGCTGCGGTCATTCTGGGCCACACGACTGGAGGTGGGGAGGGCCCTGTGCTGGGCCTGGGGACAGGAAGACCTGGGAGGCTTGTCTTTGATCTTGTGTCCTGTTGTGATTCATTTTGACAAGCTCTGACACCTTGATGGGATGCCCTGTACTTTCTCATGAGTCCAAAGTGAATAACAAGGGTAGTATTTAGTACATTTAGTCTAAGCAGAATGTTTGGCGTTGAATTAGACTGTTTTATCCATTGGGCATTAAAAGGCCTTATGCTGAGGCCTTACAAGCTTCTCGGAGGCCTGAGGAAGTGATTCAGACCTAAGAAAAAATATTAGAATCCAAAACACTAAAAGGAAACTGTAAAACCAGGGAATGAATGGTGAAATGTCTACAGGATGTCACAGTAGGGCAATTTCAGCTCAGCTTTTTGGAAGTTATCTCAAATTATGTAACTTGGAATAAAGGTGTGCTAATATGCTTGGTGCAAAGGAGGAGTGAGGATTCTGAGAAGATGCCTGTTATTAAATAAGGCCTGGAAGTTTTTCCTGGCATCTGGTGTGTTTTGCCGAGCGTTACTCTCCAGCGTTAAGTGGTGGGCTCCCCGAGGTGGTTTGACACATCCCTGCATCCCTGTGTGCAGCAAAGTGCCAGGTGTGTACAGTTTAAACAAACAAGGGGTTGTCATATATACACTATTGATACTATGAATAAAATAGATAACAGAACCTACTGTACAGCACAGGGAACTCTACCCTATGCTCTGTGGTGACCTACATGGGAAGGAAATCCAAAAAAGAGGGGATATATGTATAGCTGATTCACTTTGCTGTCCAGTAGAGACTAACACAACATTGCCAATAAAAATTAATTAAAAAAAAACAGAACTAGGGGTTGTCATCCTCTGTATTCCTCACCCCTGACTTGATTTTATGAAACTGTTTTCTCAAAGGAATGTGGAACACATGCTCTTTAAACAGCTGGCTCACCTTTGTAAGCTTGTTTTGTTTTTTTTGGACACCTTGAGATCTGTGCAGGGGTGGGTGACTTAACCTTCATTCAAGCTCAAACTCATATGTGCGCTTCCTTCCCCAGGTAGGTACGCCTCTTGAAGATGGTGACTCCCTTCTGAGAAGCAGGACCACTTCCTACAAGAGAAGGCTTTCTCCACAGTGACTGGGCTGCTTCACCCCAGGGGCCCGCCGGCCTTTTCTGAGCCACAGCTGAAGGCCTCCACCCTGTTTCAGGTAGTTCTGGGCTTTCTCCTCTGGTACACAAAATATTTTGTTTCTGTTGGTACATTTTTCTTTGGGATGGCTCCGTGGTTTTATCTGATTTCTGAAGGGGTCAGTGACCCCATTAGCAAGCACCACTCACCCGCTTTCCCAGGGTCACCTCCCCTTCAGCTTCAGCTGTGACCATGTGACGAGGCTCGCCGTGCAGGTCTGAGCTGTCTCAATTCCAGATCATCCCAGTCCCATGTCCATTTCACTGAACTTTCACCTCACTCTCGAATTCTCAACTTCTGTCACGTGGTCCCAGGAGACCCCGGCTGGTCGTGCAGTGAGTGCCACCCCCTGGGCATCTCCTTGGCTGTGGGGTGCCAGAACCTGCCCTCCTCACCTGCCCTGCCCTTGGTGGTCCTACCTGGGGGAATCAGGGGTGGTGGGTCCCAGATCCACTCAGTCACCTTCCTCTGGCTTGCCTCTGAGTGGGTCTCAGATTTGCCCCCTTCTGTCTGTCTGTCTGTCACAACTGGCCATTCACGCCTGCATCCCAGCTCATCTGGACAGTCGCTCCCTGGCCGCCTGCTCTCCCCGCCTCCCCCCTGCACTCCCATTTATATCCCACATGGGTGCCAAAATCTCCATAAAAAATGAAAGTCTGATTGGACATCAATCTGTGGCTTAAAACCTTTAAGTGACTGTTTTGCCACCTACAAATGGCCGTCCCAACTCTTCAGCAAGGCTCTTCATGTCCTGGGCACTTTCCGTCTCTCCAGCTTTGCCACTTGGCACCTCACCTTTCTTTTTTGGCTGCACCCCACGGGGCATGTGGGATCTTAGTTCCCTGACCAGGAATCGAACCCATGCCCCTTGCATTGGAAGCGTGGAGTCTTAACCCCTGGAGCACCAGGGAAGGCCCGGCACCTCACCTTCGGCTTGTGCTCCGGGACACGATGACTCTCCTCCACGCTCTCCCCCCATCAGGCTAAGCTGGTCCAGGAGCTCTCCTCCAGGGTGTGCTAGGCCCTGTCTTCCTGCACGCCTGGGGCTTCTCTCTCCCCATGGGCAGTCACACATCGTGGTGTGACTCTGAGGACACACCCACTTTCCCCGCTGGCCGGTGAGCTCCTCGGGCTCCTAGGTCATTATTCAAGTTTTGTTCCCAGGACCAAGTGTAGCCACAGACATGTAGTAGATCTTCAATGTACAGTTGTTGATCCAGCAGTGAATGAGTAAAGAAATGAATAGCTATCTGAGAACATTTTACCAAAACGTATATCTGTCATCAGAGCATGGGGTGACTTATAATAGCTAATTCAGGGTGTGACCATTTGCCAGACAGTGTTCTCAGCCCTTCACGTGTGACAGACAGCTCATTTAATCCTCACAACATCCTTCAAGGACAAATACTGTTACCAGCATCCCCATTTTATCCAAAGGGGGAACTAAGAGACGGGCACTGAGCTTCTATCCAGTGTGCCATTGATGGGTATATGGGATGTGTCTCATGGTTACCTGTGGCCGATGTGTACGTTGTGACCATCCTAAAGAGCAAGTTCTCATTTTATATTTCACTTTACTTTGAATTTTTAAAATTATCTTTGTCTCTGGCACTCACACTCTGCCTGGCATCCAGCAGAGGACACATGTCATTGAGGAATTCCCTGATCTGGCCAGCCTTTCAAGGACTGGCAGGGTGAAGGCTAGTCAGGTTTGGCTTCACCCTTGCAATTTCTGTGTTGCTTGGGGCATAAGGGGCTTTTATTCACTTGTGTTGGGAGCGTGTTTAGTTTGGTCTTGGGTGGTGCCCCTGCCTCCTCTCCACTGTCCTCAGCCATGTGACTCAACCCCCATCCCTGGCCCGGAGCTGACCCCCTTGTCCTAGGGTTCTGCGGACTGACAGGGATTCAGAAAGTCCCCTGCTAATGGGAAGGGGCCTCTCCCACCCCCCTGCTTTTTCCCGGAGCAGTTCCAGAGTAGGTGAAGTAAAACCTGGACCCCTGGGGCCGGGCTCCTGTGTTTTATGAACTGTTACATAGGAAGGGGTCTGAAATCATCCAGCTCATTGCCACCTGTATAGATGAGGAAACTGAGGCCCAGGAGGAGTCATGTCCAAGATCACCCTGTCCTTGGACTTGTGATTGTTAAACATTGTTTGCGCACAGTTAATTTGGAATTACATCTCGAGACACACTCTGTATGAATTCAGCCTGGTGGTCTTCCTTGTTTTCTCCCCTGCCTACTCATCAAACAAGCCAGAGCTTGTGACTAAGTGAACTAACACCTGGTAGAGTTCAGTTGATTTCGTGGTGGCCTTATTTTTTTTTTTTTTTTTAATGAACTAATGTGAGTAATGGATTGGCCTGGAACAGGTAATTGGGAAATGTTTTAACCCTTTGTTTTCTTCCTCTCATAGAAAATTAAAACATACTTCCTCGGGGTTACAGAAAGAGTTAATAAGCCAGACTGCAAGACGTCAAAGCCTTCTATCTTATTTAATACTCTGAATACAGTTGCAAGGTAAACATGATCATAATACTATTAATCGAGACTAATTTGGGAGAAGGCTGATTTATGTGAGTGAAATGTCAGAATTACAGGATACTTAAGGAATGTGGTCTTACGGCTCTGAGGTAGGTTTCAAGGCTTTGAATCAGGTACAGGGATCCCTGTCCTCGTGCTTGGGGATAAACGGAGGAGAATGCGAATGGGAGTGTCTCTCGTGCTTAGATTGTTTTTTTTTTTTTCCCTGCATTTGCAGGCACACCTTGGAGATACTGGGTTTGGTTCCAGATTGCTGCAATAAAGCTTATATCGCGATAAAGCAAGTCACATGAAATTTTTGTTTCCTAGTACATATAAAAGTTATGTTTACACTATACTGTGGTCTATTACATGAATAACATTATATCTAAAAAGCAGTGTACATACCTTAACTAAAAAAATACTTTATGGCTAAAAAATGCTAACCGTCATCTGAGTCTTCAGCAAGTTATAAGCTTTTTGCGGGTGGAGGGTTTTGTCTCAGTGTTGATGCTGCTGACTGATCAGGGTGGTGGTTGCTGAAGACTGGGGTGACAGTGGCAATTTCTTAAAATAAGATAACAATGGATTTTGCCACATCAGTTGACTCTTCCTTTTGCTTGAACACGTAGAGGCCGTTGTAGGGTTATTAGTTGGCTGAATTTCATTATTGTTGTGTCTCAGGGAATAGGCCCAAGGAGAGAGTTGGGGGAACAGCCAGTTGGTAGAACAGTCAGAACACACAGAACATTTATCAGTTAAGCTTGCTGTCTTATATGGACGTGGTGCGTGGTGTCCCCAAAACAAATGACAATAGTAACATCAAAGATCACTCATCACAGATGAACATATAATAGTAATGAAAAAGTTTGAAATACTGTGAAAATTACCAAAATGTGACACAGAGACGTGAAGTGAGCAAATGCTGTTGGAAAAATGGTGCCTACAGACTTGCTTGATGCGGGGGTGCCACAAGTCTTCAGTTTGTTAAAAAACACAATATTTGCAAAGTGCAATAAAGCAAAGCGTAATACAACAAGGTATGCCTGGATTTAGAAAGCACATTGTAACATTTCTTTATACCTTCTAATACCACTTCTTAAACAGAACATTTTCCAGCTAATATTCAAATGACTGCATGTTATTAGAATCTGGAATTGTGATGTCTTAGTTAAAATATTTTGTGTTTGCAGTTAACTTATGGCTACAAAAGAATACAGGCAAATTTTATCTCCCGTAAAATGGAAAGGACAGCTTTTTTTCAAAGCATGAAATTAGATGGTCTGCCCTGGGCATTGCCCCTGAGTTAGGTAAGAGGGGATAGCTGTTTCTTTAGCTCATTTTTTCACTCATTCTGTGAGCACTTAGTAAGGGCTTCTGAGTTCCCAGCACAGTGTTGGATGCAGTGATAGGCGAGTCGTGGTTCCTGCCCCCATGAGGCTCCCTGTCCTGGGGTAACTGCGGTGAAATGTGCTAAGGCATTAGCACAGGTTGCTGTGGGGGCCCAGAGAAGGAAGGTCTAGCCAGGCAAGGGTTCTGGGGGCTCCCTGGGGCTGCTGGGAGGAGGGCTCCCCCAGCTGAGACCTGATGAATTGGGAAGTACCTTCACCACCAGGTGAAGGATGGAGGGAATAGCAAAGGCAGAGGCTCTAAGGTTGGAGAACAGGGCAAGGGGAGGGCCGATGTATGGACTGCGCGCAGGGAGAGGGAGGCAGAGGGTTGAGTCTGGAGGGAGCAGTCAGAGCCCCAGCACAGAGGACTTGTGTGCTTTGCTGAGGGATGTGGACTGTTTGGAGTGCACTGAGGAAACCGTAGAAGTGTTCTGAACCAATCACTTGGTAACTATGAGTTTATAGCTCTCTGGATTGAATGGAAGCAGTAGGTCTATAGACAGAGAGACTGATAAGGAGCCAGTTGGCACAATTAATCCAGACAGGCCAGTGATTGCTGAGCTGAAGAGGCATCGGCAGTGGGAGTGTGAACCGGGATGGTCTGGTGATTTCCGGAGCTGGGCAGGTGAGAGCAGCTCTGAGGATGGCGGGCGTCAGGGTCACTGAGCCTGGGTCTCTGGTTAGGTGGGTGGCTGTGTGGCAGTGCTGTTCCCGTCACTGAGGTGGAAGCAAGGTTGCTGGGGAGAATGAGTTTGGTTTGGGGCCTATGGAATATGAGGAATACATAGGTGGATGAATAGACTTGTGCATGAGTTCATTGGAAGCACGAGACTGGAATTCATTGCATGTAGCTGTAAAGTCCCCCTTCAGGAGTACCAGACAGGAATGTTCCAGAAGGAAAATGGGCCATGCTGAGCATTAACTTCATTTGGGCTTGAGAAGTTTAGAAAGGTAGGCAGAATGGCGTATTTTTTTCCTTTTTCAATTTCAGTTTCTGTTATTTTAGTGACTTTTATGGGTAAGGCCATGTGCGTGCTTTCCTTCCAGCATCAGTCAAATGCCTGGTCTGATTACACCCCTGTCACGTATATGGACAGAGTGTTATTAGGACTTTGAAATCGTAGTTTACCAGGACCTCAATTTAATGTGTAGCCCTGTGGCTGATCAATACCTGTTGTAGCTGCTGCTATGTTGGTGTGGCTTCTGAACTACTCAGAGGGGCTGTGGAGGTTTTGTTTTTATTTTTGTTTTTCTTTGTGGTAAGATTAATACATGCTTCTTGTAGAAATTTTAGATAGAGAGCCCCAGCAAGCCCCAAAGAAGAGGCCAACCAACCAACCACAAGAACCAACCCAATTTCAATATATTATTATTATTTCTTTTAGTCTTTTTGGTGCATTTCTGTGCAGCTGTACCACTTCATAGAAATGGTTTAGTGTCTGACCGTATAAAGTGAAGGTGTGACCTTTCGCAGGATCTGGAAGTATGGGGACACTTTGCAAGTGGTCCTGGCAATGGGTACAGTCCAGGTGGGGAACAGGTCCATGTAAGAAGAGGCAAGATGGTTCAGGGTCTAGTGGGTAGTCTACCTTGGGTGTAGCACAGATTAGATCTGGGGGAAATTTAAATGGAAGTCAGTATTGGAACAGATGATGGAAATTTTGTTAATCTTATGTTCTGTGAGTTTGTCCCCTATTCTGTTAAAAATCTTCAACCCTCCTTTTCCCCATTTTGCATCCGGAAGCATGATCACATAAATGATGTAGGCAGACTAACCCATCAGTGTGACTTGGGGGTGAAGGTGGGGCCAGGTGGGGAGTTAACGTATGTAGTTTTAGAGATATTTTGGGAATAGTAACATTTTAAATTTTTCTTTCATTCCTTTTTTCTCCAGGAGAATATGAAAATATTACTCAGGCTTCTTTGTTTCATAGCTCTACTGACTTCTTCTCTGGTGGCTGGTGAGTTAAGCATTTCCTTGTGTTGCAGATGCTAAGAAAGTCTGCTATTTAGAGTACATGAAGTACTGTGCTTCACGGAGTCAGTTTTCTCATGTGTGTCTGTGGACTCCCAGGCCACAGGATTGTGTTGCTGGATGTCCTTTCAAAATCTTTACTTTTCATTCTCTCATTTATATATTGGGACACTGAAGCCCAGTGAGGTTAAGAGCCCAAGGTCATGCAGCTCGTTTCAGAGCAAGAGCTGTAATCCACATCACCAATGTCTAGTCCAGGCCTCTTCCCACTTTGTTGCTGCTTGAGGGGTGTAATATGAGAAATCCTGGCTTTCATTCAGAAGAGCTGTTAAATGCAGTCGTTATGAACCCACAGCTGACAGTTCTTTGTTTTCTCCATTTATTCATTCTCTCTTCCCCTCTCCCTCTCCTGCTGCAAACGCATTTAGCTCCTGCTGTGCACCAGGCACTAGCTGCTTGTGAATAATCCGGGCAGAAATATCTGTCTGCATGGGGTTTACATGCCAGTAGGGGAAAGAGACTATACGTTAGATAATATACATTATGTCATATGGTGATAAGTGTAGAGGGGAAAAATAAAGCAGAAAAGAAAGGTGTAAACTTTTGGGATTGGGGTGGGCAGGAAGTTAAATTTTTTGATACTGTGGCCAGAAAAGGCCTCAGAGAAATTGACTTTTGAGTTGAACCTGAAGGAGGAGGTGGAGGGAGCTATATAGGTATCAGGTTGGGGGTGGGGAAATATTATAGGCAGCATGTGCCAAGGCCCTGAGGCCAAGAGTACCGGCATGTTCCAGGGACTGAAATCTGCTGTGACTGGAGCAGAGTGAAAGGTGAGGGATTGATAAGGGGTGAGGTCATTCAGGCAATGGAGGACAGGGGAGGGTTGACTGTTGAGAACCTTGTAGACTTTTCTAAGGATCTTGGCCTGTATGCTGAGATGGGAAGACTGTGTAGGTTCCCTGTTTAAAACCAGAGAGGTAATCTAACTTCTTTTTTTTTTTTTGGCCATGATGCATGGCTTGTGGGATCTAAGTTTCCCGACCAGGGATCGAACCTGGGCCCTTGGCAGTGAAAGTGTGCAGTCCCAACCACTGGACTGCCAGGACATTTGCATATTTTACAGGCTCATTCTGGTTCTTATACTGTGAACAGATCATAGGTAGGCAAAGGGAGAAACAGACTAGTTAGGAGGCCATTACAACAGTCCAGGCAAGCTATGATGGTAGTTTATTTGAGGGTGACAAGAAGTGAGTAGTCAAAGTTTGGATATACTTTGAGGACAGAGCCAACAGGATTCGCAGATAGATTGGATGTGGGTGTGAGAGACGAAGAATCAGCATGACTGATGGTTTCAGCCTGAGCACATGCAGGGTGGAGTTGCTGTTGATGGGAGGGGGAAGGTCATGTGTTCAGACTGGACATGTTAAGGTTAGCTGTCCATTAGATGTCTAATAGCGATGTTGACTAAGCAGTCTGGAGCTGGGGGTTGGAGGTATAAAATTGGAGACCTTGGCAGGCAGCTGGTATTAGGACCCTGAGACTAGACAGGTCCACCTGGGGAACAAGTGTGGTTAGAAAAGAACAGAGATTGAAGGAGTGAACCCTGCAGCCCTCCAAGGATGGGCAGTAGGGCTCACACCCATCCAAAAACCAGTGAAAGACTGGCCTGAGGTGTAAGAGGAGAACCAGATAAATGTCCTGAAAGCCAAGTGGAGAACGTGTTTCAAGGATGAGAATAACACGGGTCCGATGCAGATGTGCTAAGTAAGATGATGTCTGAGAGTTGTCAATTTGATTTAGCAACTTAAAGGTCATAAGTGACTTTGATCAGAACAGCTTTGGTGGAGTGGTGGGGCAAGCCCTAGATTAATAGGAGAGTGTGTTGAACTGAGACCTTAAGGTTTACTCTTTTATTACTGTTGTTGTTTCTACTGTTACTCCTAGGAGCTAAATACTTACCAGTCCTTGCTCAGTGCAGGTAACATGCTGAGCGCCGAGCCACTTTTATTTCCATTCTGTTCTTAAACAGCTTTATTGAGGTTATAATAGACATACAATAAACCACGTGTTTAAGGTATACAAGTTGATGTGTTGACATATTGGGTTGGCCAAAAAGTTCATTCTGGTTTCCGAATGAACTTTTTGGCCAACCCATGTCCACCCCTGAAACCATCATCACAATGAAGACAATATTGAATTGAATATAAATTGGTTTGGAGAGATCTGGATAACTCAACAGTATTGCGTCTTTTGATCAATGAATGAAGTATAGATGTCTTTATTTTTTTAGATCTCTTAAAATTTATTTAAATAAATTTAATCTTTATAAATTTATTTTGTAATTTTCATTGGATCGGGCTGATGCATTTTTGTCAGATTTAGCCTTAATTATTCATATTTTTTGATAGTATTATAAAAGGTATTTAAAAAAAATCCAGTTTCTAATTGTTCTTTGGTAATATATACAAACACATTCAAATTTGCATATTCATATTGTATCCTACAACTTACCCTTCTAGGTCTTTGGTAGATTTCATAGCATATTCTGCAGAGATAATCATGTTGTTTGAAAATAAAGACATTTTACTTTCCCCTTCAATCTGGACGCCATTTCTTTTTCTTGCCTTAATGCACTAATTAGATCTTCTAATACAATGTTGTCTAGAAGTGGTTAGAGGGACATTCTTACCTTGTTTCTAATCTTGTATATGACAGCTGTAAGTTTTCTATAGCCGTCCTTTGTTAGATTTAGGAAGTTCCCCTCTATTCCTAGTTTTGTTTTGGATATGCACCCAACTTTGCATTCCTAGGATGTTATGTACGTCATAATGCATTGTCCCTTTTTGATATATTGTAGCATTTAATTTGCTAAGATATTTTAAAGAGATTTTGCATCTGTGTTCATGATGAAGATTGCTTTGTGGTTTTCTTTTCTTGGAATGTCTTTGTTTGGTTTTGGAATTAGACTAATACTGACTTCATAGAGTGACTTGGGAAGTGTTACTCCAGTTTTCTGGTAGAGTTTGTGTAAAATTGGTGTTGGTCCTTCTATGAATATACCAATGAAGCCATCTAGGCCTGAAATTTTTTTGTTGTTGTTGGGAGGTTTTTAACTACACTTTCAGTTTCTTTAATATCTATAGGGCTCTTCAGGTTATCTCTTTCTTCTTCAGGCAGCTTTTATAGTCTACTTTCAAGGAATTTGCCCATTTCATTTAAGTTGTTGAGTTTATTGGCATTAGGCTGTTTGTAATATTTCCTCATTACTCTTTTAAAATCATTTTAATGAGTGATGTCACCTCTGTTTTTTTCCTGATCAGTCTGGCAAGAGATTTATCCATTTTATTGATTTTTCAGAAAGAACTAGCTTTTGATATCTTTGATTTTTTTTCTCTGTTGTTCTTGTTTTCCATTTCATTGATTTTTCTCCTGGATCTCTATAAATTTACTATCTTCTGCTTACTTAGAGTGTATTTTTTTTCTAATTTCTTAAATGGAATCTGAAGTCATAATTTGAGATTTTTTTTTCTTATACAGATGCTTAGTGCTATCAATTTTCCTTTAAGTATTGTTTCCTTTTCATGCCGTAAGTTTTGATATGTTGTGTTTCCCTTATCATTCAGGTCAAAAGACTTATCCCCTAATCTCCTCTTTTATTTCTTTGATGCATGGGTTATCTAAAAATTTTTCTTTGTTTTATTTATTTATTTTTTTAGCTTTTAAATACATGGGTGAATTACTAGATATTTTTCTGTTACTGATTTCTAATTTAATTTAATTAACACCAGAAAACATACTTTGAATTCTTTTAAATTTGTTGACTATTGGGTTATGAGCAAGAGTACGGTATATCTTGATAAGTTTTTGTGTGTGCAATTAAAAATAATGTGTATTCTGCTCTAGTTGAGTAGGGTTTTCTGTAAATATTGCTTATGCCAAATTGGTTGATGGTATTGTTCAAATCTTCTATATCATTCCTGATTTTCTGTCTAATTTTTCTACTTGTTCTACCAGTTATCGTGAGGAGAGTGTTGAAATCTCAGACTGTAATTGTGGGTTTCTCTATTTCTTTTTACAGTTCTATCAGTTTTTGCTTCATGTGTTTTGAAGCACTGTCAGTAGGTGAATAAACATCTAAGGTTACAGTGTACCTCTTGACAAATGACTCCTTTATCATAATTACATGACTCTTTTTATCCCTGGTAATATTTACTGTAAAATCTACTTTGATAACAATATAATAAACATTCAAACTTTCTTTTGATTAGTTTAAGATATTTCTCTCCCTTCCCCTGTTTTTACTTTTAACATATTTGTGTCTCTATACTTAAGTGTGTGTGTGTGTGTGTTTGCGTGTATGTTAGCATATAGTTGGATCCTTTTTCTTTATCCAGTCTATCTTTGCCTTTCAATTGGGTTGTTTAGACCATGAAAAAAATGTCATATGATTGTTAATATTTGGGTTTTATTTTCTCCTTGTACCATTAATGCTTTATCTTTTTTCTCTTTTATGCTGCCTTTTGGATTATTTTCATGATTTATTTTGTCTTCTGTGTTGGCTTATATTAATAACTTAAAAAATAATTACTCTAGTGCTTTATGGCATCCATCTATAATTTATCACTGTTTACCTTCAAGCGATACTATACCAATTCACAAATAGTATAAAAAAACTTAAAACAGTATATATCCACTTCTCCCTTCCTGAACTTTGCCGTATTGTTTCCATACATTTTACTTCCTTATATGTTATAAATCTCACAATACATTATTTTTGCTTTAAACAGTTATTTTTAAAGAGATTTAAGTAATAAAAATTATTTTATGATTACCTATGTAGTAAACATTTCTGGTGCTATGTATTCCTTTATGTAGATTCATTTTTCATCTGATATTATTTTCTTTCTTTCTAAAGGACTTCCTTACATTTTTTTGGCAGTACAAGTGTATTGGTGATAATTTTGATAGCTTTTATAAATATGAAAAAGTCTTTACTTTGCCTCTGTTTCTGAAAGGTACTTTCCCTGGATATAGAATTCTAGGTAGATGATTTTCTTTCAGTACTTATCTTTATTCTGCTTTCTTCTGCCATGTATTGTTTCTGGCAAGAAGGCTGCATCATTTTTGGTTTTGTTTGGTGTGCTGTTCTTCATGCTTCTTTTGCTTGGGGTTCTTGGTAATTTTGGGGTCTTGTGGCTACATCATTTTCATAGAATCTTAAAAAATTTCATCTTGTATTTCTTCAGATATTTTTCCTGTTCTACCTACTTCTCCTGTTCTTCAGGGATTCTTATTACATATTCTGAAGTTGTCCTGCAGCTAACTAGAATGCTGTTTATTTTGTTCTGTTATTTTTCTTTAATTTTGAAGAGTGTCTAATGCTATATCTTGGAATTCAATTAGCTTTTCTTCTGCAGTGTCAAATCTGCCGTTAATTACATGCAATTTTTTTTTTTAAGTCAACATTGTAGTTTTCATCTCTAGGAGTTTGACTTAGGTTTTTAAAAATAATCTCTTTCATTCTCTACTCAACATGCTTAATCTGGCCCCTTGAAAAAGTGGAACACAGTAATAATAACTATTTTAATTTTTCTATCGTATTATCTTTGTCATTTATGGGTCAGTTTGATAGCACTAATTTTTTTCTCTTGATTATTGGTTGTCTTATGCTGCCTCTTTGCATGCCTAGTAATCTTTGATTAAATGCTAGGTATTGTAGACTTTACCATGTTGGGTGTTGGATATTTTTTTATTACTAAAAATGTTCTCGAACTTTGTTCTTTTACAAGGTTGTTACTTGGAAATGGTTGGTCCTTTTAGGTCTTGCTTTTAAGCTTTGTAAATCAGGAGCAGAATAAGGTTTATTCTAGGCCTAACTTGCTCCATCTACTGAGTCAGAACCTTTCTGGGTTCTCTACCGGATGCCCCATGATTGATAAGGTTGTCCATTCTGGCTGCTGAGAACAGCCAGTATTCCCAGCATGTGTGTGCCCCGGGTATTATCCACTCTAATCCTTTTGGCAATTCTCACTCTGGTGTTGGGTAGTTTTCTTTCCTGCTTATGCTAATCGATGCTCAGCTGACAACTTGAGGGCGACTCTCTGTAGACCTCCAGAGTTGGTGCACTCTGTGCAGCTGCGACCTCGTTGGTACTCTGCCCTCCACGCTCTCGGTTTAGCTGGATTCCCAGCTCCAGCTCCTCAACTCAAGAGAGAACACTGGGTTTTGCCCACATTTCTTCCCTGCAATGTCATGGCCTAGAATCGCTTTTTACACAGTAATTTGGGAAAAACCCTAGGGCTCCCCTCCTTTGTGTCCTGTCTTTCTGGTATTTCTGTCCTTTGTTCCCTGATGTTTGATGTCTTGAACATTGTTGTTTCATATAATTTGTCCATTTTTTAGTTGTTCAGGTAGGAGGGTAAATTATGGTTATTCCATCTTTTTACTGAAGCAACTATCTTTCCTGCCACCTTATCCCTATATTTTAGCTGAATAAAGAGGGGATGAGAGAGGTTAAATAACTTGCTCAAGGCCACAGGTAGTAAGTGACATCCTGGATTTGACCAGAAATCTTTTAGACTTCTGAGACAGTTCTCTTAATCATAAGGCTATTAACACTCTCAAGTATAACAGAAATTAATGTATTTAATAATTGGTGTGTTTATATTTAGATATACATTAAGAAACATTGACAAATTTCTTATAGAAATGACTTTCGCTTTCTCCCTTTTAAAGACAAATGTGAGGAACGTGAAGAGAAAGTTATTTTAGTTTCATCTGCACATGAAATTGATGCTCGTTCGTGTCCTCTTACCCTAAGTGAACATAAAGGCCCTGTAATTTGGTATAAAAATGACAGCAAGACACCCATATCTATGGAAAGAGACTCTAGAATTCATCAGCACAAAGATAAACTTTGGTTTGTTCCTGCTAAAGTAGAGGATTCAGGATACTACTACTGTGCAGTGAGGTAAGAAAGGGATTATTAATCCGTACAAACATGCACTGTATGTACCTGCGGTAGTTAAGCACAGAAAAATCCTTTAATAAACCTGTTTTGATTTATTTTAGAAATTCAACTTACTGCCTCAAAACTAAAATAACTGCAGAGTTTGTACAGCATGAGCCTAACCTGTGTTACAATGCACAAGCTGTATTTACACAGAGACTACTGATTCCAGGAGATGGACAACTTGTATGTCCTTATTTGGATTTTTTCAAAGATGAAAACAATGAGTTACCCCAAATACAGTGGTATAAGGTAATTTTATATTACATATGACGTTACTCCTCTAGTAAATAGTTTTGTATCATAGACAATAGGATGAGTCTGCAAAGTACTTTTTCCTTTGGCATATTATTTGCTTTTGCATGGTATAACTTAATAGGATGTTTTTAAAGTGTTAAGACTGTACACATTTAATTTGCAGCTTAACTAAAAATCTGTTTTTTTTTGTTTAATTTAATAAGGTATAGTTGAGAAAAGTATAGTAGGCATAAAAGATGTTTAAAGATAAGGATGGTTATAAATTTAGGGTTTTTAAGAGATAACTTTGTTATAAAATATATTGTTTTGTGTGTTATTACAAATATTAAGCGGTCCTTAGATAACTTAGTGGTTTCTGTAACTGTCTGAAAAGTGATTGGCCAGCACTCCACGGATACATCATATCCTGGTATCTTTGGTCCACCTGGCTTGTTGAAGCTTACATGGAGAATCATCTTGTAGGGGTTAAAAAATACAAAGTAATATCAGTGAAGAATGAAAGTATAGAATTACTAAGAAATTATAGCATTAGCATTCTCTCAAATGTGTTTCTCTTGCAAAGTAAATTTGTCTTCACCTGTCTTCAAACTGCAAGGCTCATAGGCATAAAAATATAATACCCTGGGAATGTGATGATGACTTTGCAAAAAAATGCAGTATTAAAACTTGTATGCAAGGAACCTTTCTATTCATATATATATGAATATAAATACGAATAATTGGTTTTCCATACTTCCTCTCCCTCTGTCTAGGATTGCAAACCTCTACTTCTTGACAATATAAACTTTGTTGGAGTAATGAATAAGCTCATCATCACGAATGTGACTACGGCGCATAACGGGCACTATACGTGTCATGCATCCTACACACACTTGGGAGAGCAGTATCGTATCACCCGGGCGATAGAACTGATTACTCTAGGTGAGTCAGAGCTCCAATCCTAGGAGTTTAAATCCAGGAAGGCCCAGAGACCAGAATTCTAATATCACCTTCATTGCCTATGGAGGGACTAAATCCAAGAGAAGCTTGATGACTTGCCAGATGTCACCTGGCTTTAGTTTAGTTTTTGTTACTTTGTGCTACGTGTATGTTTTTCATTCCTACTTCAGATGCAGTGCTGATTAAATAGACGGGATGAGCTATGTTTACCAGCTGAACTAGGAGGCGTGTTCTTTGGTGTGGCCAGAGGTGGTTCTCCAGAGGGTTCTGGGGCTCCTCTGGCTGTTGTTGGAGGCAGGACAGTTCTGAGACCCCTCACGTGGGTGTCTGAGTGTCTAGCTGTCATTGGAGTGATGGATGGATGCTAATGGACTTTGGAATAAGTTGCACTCTTGTTAGATCTCTGTTAGCCTAGTCACTTAACTTCTCTAAGCCTGTTTCCTCCTCTGTAAGAAGATTCAAGCTTCTGAGGTTGTTGTAAAGGTGAGAGATCAGGTGTGCTCAGCTTGCAGTCCTGTGCCTAGTGCCAAACAGATGAGAAACGAGTAGGTGCATGATGACTATTCTTGGTAGTTTTCCTGAGGCTTCTGTTAGCCACATTTCATATTAAAAACTATTTTACAACAAAATAAAACAAATGCACTCCTACAAGTTACCCAGGGATGGGCAGAATGCTCAATCTTTCTGTAAATACCAGGGTTTTCTAAGCTTTCAGTAATAGAAGAATAGAGTTACTCTAACCAGGACTTTGAACATCAGAGTGGTCTCTATTAGTAATTATTTTGGGACAACAGGCATAAATAGGGACTGTCCCAGGTAAACCCAGATTATGATCACTTTTCAGATAGCTATGTTTTCTCAATTCTACAACAGTTTATCTTTTTTCAAAGGTTAATATTATTGTCTCAGAATCAATTCCTTGCCTACATCCTACAAGCATCAGTGACTCGTAAATTTCAAGAGTCCTTTAATTTATTTATTAATTAATCACAAGCATCCTGAGTTCCTAAGCAGCACCTCTCTGGTTGTTATGTAGCTCTGATTGATTTTTCCTGGGATACTGCAACCAGACTAGCAGACCAAATTTTAGGGAAAACAGGGCAGTACAGAATTTAAAAAATAGGTCAAATGGGTTTTAAATAGTTTCTGCCATCTTTTCTGTTCCCATATGTAGAAATAATATACTTAATCAGACATGAGGTTGTATTTTGTTTTCTTCTAAAGGTGTATTTATAAATATTTATTGAGCTTCTGCTATGTTCCAGGCACTGTTCTAGGTATACATTAGGGAACAAAAGAGACAATATCCTGCCCTGATGGAGCTAACTTTGTTGTTTTTTTTTTTTGACTGTATCAGAATGAATACTGGGCATTCAAATTCATAGTTTCTCAGGCTTGGCCCCAGATCAACCCTTGAAGCCAATCTTCTTGTAAATAAAAGTCAGATTAATTTCTGGAGCTTCTTAGCTCCTCTACTTATTTTAATAAATTATACCAAAATGTTTGGCATTCTTTAATAACTGTGGCTTTCACTCTTTTGTCCTTGTGAAAATGACTAAATACAAGCAGGTCTAGCACTAGATGGCCTTCTGGTTAATAGTGCTCCATCCAGGGACCTTGCTGGTGGTGCAGTGGTTAAGAATCCGCCTGCCAATCCAGGGGACACGGGTTCGAACCCTGGGATGGGAAGATCCCACATACCGGGGAGCAACTAAGCCCGTGTGCCACAATTATTGAGCCTGTATGCCATAACACAGCCAATAAGTAAATTTATTAAAAAAAAAATGATCCATCCAGGGAAGTCCCTTTCCACAAAGACTCATTTTTCTTGACTTGCATAAAGAGAGGCACTTGTCTGGAGATCCAGGGCCTGGTGATGTGTGTGTGTGTTTTGCAGCACCAAACTCTGTGGGTTCAGGAGGGCCAAGGTGTTATGGTTTTGCTGTAGTCTCTGTGTCTGCCTTCTGTCTCCTGCCGTATGTGCTTGGGCAGTGGAGGGAATATCGGGCAGGTGTCTTGTCGTTTGTATTTGGTGTATTTTGTCAAGTGTTATCACTTGAGATTCTGATCTCTAAGGGACCTTGTGGATGTTTTACTTTCAGTGAAAGCCAGGAACACGAGACCTGAGATTGTGCGTCCAGCTAATGAGACGTTGGAAGTGGTCTTGGGTAAGTGGGCTTCAATCAGGATATGCTGAAATCAGTATTTTTTGAACCTGAGATGAAGATAAAGTGTACCTTTACCGCACACAACCTAAGCTGCTTACTGGATATATCTAAAGTTAGAGGGAAAGTGGCACAGATTATGTCTTAAGTGTTTCTTTGGATTTCTTGCCTCTTTTGGCAAACATCTAGCCATGTCTGGTTGGCCCACCCGTACTTTGCTATGGACCTTATTAGTCTTGAAGACATCAGCCAAAGCCCACGTTCAGGGACTTCCCAGGTAGTCCACTGGTTGAGACTTCGCCTTCCAATGCAGGGGATGCTGGTTCAATCCCTAGTCGGGGAGCTAAGATCCCACATGCCTTGTGACTGAAAAACCAAAACATAAAACAGAAGCAATATTATAACAAATTCAATAAAGACTTTAAAAATGGTCCACATCAAAAAAATCTTAAGGAAACAACAAACAAAACAAAGACCAAGTTCAGTAGGCCTAGGAATAAGAAATGTAATTTATTTGGCACAGGATGGATTTCTTATGAGCAGAGGTAAGCTTTTAGGTAAGACTACAGGCCAAAAAGAGAATTATTCTATGAAATTATTTTTCCAAGTTAGTGATAATGTTTTATTTCAAGAATAAAGATGTAATACTATAAGCAATTCAGATCTAAGCTATGCAACACAGTAGCTGCTAGGCACGTGTGACTACATATGTGTAAATTTAAATGAAGTAAATTTAGTTTAATTAAAAATTAGTCCCTCAGTCAAGGGCTGAATAGTTACATGTGATTAGTGACTACGTATTAGCACAACTATAGAACATTTTTGCCAACAATGAAAGTTCTGTTGGAAACACTGGTCCAAACATAAAAACAGATTTTAGTATCAGAGGATCAAAAATCAGGCTGGAGTATAGAATTCTCTTCTGTAATAGTAACTGCATGAAGACAAAGAACAATTATACAGAGATTAGAAGGTAAAATTTGTGACCTTTGAATTCTGTACTTGGCCAAGTTATTCTTCAGGGTGGAAGGTAATATAAAGACATCCATAGATATAAACAAAGATGTGAACACTTTAAATATTGGCCAGTAGAATTCAGAGCAGTGTTTTCAACCTTTTTTCCCCATTATTCCTCCCCTGTAGTGCCTAACAAGACTTTTTTTTCCCCCTAATCCTCTTTACTTTCTCAGATATTTAATACCTGGATATATTATATATCTGTCGATGTACTGTGGTGCTTTTGGAGGGCCACAACCCATTGCAATAGCTAAGGTTTTCTTGCTCTCCTCGCCAAGAAACACATTTTGCCCTGTTGAGAAGGTACGTTCTAGGAATGTATACTTCAGAGTTCTAAAGCCTAGATTTGATCTACAAATCTAAAAATAACTTTACATTAGGAAACAATTATTTTAATATATCACGTTGATCAGAGCCCTGATCACTGTGGCATATGATTATCTTTTAATCAGACATTTACTTGATAAGATTTCATATGGATTACCAATAAAATGACTTAAAAAAATTGGAATTGAGGGATACTTTCTGTACTTAATAAACAACATCAATTCAAACCAATCCTCACCAACATTTTTAATGGTGAAACACTATATAGTGTTAAACCTTTAACAGGTCTCGACCTTCTCATTGAAGTCAAGAGCAAGGCAAGGATGCCCACATAACCAGTTTACTTCACATGTTCCAGAAGTACCCACTAATGCAAAGATAAAAGAACCAAGGCATGCCGACTGTAGGGGAGAAAAGAACTTTATTATTTTCAGATCATGTAATTACATACCTACAAATTTCAAGAGAATTACTGCGGAAAGTTAGAATAATTATTGTATCAATTGGCCAGATATAAAATTAATATTCTAAAATATTAGACTTGTTTAGCAAAAACCAGCAAGAAAACATAATGGGAAAAGAGATCCTATTTGCAACAGTAAATGCCATAGAGATGTCTATAAAATAGCTTAGCAAAATCTTTAAAAAATACGTTGGATTTATAAGGGAGAAAAAACCAACCAAACAAAACCCCACAAGCTCTCACTTACAAATCTCAAAAAATTGAGAGATTTAAAGCATACATCCTTAAAGGGATTTGGGGGTGGGGGGGGGATGTTGTCTGCAATGGGAAGAAAATTGCTTCTTAGGGGTGAAAAAATTTAAATCAATAGATATAGTGTATATCTGTGGTATTAAAAATTCATGGGGAGGTAGGCAACAGGGATTAAAAACATCCAAAAAAAACTCCAAAGGGAGCAATAATGAAAACAATCTTGAGAAACACCAGTTTAAGAAAAACTGTAATAAGGATATGTGTGTTTTTCCTATATGAAAAACTGGAAATTGTAAAGATATAGACTCTCAGTAGTAAGTTATAGGTTTAATGGAATTCCATTAAAAACATGAATGGACTTAAAAATTGGCAAGTGATACTGAAATTCACCTGGGAGAATAAAATGGTGAGATTACTAAGATAATATTGGGAAGAAAAGCGCTAAATGATCTGAATATTTGCCTTAAGACTGCAATAATTAAGAGTGTGGTACCCCTGCCGTCAGTATACACATTCATATGAACTGAGAAGGTCCCTAATAAATAAGAAATTATTTTATAATTCTTACATTACATTATGGATTAGCAAGGAAGAGATTTATTATTCAATAAGTGATCCTGAAATGATCAGTCAACTATTTGGATAAAAGCATTGTTAGAGCTTTCTCTCATACCATACCCAAATTATATTCCAGACAGATTAAAGAACTAAAACAGTCAAAACAATACAACAATGCAAACATCATATATACCTGAAAGAAAAAGTATATGGAATATTTTCCTGATTTAATGGTAGAGAGACCTTTTTGAAAAATAATAGTGAAAACAGATAAAACAATTATAAATTTGGCCAAATAAAAAATATATATACAATAAAGAATTTCCATAAACAACAAAATTAAAACTGAAAGATATTTGCAGTAGTTTTCCTGGATAGTTACTATACTTGATAAAGAGCTTCCACGCATCATAAGGTTAATAACATGAGAATGCAATTAAGTAATGACCATTAGGCATAATAAGCAGTTCTTAAAAGAAAGGCAAATGAATACTAAGTTTATGAAAAACATGTTAATTCACCATGAACTCAAGAAATGCAGATGAAAATTTAAATGGAATTTTTTTCTTCTTTCAATTGGCAATGACTAACCAAAAACACTTGGTTCTGGGGGTTTGGGGGATAAATGACTCTTGCATACTGCTGGACAGAGTGCAGAGAGGTACAGTCTCCCTTGGGAGAGGGCATTTGGCTTTTAAAAGTATGGATCTCTTTTAACTCATTTCTTCCAGATTTTTATTCAGAGTAATTCTTCAGAATATGTACAATGTTGATGTACAGGAATGTTCATTGGAATATTAATTGTAAGAATGAAAAATCAGAAACAAATTATGTTTAGCAATAGGAAAGGAATTCATCATAGTATGTCTGTATGATGGGATGCTAAAAGGTCATGAAATAGCCTATTTTGGAAGGCTAATAATGTGAGCCAAAATTATCAATGCACAATAATTACAAGTAGACAATAACACCTCATTTTTAAAAAAATTGCATATGTGCACAGAAAGGTAAGGAATGAGATATGTAAAGTTACTAATAGTGGTTATCTCTCAGTGGTGGATGCAAGGGCAATTTCTTTTTCTTTTTGCTTTCCTATAATTTAATAAATGACTGTTGAATAAAAATTTTAATCTAGATAGATCAGGTAAAAGTCCACTAATGTTTGCAGGATCCTGGCTCCAATTAATCTGCAATGTTACCGGCCCATCAAGTAACTTTGTCTACTGGAGGTGGAATGGGTCAGCAATTAAGGAATATGAGCCTGTGATGATGGAAGAGTTTACATAGTAAGTATGCTAAGAGCCAGGCATGCCATAGAGACATTTTGGTATTAAATTCCATGTCATACTTTATATAACCATTATGATTGAATCCAGTAGCAAGGCTTAGTTAGTCATTGATTGGTCCTTAACACTTTGCTGCCCATGTTGAGTTTTGTTAAGCTCAGCAGGATTCATAAGTTCTTGTCCAATGAAGGTGACAGTACATGTCATTATGGTACAAATTCCAGACCACTTGGAAGGCTTTCTCTTAAATTCAGTTTAAAATGTTGCAGCATTTCCATGAAGCAATTGTCCTGAACTATCCTTCATGTCATTCCATTTTTAAAGTAGTTTAGAAATGACTTGTTAAATGTGGCCAAGAATCAGGCACTCCCCTGCTGCAGTCTCTCATGGTGCCTTATTACCTCTTAGCATCACCTGCGAACCCTTTCCCATCTGTCCTGATCTACTCGTTTCATATATTCTTTGTACCCCGTGAAGACTGGAGTGCCTGTGTCCCCATTGCCTTCTTGGAAGCTGGTAATTTTATTTCTTTCTGCTACTGAGTCTTCTACTAACAGTGGTCTTAGGGCTATAAAATATCAGATCAGCGTTGCTTACAGCCTGATTCTTATACCTGGGCTTAGGGCTGGTGATTATTTCTGCTGCAGTTTATGTGACAGCGATAAACCAGGGATGCATGTCATATCTATAATTGATGCCATTTACACAATTTTATTTCCTCTCTTTTGAACAGTGTGCAGAATCCTGTCAACAGGAGAAGGAGTACAATCATTGCACAGCTTAATATTACAGTAGTGGAAAGTAAATTTTTGCTACATCCATTTATCTGTTTAGCCAAGAATGCAGAAGGAAAGAGTACAGCATATATCCAATTAATACATCCAGGTAAACAACACAGCTGTTTATTTGAAATGCAGTTTTGTTTTCCTGTGGTAAGGTTTCATGACCTTGAGGTTTACAAAGCTATTTCCTCTGCCCAGAATGCTCTTTTAACCTGGGGACTTCCATTCCTTGTTTACTTCTCAGCTGAACTATCTTCCTCTAGGAAGTTTTTCTGTCCTGCTACCTACACTTAACCCATCTCTCTGCCCAAACAGATGAGGTCTTAGGGCCTCTGCTATGCACTTCCATATCTATCTTAGTTTTCTTTGCTTGATTATAAAGTCTGTGATGCTGCAGACAGTTACTAATCATTCTATTTCCAGAGCTAGTAACAGCTTAAGTCTGGTCATCCTAGGTACCTAATGAATATTTTTAGGTAAATGACTACGTGATGAATGCACAGGGGAAGCCTAAATATCCACTTTCCATAGAGGATGTCAGAAGTTATTGGTTTTCATGAATTGTATAATCAAACACAATATTGCCAGTATTTGTGTTCCAGCTTACTGATTCATTTTTCTGCCTTGTTTATTCTGCTATTTTTATTCCTTCTAGTGTATTTTTCATTTCAGTTATGGTATCCTTCAACTCTGGTTGTCTGTTTTTTTTTAAACTCTGTTAAAAACTTCTTTTAGCTTCTTGCTGTGTGCATCCATCTTTTCCTGAGTTCTTGGATCATCTTTATGATAATTACACTGAACTCTTTCTTGGGTAGATTGCCTATCTCCACTTCACTTAGTTGTTGTTCTGGGGTTTTATCTTGTTCTTTCATATGGAATATATTCCTTTGCTGTCTCATTTTGTTAAATTTTTATTTGTATTCTTATGTATATGGAAGGGTAATTGTATTTCTTGACCTCGGAGAAGTGGCCCTCTGTAGGGAATATCCTATGTGTCCCATCAGTACATTCCCCTCTTGTTATCCAATGGCCAGGGACCAGCTGGTCCCAGGGTAGATTCTGACCTGTTTGTATACTCAGTTCCACAGGCTCTCGGATGATAGTTTTCTTGCTTCCGGTGTCTGCTCTTTGGTGGGAGGGGTCAGTGCCTGCCCACTGGTGGGTGGAGCTTGGTCTTGGCCCACTGTGGGGACAGGGCCATATCTAGAGCTGGCTGTGGGCTCAGGAAGTCTTTAGGCGGCCTGTCTGCTGATGGGAAGTCTTTAGGCAGCCTGTCTGCTGATGGGTGGGGCTGTGTTCCTGCCCTGTTGGTCTTTTGGCCTGATTCAGCTGAGCACTGGAGCCTACAGGCTGTTGGGGGGGTGGGGGCAGGTCTTGGTGGCAAAGATCCAAGCAAGATATCTGCCTCTAGCAACAATTCACATAGATGAACACTCACAGATATGTCTGCCACCAGCTTTTATGATCCCAGAGAGAGCCACAGCTGCCTCCCCAGGAGACCTTCCAAATGAGCAGGTAGCTCTGGCCCTAGGTCTTGATGCACTCTCCAAGAGTGGAATCTGTTTCCCTTAGTCCTGTGGAGCTCCTGTAGTCAAGCCCCATGTGCCTTCAAAGCCAAATGACCTGGGGACTCTTCCTCCTGATGCCAGACTCCTGGGTGGGGGAGCCTGACTTGGAGCTCAGAGGTCTCCTGTGGGAGAGCTTCTACAATGTAATTATTCTCCAGTTTGTGGAATTATTCTTGTGATTTCTTCTTTAATTACTTGGATGTACAATATCTTTTTTGGTAGGTTCCAGTCTTTTATTGATGGTGGTTCAGCAGTTAGTTGTGATTTTGGTGTGCTCATGAGAAGAGGTGAACTTAAGATCCTTCTACTTTGCTGTCTTGTATCTCTTGTTCTTAAAAGGCTTCAGTGATTCCTCATGGCCTACTGGATACTTCAAGCCTTTTACAGACTCTTTCAAGTGTTATTCAGCTTCCTCTCCCTCCTCATTTCACTGATACTCTGCAGCATTTGCCAACTCCCCTTAAAGTACAGGAAGCAAAGAGTAGAATTTTATCTTACTTCATTGTATCCTTTTCTTTTTCATTGCACAAAAATTATTATTTTCCTCAAAATTTTGCCATTAGTGTTCTTTATTTGCTCCATTAATAGTTTGTAAAATTGGTCTTGAGACCACTTATTTTCAGAATCATACAGGTTGCTTTTAAAAGTTCAGACTCATTGACCTACCATGAGGCTGCAGAATTAGATTAGGAAAACACAGTGGTGGAAGTCACTGCTATAGAACAGACTAAAGAAACAAGAATGAAAAAAATGAGGACAGTTTAGGAGACCTTGGGGACAATGTCAAATGCACCAATACTTGCATTTGAGGGGTGTCAGAAGGAGAAGAGAAAGAAAAAAGGACCTGAGAAAATAATTGAAGAAATAATAGCTGAAGTTTTCCTTAACATGGGAAAGGAAACAGTCACCCAAGTCCAGGAAGCACAGAGAGTCCCATACAGAAGTAAACCAAGGAGGAACATGCCGAGATACATAGTAATCAAACTGACAAAAAATAATGATAAAGAGAAAATATTAAAAGTGACAAGGGAAAAACAAAAAATAACATACAGGGGAATCCATGTAAGCTTATCAGTTGATTTTTCAGCAGAAATTCTGCAGGCCAGAAGAGAGTGGCACTATATATTTAAAATGATGAAATGGAAAAACCTATAACCAAGAATAATTTACCCAGCAAGGTTGTTCTTCAGATTTGATGGAGAAATCAAAGGCTTTGCAGATAAACAAAAGCTAAAAGAATTCAGTACCACCAAGCCAGCTTTACAAAAAATGCAAAAAGAACTTCTATAAGCAGAGAAGGAAAGGCCACAACTAGAAGCAAGAAAATTATGTAACAGGAAAGCTCACCAGTAAAGGCAAGAAATCATAGACCCACAAATATAAGAACCAGTAATCATGAGAAGAGGCAAGTACAAATGCAGGATATTTAAAATGCATTTGGAATTAAGAGATCAGCAACTTAATACAATACTGTATATATATAGGTTGCTATACCAAGACCTCATGTTAACCACAAACCAAAAATCTACAATAGATATACACACAAAAAAGGAAAAGGAAACTAACACTATAGATAGTCATGAAATCTCAAGAGAAAAGAACAGAAAGACCTACAAAAACAAGTCCAGAACAATTAACATAATGGCAGTAAGAATGTACATATTGATAATTACCTTAAATATAAATAGATTAAATGCTCCCACCAAGAGACATAGACTGGCTAAATGGATACAAAAACAAGACCCATATACATAGTCTACCAGAGACATGCACAGACTGAAAGTGAGGGGATGGAAAAATGTATTCCATGCAAATGGAAATCAAAAGAAAGCTGGAGTAGCAATACTTATATCAGACCAAACAGACTTTAAAATAGATTGTTACAAGAGACAAAGAGGGAAACTACATCATGATCAAGGGATCAATCCAAGAAGATTTAACAATTGTAAATATATATGTACCCAACGTATAATGAGAACCTCAATATATAAGGCAAATGTTGTCAGACATAAAAGGAGAAATTGACAGTAAGGCAATAAAAGTGGGGGACTTTAACACCCCACTTACATCAAAGGACAGATCATCCAGACTATCAATAAGGAAACTCAGGCCTTAAATGACACTGTAGACCAGATGGACTTAATAATTATATAGCATTCTGTCTAAAATCAGCAGAATACACATTCTTTTCAAGTGCGCATGGAATATTCTCCAGGATAGATCACATGTTGGGCCACAAAGCAAGGCTTGGTAAATTTAAGAAAATTGAAATAATAGCAAGCATCATTTCTGACCACAATGCTATAGGATTAGAAATCAACTCCAAGGAAAAAACTGCAAAAAACACAAACATGTGGAGGCTAAATAATATGCTACTGAACAACCAATGGATCACTAGAAAAAAATCAAAGAGTAAATAAATAAAAAAAAAACCGTAGAGACAAATGAAAAAAACATGTCCATCTGAAACCTTGGATGCAGCAAAGGCAGTTCTAAGATGGAAGTTTATAGTGATGCAGTCTTACCTCAGGAAAGAAGAAAAATCTCAAAGAAACTAAACTTATACCTAAAGTAACTAGAGAAAGAAGAACAAACAAAACCCAAAGTTAGTAGAAGGAAAGAAATAAAAGATCAGAGCAGAAATAAGTGAAATAGAAATGAAGAATAGAAAAGATCAATGAAGCTAAAAGCTGGTTCTTTGAAAAAATTTATCAATTTTGTTTACCTTTAGCCAGAGTCATCAAGAAGAAAAAGGAAGAGGGCCCAAATTAATAAAACTAGAAACGAAAAAGAAGTTAAAACTGACACTGCAGAAATACAAAGGATCATAAGAGACTACAACAATTAACTCTATATGCCAGTAAAATGGACAACCTAGAAAAAATGGACAAATTCTTAGAAAGGTACAGTCTCCCAAGACTGAAACAGGATGAAATAGAAAATATGAACAAACCAATTACAAGTACTGAAATTGAATTTGTGATGAAAAAACTCCCAACAAACAAAAGTTCAGGCGAATTCTACAAATACTTAGAGAAGAGTTATGCCTGTCCTTCTGAAACTATTCCAAAGAATTGCAGAGAAAGGAACACTTCCAAACTCATGCTATGAGGCCACCATTACCCTGATACCAAAACTGGACAAAGATACCACAAAAAAGAAAATTACAGGCCAATATCCCTGGTGAACATAGATGCAAACATCCTCAAAAAATACCAGCAAATTGAATCTAACAATACATTAAAAGGATCATACACCATGATTAAGTGGCATTTATCCCAGGGATGCAAGGATTTTTCAGTATCTGCAAATCAATCAGCATGATACACTACATTAACAAATTGAAGAATAAAAACCATATGATCATCTCAATAGATGCAGAAAAAACTGTTGACACAATTCAATACCCATTTATGATAAAAAAAAAAAAAAACTCTCCAGAAAGTGGGCACAGAGGGAACATACCTCAACATAATAAAGGCCATATATGACAAACCCACAGCTAACATCATAATCAACACTGAAAAGCTGAAAGCATTCCCTCTAAGATCAGGAACAAGACAAGGATGCCCACTCTTGCCACTTTTATTCAACATAGTTATGAATTCTTAGCCAGAGCAATCAGAATTCCTAGCCAGAGCAATCAGACTGAAAAAAGAAATAAAAGGAAACCAAATTGGAAAAGAAGTAAAACTGTCACTGTTTGCAGATGACATGATACTATACATAGAAAATCCTAAAGATGCTACCAGAAAGCTATTAGAGCTCATCAATGAATTTGGTAAAGTTGCAGGATAGAAAATTAATACATAGAAATCTATTGCATTTCTATATACCAACAACAGTAGATTAGAAACAGATATTAAGGAAACAATGCTGTTTATCATCACATCAAAAAAGAATAAAATACCTAGGAATATATGTACCTAAGGAGGCAAAAGACCTGTACCCTGAAAACTATCAGACACTGATGAAAGAATTTGAAGATGACACAAACAGAAAGATATACAATGTTCTTGGATTGGAAGAATCAACATTTTCAAACTGACTGTACTACCTAAGGTAATCTACAGATTCAATGCAATCTCTATCAAACTACCAATGACATTTTCCACAGAACTAGAACAACAAAAATTTTAAATCTGTATGGAAACACAAAAGACCCCAAACAGCCAGAGCAATCTTGAGAAAGAAAAACAGAGCTGGAGGAATCAGACTCCCTGACTTCAGACTGTAGTGCAAAGCTTCAGTCATCAAAACAGTATGGTACTGTCACAAAAACAGAAATATAGATCAATGGAACAGGATAGAAAGCCCAGAAATAAACCCACACATCTATGGTCAATTACACTACAACAAAGGAAACAATAATATACAATGGAGAAAAGACAGTCTCTTCAATAAGTGGCACTGGGAAAACTGGACAGCTACATGTAAAAGAATAAAATTAGAACATTCTCTAACATGCTATACAAAAATAAACTCAAAATGGATTAAAAACCTAAATGTAAGACCAGATACTATAAAATTCCTAGAGGAAATCATAGGCAGAACACTCTTTGACATAAATCATAGCAACATTTTTTTCAATCCATTTTCTAGATAATGGAAGTAAAAACAAAACCAAATGGGACCTGATTAAACTTAAAAGTTTTTGCATGGCAAATGAAACCATAAACAAAATAAGACTACCTATAGAATTGGAGAAAATGTTTGCAAATGATACAACCAACAAGGGATTAATCTCCAAAATAGTCATACAACTCAATAACAACAACAACAAAAACAACCCAATCAAAAAATGTGCAGAAGACCTAAATAGACATTTTTCCAAAGAAGACATACAGATGGCCAACAGGCACATTAAAAAATGCTCAATATCACTAATTACACTAATTATTAGAGGAATTCAAACCTAAACTACAAGAGGTATACCTCACCATGGTCGGAATGGTCATCACCAAAACATCTACAAATAATAAATGCTGGAGAGGGAATGGAGAAAAGGCAGCCCTCTTATGTTGTTGGTGAGAATGTAAATTGGTACAGCCACTATAGAGAACAGTATATGGCAGTTCCTTAAAAAACTAAAAATAGAGTTACCATATGACCCTGCAATCCCACTCCTGAGCACAGATCCAGAGAAAACTATAGTTCAAAAAGATACATGGACCCCAGTGCTCATAATGGCACTATTTTCAATGGAAGCAACCTGAATATCTATGGACAAATGAATGGATAAAGATGTGGTATATATGTGCAATGAAATGTTACTCTGCCATAAATAGAATAATTCCATTTGCAGCAACGTGGAGAGACCTAGAGATTATCATGCTAAGTGAAGTAAGCCAAACAGAGAAAGACAAATATATGATATCGCTTATATGTGGAATCTTAAAAGATACAAATGAACTTGTTTACAAAACAGAAATAGACTCACAGACATAGCAAACAAACCTATGGTTACCAAAGTAGAAAGGGATGGAGAGGGATAAATTATGTGGTTGGGATTAATATATATATACTACTATATATAAAATAGATAACCAACAAGCACTTACTATATAGCACAGGGAACTATACTCAATATTTTGTAATAACCTATAAGGGAAAAAATCTGAAAGAAACCTATATAACTGAATTTTATATATCTATATATCTATCTCTCTCTATATATAAAACTGAATCATTTTGCTATACACCTGAAACTAACATTACATTATAAATCAACTATACTTCAATAAAAATAAAATTAAAAAAAGTAAAATATCTTAAGATAATTTGTAGTTGAATGAAAATACGGTATTTATGAATGTGTACATGGAAGAAAATCTAAAAGAACCTATGGACAAACTATCAGTATTAGTAAATGAATTTAGCAAGATCACTAGTGTATATGTGTGTATATATATAGTATTTCTATGTATCTCTATAAATAACAATGAATAGAAATTAAGTTTAAAAAATAACATTTACAGCAGCATCAAAAACTATCAAATAGTCAATACTTAGGAATAAATCCAGCAACAGCTGTTCAAAATCTGTGATAGGAACTAAGTATATATTATTGAGATAAATTAAAGACCTAGTAGATGGAGGGATATACAATATTCATAGATTGAAAGACTGAAAGGCACGGTATTATAAATATGTTAGTTCCCTTCAAATTAATCTATAGATTCAAAAGAATTCCAATCAAAATCTCAGCAATATTTGTGCAGGTGTGGGTGGGTGTGTGTATGGGTGTGTTGTTATGAGCACATTTATTCTAAAAGTCATATTGGAAATGTAAAGGGCCAAGAATAGTCAACATGGTCTTAAATAAAAACAAGTCTGGAAGATTTACCCTTCAGATATCATGATCTCATACAGAGCTACAGTAATTAAGACTGGAAATGTGAACTATCAATTGGGCCACTCGGATACTGGTCTGTCTTGATTTCCACTTCATACCCAGTTCAACTGCAGGTGGATTAATGACCGAAATTGGAAAAGCAAAATAACAGAGCTTTTAAATTCTCTTTCCAGGATGCCTCTTTGGCCCCTGACATTTAGAAGGCTCCTTCTTTCTACACCCTCCTCCCCCTTACCTCTCCACCCACCTCCTCTGCAGTCATCAGATGAATAACTAACATGTGAAGCTGGGAGAATGTGGAAGTGTGAAACACTCTGGCATCTCTAAACCCTTCTTTCCTTTCCCTCAGTCTTCAATTTTCTCCACCTTTCTCCACCGGACTCTTCTACTTTTGTAGGCTTTTGGGTGACTTTGACTTTACTCATATTCCTATGGAGTGCTCTATCCTATGGCCTCTGGTATTTTTTCTGTTATTACATACTACTTAGGTGGAAATTTAATATGATGCACCTTAGATTTATACAGTATCCATTCTCAATGACTTTGTACATTAGTATCCGTTAATAAGAGATGATAACGAATGGGTGAATACTGTCTGGGATTTGGGATTACAGGCCAGTCCCAAGTATGGTCTCTCTGGGATGATAATGTTTAATTTGTTATGCTCAGTTTTTAAATTATTTGGGTTCTAATCTTTTTTCCCCTATTTTCTGCTATAGTCCCTGATTTCCAGACGCCCACGATTGGTATATTTGTCATGTTAACCTTGGTAATTACGTGCTCTGTTTTCATCTATAAAGTCTTCAAGGTTGACATTGTGCTTTGGTACAGAGATTCTTTCTATGGTTTTCTCCCGAGAAAAGGTATGATTTTGTATTCTATGCCGTATTTTCTTGTTGGAGATTGGGGATAGTTAAGAGATGTCAAAGCTAACTGAGATGGTTTTTATTTAAATTTAAAAATGAAAGGTGGCATATACAAAATAACATTTATACATAATTATAGTTTCATAACCAAATAGACTGAGTAGTAGTATTTTCTAAGTTACTGCTCTAGTGTTCATAATGGTGGGATATACAGGCATTTAGAGCATCTGCTTATAAATCCAGTTATTCAGAAGCTGTGGCTGAGGACTTGCTCTGTGCTGGGTAGAACAGACATCACCCCATGATCTGCTATTAAGTGGAGGAAATGATGCAATTTTCATGCACCAGGGGAGAACTCTTTTGTTTAAACCTTGGGAAAAGCTAATACAACACTAATGTATAAAAGGAAGAATAGATAGAATGCAGGGCTGAGACATTTGGGGAAGATGAGAACAAGGAGATAAAGATAGTTTCCATACTGAGGGGTAAAGAATCTTTGCATATGAGGGGACCATCGAATAATATAAGAACAACTTTGCAGTAAAACACAATAAATAGAAGCTTGTTAGAGATGAACACTTTACAAAGGCGTTATACTTTTGGTATTGTTGCTTCATACCATTTTACACAAAATTAATAATTCACTATAAAATGCATGCTTGCAATATTGACTCTACCAAATCTTCTTTTTCCTTTTCATTCTAAATGTATTGCATTTTTCCTTTAGCTTCAGATGGAAAGACGTATGATGCATACATACTGTGTCCAAAGACCCCTGAGGAAGGGTCCACCTCTAACTCAGATATTTTTGTGTTTAAAGTCTTGCCTGAGGTCTTAGAAAAACAGTGTGGATATAAACTGTTCATCTGTGGCAGAGATGACTTCGTTGGGGAAAGTATGTATGCAAAGGAAAAAAGTAAAAGTCTTGTAGAACTAATTACTAAAGTTGGGTTTCCTCTTTCTGGAAGGCTGGTGGCCTGGGTGTACATATTTGACAATTTTAAGAGCCTCTTAGGTGGTGCATGATGATGATTTTCATATCAAGTGCAAAGCGTATGCTTTTCTCATATTCTTTTGGGGCAATAATTAACTAAGTTTTATTTCATTTTGGAAAACTTAACTAGTTAAATCCAGTAGTTACTTTACAACTGATGGTAAAATAGGAGTGATGTAGATCCAATGGTTTAACAAGAAAGTTCATAAATTTCTACTTAAAGTACTCTCCTACATGAAATACTCACCTTTTGTGGGTCAGTTTTGAGCTGTTCTATAAAGTGAGAAACTCCTTCAATCTTAGGTAAGGCAAGAAAAAAAAAAGCATTAGGAGACTTAGGCAATGGGGTGGGAAGAACCTTGAGGGGTTTTGGTTTTGGAGAGAATAATTATAAATCGAAAATTTACTTACTATGCTGTGCTTCATGTTTTTCAGGCATTGTTGAGGTTGCTAATGAAAACATAAAGAAAAGCAGAAGACTGATTATCATTTTGGTCCAAGAAGTATCGGGATTCAGATGGCTGGGGAATTCATCTGAAGAGCAGATAGCCATGTACAATGCTCTCATTCAGGAAGGAATTAAAGTTGTCCTGCTGGAGCTGGAGAAAATCCCAGACTATGAGAAAATGCCAGAATCCATTAAATTCATTAAGCAGAAACAGGGGGCCATACGCTGGTCAGGGGACATTAGAGAGGGGTCGCAGTCTACAAACTCAAGGTTCTGGAAGAAGGTCAGGTACCACATGCCGGTCCAGCGCCAGCCACCTTCAGCCAAGGACCAGCTGCTGTCCCCAGCCACTCAGCCGGACTCCAAGGAAAAACAGCCACTGGAGACCCATGTGCCTCTTGGGTAGTGGAGAAGCTCGGCGGAGAGTTCTTTGGTGACTCCTGTCTTTGGGTATAGCAGGCTGGGCTGGGCCTCACTGACTTGTACAGTCATACCACACACCTGTATAGTCCCTTATCCCTGAGGTCACCTAGAATCAGATTGTTAAGGGAGCAGGATGTGGTGACAGTTGCCCTGTGGCCAGGGCAACTCAGAGCAGAGGGCTTGGGAAGTCCTTTAACAAGGCAACAGATGCCGTCTGAATGTTTGAACTGCTGAGAAAAGGCACTAGGCCAGCAGACGAGGAGTGAACATGCAGGAACTATTCACCATCTATAGATGGCTTTAGGAAGTCACCCATAGTCTGAGGGCAGGGCTGTGGCCCAGTCTGGGGACGGCAGGGTCACTGGTCCTTGAGTGGGTCTCCTGGACATTGCTGCAGGCACAATGCAACACATACTTCCCAGAGAAATTAGAAGCATTCTTGGAGAACTTTCCATTTGCCTTGCATTTCCCATACCCCTTAACACAGTCACTTTCCAAAGACAATTTCCTTTCACAGACCATTAAAACTGTCATTTCAATGAACAAAGGAATTCTCCAGGATTTGAAGGGTTTGAAATAACCTTAGCTTTTTGTAGAAGAGAGAGGATTTTGAGAACAAGAGTAGCAGAGAATTGGACCACCTCTTAATGCCTTCCCCCTGGAATAACCATTCGGTTCCACCTTATTCTTCTGCATTTTACTTGACTTATTTGGAAGGACAACTTCCAAGTCACCTCCTCCTTACACTCTGTCACACACACAGCCCACAGATGAAGCATCCTTCATACAATACTGCCCTAATCTCATCCTGCCCTTACCAGAACACCTTCATGGGCTCCTCCTGATTGAGGAGCTAAAGTCCACATTCCCCCACTAGCATCTCCCCACCACCCCACACAGCTGGGCTCCTCAGTTCTGCTGTGCGAATCCCCAAGTTGTGCACCTTTACACTTGTCCCCAGTGCTTCTCTATCTCTGCCTCTCATTCCTGTCTCCTCTGACTGGAAATCCTCCTTGCATTCTCTCCAGTGGACCAGAATTTTACTGAAGCTCAAAATTTACTCCTAGTCACTTCCCCCAAGAGATTGCCCCAAGAAACTGCCCTGAGGCACTTGCTCTCTTTTTCTCAGTTTGATAGTACTCCAGCTAGGAGCTCTGCTCTCTGCAGGAGAGGTGTGGGTCTGTCTTTTTTGTCAGTGCCTTTAAAAGTAATTTGCACATATAACATAGATTTGTGTAGTGCTTTATTGTTTAAAAATGTCCACAGATTATCTTATTTAATTTCTGAAAACCTCTTTTAAGGTTTCCTTTCATCTCTTCCTTTCAGGCCTTCCCCATTAATTAGATTTTACTGCATTATCTGATGGGTTTTGTTTGTTTGTTTGTTTGTTTTGGTCATCCTAAGTGTTTAAGAAAAGTTTGCAAATGCAATGATGTGTTTCATTTCTAGTTCTTAAAGCTGGCTTAATGGAATTTTTATTTTCTCCCTTCTGCTTCTATTTTAATTGCAGTAGAAGAAAGATTGAGCCATTTTTTAATGACATTTTTGATAAATTATGTTTATACTGGTTAATGATGAAGGTTTTTTTTCTTTAAACCTGTTTGTATAATTCTGCAGCAGATACCAAATATTTTTATATAGTAAGACACCAAATTCATGTACAGCACGCATCATTGATCAATGGACTGTACTTATTTTCCAGTAAAATTGTCAAAACTTGATATTGACTGTTCTTCAGATCTGTTTCTTTGCTGGCCCTCTCCTGAGTTTACCTGCACACTCCCAAGTCAGATAAAGACTGAGGGTCACCTTCTGCCTGGGGAGGTCAGAGATCATTAGCTAACCAGTGAGGGCTGAATCCCCTTTGTAAGCCTCAGCTGTATGCCATCTATTTGCTTGCTCCTAAAATGGATTAAAATGTGAATCTTCTTATTAACCCTTTACCAGTCCAAAAACTGATAAGGGCAACATTTGTATAGACTTTTACATTTTACAGAAGGTTTTATTTATTTTCTTCTTTGACCCAGGAGGCTAACAAAATTGACAGATTTGGTGTCCAAATGCAAGCTCTAATACTCACAAACTAAGGATCAGGGTGCCTTTCACACCCAGTCAGTGCTTCTTTCTTACCTATTCTAGCAAGCAGGTGGTTCTGTCAGTACCTGAGGAGAAGGACAGAGGTAGCAGGTCACCTTAAAGTACACGGGGCCAAGCAGATGGCAGGTCATCAGAGAATGGTAGCTTTCTCTCTAGTAATCTTGTGAAAAAACTTGGTTTTTCTCAAGTCATATTGAAATCTGCAAATAGAATGGATAGAGAATCATAAAAATGGCATTTGACACCAAGGGAGGAAGCAAAGCAATGTAAAAATAAGGACAAAGTACAGAACAGGCAGGTGATGTGTGGAGACCAGAAGCCCTGCTCACCCCTCAACCCAGATGTTTCTGAGTTGCTCAGGGCCAATGACTGTGTCCCTGTGACCCTCTGCCAGCCCCAAACTTTAAAGGATGTTCAGTGGTCTAAAGACAGATGGGGATTTGTTTAACATATTCTTGAGGGTTTTTTTTTTTTTAACAAAAATTAAAAATGCAAGAACTTAGGAAAATTGAGGAGTCAGCTATCCAGAAAACTTGCCTAGACAGACTATTTCAGTGAAAGAATTCAGAGAGATTTCACCATATTTTGGTTATTTTACCAGTTAATATATTTTTAGCAAACAAGAAAAAAAATCAGTTCTAAGAGCAATTGTCTTTTTTTTTTTGTCATGAGAATTTTTAGTCTTCTCTTTACCACATAAATTTTCCTCAGAATAGTTTTTTCACTTTTGTCTCTGGAATTATTTCTCAATAGAGTTGCCATTTGGTGGAAAGAGACCTGAGTATAAGTTTCTGTGCTGTCACAGTTTTGAAACGTGTACACAGCACATGGTTGTTTTGACCCTCTATTTTCTCATCTGTGAAAAAGGACTTCCTGTATCTCAAGGTTTTAATGTGTGGAAATATTACCAAGTCCAAGCTTGTACTGCTTTCCACATGACAGGCCAATAAATCAAGAGGCAAATTATTGGGAAAAAGAATAGCAAATTTATTCGGAAAGCCAGCAGACCAAGAAGATGGCAGACTCGTGTCCCAAGAAACCATCTTGTCTGAGTTAGAATTCAGGCTTCTTTTATACTAAAAGGGTGGGGAGTAAAGTTAAACATTTCCTGGTTCTGGTCAGACTCTGGAGGCAATGTGTTAATTTCTTTCTTCCTGCAGGCATTCACAGGTGGGCCTGGTCAGGAGGTTTCCTGTGAGCTAAACAAAGGTATTTTTAGCTTAATGCTCATTACCTGGAAGGCAGGTTTCCTAGAGATGGGCCTTTACGTATAATTTAAGCTTATAGGCAACTCCCTTTAGTGATTAACTTATAATAGAACACAAAGGTTTTTCCCTATTACAACTCACCACTGTCAATGACCACGTCACAATCTTGTGGGGAAAGGGATGAAGACTGCTCTGACTACTTCCTGCTGAATTGGGGTGATGAATATTCTTTAGAATCTTTAGTCAATAGTAAAATTCTCCTTTTTAAAAAATCTACAACTATTTGAACCTGAGGAAACCCCTTAGCACTTTGCTGTCTAATTTGTAATTGAACTTTTGTAATTGAACTTGGGGTTTTGTTTCCAGTTCCTGACACATACACCAAATCCCTGTGCTATTCATCTGAACAAAATTAAACAAATAGATTGAGACTTTTCCAGCTATAATTAAATTACCATTTACTTCAGTTGGCTAGGCAGATCTATTGGAGGCAACTGACAAACAGATGTTGTTATAGTCCCCAAAGTTTTAACATAATTAGCAACTGCTATGCCTTTCAGAGTATTTGTAGACTTCTGCCATCTGGGCAGATACTTGGAATGGCCTACCATATAATATTTCAAAGGGGCTTATTTTAAGCCAGCTTCTGGGAGCCACTGATCTGTAGCAGGGCAACAAGAAAGGCCTTATCCCAAGTTAAATTAATATTCATTTTCTTGTTTTTCCTGTTGATTGTGGTCTCTAAGATGAATGTAGTTCTAGTGCCTTAATCTGAAGGTTTTATGATGTATTGTTATCGTTAACCAATCTTTTACCAACTTAATTGGCCAACTAAGACAAACAGTTCTGAGACTGTTCTTCCACCACTGATGAAGACTGGGGTGGCAGAGGACATTTGGGACAAGATGGCAGAGTAGAAGAATCTTGAGCTCACCTCCTCTCACGAGTAAACCAAAATCACAACTAACTGCTGAACAACCATTGATAAAAAAGAGTGGTGCCTGCCAAAAAATATATTCTACATCCAAAGATACAACACAAGAAGAAACCACACAAGTAGGAGGGGTGCACACACAATAAAAATCAAATCCCATATCCCTCAGGTAGGAGAACCACAAAATGGAGAATAATTACACCACAGAAGTTCTCCCACAGGAGTGAGAGTTCTGAGTTCCACATCAGGCACCCTAGCCTGGGGGTATAGCATCAGGAGGAAGATTAGTATTTGGCTAATCAAAGCATTTGTCTTTGAAGGCCAGTCAGTCGTGATTGCAGGAGGTCCACAGAACTAGGGGAAACAGACACCAATCTTGGAGGGCACATGCAAGGTCTTGTGTGCACTGGGAGCCAGGGCACAAGCAGTGATGTCATAGGAGCCTGGGTCAGAGCTACCAGCTTGTTTGGAAGGTCTCCTAGGGAGTTGGGGTAGGGGACAGCTGTGGCTCACTCTGAGGACGAGGTCACTGGTGATGGAGCTATTGGGGAGTATTCATTGGTGTGAGCTCTCCTGGAGGCTGATATTTTGACAACAAAATCTGGCCCCACCCAACAACCTCTAGATTCCAGTGCTGGAACACTTCATGCCAAACAAGCAACAGGGTAGGAACACAGCCTCACCCATCAGCAGACAGGCTGCCTAAAAACTTCCTGAGCCAACAGCCACCTCTAGACACACCCCTAGATATGGCTCTGCTCACCAGAGGGCCAAGAACCAGCTCCACCCACCAGTCGGCAGACACTAGCCCCTCTCACCCAGAAGCATGCACAAGCCTCTAGAAGAGCCTGCTCACCCACCAGGCAGCAGACACCAGAAGCAAGAAAACTATAATCCTGAAGACTGTGGAAATGAGTCCCCAAGCACATGTTAGAATCTACCCAGGGATCAGCTGGTCCCTGGCCCTTAATGATGAGGGGGGAGTGCATTGATAGGACACATAGGACATTGCCTACAGAGGGCCACTTCTCCAAGGTTGAGAAACATAACTAACCTTCCACAAACATAAAAATGCAAACAGAAATTTAGATAAAACAAGATGGCAGAGAAATATGCTCCAGATGAAGGAAAAGATAAAACCCCAGAAGAACAGCTAAGTGAAGTGGAGATATGCAATGTACCCAAGAAATAGTTCAGAATACTGATCATAAAGATGATCCAAGAAGTCAGGAACAGAATGAGAAGCTACAGGAAGTTTTTAACAAAGAGAAAATATAAAGAAACAGAGTTGAAGAATACAATAACTGAAATGAAAAATACACTAGAAGAAATCTATAGCAGGATAAATGAGACAGAAGAACAGATAAGTGAGCTCAAAGGCAGAGGGGCAGAAATCACTGCCACAGAACAGGAAAAACAAGAAAGAAAAAAGAATGAAAAGAAATGAGGACAGTCTAAGAGACTGCTGGAACAAGGTCAAATGCACCAACATTTGCATTATAGGGGTCCCAGAAGAGGAGGGAGACAAAGGGCCTGAGAACACATGTGAAAATATAATAGCTAAAAACTGCCTTAACTTGGGAAAGGAAACAGTCACTCAAGTCCAGGAAGCACAGGGTTCCATATAGGATTAACCCAAGGAGGAACAAACCAAGACACATAGTAATCAATTTAACAAAAATTAAGGATAAAGGCAAAAAATTAAAAGCAACAAGAAAAAAGCAACAAACAACATACAAGGGAATCCCCATGAAACTATCAGCTGATTTTTCAGGAGAAACTCTATGCCAGAAATGTGTGGCATGATATATTTAAAATGATGAAAGGAAAAACATACAACAAAACTATTCTATCCAGCACGAATCTCATTCAGAATGATGGAGAAATCAAAAGATTTACAAACAAGCAAAAACTAAAAGAATTCAGCACCACCAAACCAGCTTTAAAACAAATGCTAAAGGAACCTTTGTAAGCAGAAAGGGCCACAACTAGAAACAGACAATTACGTAATGGGAAAATTGACTGGTAAAGGCAAACATACAGTAAAGGTAGGAAATCATCAAACACAAATATGATATGAAAAACAGTATTTGTGCAGAAGGAGACTACAAATGCTGGATATTTAAAATGCATTTGATACAAACTACTATATATAAAATAGATAACAAAAAAGGAAATAAGGACCTACTATACAGCACAGGGAACAATACTCAATATTCTGTAATGACCTATATGGGAAAAGAATCTAAAAAAAGACTATATGTATCTATATATCTGTATCTATAAAACTGATTCACTTTATTGTATAGCAGAAACACAGCATTGTAAATCAAGTATACTCCAATAAAAAGTTCTTAAAAAATAAAATGCATTTAAAATTAAGAGGTCAGAAACAAACCAATCATGTATATATACAGACTGCTATACTGAAACCTCATGGTAACTGCAAACCAAAAATCTATAACAGATATACACACAAAAAAGAAAAATGTATCCAAACACAATACTAAAGATAATCAAAAAATCACAAGAGAACAAGGAGGAAAGGAAAAATAAAACTTAAAAAAAATCTAAATTAATAAAATGGCAATAAAAACAAAGATTGATAATTACCTTAAACGTAAATTGATTAAATGCCATAAACAACCAAAATACTTAGGCTGGTTAAATGGATACAAAAATAAGATCTGTATTTATGCTGTATACAAGAGACCCACTTAACATCCAGAGACATATACAGACTGGAAGTGAGGGAATAGAAAAAGATATTCCAAGCAAATGGAAATCAGAAGAAAGCTGAGTAACAATACTCATATCAGGTAAAATAGACTTTAAAATAAAGACTGTAACAAGGGACAAAAAAAGGACACTACATAATGATCAAGGGATCAATCCAAGAAGATCTAACAATTGTAAATATATATGCACCCAATATAGGTGCACCTCAACATATATGGCGAATGTTATCTGACATAGAGAAGAAATTGACAGTAACACAGTAACAGTGGGGGATTTAAAACTCCACATACGTGAATGGACAAATCATCCAGACAGAAAATCAATTAGGAAACACAGTCCTTAACTGACACAGTAGACCAGATGGACTTAATTGACATTTATAGAATATTCCATCCGAAAACAACAGAATACACATTTTTTTCAAGTGTACATGGAACGTTCTCCAGGATAGATCATATGCTAGGCCAGAAATCAAGCCGTGGTAAATTTAAGAAAACTGAAATCATATCAAACATCTTTTCTGAGCAAAATGGTGTGAGATTAAAAATCAACTACAAGAAAAGAACTTCAAAAAAAGCAAACTCCTGGAGGCTAAACAATATGCTGCTAAACAACCAATGAATTACTGAAGAAATCAAAGAAGAAATTTAAAAAATACCTAGAGACAAAGCAAAAACATGAGAAACCAAAACCTCTGGGACACAGCAAAAGCAGTTTTAAGAGGGAAGTTCATAGCCATACAAGCTTATCTTAGGAAAGAAGAAAAATCTTTTTTTTTTTTAAAGCTATTTATTGGAATATAATGGCTTTACACTGTTGTGCCAGTTTTTGCTGTACAACAAAGTGAATCAGCTGTATTTATACATATATCACCATATACCCTCTCCCCCCCCGACTCCCTCGCACCCTCTCTATCCCTGCTAAGTCATCACCCATCATTTCAGTTGATTTCCCTGTGTTATGCAGCAGCTTCCCACTAGCTATCTAGTTTACATTTGGTAGTGTATATATGTCAATGCTACTCTCTCACTTCGTCCCTGCTTCCCCTTCCCCTCCCCTACCCCATGTCCCCAAGTCCATTCTCTACATCTGCATCTTTATTCTTGCCCTCTCACTGGGTTCATCAGTACCATTTTTTTTTAGATTCCATATATATGAGTTACCATACAGTATTTGTTTTTCTCTTTCTGGCTTGCTTCACTCTGTATGACATACTCTAGGTCCATCCACCTCACTACAAATAACTCAATTTCGTTCCTTTTTATGGCTGAGTAATATTCTACTGTATATATATATATATATATATATATATATATATATATATATGCAACATCTTCTTTATCCATTCATCTGTTGATGGACATTGAGGTTGCTTCCATGTCCTGGCTATTGTAAATAATGCTACAATGAACATTGTGGTTAATATTTCTTTTTGGATTATGGATTTCTCAGGGTATATGCCCAGTGGGGTCATATGATAGTTCTATTTTTAGTTTTTTAAGGAAGCTCCATACTGTTTTCCATAGTGGCTGTACCAATTTACATTCCCATCAACAGTGCAGGAGGGTTCCCTTTTCTCCACACCCTCTCCAGCATTTATTGTTTCTAGATTTTTTGATGATGGCCATTCTGACTGGCGTGAGGTGATACCTCATTGTGGCTTTGACTTGCATTTCTCTAATGATTAGTGATGTTGAGCATCTTTTCATGTATTTGTTAGCCATCTGCATGTCTTCTTTGGAGAACTGTCTATTTAGGTCTTTTGCCTACTTTTGGATTGGGTTATTTGCTTTTTTTCATATTAAGCTGCATGAGCTGCTTGTATATTTTGGAGATTAATCCCTTGTCCGTTGCTTCATTGGCAAATATTTTCTCTCTCATTCTGTGGGTTATATTCTGGTCTTCTTTATGGTTTCTTTTGCTGTGCAAAAGTTTTGAAGTTTCATGAGGTCCCACTTGTTTACTTTTAATTTTATTTCCATTGTTCTAGGAGATGGGTCAAAAAGGATCTTGCTTTGATGTATGTCACAGAGTGTTCTGCCTATGTTTTCCTCTAGGAGTTTTATAGTGTCTGGCCTTACATTTAGATCTTTAATCCATTTTGAGTTTATTTTTGTGTATGGTGTTAGGAAGTGTTCGAATTTCATTCTTTTACATGTTGCTGTCTAATTTTCCCAGCACCACTTATTGAAGAGGCTGTCTTTTTCCCATTGCATATCCTTGCCTCCTTTGTCAAAGATAAGATGCCCATGTGCGTGGGTTTATCTCTGGATTCTCTATCCTGTTCCATTGATCTATATTTCTGTTTCTGTGCCAGTACCATAGTGTTTTTTTTTTTTTTAAACTGCTGGGCCATCCACACCTGCTGCTGCAGGGGCCCCACCAATGCCATGAGCTGCCGCCACACCAGGGCTGGGCAGGCCGCCAGGCAAGGCCGTGTGGAGCAGGGCTCAGGACGGCAGCTGGGGGTGGAGGCGAAGGTGGGTGACTCCACCCCCACCCTCCCTCCTCTCCTGCCTCTCTCATGGCCTGCCCCCCCCACCCACTTGTGTCTCTCAAGCTGGAGCAGGCGGCAGAGGCAGCAGCAGCAGAGGCGGCTCCCAGGAGGCCTGTGGGTGTTGGTGTTTCTGGCCGGATATGGTCTGGCTCCTCCTCCCTCTACCACCTCCCCTGCCCGTGGAGCCACCATCTTGACCTTGCCCGCCTGCCTCTGCCATTGCCGCTGTTGCCAGGCCAATAGACTGTGGCTGTGGTTACATGAGACCATGGACCATACTGCCTTGATCACTGTAGCCTTGTATAGTTCGAAGTCAAGGATCCTGATTTCATCAACTCCATCCTTCCTTCTCAAGATTGCTTTGGCTATTTGGGGTCTTTCATGTTTCCATGCAAATCATAAAATTTCTTGTTCTAGTTCTGTGAAAAATGTCATTGGTAATTTGATAGGGCTTGTGTTGCATCTATAAATTGCTTTGGGTAAGATAGTTATTTTCACAATGTTGATTCTTCTAATCCAAGAACATGGTATATCCCCCCATCTGTTTGTATCATCTTTGATTTCTTTCATCAGTATCTTGGAGTTTTTTGCATACAGGTCTTTTGCCTCTTCAGGCAGGTTTATTCTTAGGTATTTTATTCTTTTTGTTGCAATGGTAAATGGGAGAGTTTCCTTAATTTCTCTTTCTGCTCTTCCGTTGTTAGTGTATAGGAATGCAAGAGATTTCTGTGCATTAATTTTGTATCCTGCTACTTTACTAAACTCATCAATTAGTGCTAGCAGTTTTCTGGTAGCATCTTTAGGGTTTTCTATGTGTAATATCATGTCATCTGCAAAGAGTGACAATTTTTACTTCTTTTCCAATTTGGATTCCTTTTCTTTCTTTTTCTTCTCTGATTGCTGTGGCAAGGACTTCCAAAACTATGTTTAATAATAGTGGGTGAGAGTGGGCACCTTTGTCTTGTTCCTGTTCTTAGAATGCTTTCAGTTTGTCACCATTGAGAATGATGTTGGTTGTTGGTTTGCCATATATGGCTATTATTATGCTGAGGTAATTTCCTTCTATGCCCATTTTCTGGAGAGTTTTTATCAAAAATGAATGTTGAATTTTGTCAAAAGCTTTTTCCACATCTATCGAGATTATCATATGGTTTTTATCCTTCAATTTGCTAATATGATGTATCACATTGATTGATTTGTGTATATTGAAGAATCCTTGCATCTCAGTGATAAACCCCACTTGATCATGGTGTATGATCTTTTTAATGTGCTGCTGGATTCTGTTAGCTAGTATTTTGTTGAGGATTTTTGCATCTATATTCATCATTGATATTGGCCTGTAATTTTCTTTTTTTGTAGTATCTTTGTCTGGTTTTGGTATGAGGGTGATGGTGGCCTTGTAGAATGAGTTTGGGATTGTTCCTCCTTCTGCTATATTTTGGAAGAGTTTGAGAAGGATAGGTGTTTGCTCTTCTCTAATATCACATCATCTCTAAATGTTTGATAGAATTCACCTGTGAATCCATCTGGCCTGGGGCTTTTGTTAGTTGGGAGACTTTTAATCACAGTCTCAATTTCCATACTTGTGATTGGTCTGTTCATATTTTCTATTTCTTCCTGGTTCAGTCTTGGAAGACTGTGCTTTTCTAAGAGCTTATCCATTTCTTCCAGGTTATCCACTTTATTGGCTTATGGTTGCTTGTAGTAGTCGCTCATGATCTTTGGTATTTCTGTGCTGTCAGTTGTTACTTCTTTTTCATTTCTAATCCTATTGATTTGTGTATTCCCCTTTTTTTCCTGATAAAACTGAGAAACCATTAGCCAGACTTATCTTCTCAAAGCTTTTAGTTTTATCAATTTTTGCTATTGTTTCCTTCATTTCTTTTCCATTTATTTCTGATCTGATCTTTATGATTTCTCTCCTTCTGCTCACTTTGGTTTTTTTTTTTTGTTGTTGTTGTTCTTTCTCTAATTGTTTTAGGTGAGGTTGTTTATTCAATATTTTTCTTGTTTCTTGAGGTAGGACTGTATTTCTATAAACTTCCCTCTTAGAACTGCTTTTGCTGTGTCCCATAGGTTTTGGGTCATTGTGTTTTCATTGTTATTAGTTTCTAGGTATTTTTTGATTTCCTCTTTGATTTCTTTAGTGATTTCTTGATTGTTTAATAACATATAGTTTAGCCTCCATGTGTTTGTATTTTTTACAGTTTTTTTCCTGTAATCGATATCTTGTCTCATGGCATTGTTGTTGGAGAATATGCTTGATATGATTTCAACTTTCTTGAATTTACCAAGGCTTGATTTGTGGCCCAAGATGTGATCTATCCTGGAGAATGTTCCATGTGCACTTGAGAAGAAAGTATATTCTGTAGTTTTTGGATGGAATGTCTTATAAATATCAATTAAGTAAAGATGGGCTAATGTGTCACTTAAAGCTTGTGTGTCCTTATTTATTTTCTGTTTGGATGATCTGTCCATTGATGTAAGTGGGGTGTTCAAGTCTCCTACTATTATTGTGTTACTATCAATTTCCCCCTTTATGGCTGTCGGCATTTGTCTTATGTATTGAGGTGCTCCTATGTTGGGTGCATAGATGTTTACAATTGTCATATCTTCTTCTTGGACGGATCCCTTGATCATTATGTAGTGTTCTTCCTTGTCTCTTGTAATAGTGTTTAAAATTTAATTTGTCTGATGTGAGTATTGCTTCTCCAGCTTTCTTTTGACTTCCATTTGCATAGAATATCTTTTTCCATGCCTTTACTTTCAGTCTATATGTATCCCTTGGTCTGAAGTGGGTTTCTTGTAGGCAGCATATAGAAGGGTCTTGTTTTTGTATCCATTCAGCCAGTCTGTGTCTTTTGGTTGGAGCATTTAATCCATTTACATTTAAGGTGATTATTGACATGTGTGTTTCTATTACCATTTTCTTAACTGTTTTGGGTGTTTTTTTGGTAGGTGTTTTCCTTCTCTTGTGTTTCCTGCTTAGAAAAGTTCCTCTAGCAATTGTTGTAAGGCCAGTTTAGTGGTGCTGAATTCTCTTAACTTTTGCTTGTTTGTAAAGCTTTTGATTTCTCCATCAAATCTAAATGAGATTCTTGCTGGGTAGAGTATTCTTGGCTGTAGGTTTTTCTCTTTCAGGACTTTCAGTATATCCTGCCACTCCCTTCTGGCCTGCAGAGTTTCTGCAGAAAGATCAGCTGTTATCCTTATGGGTTTTCCCTTATATGTTATTTGTTGCTTTTCTCTTGCTGCTTTTAATATTTCTTCTTTACATTTAATTTTCATTAGTTTGATTAATATGTGCCTCAGTGTGTTTCTCCTTGGGTTTATTCTGTGCTTCTTGGAGTTGATTAACTACTTCCTTTCCCATGTTGGGGATGTTTTCCACTATAACCTCTTCAAATATTTTCTCAGACCCTTCCTTTTTTTCTTCTTCTGGGATGCCTATGATTCAAATATTTGTGTGCTCAATGTTGTCCCCGAGGTCTCCGATACTCTCTTCCATTCTTTTTATTGCTTTTTCTTTTTCCTGCTCTGTGGCAGTTATTTCCACCATTCTATCTTCCATCTCACTCATTCTTCTGCCTCAGTTAATCTGCTGTTTATGCCATCAAGAGTATTGTTCATTTCAGTTATTGTGTTGTTCATTACTGTTTGTTTACTCTTTAGTTCTTCTAGGTCATTATTAAATGTTTCTTGTATTTTCTCTATTTTGTTTGAGATTTTGGATCATCTTTACTATCATTACTCTGAATTCTTTTTTAGGCAATTTGCCAATTTTCTCTTCATTTATTTTGTCTTGGGGTTTTATCTTGCTCTTTTGCCTACAAGGTGTTTCTTTGTTTTCTAATTTTGTCTAATTCATAATATTTGCTGTCTCCTTTCCCTATGCTTCCTAGTAGTATTTCCCCTTGTTTCTGTTCTCTGCCCCCTGTGGTGGGGTTTGTCCAGTGTCTTGAGTAGGCTTCCTGATGGGAGGGTCTGGTGCCTGCTTTCTGGTGGGATCTACGTCTTTTCCCTCTGATGAGCAGGGCCGTGTCATGTGGTGTGTTTTAGGGTATCTGTGAGCTTAATATGGCTTTAGGTATTCTGTGTGCTGATGGGTGGGTTTGTGTTCCTGCCTTGTTTCTAGTTTGGTGTGAGGTATCCAGTACTGGCAGTTGTAGGCAGTCAGTTGAAACCAGGTCTTAGACTCTGATAGAGGCCTCCATGAGAATTTTCCATGGTTAATCTTCCCTGTGGCTGAAGACTCTCTAGTAGTCTAGCATCCTGGACTTGGTGCTCCCTCCCCAGAGCCTCCGACTTGACTTCTGGTCAAAGAACCCAGACTCCAGAGGTCGCTCATCCCTGAACAAGTTCAACTTCAATTTGTGGTTCTTATTTCCCCTGTAGGAGCTACATGGTATTAAAGATACTGTGGGAGGAGTATATTTGTAGCTACCATGTCTTGGGTCCTGTGGATTACCTGTTCCTTCAGCGGCACCACCTTCCAGCAGGTTCTGAGGAGGCTGTGCTCCTGTCAGGGTACTGGACCTCACAATGTCCCAAAGCTGAAGCCCTGGTGGGTCCTGTGGACTTGGCCCTGGGTTGTCCCAAAGCCCAGGCCATCAGCATGGACTCACCCCATGTTCTGGAAGCCAAAGCCCCAGCAGGTCATCAGGAGATGGGCAACAAGAAAAATCTTAAATAAACAACCTAACTTTACACCTAAAGCAACTAGAGAAAGAAGAACAAACAAAATCCAAAGTTACTAGAAGAAAGAAATCATAAAGATCAGAACAAAAATAAATGAAATGGATACTAAGAAAACAATTGAAAATATCAATGAAACTAAAAGCTGGCTCTTTGAAAAGATAAAAAAAATGGAAAACCTTTAGCCAAACTCATCAGGAAAATAAGGGAGATGGCACAAATTAATAAAATTAGAACTGAAACAGGAGAAGTTACAACTGACACCACAGAAATTCAAAGGATAATAAAAGACTACAACAAACAACTATATGCCAATAAAATGGACAACCTAGAAGAAATGGATAAACTCTTAGACAGGTACTATCTCCCAAGACTGAACCAGGAAGAAGGAGAAAATATGAACAGACTAATTACAAGTACTGAAATTGAATCTGTGATTTAAATACCCCTAAGAAAAGTTTAGGACCAGATGGCTTCACAGGCAAATTCTACCAAATATTTAGAGAAGAATTAACATCTATCCTTCTGAAACTATTCCAAAAATTGCAGAGAAAGGAACACTTACTAAACTTATTCTATGAGGTCACAATCACCCTGATATCAAAACCAGACAAAGATCACAAAAAAAAAAGAAAAAGAAAAAGAAAAAAAAAATTTCAGGCCAATATCCCTGATGATTATAGACTCAAACATCCTCAAAAAATTCCTAGCAAACCAAATCCAACAATACATTAAAAAGATAATACACTGAGTAAGTGAGATTTATCCAAGGGATGCAAGGATTTTTCAATATCTACAAATCAATCAGTGTGATACACCACATTATCAAATTGAAGAATAAAACCACATGGTCATCTCAATAGATGCAGAAAAAGCTTTTCACAAAGTTCAACACCTATTTGTGACAAAAATCTTCCAGAAAGTGTGCATAGAGGGAGACTACTTCAACATAATAAAGGCCTTATATGACAAATCCACAGCTAACACCATACTCAGCACTGAAAATCTAAAAGCATTTCCTCCAAAATTAGGAACAAGACAAGGATGTTCACTCTCACCACTTTTATTCAACATAGTTGTGGAAGTCCTAGTCACAGAAATCAGAGAAGAAAAATAAAAGGGATCCAAATTGGAAAAGAAGAATTAAAACTTGTCACTGTTTACATATGACAGGATACTATACATAGAAAATCTTAATGATGCTACTGGAAAACTACTACAGCTCATCAATGAATTGAGCAAAATTTCAGGAGACAAAATTAATACACAGAAATCTGTTACATTTCTACACCTAATGACAAATGATCAGAAAGAGAAATTAAGGAAACAATCCCATTTACCATCACATCAAAAACAATAAAATCCCTAGGAATAATCATACCTAAAGAGGCAAAAGACCTGTACTCCAAAAACTATAAGACATTGGTAAAAAAATTTACAACACAAGCAGATGGAAATATATACCGTGCTATTGGATTGGAGGAATTAATATTGTCAAAATGACTAAACTACCCAAAGAAACCTACAGATTCAGTGCAATCCTTATCAAACTACCAATGGCATTTTACACAGAACCAGAATAAAAATTTGTATAGAAACACAAAGTACCCCAAATAGCAATAGCCAAAGCAATCTTGAGAATGTAAAACAGAGCTGAAGGAATCAGGCACCCTTACTTCAGACTATTCTACAAAGTTACAGTAATCAAAACAGTATGGTACTGGCAGAAAAACAAATATAGATTAATGGAACAGGAAAGCCTAGAAATAAACCCATGCACCTACTGTTAATTAATTTATGACACGTGAGGGAAGAATATACAATTCAGAAAATACACTCTCTTCAATAAGTGGTGCTGGGAAAACTGGACTGCTAGATATTAAAAATGAAATTAGAACATCATCTAACACCATATACAAAAATAATCTCAAAATGGATTAAAGACCTAGATGTAAAATTGGTTACTATAAAACTCCTAGAGGAAAACAAAGGCAGAACACCCTTCGACAAAAATTGCAGGAGTATCTTTTTGGATCTTTCTCTTAGAGTAATGGAAAGGAAACAAAAATAAATAAGTGGGAAAAATTAAACTTAAAAGCTTTTGCACAGCAACAGAAACCATAAACAAATTAAAATACAACCTATGGAATGGTAGAAAATACTTGCAATTGATGCAACCAACAAGCAATTAATCTCCAAAATATACCAACAACTCATATAACTCCATATCAAAAAAGCAAACAACCCAATCAAAATTAGGCAGAAGATCTAAGAAGTATCTCTCTAAAGAAAGCATACATATTCCAAAAGTTACATGAAAAGATGCTTAGCATTGCTAATTATTAGAGAAATGCAAATCCAAACTACAATGAGGTATAACCTCAACCAGTCACAATTTCCATAATTAAAGTGTCTGCAAATGATAAATGCAGGAGAGGGTGTGGAGAAAGAGAAACCCTCCTACACTGTTGGTGGAAATGTAAATTGGTGCAGCCACTATGGAGAACAATATGGAGATTCTTTAAAACTATAAATAGAGATATGGTGTGATCCTGCAATCCCACTCCTGGTTATTTATTTGGAGAAAACCATAATTTGAAAAGATACATACACCCCAAAAGTTCATAGCAGCATTATTTACAATAGCCAAGACATGGAATCAACCTAAATTTCCATCCATAGATGAATGAACAAAGACGACGTGGTGTATATATATACAATGAAATATTACTCAGCCATAAAAAAGAATGAAACAATGCCATTTTCAGCAACATGGATGGTTCTAGAGCTTATCATACTAAGTGAAGTAAGCCAAAGACAAATATCATATGATATCACTTATATGTGGAATCTAAAAAAAGATATAAATGAAATTATATACAAAACAAAAATAGACCCACAGACACAGAAAAACTTATGGTTACCAGGACTTCCTAGGTGGTGCAGTGGTAAAGAACCCACCTGCCAAAGCAGGGGACACAGGTTTGAGCCCTGCCCTGGGAGGATTCCACATGCTATGGAGCAACTAAGCCCATGTGCCACAACTATTGAGCCTGTGCTCTAGAGCCCATCAGCCACAACTACTGAGCCCATGTGCTGCAACTACTGAAGTGCGTGTGCCTAGGGCCCATGCACCACAACAAGAAAAGCCACCACAATGAGGAGACTGCATACCACAATGACGAGTAGCCCCCGCTTGCAGCAACTAGAGAAAGCCCGTGTGCAGCAGCGAAGACCCAATGCAGCCAATAAATAAATAAAATAATAATAAAAAAAACCCAAAAAACTTATGGTTACCAAAGGGGATGGGGGGGGAGAGGTATAAATTAGGAGTGGGGAATTAAGATATACACACTACTATATATAAAGTAAATAACCCACAAAGACTACTGTATGGAATATATAAATACATATATATGTGTGTGTATATATACATGTGAGTCAAAATTATCCACACTCTGAATATAGAATTTATTTTAATTAACTTTCAGAAAAGACAAATACACCATTTTTCAACTTAATTGCCTTGATTTTCAACACACTTTGTCCACCTGTCAACAAGCTTTCATATTCCTTCATTAAGAAAAGTTTTAGGCTGAACCGCAAGCCACAAATGCACAGCTGTCTTCACTTCTTCATCAGAAGTGAATTTTCATCCTTGTAGGGCTGCTTTCAGGGGACCAAACAGGTGAAAGTCTGATGCAGCAAGATCAGGACTATAGGGAGGATGCTTTAACACCCCAAAATGAAGTAATCCATGACAGACTTAGGTTTCAAAAAGTTTGTGAGATGAGTACTGAAACAACTCACAGAAGAGCATAAACAGAAGCATTTAGATATCTACAAACAAAATTTGGACCAATACTCTAAGGAAGGTGAAAGTTTCTTAAACAAAATCATTACTGGTGACGAGATATGGATTCATCACTATGAGCCTGAGAGTAAGTGGCAGAGTATGGAATGGAAACATCCTCAACTGCTTACCAAGAAAAAGTTCAAAAGTCAACCATCAGCTGGAAAATTGATGTTTATAGTTTTCTGGGATTCTCAAGGGCCAGTATTGGAATATTATCAGGAAAAAAGTTCAACAATCAACAGTGCTCATTACAGTGAGATGCTTATGGAAGAGCTGAAGCCTAAACTTCAGATTAAATGCAGAGGACTGCTATTCAAGGGTGTTGTGATCTTGCATGACAATGCACATCCACACACTTCTGCCCACACTGTCGACACTCTGTAAAAACTTCGTTTTGAGGTGTTAACACCTTTAAAGCATCCTCCCTGTAGTCCTAAGCTTGCTCCATTGGACTTTCACCTATTTGGTTCCCTGAAAGCAGCCCTACAAGGATGAAAATTCACTTCTGATGAAGAAGTGAAGACAGCTGTGCATTTGTGGCTTGCGGTTCAGCCTAAAACTTTTCTTAATGAGGGAATATGAAAGCTTGTTGACAGGTGGACAAAGTGTGTTGAAAATCAAGGCAATTAAGTTGAAAAATGGTGTATTTGTCTTTTCTGAAAGTTAATTAAAATAAATTCTATAGCCAGAGTGTGAATAATTGTTGACTCACCCACATATATCTGAATCAATTGACTGTATACCTAAAACTAATGAAAAATTGTTATTCAACTATGTTTTTTTTTTATTGGAATATAATTGCATTACACTCTTGTACCAGTTTTTGAGGTACACCAAGGTCAATCATCTGTATTTATACACATATCCCTGTATTCCCTCCCTCCCTTGACTCCCCCCCACCCTCCCCATCCCAGGCCTCTAAGGCATCATCCATCATTGAATTGAACTCCCTTTGTTATACAACAACTTCCCACTGGCTATCTATTTTACAGTTGGTAGTATATATATGTCTATGCTACTCTCTTATCAACTATGTTTTTTTTTTTTTTTTTATTTGGGGGAGGTACCCCAGGTTCAATCATCTGTTTTTACACACATATCCCCGTATTCCCTCCCTTCCTTGACTCCCCCCTCTTCGAGTCCCCCCCACCCTCCCCGCCCCAGTCCTCTAAGGCATCTTCCATCCTTGAGTTGGACTCCCTTTGTTATACAACAACTTCCCACTGACTATTTTACAGTTGGTAGTATATATATGTCTGTGCTACTCTCTTGCTTCATCTCAGTTTCCCCTTCACCCTCAACTATGTCTTAATTAAAAAAAATACCACTGGACTGGGAGGTATTGGAGATAATATTCATTTAGCCTTCTGAACTTTCTGGGCAAACTTGGTGGCCTTGTCAACTCCAGCTGCCTTCTTGTCCACTGCTTTGATGACAACCACAGCTACCGTCTATCTCATGTCATGAGCAGCAAAACAACCCAGAGAAGGATGGTCATAGAAGATCTCAACACACATAGGCTTTCCAAGAACCATATCAAAATGGAAACATCACCAGATTTCAAGAATTTGGGGACATCTTCCAGCATTTTTCCAGAATGATGATCAATCTCTTTCAGCTCAGCAAACTTGCAAGCAATGTGAGCTGCATGACAATCCAGCACATGTGAATATCCAATGCTGATTTGGCCTGGATGGCTCAAGATAATCACTTGAGCTGTGAAGCCAGCTGTTTCCACTGGTCGGTCATTTTTGCTGTCACAAGCCACATTGCCATAACGAACATATTTGACAGACATGTTCTTGACATTGAAGCCCACACTATCTCCAGGAAGGGTTTTACTTGAAGCTTCATGGCGCATTTCAACAGACTTTACTTCAGTTCTAACATTGACTGGAGCAAAGGTGACCATCATGCCAGGGTTGAGAACACCGATCTCCCCTTGACCCCCAGAGACAGTACCAATACCACCAATTTTGTAGACATCCTGGAGGGACAGATGCAAGAACTTGTCAGTTGAACAAGTTGGTGGCAAGGTGCGATCCAGAGCTTCAAGGGCATGATTCCACTGTCACTGCCATCTTTATGGGTGACTTTCCATCCCTTGAACCAAGGCATGCTAGCACTTGGCTCCAGCGTATTGTCACCATTCCAGCCAGAAATTTGCACAAATGCTACTACATCACAGTAGTAGCCAATTTTCTTAATGTAGGTGCTAACTTAATAATTTTCTTCTATCTCTTTTGGCTGTAAGATGGCTTAGTGGAGTCCACTTTAACTCCAACAATTAGTTCTTTCACACCCAGAGTGTTAGCCAGAAGGGCATATTCTTGGAGATACCTGCTTCAAATTCACAACACCAGCAGCAACAATCAGGACAGCACGGTCAGCCTGGGATGTGCCTGTAATCACATTTTTGAAAAAGTCTCTGGGTCCTGGGTCATCAATGATGGTCACATAGTACTTGCTGTTCTCAAATTCCCACCGGTACATGTCAATGGTGATAATGTGCTCACATTCAGCTTTCAGTTTGTCCAAGACCTAGGCATACTGTAAGCAGCTTTTGGCAGGAAATTCTCTGCAAGAGACACCTCTTGTCCTGTCATTAACCTTAAACCAGGCACCCCATATCCTACTCATCTCCAGCCCTAGCACACATTTCAGATCTTTGGGTCACATAATAACTTGCCTAATCTGTTGGCTCTTTCCATCAAAGAAGTAGAAATGAAGAATAAATAATTAACAGATGACCAGATATCTTCCCTAGCCTTCCCTTCAGTAACCTCCTGAAAAAGCTGTAGAAGCTGTGTGATAGCATCTAAAGAAAAATTTCAATAGGTCTACAAGCCTGCACACAGTGGGCGGTGGTAACCTCTCTGACCCCATATCTCAATGATTGAGATTACTTCCCTCTTTCCCTTTAAAAACTTTCATGGCTGAGCAGAATCTTTGGAGGTGGTTTCTGGGGGACACTGAGTCCACCATCTATCCAGACTGCTGGCATTCTGATAAAAAGCAACTTTCCTTTCTATCAACATCTTTGTCTCATGTATTAATTTTCAAGGGGCAAGCAGCTGGACCTGATTTGGTAACAGATTTTTTTGGCAACCAATGTGGGTCTGGAATCTCATGATGTTCAGGTCCTCCAGGCTTCCCAGAGTAAGGCCACCAGCCACAACAATGCACCAGGACAGTAGCTGTTCGTGGCTAGTTGGCCTTGGGGGGGAAATTTGTAGGGATGTCTCAGCAGCTGCTAAAGCCAATTTTTTTTGAGGACTCTCCTGGTCTCTTTCCTGCCTGACACTAGCTGCCTTTTCATTTCAGGTTGATTTAAATGAAACTTGAACCTTTGAGGGCTGATGGGCTCTAGGTCTGGGTGAGTCTGCTGGAGCTAGCAGCCATGCTCTCTTTCCTGTTCCGTGTCAGCTTGCCACTCTTTGACCCTGATGAGTGTCATACTTCCCCTCCATAGAGTGTCAGTTCTTTAAAGGAGCAGAAAAATTGAGATTCCAAACTGGTTTCTCCCTGGGCTTGAGGAGAATTTGGATTTGTGACCAGTCTGGCTTGTGAAGTTTTGTTTTGCATCTACCTTTTATCTTTTGAAATGGGAAAGATTTTTGCTATAAGACTATGACTGAGAAAGATGGTATTTTATTATAACATTGTGTGACCACAATACTCTTTAGACTCTAGAGAAAAATTGGTTAAGATGAAACTCTTTCGAAACTCCAAAACAGATTCTTTTTCTTGTATATGCAATTAGAAAAATCTAGCTTGGAAAAATATCTCTTTAAATTCTGACCCCTAGAGAAGGGTCTTTCTGGGAGAATTTGTTTTTCCCCCTCCTGTGCCTTTGAGATGTAGACGATCTACCTGGGCTCTTAGGAGCTGTGATTCTTGGGACTGAAGCCTCCATCAACCAAAATTTAGTTCAGAAGCCTTCTAAGGGTTTTTCAAGAACAGAAAATAAATGCTTGGTCATCTAAGCAAACAACTTTAATTTATTCCAACTGTTCTTTGTAAACTAGTGAGTTTATATTCTAACACCTGATTCATAACTGAGTTTTTTAAGTGAATCTATGACAGCTCTCATTTTGTCTATTTATATGTCTGTGTACACATTATACTTATGGAAAATATTATCAAAATTGAATTTATAAAGAGCTCTACTTGATTTAAAACTAAGCACTTACAAATTAAATATAAAAGAAGCTAGATAAAATGGCTTTTAGGTTCATGTGAACTGGAAAATATTCAATATTAAATTGATACCTGGTATTAAGGTTAGTTTAAGTTTGTTGATCTAATTGATATAGACATGTCTTTAGAATCATGAACATTAAGTAAAATAATTTTATTGTACCTGGGTTTAATAGAAGTCAAATAAGATCTTGTTATATCTGCTGCAAATTTGTCAGCAAGAAAATTAAATTGTTGTGATAAAATTCTTATAAGTAAATAGAATGCAAATGAGGTAAGAGCTTTTGGGTGAATTGTTTAGAAATGATCATGTTTTAGACATGTGTACTTGAACATAATTACTCCAGGCATTTGGTAGTTTGAAATCTTACAGTTATGCCAAATTGAGTTAAGTGATGGAATTTTAACAACTAGGTCATTCCCAAATGGAATAAAATATTAAAACATTAATTACCTGACATTTGCTTCTCTATGGAAAAACTAGAAGTGTTCAGAACTATTGATGGATATGTTTGGTGCTACCCTTAGATATTCTCTGTAAGAAAGCACATGTTTTTAGAAATTATTATTGGTATTTATGTTTGCCAATCTATAGAATGCTAATGTAGAAGACAGTTAATAATTGCCTATTTCTGGGACTTCCCTGGTGGCACAGTGTTTAAGAATCCATCTGCCAGTGGGGACATGGGTTTGAGCCCTGGTCTGGGAAGATCCCACATGCTGTGGAGCAACTAAGCCTGTGTGTCACAACTACTGAGCCCATGTGCCACAGCTACTGAAGCCCACATGCCAGAGCCTGTATTCTACAACAAGAGAAACCACCACAATGCAAAGACCACACACAATGAAGAGTAGCTCCTACTTGCCACAACTAGAGAAAGCCCATTCACAGCAACAAAGACCCAACACAGCCAATAAATAAATAAATAAATTTATACAAAAAATAATTGCCTGTTTCTTAGTTTTCACTGGAAACTAAGGTTTTAAGACTTGAGGACTCTATCTTAAACATGTAGCCAAGGCTACTGGAAATAATAAAGAAATACATTTCAGTATATAGTAGGAAAGTAAGATGTGTGTTGTAAAAAATAAGCTATAAAGGATGGAGTTACATTTTGTTAAGGGAAAAGTAGAGCTGGTTGTCTCTAGAAGGGAAAAATAAGGGACAAACTGTTTGGATACAGAAAGTGATGGAAGCTTCATGGAAAAGGAATCCTGAGAAAAGAGTTTATTGCATGGACAGAACTGACCAAATTTAGGTCTAGTTCAATTTAGCAAGTGGATTTTGTTGTTAAAGGTAAGCTGGTACAAGATTAGAGTTTAATTTTTTTTCTGTTAAGAGAACAAAGCTTTCTTGGAGTGTTATTTTTGATAATAGATTGTGTGAGTTTCTGTGCCTTTAAGTAATCTTTGTTTTTTTTTTGAAAACTTTTTTAAAGCCTTTAGTTAAGTGAATAAGTAATGTTTCACAGTGACCTCATGTGTTTTAAAACCTTTTTGATATATTTAACACACTCCCCAAATATCAAACTCTAACTAAAGTTCTTTTAACCTCCAGCTAACTCTGGGATGCTTGCTTCAAAGGAACCCTGAGACATATCAGAGAGAAATGTTAAATTAATTAGGCTTATTTGGTATGTCAAAATTACTTGAGAAATATTGACAAGTGATTGGAGATGAACCTCAGGTTATATGGTATGGATAAATGTCATTAATATACATATTCTAAAATTCATATGAAATTCCTAAAATCTGACATGCCCTGTTATGTTGTCATAATTCTAGTTGTTATCTTAAAATGTTATATGTCACAATGTCATGGTTAAGCTCCTTTAAAAAAAAAAACAAAAAACAACAACAAAAAACATTGTAATCTTTGACAAAGGAGGCACGAATATACAATGGAAAAAAGACAGTCTCTTCAATAAGTGGTGCTGGGAAAATTGGACAGCAACATGTAAAAGAATGAAATTGGAACACTTCCTAACACCATACACAAAAATAAACTCCAAATGGATTAAACACCTACATGTAAGGCCAGACACTATAAAACTCCTAGAGGAAAACATAGGTAGAACACTCTATGACATCCATCAAAGTAAGATCCTTTTGGACCCACCTCCTAGAATCATGGAAATAAAATCAAGAATAAACAAATGGGACCTCATGAAACTTAAAAGCTTTTGCACAGCAAAAGAAACCATAAACAAGACTAAAAGGCAACCCTCAGAATGGGAAAAAATAATTGCCTGTGAAACAACGGACAAAGAATTAACCTCCAAAATATACAAGCAGCTCATGCAGCTTAATACCAAAAAAGCAAATAACCCAATCCACAAATGGGCAGAAGACCTAAATAGACATTTCTCCAAAGAAGACATACAGATGGCCAACAAACACATGAAAAGATGCTCAACATCACTCATCATCAGAGAAATGCAAGTCAAAGCCACAATGAGGTATCACCTCACACCAATCAGAATGGCCATCATCACAAAATCTGGAAACAACAAACGTTGGAGAGGGTGTGGAGAAAAGGGAACTCTCCTGCACTGTTGGTGGGAATGTAAGTTGGTACAGCCACTATGGAAAACAATTTGGAGGTTCCTTAAAAAACTACAAATAGAACTACCATATGATCCAGTAATCCCACTACTGGGCATATACCCAAAGAAAACCATAATCCCAAAAGAAACTTGTACCATAATGTTTATTGCAGCACTCTTTACAATAGCCAGGACATGGAAGCAACCTAAATGCCCATCAACAAATGAATGGATACAGAAGATGTGGCATATATATACAATGGAATATTACTCAGCTATAAAAAGGGATGAGATGGAGCTATATGTCATGAGGTGGATAGACGTACAGTCTGTCATACAGAGTGAAGTAAGTCAGAAAGAGAAAGACAAATATTGTATGCTAACTCACATATACGGAATCTAAAAATGGTACTGATGAACTCAGTGACAAGAACAAGGACGCAGATACAGAGAATGGACTGAAGAACTCGAGGTTTGGGAGGGGGCAGGGGGTGAAGGGGAAGCTGAGACGAAGCGAGAGAGTAGCACAGACATATATATACTACCAACTGTAAAATAGATAGTCCGTGGGAAGTTGTTGTATAACAAAGGGAGTTCAACTCGAGGATGGAAGATGCCTTAGAGGACTGGGACGGGGAGGGCGGGGGGGACTCGAGGGGCACGGAGTCAAGGAAGGGAGGGAATATGGGGATATGTGTATAAAAACAGATGATTCAACTTGGTGTACTCCCCAAAAAATAATAAATAAATAAAATTAAAAAAAATTGTAATTTTAAGTCTAACCTTGCCCTTTTAAGCTGGTTGTCATTCATAGACAGTTAAGCTGATGCTTTGCAAAACATCTTCATCTTCAGGAAGATTCATGGAAAAGGACTTATTGACAAGTACAGGTTTCTGATAACTTTAAATCATAGTGCTAAAATGTACAGGAAATTTTAAAAAGCCTAATTGAAACTGATTTCATAAAACTTAGCAATGAAGATTACATAGAAGTAAAGTGATGAATGTGATTATAATTTTTTGGTTTTGTCTAAAATATTACTGACTTTTAATCTGTGTTTTTCCAGATAAAAAGAAAAAACTTTCCCCTTAAGGTAATTGTGATTTACAGGAATTCGGTAAATTATACCTCTGTAAGCAAAACTGAGGCATTTTTCTTTCTGCCTGATCCCTCCAGAAATTGGAAACTCTTAGGTTCCCAGCAGCTTTATCATGTAAATTAGGAAGGCCACCTCCTATCAGGTGAAGGAAACTCAAAGTATTTTGGGGACCTCAAAAATGAAGGAATTTATCCAAATTTGTAAGATTTGTAGGATAAAATCTGTGACTAGCCCTTGATGTGGTTTTCCTAAAGGCCTTTTAAAAGCTTCAATCTGAAGGTTTCTTATGGAAAGTTGCAGCACAATATGATCAATTAACCAGACTCATTTTGCAAACAATCTTAGTTTGGCTATATTTGGTAGAAATGAGGGTAACTATACAGAAAAGAAGATTATGTTTCAGTGGATATTAAATTCTTATTTTGTTAATTGTGGTTTGTATTTAATAAGCCTCACTTCCCAGATGGTTCTCAGATAGTTCCTTGCTATTAGTTTATATTGTTGCAAAATTTAATTGAATTATTAAAAGGACACTCTAAGTTTGTTTCTGGAGCTTATCTCAGTAATCTGTCTTTGGATGGAGATCAGATGCCCCATGACTGTCAACCAGATGATTATGCATAAGTTAAACTAGCTCCAACCTAGATGGGAGGACCTTTACCATATACTCTTAACTAGCTCACGCACAGCAAAACTGAAGGGAATTGACTCTTGGATTAATATTTCCACTTAGAAAGGGCCTCTGCACTGGACTGGCCTATAGAGAGAGGACTGCTGACCTCAAAATCACCTTAAAACAATGCTCAAACAGAGTAGAAACTATCAGACCAGGATAAGGAGATGATGACATCTGAAGTGGAGAACTGACCCAAGATGCAAGACCAGACCTGTATACCAATTATTTTGATAATTGCTCACAGTTTTGCTTATAAAAAATGTATTTCACAATCTTATGCAGAGTTAAAGTTAATCCAATTGTTAGGTTTATGGTCAATTATCTATACCCAGTAGTTCTTCGTTACCTTGGTGGAATTTCCCATTCCATGGCTCTTATTGGTCGGCCCTTAGAAAATTTATTCTAGGAGAAAGAATATATATTTTTATATAGGATCAATGATTGTAATAGTGTAACTCTAGATATGGGAAAAAGCTACAAGAGGTAATTTTTTCCTGGGCCATAACAGACTAGCAAGACAGGTGGTCCAGAGACTTTTGGCTAATGTTAATGTGGTCTAGTTCAGTAATAATAGCACAGTGAGTGACCTATTAACAAAATCCCCACCTGACCTAGGAATGAACATTCCTAGCACAATGGGATGAAATGGTCATAAAATATCTTTCAAACCATGGTTGAATTTGTGACCATGAGGGGCCCCTGCTAACCAAAACTTGACACTTGCCATCTTCCTCTATAAGGATTAAATCACAAGCCACTGCAGTCTCTGACCTTTAACACACCCTGAAAGGAGTTCAGGGTGGAGCTCAGCAATGAGGCACTCAGTAATCCGAGAAAAACAGGCAGAACAGGACTTCAGATAGTTAGATATTTTCAGGAGAAGATTTTAAGAGCCCAAATACTTGCATCTCCTCATAGCTAGAAAAGCACTAAAATAATTAATGGTAATATCTGCTTTGGTCATTAAGGAGAGAAATGCATTTGATAGTCAAAATGGAGTAGCTATGGTTCAGACGTGCAAAGTAAAACAGGGTGGCCACTGTGGATATCATTTCAGACACACGCCTATATTGCCAAGAACTTGAATTTTCTGAGTTACGTCAAACTCAGACACCCCCAGCCATTCTGAAAGCAGTGTCTGCTGGAGGAAGTGAGCAAGACACTGTGGGTTCCTCTGTCAAGTTTATGATTAACCTCTCTATCCAGAATGTTACCACTTTTCATGTTCTGTACCTGTGTCTCCTCAGGATTGAGGAGTATCAAAGCAAAGGGGAGATTGGAACTAAGCAGAACCATGCACCCCCTCCCCTGGGTACCAAGTCCCCTCAATGTCCCCTACCTCTTGTTTATAGAAAAGCTGAAGTCTCCCAGGCATCCCTGAGTCACAAAAGAGTAGTCTCAAGTGGTAAAGATTAGGATAACAGAGTCACAGACTCACTGTCTGATGCACTTTCCTGAGTTGTTTTACAGATACTGTAAATTCCACCAGAGGGAAAAAGCTGACTGCATGGTGACAGACTGCAGCCATGACATAAACTGCTCCATCTTGAGCAGTACTGAATCTAGGGCTTGCACAATTCCAAGAACTGGCCTTAAGAGAATGGGATTAACACTATTGTTGATAATAATCTATATCTTTATGGGCATCAAAATAATTGTAGCTTGTTCTGCCTGTATATGTAAGCAGGCAAATACAGCTGTCAGCAAAGAGATGCTACAGTCTAACATCAACATCCTCCACTCTAAGAATATGGTGCCCTATGTCAGTATGAAGAAGTTACAGAAGATGGACCTTTGCCCATAATCCCATAGCAATGGAATGATGTTGTGACAAGTGGGGATTTGTAAGCAGCTTTGGCAGGAAAGAGCTCTCTGCAAGAGACACCCTTTTGCCTTGTTACTAAAGTTAAACCAGGCACCTCCATGCTCTACTCATCTCCAGCTCGAGGACACCTTGCAAATCTTGTGAACACACAATACCTTACCTAACCTGTTGGTTCTTTCTGTAGAGATCAAAGTAGAAATGAAGAATAAGTAACAGATGACCAGATCTCCTCCCTAGCTTCCCTTTTAGTAATTGTGTGAACAAGATAGCGTATAAGAAAAATCACAAGAAGTTGACAAGTCTGCACGCCATGGGGAATGGTGACAGCTTTGATGCTCTATCTCAATGTTTAACTGATATTACTTCCCTTTTTCCCTTTAAAAACTTTCATGGCTCAGAATTTTCAGAGGTGGTTTTTGGCGGACACTGAATCCACCGTCTACCTAGATTGCTGGCATTCTGATGAAAAGCAACTTTCCTTTCTACCAAAATCTCCCTCTCATGTATTGATTTTCAAGTGTTCAGCAGCCAGATCTGATTTGGTAACAGTACTCTTCAGACCCTTTCTGTCTAGGTAGGATATGCTTCTACCCATCTTGAAAAAATATTTACAGACACTAGCAGGTATCTGAAATTTCTTGCAGCTCAAGGCATAGTCCAGTCCTTGGTGGCAAAGGTTCCTCTGGGGAGATTCAACAGCAGTCTTTGGGTTCTTTTTAGCACAAATCAAACAATTCTGAGTGACTCACTGGATTCCCTTTTGTAGATTAGGCCCCATTATATATTTTTGAACCCATTGTAAGGTGACAGCTCTGCCAAAATAGGTACAGCACAGTGTCCAAGAATGCCTCAGGAATCAAAACAATTGTGCGCTACATTGTCAGCCAGGTGAGGTGTGATCCAAGGGGAAACCCCATTTTTTGGCCCTCTCTTTGTCCCTTTCTGACTACACTGGCTGGTATTTTGACAAGTCCATCTGTGGGAGAAGCGATACCCTTGCCTCTGAGGATATTGTTTTAGATTAGGTGTCTCAGTGTCCCTCATATTGGCCATGTGTTTTTGGCCTTCCCCTGGGTGCTGTTAACACACATGTCTATTCTTACCTTTTCATAGACCTCAGGAGAAAGTGTTCTATCTCCTTTCTTGGGTTTTTTATAAGCACCTTTTGCAGGCTTAAAGCATGTTATGGTGGGACTCTGATGTCAAGCTGCTCTGGTGAAAAATCTCAGGGCAAGGTCTATCAAAAAGTTAATCAGCTCATTCCCTACTGTCAATTTTACCCTGGGCTCTTATGGGGAATTAGGCATCTCAAGTCCAAGGGAGTCCCTGGACCTCTTCACTCATCAGACTGTTTCCCTCTTTCTGCCATGTGAGAAGCCCTCATCTTTTATTAGTTTTCTTCTTATCATTTAGCCTAGGGCAATCTGTTTTCCAACATTCTTGCAGCAAGGAACAGGAAGTGTACTGCTTCTTCCCCAACAGTGGCTTACCTCTTTTCAGGTTACTCACCCTCTGGTAATCCAATGCTGCTGCCAAAAAAGTAGCGTTTTATTTTGCATCTTTTTTCTCCTGTTGTTATTCACTGTTGAACACTTTAAAAGCAACATCAATTGAGAAGGGTTCACTCCAAATACACCATCTAATTTTTGCAACTTTTCCCCTGATATCAGAGGCACTTTACTGTACCCACCCCCCAAAAGAAGGTCAAATTGACAATTCTAATATTTTCAGGGGCCTCAAGATCTGAATTAGTATAACGTCTGTAGTTTTGATAAAGCTTTTCCAAAAATGCAGAATTGCCTTTTTTTTTTGGCTGAGTTTCTTGAATTTTTTTAAAATGCTTTTGCTTTGGTTCCCCTTTTCAAAGTACTGCACTAATAAGTAGTATTCTAATAAGGGCATTCTTCCTTCACTGGAATCCCAATTTTGTTTGGCTGTCAAGTTGGCTTCAGGTATAGAGGATCTTCCCTATAAAGAAGGGTCACAATTTTTCCAATTAAACAAGTCTGAGAAACCCAGCCAGCTGGTCATTTGAATTTAGGCCCCCTATGAGATGACAGATACTGTACCTGCAAGATTATTATTTACAGTAGGAGAGATAAAGAATTTCTCAGATAAGCAAAAACTAAAAGAATACAGCAATACTAAACATATCCTGAAAGAAATATTGAAAGCTCTTCTTTAAACAGAAAAGAGGCAAGAATCTATAGGAAAGAGAAAAATCACAATTGGAAAGTAAATCACTTAAATAAGCCAGTACAAAGATTTAAAAGAAATTTTTGAAGTTCTGTGAAAGCAATGATAACCACAATAACAGCAAAAGGATAAACATGAAGATGCAAAAGAGAACATCAAAATCAAAAAATGTAGGGGAAGAGAGTAAGAAAGTGTAGATTTCTTTTCAGAATGTGTTTGAGCCTATATGACTACTGGTCTAAACAAGCAGACAGATCTTCTAGACAGAAAATAAAGCAATAGAGTTCTTAAATGATACAACAGAACAGTAAGACTTGATATTTTTAGGATATTACATTAAAAAAAAAAAAAACCCAGAATACATATTCTTTTCAAGTGTACATGGAACATTCTCTAGGATTGACCACATATGAGGGCACAAAATAAGGTTCAACACATTTAAAAATATGGAAATTATTTCAAGCATCTTTTCTGACCACAAAAGCAAAAAACTAGAAATCAACCACAGAAAAAGAAATGAGAAAAAAATGATTACACAGAGAAATAAATCAGGAGATAGATCAAGATGGCAGAGTGGAGGACATGCACTCACTCCCTCTTGCAAGAGCACTGGAATTACAATTAGCTGCTGAACAATCATCAACAGAAAGACACTGGAACTCATGAAAAAAGACACCCCACATCCAGAGACAAAGGAGAAGCTGCAATGAGATTGTAGGAGGGGCACAATCATGATAAAATCAAATCCCGTAACTGCTGGGTGGATGACACACAAACTGGAGAACAGTTATACCACAGAAGTCCACCGACTAGAGTGAGGGTTCTGAGCCCTACATCAGGCTTCCCAACCTGGGGGTCCAGCAATGCGAGGTGGAATCTCCAGAGAATCAGACTTTGAAAGCCAGCAGAATTTGATTTCAGGACCTCCAAAGGACTGGAGGAAACAGAGACTCCATTCTTGGAGGGCACACAAAAAGTAGTGTGCGCACCAGTACCCAGGGGAAGGAGCAGTGACCCCATAGGAGACTGAACAAGACCTACCTGCTGGTGTTGGAGGGTTGCCTGCAGAGGTGGGGGGAAGCTGTGGCTCACTGTGGGGACAGGGACACTGGTGGCAGAGGTTCTGGGAAGTTCTTATTGGCTTGAGCCCTCCCAGAGGCCAGAGCCTGCCATTAGCCCTGCCAAAGAGCCTGTAAGCTCCAGTGCTGGGTAGCCTCAGGCCAAACAGCCAACAGGGTGAGAATGCAGCACCACCCATTGGCAGACAAGCAGATTAAAGTCTTACTGAGCTCTGCCCATCCAGCCCTACCCACCATCAGTACCCCCCATTAGGAAGCACAGCACAAACCTCCTAGATAGTTTCCTCCACAATAGGGCAGACATCAGTATCAAGCAGTATCAGCAGTATTTCATTCTGTGGAACTGAAAACCACAGCCACAGAAAGAGAAAATGAAAAAGCAGAGGACTTTGTACCAGATGAAGGGACAAGATAAAACCCAAGAAAAACAACTAAATGAAGTGGAGACAGGCACCCTTCCAGAAAAAGAATTCAGAATAATGATGGTGAAAATAATCCAGGACTTTGAAAAAAGACTGGATGCAAAGATAAAAAGATGCAGGAAAAGTTTACCAAAGACCTAGAAGAATGAAAGAACAAACAGAGATCAGCAACACAATAACTGAAATGAAAAACACACTAGCAGATTAACTGAGGCAGAAGGGCCAATAAGTGACCTGGAAGACAGAATGATGACAATCACTGATGCAGAAAAGAATAAAGAAAAAGAATGAAAAGAAATTAAGACAACCTAACAGACCTCTGGGACAATGTTAAATGCACCAGCATTCGCATTATTGGGGACCCAGGAGAAGAGAGAGAGAAAGGACCCAAGAAAATATTGCAAGAGATTATAGTTGAAAACTTCCACAACATGGGAAAGGAAATAGCCACCCAAGTCCAGGAAGCACAGAGTCCCAAGCAGGACAAACCCAAGGAGAAACATGCCAAGACACATAGTAGTCAAATTGAAAAAAATTAAAGACAGAGAAAAATTATTAAAAGCAACATGGGAAATATGACAAATATCATATAAGAGAATTCCCATAAGGTTAATGGCTGATTTCTCAGCAGAAACTCTGCAAGCCAGAAGGGAGTGGCACAATATATTTAAGGTGATGAAAGGGAAGAACCTACAACCAAGAATACTCTACCCAGCAAGGATCTCATTCAGATTCGATGGAGAAATCAAAAGCTTTACTGACAAGCAACACCTAAGAGAATTCAGCATCACCAAACTAGCCCTACAACAAATGCTAAAGGAACTTCTCTAAGTGGGAAACAAAGAGAAGGACCTACAAAAACAAAACAAAACAAAAACAAAACAATTAAGAAAATGTTAATAGGAACATACATATCGATAATTACCTTGAATGTAAATGGACTAAATGCACCAACCAAAAGACACAGACTGGCTGAATGGATACAGAAACAAGACCCATATAAATGTTGTCTCCAAGAGACTCACTTCAGACCTAGGGACACATTCAGACTGAAAGTGAGGGGATGGGAAAAGATATTCCATGCAAATGGAAATCAAAAGAAAGCTGGAGTAGTGATACTCATTTCAGATAAAATAGACTTTCAAATAACAAATGTTACAAGAGACAAGAAAGGACACTACATAATGATCAAGGGATCAATCCAGGAAGAGGAGATAACAATTATAAATGTATATGTGCCCAATATAGGAGCACCTCAATACATTGCAAATGCTAACAACTATGAAAGAAGAAATCGACAGTAACAATAATAGTGGGGGACTTTAACACCCCACTTACACCAATGGACAGATCATCCACACAGAAAATTAATGAGGAAACAAGCTTTAAATGACACAATAAACCAGCTAGACTTAATAGATATCTATAGGACATTACATTCAAAACAAGCAGATTACACTTTCTTCTCAAGTGCACATGGAACATTCTCCAGGATAGATCACGTTTTGGGTCATGAATCAAGCCTTGGTAAATTTAAGAAAATTCAAATCGTATCAAGCATCTTTTCTGACCACAATGCTATGATATTAGAAATCAATTACTGCCGAGACCAGCTCGGCGACTCGAGGTGAGTGACGGGTGCCGCAAGCTTGAAGAAGACACAGACACAGACTGAAGAGAAAAGTGGGACCGGGGGGCTCAAGACCTCTCGGATCAAGAGCCCCACTGACTCATCCCAGGCTGCTTTTATTGAGTTCGTGGGCTAACATTCTCAGGTTACACTCATAAACAGTCAAAGGCCTCACATGATTGAGGCAATTATCTTTGTTTACTTCCTGGGTCCGAGTTGAGCAGGTGTGGATTTGAGCTGGGGGTGGAGAGCAAAACAGCCCTGGGGGCAGGAGACCTCTCTCAGATATTAGGGGTCTGTGCCCCACTCGTGTTGGCCCCTCTGCGACTGTGCCTGTCTTAGGTTGTTCCTCCCTTGAGGAATCTTACCCGTCTCTGGCTAACCAGTCATCCTCGAGGGCCAAACACGGTGATATAAGGAAGGTTCTATGTACCACCCCTGTTGGCCCCTCTGCGGCTGTGCCTGTCTTAGGTTGTTCCTCCTCTGAGGAATCTTACCCGTCTTTGGCTAACCAGCCATCCCTCAGGACCAAACAGGGTGATATTAGTCTCCATGCCCCACACCCTCAGCTCCTCCACTGCTCAAGCAGGACATTATGAATCCCATCGCTCGGCCCACATACTTCAACACTTTCAATGCTTCAAAAAGGTTCCAGAATGTCTTCCCACATCTCCCCCTTTTTGTTTTCGTAGGAGAAGATAAACCTGTAGGAGAAGATAAGCCTATTCGAGTTATTTCTTTTTCAGTCAATCCTTGGAGCGTTCTTCCTGTGCACCTGAGAACTTAAACATAGGATAATTAAAAGATAACAAAAAGTATCAAAATGCTTAGGAGACTGCTATTCATGCCTTTTATCCAATCCAATGGATGCAATGCTTTTAATCCATCAGCTATACTTTGTAAAGTAGCACTTTGGTGTAGAGATTGCAAAGATGCATATTGCATGCCAGTTATTTTAGTTTGTAATTGTTGTATGTCCAGTGTGAGACCATCCGCTCCATATCCCAGCAGATGTGTCACTGGCATCATGGCCATTCCAGATTTGTAATGTTCTTAAACTTAAGGGAAGTTTCCATATTTCTGTTTGAGCTTGGCCATTCTCTAATTGAGGCCAAGGAAGTATTAATCCAATCCTAAGCCATAAGATGGGATAGGGCGAGTGCATGGCAATATTGGTATATGCCATCACAACCTTTTATAGGGATTGCAGGAGGAGTTGTTTTGGTGTAAACCATCAGAGACTGCATACCCCTTAGGGGACCAGTTTCATACTGTTCCATAGGAACCATTAAGTAGTATCACACCCTCCGTCCCACGGCAAAAATCCCAAAGAATCTGATCTTGTCTGTCAGCCCATATCCATTTTATTTTACACAAAGGTCTATCAGGGATGGCATAATTAGTAAACTTAGTATCCAAAGCTCAAACCTGAAAACAAATGTACAAAGTTCATCTCTGGAGATTCTACATCCCATTCAAAATGGCGTTTCTTTGGAACGCTCATGATATGGCTTAATTCTCCGAGATGGAATCCACACAGGTTCCAGGCCTTGTCCTGGTGACACACAAGCAAACCCTCTTCCCCATGTGATTAACCTTCCTGATGACCAGATATTAGTCAATGGGTCCTGCCACCATATCAGAAAAATTATAGAAGCATCTGGTATAGGAATCCATTGAGTTCTCTTAAGAAACTGCAAAATGGGATTTTTCGGATAGTGATTATCAATTTTCCCAATATAATCAGCAAAGGCAATTTGCCAACTTACACAATTTTGGAAACAAGCCTGAATTTCTTTAGTAATTAAATTAATAATTATATGTGAAGGGTCAGTTCCAATTAAATGCTTACTTCGAGTTCTTCCCTTCAGAACCAACTGAGTTAATAATTCTAAATAAGGTGACAAGGATTTTACCACAGTATTTGCTAAAAATAACCATTCCACAATTCCTTCATTTTGCATTAATATCCCCGTAGGTGAATGAGGAGAAGGTAATATAATTAATTGCAATGGCTGATTAACAGTTACTCTCTGTAATTGAGAAGAATGAATTTTATTTTCTACAAGTTTTAGTTCCTCTAAAGCAGCTGATGTTAAAGTTCTTGGGCTATTTAATTTTGAATCTCCTTTTAACAAAGCAAATAGGTTAGACAATGCATAGGTGGGGATCCCTATGCATGGGCGAAGCCAATTAATATCTCCTAGGAGTTTTTGCAAATCATTAAGAGTTTGGATTTGATCTGTCCTCAGTTCCACCTTTTGTGGTCTAATAGTTGTTCTATCAACTATTGTGCCCAAATATTGATATGGGCTATGCATTTGTACCTTTTCTGGAGCTATTTTAAGTCCTGCTCTATCAAGGCAAAGCTGCATGCTAATATACGCAGAAGTAAGTAAATCTTGATTAGGAGCAGCACATAAGATATCATCCATGTAATGGATAAGATAACAACTAGGAAATTCTAGTCGCACTGGTTCAAGGGCTTTAGCAACAAAATTCTGGCAAATAGTAGGACTATTCAACATGCCTTGAGGTAACACCTTCCACTGAAACCTTTTTCGAGGTTCTTTATTATTTAGTGCAGGCACAGAAAAAGCAAATTTTTCTTTATCTTTGGGATGTAATGGAATGGTGAAAAAGCAGTCTTTCAGATCAATAACTATTAAAGGCCAATTAGCAGGGATCATATTAGGTGATGGGAGGCCTGGTTGTAAGGCCCCCATTGGTTGTATAACTGCATTGACTGCTCTAAGATCTGTTAATAAACGCCATTTACCAGTTTTTTTCTTTATTGGAAATACTGGAGAGTTCCACGGGCTAAAAGATTCTTCAATATGTCCTTTTTCTAACTGTTCAGTCACTAATTCTGTTAGAGCTTCTAACTTTTCTATGGTTAAAGGCCACTGCTCAACCCATACAGATGTATCAGTTTTCCAGGTCAATGGGATTGGTGCTGGGGGAAGCAGTAAGCTTTTACGAACAGTGGCCACTAGTGAAAAGACTGAAATCGAAGACCTTCTCTATTTGCATTACCTTCAGCTGGAATGGGAAATAGTTTCCCTTCATGATATTTACCAAAACCTAACCCTGGCTGATATCCTTGATTTATTAGCATTTCTTGACTTTGCATACTATAAGTATCTATCGTTGGAATGTGGATTTCAGCCTTCCATTGTTGCAATAAATCCCTTCCCCATAAATTAATGGGAAGGTCTGCTATATAGGGTTGTAAGTGGGCTGGCTGCCCATCTGGGCCAATACAAGGTAATATTTTAGCACTTTGCTGCAAGCCATGAGCTCTACCTAAACCTACCACTGTAATGTCTGCAGGACAAGTAGGCCAACGAAAAGGCCAATGATTACTGCTTATAATTGAAACATCTGCACCTGTATCTATTAATCCTCTAAAAGCTTTTCCACTTATAGTTACTGAGCACGTTGGGCATGTTTCTAAAATTTTTTCAGAGAGGAAAACTCCGGCCTCTCCTGTGCTTCCAAAGCCTTTCGTTCTCCTTACTTTTGTACTATTGCCAATCTTATAATATGGCAGAATAAGCAACTGTGCTATTCTATCACCTGGATGGGCTTTCCATGGAACCGAAGTTGATATCATCACTTTAATTTCTCCAGTATAATCATTATCAATCACTCCAGTATGAATTCTAATTCCTTTTGATGTTAAACCAGACCTTCCTAGTATTAAGCCAATGGTTTCTTTTGGCAAAGGTCCAGTAATTCCTGTCCTGACCAATGTTGGAGTTTCTGCAGGCAATATAATAATAGATTCTGCACAAGGAAGGTCTAAGGCTGTGCTGCCTGCTGTGGCTGGTGATAATTCCATGGCACTGTGGAGTATTGGGCCATTTCTGCCTGTTTCTAGATCTGATAGGCTCCCTTTGGTTGCGGGGCTAGGAGTGAGCCCCGTTGTTAGTTTCCCGACAAAGGGGTTCCATCCTTATGGAAGTTAGATTTACACTGGCTTGACCCGTGAAATCCTTTTCCACATCTTGGACAAAGTCCAGGCTGTTTTTGCCCTTTGATTACATTATCTTGAAAATTAACAGCCCTTCTATCCACTCTCTTCCTACATTGTTTCTTTGTATGTCCTTGTTTACCACAGTTAAAGCATTTCCCTGGAAATTGGCTATTTATTTTCAGTCCAGCCATAGCTTGTGCCATCATTGTTGCTTTAAAGCTCTCAGTTCCCACTCCCTGACACATTCTAATATAGTCATTTAATGTTCCCTTTCCTTTCATAGGTCCAATGGCCTTCTTACAATCTGTATTCGCATTTTCAAAGGCCAATAATTGCAAAATAGTATCAGCAGCCTCAGCATTAGTGATCTGCCGCTTGATAGTCTCCTGTAATCTGGCAATAAATTCAGTATAGGGCTCTTTTGCCCCCTGCATGATCTTTTGAAAAGAGACAGGAGCTTGCCCTTTAGCTTCTATTTTCTCCCAGGCTCTTAAGCAACAACGTCTCACCTGTTCTATGGCCTGATCTTCCATCAGAATCTGGTCTTGAACTCTGCCCCAATTTCCACTACCTATCAATTGATCCAAGGAGATAGGAATCTGCCTTGCTCGATTGTGGTTTGCCATAGTTTCAGCATGATCACACCACCAGGTTTTGAATTGTAAAAATTCTCCCGGGGCTAGTACTGCACGAGCCAACGTTGCCCAATCAGCTGGAATCAAACGAGAGCCTTCGGCTACTCCCTGTATGATACCTATGGTGAATGGAGAATTTACTCCATAATTTTGTACTGCTTGTTTTAATTCTTTCAATATTTTGAAGGGTATCGGCTCATGTACTGCCTCATAAATTCCATTAGGATTATTAGGATCCACTCCAGGTGCCACCCTTTCATGAATAGTCACTGGAAATGCCATTTGCCTAGCTTCCAGATCTCCCTCTTGTCTAGCCTGCAAAATGCCCTTCTGTAAGGGTGATAAAACTGAGTGTCCTATAGACACAGGAAAGGCATAAGCTCCCCCAGGCGGCATTAAAGAGGGTGGAGGAGGGGGCAGTATAGGAAGTTTGCCCTCCTCCACAAGTAAGGGAGCCGATGGTCTTAATCCCTCAGCCATTTGTATTCCCTTCTGTTTTTCAGTTTTGTTTGGCACCGCACATGCCCATCGGTCCTCTGACGGACGGGCTTCTTCATCAAAGCTATCATTTGAGCCTTCAGGAGCCCATAGAGGCGCTAATAGAGGCTTTAATACTGACTTAATCAGAGACCACATTTGACCAAACAGAACCTGGTACCGGAGTCCCTTTAGAATGCAGTTTTTTAAGTTCGTTCCCAACCTTATCCCTAAGTACATAAACCCAGTGTTAGCCTAAAGAAGGAAACTATATACAATATTCTCAACTATTTACAGAATTTCTAACAATCAACCTTCACTTGCTTTTTACAAGACCTTCACTTGCTTTTTACTCCACCTGCCCTTAGGAGCTGCCGTAACAGGCATACATCTGGTCGATATTAATCTAAACTTTTATTTCCCATATTTTACCCCGAACATAGACTACCCAAGAGATTTACTTACTGGCAGGATTTTCTCAGAGGCCTCTTACTCTCCTCTTGGGGGCTTCACGGCACTTCCCAATTCTTTACTTTTATCAATTTCACTTTCCGTGAACCTTCGTCACTCAAGCCTTTCGAGCCCCACGTTGGGCGCCACTTGCCGAGACCAGCTCGGCGACTCGAGGTGAGTGACGGGTGCCGCAAGCTTGAAGAAGACACAGACACAGACTGAAGAGAAAAGTGGGACCGGGGGGCTCAAGACCTCTCGGATCAAGAGCCCCACTGACTCATCCCAGGCTGCTTTTATTGAGTTCGTGGGCTAACATTCTCAGGTTACACTCATAAACAGTCAAAGGCCTCACATGATTGAGGCAATTATCTTTGTTTACTTCCTGGGTCCGAGTTGAGCAGGTGTGGATTTGAGCTGGGGGTGGAGAGCAAAACAGCCCTGGGGGCAGGAGACCTCTCTCAGATATTAGGGGTCTGTGCCCCACCCGTGTTGGCCCCTCTGCGACTGTGCCTGTCTTAGGTTGTTCCTCCCTTGAGGAATCTTACCCGTCTCTGGCTAACCAGTCATCCTCGAGGGCCAAACACGGTGATATAAGGAAGGTTCTATGTACCACCCCTGTTGGCCCCTCTGCGGCTGTGCCTGTCTTAGGTTGTTCCTCCTCTGAGGAATCTTACCCGTCTTTGGCTAACCAGCCATCCCTCAGGACCAAACAGGGTGATATTAGTCTCCATGCCCCACACCCTCAGCTCCTCCACTGCTCAAGCAGGACATTATGAATCCCATCGCTCGGCCCACATACTTCAACACTTTCAATGCTTCAAAAAGGTTCCAGAATGTCTTCCCACAAATTACAGGAAAAAAAACCGTAAAAAACACAAACACATGGAGACTAAACAATATGCTACTAAATAACCAAGAGATTACTGAAGAAATCAAAGAGGAAATAAAAAAATACCTAGAGACAAATGAAAAAAAAAAAAAAAAGGATCCAAAACCTATGGGATGCATCAAAAGCAGTTCTAAGATGGAAGTTTATAGCAATACACTCCTACCTCAAGAAGCAAGAAAAACCCCAAATAAACAATCTAACCTTACACCTAAAGAAACTAGAGAAAGAAGAGCAAACAAAACCCAAAGTTAGTAGAAGGAGAGAAATCATAAACAGCAGAGCAGAAATAAATGAAATAGAAACAAAACAAGAGCAAAAATAAAACTAAAAGCTGGTTCTTTGAGAAGATACTAGCAAGACTCATCAAGAAAAAGAGGGAGAAGACTCAAATCAATAAAATTAGAAAGGAAACAGGAGAAGTTACAAAGGACACCACAGAAATAAAAAGCACTGTAAGAGACTACTATAAACTACTATATGCCAATAAAATGGACAACCTGGATGAAATGCACAGATTCTTAGAGAGGTATAATCTTCCAAGACTGAATCAGGAAGAAATAGGAAATATGAACAGACCGATCCCACGTAATGAAATTGAAACTGTGATTAAAAATCTTCCAGCAAACAAAAGTCCAGGACCAGATGGAGTCACAGGTGAATTTTATCAAACATTTAGAAAAGAGCTAACACCTATCCTTCTCAAACTCTTCCAAAACATTGCAGAGGAAGGAACACTCCCAAACTCATTTTATGAGGCCACCATCACCCTGATACCAAAACCAGACAAAGATACTACAAAAAAAGACAATTACAGACCAATATCACTGATGAATTTAGATGCAAAAATCCTCAACAAAATACCAGCCAACAGAATCCAACAACACATTAAAAGGATCATACACCATGATCAAGTGGGGTTTATCTCTGGAATGCAAGGATTCTTCAATATACGCAATTCAATCAATGTGATACACCATATTAACAAACTGAAGAATAAAAACCACATGATCATCTCAATAGATGCAGAAAAAGCTTTTGACAAAATTCAACATCCATTTATGATAAAAACTCTTCAAAAGGTGGGCACAGAGGGAACCTACCTCAACATAATAAGGGCCACATACAACAAACCCACAGCAAACATCATTCACAATGGTGAAAAATTGAAAGCATTCCCCCTAAGATCAGAAACAAGACAAGGATGTCCACTCTATCCACTACTATTCAACATAGTTTTGGAAGTTTTTGCCACAGCAATCAGAGAAGAAAAAGAAATAAAAGGAATCCAAATTGGAAAAGAAGAAGTCAAACTGTCACTGTTCACAGATGATATGATACTATACATAGAAAATCCTAAAGAGCCACCAGAAAACTACTTGAACTAATCAACAAATTTGGTAAAGTTGCAGGATACAAAATTAACACACAGAAATCTCTTGCATTTCTATACACTAACAATGAAAGATCAGAAAAAGAAATTAAGGAAACAATCCCATTCACCACTGCAACAAAAAGAATAAAATACCTAGGAATAAACCTAACTAAAGAGGTAAAAGACCTGTAGGAAGAAAAGTATGAGACACTAACGAAAGAAATCAAAGATGACACAAGCAGATGGAGAGATATACCATGTCCTTGGATTGGAAGAATCAAGATTGTGAAAATGACTATATTACCCAAAGCAATCTGCAGATGCAATGCAAGCCCTATCAAATTACCAATGGCATTTTTTACAGAACTAGGACAAAAAATCCTAAAATTTGTATGGAGACACAAAAGACCCTGAATAGCCAAAGCAATCTTGAGGGGAAAAAATGGAGCTGGAGGAATCAGACTCCCTGACTTCAGGCTATACTACAAAGCTACAGTAATCAAGATAGTATGGTACTGGCACAATAACAGAAATATAGATCAATGGAACAGGACAGAAAGCCCAGAGATAAACTATGGTCAACTAATCTATGACAAAGGAGCCCAGGATATACAATGAAAAGGTAGCCTCTTCAATAAGTGGTGCTGGGAAAACTGGACAGCTACATGTAAAAGAATGAAATTAGAACACTCCCTAACACCATATACAAAAATAAACTCGAAATTGATTAAAGACCTAAATGTAAGGCCAGACACTATAAAACTCCTAGAGGAAAACATAGGAAGAACACTCTTTGACATAGATCACAGCAAGATCTTTTTTGACCCACTTCCTAAAGTAATGGAAATAAAAACAAAAATAAATAAGTGGGACCTAATGAAACTTATATGCTTTTGCACAGCAAAGGAAACTATAAGCTAGACGAAACAACAACCCTCGGAATGGGAGAAAATATTTGCAAATGAATCAACAGACAAAAGATTAATCTTCAACATACATAAACAGTTTATGCAGCTCAATATCAAAAAAACAAGCGACCCAATCAAAAAGTGGGCAGAGACCTAAATAGACATTTCTCCAAAGAAGACATGCAGATGGCCAAGAGGCACATGAAAAGCTGCTCAACATCACTAATTATTAGAGAAACGCAAATCAAAACTACAACGAGGTATCATCTCACACCAGTTAGAATGGGCATCATCAGAAAATCTACAAACAGTAAATGCTGGAGAGGGTGTGGAGAAAAGGGAACTCTCTTGCACTGTTGGTCAGAATGCAAACTGATACAACCACTATGGAGAACAGTATGGAGGTTCCTTCAAAAACTAAAAATAGAGTTACCATATGACCCAGCAATCCCACTGCTGGGCATATACCCAGAGAACACCATAATTCAAAAAGACACATGCACTCCAGTGTTCATTGCAGCACTATTTACAATAGCCAGGACATGGAAGCAACCTAGATGTCCATCAACAGATGAATGGATAAAGAAGATGTGGCACATATATACAATGGAATAGTACTCAAATGTAAAAAGGAATGAAATCGGGACATTTGTAGAGTCATGGATGGACCTAGAGACTATCATACAGAGTGAAGTGAGTCAGAAAGAAAAACAAATATCGTATATTAACACATATATGCGGAACATGGAAAAATGATACAAATCAACCAGTTTGCAAGGCAGAAATAGAGACACGGATGTAGAGAACAAACATATGGACACCAAGTGGGGAAAGCAGTGTGTGTTGGGGTGGGATGAATTGGGAGATTGGGATTGCCATACTTACATTACTAATAAGAAAAAAAATCAAATTGTATGCTTTAAACATATGCAGTTTACTGTATGTCAATTGTATCTCAATAAAAGTTCTTAAAGAAAAAAATGTTTACATAGAGACTAAACAACATGCTACTAAAAAAACAATGGATGAAGAATGAAATCAAAGAAGAAATTTAAAAATATCTTGAGACAAACAACAATGAAACACCACCATATAACAGCTATGGGATGCACCAAAAGTAGTTCTTAGAGGGAAGTTCATAGCAATATAAGCCTTCTTCAAGAAACAAGAGAAATCTCAAATAAGACAACCTAACCTACCACCTAAAAGAAGTGGAAAAAAAGAAAACCTAAAGTCAGCAGAAGAAAGGCAATAATAAAATCAGAGGAAATAAATAAAATAGAGATTAAAAGATAATAGGAAAAAATTCAATAAAACCAAGGGCTGGTTCTTTGAAAGGGTAAAGAAAGTTGAAAATTGAAAGACTTCTGGCCAGGCTCACCAAGAAGAAAATAGAGAGGACCCAAATTAGCAAAATAAAAAATGAAAGAGGTGAAATTATAAATGATACCGTAGGGGAAAAAACCCACTAGAATACTATGATCAATTATAGGCCAACAAAGTGGACAATATAGAAGAAATATATGGACAAGTTTTTAGAAACACACAGCCCACCAAAACTGGACCAAGAAAAATGGACAATTTGAACATACCAGTTACTAGAAGTGAAACAGAATCTGTTAAAAAACAAAAAACAAAACTCCCTACAAACAAAAGCCCATGAGCAGATGGCTTCACTGGGGAATGCTACCAAACATACAAAGAACTTATACCAATCCTTCTGAAACTCTTCCCAAAGTTTGCAGAAGATGGAACACTGTCAATGACATTCTATAAAACCACCATCACCCTGATACCAACACCAGACAAAGAGCAAAAAAGAAAAAATACAGGCTACTATCATTCACAAATATAGATGCAAAATTTTTCAGCAAAATATTAGCAAATCAAATCTAATAACACGTAAAAAAGATCATACACCAAGACAAAGTTGGGCTCATCCCAGGGTTACAAAGATGGTTGAACATAGGCAAATCAATCAATGTGATACACCACATCAACAAAAGAAAACACAAAATCCACATGATCATCTCAATAGATATAGAAAAAAATCATTCGATAAAATTCAACATTCATTCATGATAAAAACTCTTACCAAAGTTGGTATAGAGGGAACATATCTCAACATAATAAAAACTATTTATGACAAACCCACAGCCAACAAACCCACAGCTCAATGGCGAAAGGCTGAAAGCCTTCCTGCTAAAATTTGGAAGAAAAATGCCCAATCCTGACAGTTCTATTCAACATATTACTGGATGTCCTAGCCACAGCTATTGTACAAGAAATAAAAGGTATCCAAACTGGTGGGGAAGAGGTAAAATTGTCATTATATACAGAGGACATGATACTAAGTATAGAAAATCCTAAAGACTCCACACAGAAACTACTAGAAATTTCACCAATGTAGCAGGATACAAGAGTAGTGTACAGAAATTGGTTGCATCTGTTTAGACTAACAATGAAATATCAGAAAGGGAATGCAAAAAAAGAATCCCTTTAAAAAACAGCATTAAGAAAGATGTCCAAGGACAAGATGGCAGAGTAGAAGGACCTGAGCTTACCTCCTCTCATGAAAACACCAAAATCACAACTAACTGATGAACCACCATCAACAATAACAAAAAAAAGGCTAGAACCTGCCAAAAATGTTATTCTTCTTCCAAAGAAAAAGAAACCACAATGAGACAGTAGGAGGAGCACATTTGCAGTACCATCAAATCCCATACCTGCCAGGAGGGTGGCCCATAAACTGGAAGATAATTGTATCACAAGCTTCACCCACAGGAGTGAGAATTCTGAGCCCCACGTCAGGCTCCCCAGTCTGGAGGCTTGGCGTGGAGAGGAGACACAGAGCATCTGGCTTTTGAAGGCCAGCAGAGCTTGATCATAGGAATTCCACAGGACTGAGGGAAATAGAGACTGCACTCTTAGAGGGCATGCTCAAGGTATAGTGCACATGAGGACCCAGGGGAAAAAGTAGTGACTTCTTGGGAACCTGGACCAGACATACCTGCTGGTATGTCTGTGCATTGTGGGCACAAAGACAGTGCTGGCAGAGGTATAGGGGAGTACTAATTGGCATGAGCTGTCCTGGAGGCTGCCATTTTGATGCCAAGACCTGATCCCAACCAAGAGCCTGTAGGCTCCAGTGTGGGAACGCTTGAGGCCAAGCAACCAACAGAGCAAGAACACCCACCCACCCATCAGTGAACAGGATGCTTAAAGTCTTCCTGAGTCCCCAGCTACCTCTAAACACACCTCTTGACATGGCATTGCCAACCAGAAGGATAGGACCCAGCTCCACCCACCAGTGGGCAACACAAGTCCCTCCCACCAGGAAGTCTTCACAAGCTTCTTAGACCAGCTTCACCCACCAGGGTGTGACACTAGAAGCAAGAGGAACTACAATTCTGCAGCCCGTGGGACTGCAAACATAGAAAGTTAGACAAGATGAGATGGCAGAGGAATATGCTCCAAATGAAGAAAAAAGATAAAACCCCAGAAGAACAACTTAGTGAAGTGGCAATAGGCAATCTACCTGAAAAAGGATTCATAGTAATGATAGTAAAGATAATCCAAGATCTTGGAAAAAGAATGGAGGCCCAGACTTAGAAGATACATGAAATGTTTAACAAAGAGGGAGAAGATATAAAGAACAGAGTTGAAGAATATGAGGGTGAGTCAAAAATTATCTGCACTCTGGCTGTAGAATTTACAGAAATTTTAATATAACTGGAGTGCAAATAATTTTTGACTCACCCTCATACAATAACTGAAATGAAAATACACTAGAAGGAATAAAAAGCAGAATACATGAGGCAGAAGAACAGGTACATTAGTGAGAAGACAGAATGGTGGAAATTACTGCCATGGAACAGAAGAAAAAAGAATGAAAATAAATGACAACAGTTTAAAAAACTTCTAGGACAACATTAAATGCACCAACATTTGCATTATATACGTCCCAGAAGGAGCAGAGATAGAGAAAGCTATGAGAAAATAATTGGATAATAGCTGAAAACTTGCCTAACATGGAAAGGAAACAGACACCCAAGTCCAAGAAGCACAAAGAGTCCATACAGGGTGAACCTGAGGAGGAACACACCAAGACACATAGTAATCAAACTGACAGAAATTAAAGACAAAGTATTAAGAGCAACAATGGAAAAGAAACAATAACACATAAGGGAATCCAAATAAGGTTACCAACTGATTTTTCAGCAGAAACTCTGCAGGCAAGAAGGGAGTGGAATGATACATTTAAAGTGATAAAAGGGAAAAACTTACAACCAAGAATACTCTGCCCAGTAAGGCTCTCATTCTGATTTGACAGAGAAATCAAAAGCTTTACAGACAAGCAAAAGCTAAAAGAATTCAGCACCACCAAAGCAGCTTCACAACAAATGCTAAAAAGAACTTCTTTAGGAGGAATAGAAAAGGCACAACTAGAAACAAGACAATTACAAAAGGGGAAAGCTCACAGGTAAAGACAAATGTACAGTAAAGGTAGAAAATCATCCACACACATATAGCTCAAAACTAGCAATCCTGAGAAAAGGAGAGTACAAATGAAGAATATTAGAAATGCATTTGAAATTAAGAGACAAGCAACTTAAAAATTCTTGTATATACATAGACTGCTATATCAAAACCACATTAACTGCAAACCAAAAATCTACAATAGATATACAATTATGTATATTCACACACACACAAAAAAGGAATCCAAACACACAAAAAAAGTCATCAAATCACAAGAGGACGAAAGGGGAAGGGAAGAAAAAAATTCTACAAAAACAAGTCCAAAACAATGAACAAAATGGCAATGAAAACATACTTATGAGTAATTACCTTAAATATGAATGGATTAAATGTGCAAACAAAAAGCCACAGACTGGCTGAATGGATACAAAAACAAGACATATATATCCTGTCTATAAGAACCCACTTCAGATCTAGGGAAACATACAGAGTGAAAGTTTGTGGATGGGATAAGCTGTTCTATGAAAGTGGAAATCAAAGAAAGATGAAGAAACAATGCTCATATTAGACAAAATAGACTTTAAAATAAAGACTGTTACAAGAGACGAAGAAGGACATTACATAATGATCAAGGGATCAATCCAAGAAGAAGGTTTAACAATTGTAAATATATATGCATCCCACATAGGAACACCTCAATATATAAGGCAAATGCTAACAGATGTAAAAGATAAAACTGACAGTAATACAATAGTGGGGGACTAACAGCCCACTTACATCAAAGAACAGATCATCCAGACAGATAATCAATAAGGAAACACAGGCCTCAAATGACACATTAGACCAGATGCACTTAATTGTTATTCAGAGAGCATCTGATCTGAAAGCAGCTGGATTCACAGTCTTTTCAAGTGCACATGGACAATTCTCCAAGGATAGATCACATATATGCTGGGTCACAAAGCAAGCCTACATAAAATTTTAAAAAATTGAAATCATATAAAGCATCATTTCTAACCACAAAGCTATGAGGTTAGATATCAAACACAAGAAATAAACCACAAAAACACAAACACATGGGGCCTAAACAATATAATACTAGAAAACAAATGGATCACTAAAGAAATCAAAGAGGAAATTAAAAAATATCTAGAGGCTAATGAAAATTAAAATACATCAATCAAAAATCTATGGGACACAGCAAAAGCAGTTCTAAGAAGAAAATTCATAGCAATACAAGTTTAGCTCATGAAGCAAGAAAAATCTAACCTTACACCAAAAGAAACTAGAGAAAGAAAACAAACAAAAGTCAAATTTAGTAGAAGGAAAGAAACCATAAATACTAGAGCAGAAATAAATGAAATAGAGACTAAGAAAGCAACAGAAAAGATCAATGAAACTAAAAGCTGGTTCTTTGAAAAGATAAAGAAAATTGATAAACCTTTAGGCAGACTCATTAAGAACAAAAAGGAGAGGGCCCAAATCAGTAAAATTAGAACTGAGAAAGAAGTTACAACTGACACCATAGAAATTAAAGGATCATAAAAGACTACTACAAGCAACTATATGCCAATAAAATGGACAAACTAGAAAAAAATAGACAAATTTGTAGAAAGGTACAATCTCCCAAATTCAACTGGGAAGAAATAGAAAATATGAGCAGACCAATCACAAGTACTGAAATTGAATCTGTGATTTAAATACTCCCAACAAACAAAAGTTCAGGATCAGATGACTTCACAAGTAAATTCTACCAAACATTCAGAGAAAAGTTAAAACCTATCCTTCTGAAACTATTCCGAAAACTTGCAGAGGAAGGAACACTTTCACCAAATTCATTCTATGAGGCCACCATCACCCTGATACCCAAATCAGACAAAGATACACACACACACACACAAATTATAGGCCAATATCACTGATGAACACAGATGTAAAAATCCTCAATGAAATACTAGCAAAATGAATCCAATAATACATTAAAAGGATTATACACCATGATTAAGTGGCATTTACTACAGGGATATAGGAATTTTTCAATATCCACAAATCAACCAGTGTGGTACACCACATTAACAAATTGAATAAAAACCATATGATCATCTCAATAGATGCAGAAAAAGCTTCTGACAAAATTCATCATCTATTTCTGATTAACAACTCTCCAGAAAGTGAGCATAGAGGGAACATACCTCAACATAAAGGCCATATATGACACACCCACAGCTAACATCATACTCAATGGTGAAAAGTTGAAAGCATTTCCTCTAAGATCAGGAAATAGACAAGGATGTCCACTCTTGCCACTGTTATTCAACATAATTTAAAAGTCCTAGCCATGACAATCAGAGAAGAAAAATAAATAAATAATAAATAAATGGAATCCAAATTGGAAAAGAAGTGAAAATGTCACTCTTTGCATATGACATAATACTATACACAGAAAATCCTAAAGATGCCACCAGAAGACTACTAGAGCTAATCAACGAATTTGGAAATGTTGCAGAAGACAAAATTAATGCACAGAATTTTCTTGCATATCTATACACTCACAATGAAGGCTCAGAAAGAGAAATTAAAGAAACAATCACACATACCATCACATCATAAAGAATAGAATACCTAGGAATAAGTGTACCTAAGGAGGCAAAAGACATGTACTCCAAAAATTATATAAGATGCAGATAAAAGAAATCACATGTGACACTAATAGATTTAAAGATATACCATGTTCTTGGATTGGAAGAATAAATATTGTCAAAACAACTATACTAGCCAAGGCAATCAAAGGACTCAATGAAATCCCTGTCAAATTATCAAGGCATTTTTTGCAGATCAAGAACAAAAAACTTTAAAATTTGTATGGAGACCCAAAAAAACCCAAATAGCCAAAGGAATCTTGAGAAAGAAAAACAGAGGTGGAGGAATCAGGCTCTGTGATTTCAGACTATGCTATAAGGTTAAAGTGATCAAAAGAGTATGGTACTGGCACAAAAACAGAATTATAGACCAATGCAACAGGACGGAAAGCCCAGAAATTAATGTATGCACCTATGGTCAATAAATCCATGCAAAGGAGGCAAGAATATACAATGGAGAAAACATTCTCTTCAATAAGCAGTCTGGGACCCTGAAGAGCTACATGCAAAAATATGAAATTAGAACATTCTCTAACACCCTATAAAAAATAATCTCAAAATGTATTAAAAACCTATGTAAGACCAGTTATTATAAAACTGCTAGAGGAAAACATAGGCAGAATATTCTCTAACATAAATCATACTATCGTTTTCTTAGTTCAGTCTCCCAAGCAATAGAAATAAAAGCAAAAATAAACAAATAAGACCTAATCAAATATGAAATTTTGCACAGCAAAGAAAACATAAACAAAATGAAAGACAAGCTATGGATTGAGAGAAAATATTTGAAAATGAGGAGACTGGAAAGGGATTAATGTGAAAAATTATACAAACAGCTCATTCACTTCCATATCAAAACACTAACAACACAATAAAAATTGGGCAGAAGATCTACATAGACATTTCTCCAAAGAAGACATACAGATGGCCCAAAAGCACATAAAAAGATGTTCAAAATCAATAATTATTAGAGAAATGCAAATCACATCTACAATGTGGAATCACCTCACAATGATCAGAATTTCCATAATTAAAATGTCTACAAATAACAAATGCTGGAGAGGGTGTGGAGAAAAAGGAACCCTTCAACATTGTTGCTGGGAATGTACTTGGTACAGCTAATATGGAGAACAGTATGGGTGTTCCTTAAAAATTACAAGAATTTTATTTACAAAAAATAAACAGACTCACAGACTCAAAACTGAGAAAACAAACTTATGGTTACCAATGGAGAAAGGTGGAGGGTAGGGATAACTAAGGAGTTTGGGATTAACATATACACACCACTATATACAAAATAGAAAATGAAGAAGGATGTACTGTATACCACAGGGACTCAACTAAATACTCTGTACTAATCTATATGGAAAAAGATCCTGAAAAAGAATAGATGTATGTTTATGTATAAGTAAGTCACTCTGCTGTACAACTGAAAATAAAACACTGTAACTCAACTCTACTCCAATATAAAATAAAAGTTTAAAAAATTAGAAAATAAATGTTACATTATGCATATTTTACAATACAGAAATCTGAAAAAAATCACATAAAAATAAATACTTCAAAAATAAACATGAACACATAGGTGAAAGACGTGCTGAGAAACTATGAAATATTAATAAAGGAAATTGAAGATAATTCAAAGTGGAGAGATATCTCATGCTCTATGATTGGAAGCATTAATATGGTTAAAATGGTCATACTGGCAAAAGCAATCTAAAGATTTATTGTGATCCCTATCAAATTACCCATGACATTTTTCATAGAACTAAAACCAATAATCCTAAGATTTATACAGAAACATAAATGATCCAGAATTGCCCAAGCAATCCTGAGGACAAAGAACAAAGCAGAAGGCATAACCCTCCCCGACTCCAGACATCACTATAAAGCAACAGTATTCAAAACAATGAGGTTCTGGCACAAAAACAGACCTATGGATTAATGGAATAGAATAGAGAGCCCAGTAACAAAACCACACAGCTACAGTCAATTAATCTTCAACAAAGAAAGCAAGAATATACAAAGGGGAAATGACAGTCTCTTCAGCAACAGGTGTTGGGAAAGTTGGACAGCCACATGTAAATCACTGAAATTAGAACCCACTCACACACCATACAAAAAAAGGAACTCAGAATGGCTTAAGAACTTAAATAGGAGACATCACACCATAAAACTCCTAGAGAAAAATGTAGGCAAAACATTCTGACAGAAATTGTACAACTGTTTTCTGAGGTCAGTTCCACAAGGCAATAGAAACAGAACCAAACATAAACAAATGGGGCCTAATCAAACTTATGACCTTTCCCACAGCAAAGGAAACCATTAACAAAATGAAAAGACAACTCATGGAATGGGAGAAAACATTTGCAAATGACGTGAACGACAAAACCCTAATCTCCAAAATATACAAGCACCACATTCACATCAATATCAAAAACACTAACAACCCAATCACAGAATGGACAGAAGACCTATACAGACATTTCTTCAAAGATGACAGATGGCCAAAAAGCACATGAAAAGGTGCTTAACATCAATAATTGTTAATGAAATGAAAATTGAATTTACAATGAGATATCACCATAATCATCAGAATTTCTGTAAACTGTTTACAAATAAGTAATGGACAGGGTGTGGAGAAAAAGAAACGCTCCTACATTGTTAATGGGAATATAAAATGGTACAGCCACTATAGAGAACTGTAAGGAGCTTCCTTAAAAATTAAATGAACTTTACAAAAACAGAAACAGACTCAGAGACTGAGAAAACAAACATGGTTATGGAAGGGGACAGGTCAGGGGAGGGGTAAATTAGGAGGCTGGGGTTAATATATACATACTACTGTATACACAATACATATTCAACAAGTATCTAATGTATAGCATAGGGAGCTCAACTCAATACTCTGTATAAACTATATGGGAAAAGAATCGGGAAAAGAATATATATATATGTAAATCACTTTGCTGTACAACTGAATCTAACACAATACTGTAAATCAACTCTACTTCAATATAAAATAAAAATTAAAAAAATTAAGATCATAAATGTTATTTTGTGCGTATGGTACCACAATAAAGAAATTTGAAAAAAGTAAAATATTAAAATATTGCATCAAAACAAATAAAATACTTAGGAATTAACCTGACTAGGAGGTGAAAAGTTTATGTGCTGAGAACCATAAAACATTAATAAAGGAAACTGCAGATGATTCAAAGAAATGGAGATATCCCATGCTTTTGAATTGATAGCATTAATATTATATTTTAATTTTTTAATTTTTTTAATATTATATTTTTTAAATGGCCATACTACCCAAAGCAACCTGCAGATTTAATGCAATCCTTATCAAATTACCAATGACATTTTTCACATATCACAAATAATTTTCAAATTTATATGGAACCATAAATGACCCAGAATTGCCAAAGCAATCCTGAGGACAAAGAACAAAGCAGGAGGCATAACCCTCCCAGACTTCAGACAATGCTATAAAGCAACAGTATGCAAAACAACGAGGTACTGGCACAAAAACAGACCTCTGGAACAGAACAGTGGAAGAGAATAGAGAGACCAGTAACAAACTCACACAGCTATGGTCAATTAATCTTCGACAAATGAGGCAAGAATATACAATGGGGCAAAGACAGTCTCTTCAGCAAGTGGTGTTGGGAAAGTTGGACAGCCACGTACTTAGAACACACCTGTCCAACATGTACAAAAGGCAACTCAAATTGGGATAAGGTCTTAAACAGGACACCTCATACCATAGAACTCCTAGAGAAAAAGATAGGCAAAACATTCTTTGACAGAAATCATACTATGATTTTCTTAGGTCATTCTCCAAAGGAAATAGAAAAGAAAAAAAAAAAAAAAGGTGGGGAGACATAATCAAACTTCTGAACCCTTGCACAACAAAAGAAATCACAAAATGAAAAGACAAACCATGAAATGGCAGATAATATTTGCTAACAATGCAATTGACAAGGCACAAATCCAAAATATACAAACAGCTCACTCACATCAATATCAAAAACACTAAAAACCCAATTAAAAAATGGACATAAAATCTTAATAGACATTTCTCCAAAGAAGACATACAGATGGCCCAAAAGCACATGAAAAGATGCTCAACACTGATCATTATTAGAGAAGTGCAAATCAAATCTACAATGAGGTATCACCTCACAATGATCAGAATTTCCATAATTAAAATGTCTACAAATAAGCAATGCTGGACAGGGTATGGAGAAAAAGGAATCCTCCTACACTTTTGGTGGCAATGTAAAGTGATACAGCCACTGTGGAGAGCAGTAAAGAGGTTCCTTAAAAACTAAATGAACTTATTTACAAAACAGAAACAGACTCACAGATTCAGAAACTGAGAAAACAAACTTATGGTTACCAAAGGGGAAAGCTGCTGGGTAGGGATGAATTAGGAGTTTGAGATTAACATATATACACTACTATATACAAAATAGGTAATTAACAAGGACCTACAGCATACCACAGGGAACTCCACTCAACACTCTGTATAACCTATATAGGAAAAGTATGTGAAAAAGAATAGATTTATGTATAAGCGTTATCACTAGGCTGTACAACCGAAACTAACAAATCATTGTAAATTACTCCAATATGAAATTTAAAATTTCTTAAAATAATTAAGATGATAAATGTTATCTTATGCATGTCGTAGCATAATACAGAAATTTGGAAAAATGTAAATTAATGTAAAATAAAATCACGTCAAAATAAACAAAATATTGGGTTGGAAAAAAGTTCATTCAGGTTTTTCCACAAGATGTTACAGAAAAACCTAAACTTTTTGGCCAACTCAATATTTAGGAATAAACCTGACCAAAGAGGTAAAAGACTTATGTGCTGAGAACCATAAAACATCAATAAAGGAAATAGAAGATGATGCAAAGAAATGGAAAGATATCCCACGTTCTTGGATTGGAATTATTAATACTGTTAAAATGACCATTCTACCCAAAGCAGTCTACAGATTTAATGCAATCCCTATCAAATTACCCATGATATTTTTCATAGAACTAAAACCAATAATCCTAAGATATTTACAGAAACATACATGACCCAGAAACCTACATTGCCCAAGCAATCCTGAGGACAAAGAACAAAGCAGGAGGCATAATCCTCCCTGACTTCAGACAATACCACAAAGCTACAGTAATTAAAATAACGTGGTATTGGCATAAAAAATAGACCTATGGATCGATGGAACAGAACAAAGAACCCAGCAATAACCCCACACACCTATGGCCAATTAATTTTCGACAAAGAAAGCAAGTGTATACAATGGGGAAAAGACAGTCTCTTCGGCAGCTGGTTTTGGGAAAGTTGGCCAGCCACATGTACATTACCGAAATTAGAAACCCCCTCTCTGCCCCCCACCATCACACACCATACCAAAAAAGGAACTCAAAATTGTTTAAGTACTTAAATCAGAAACATCACTCCAAAAAGCTCCTAGAGGAAAACATAAGGTAAAACATTCTTTGACAGAAATTGTACCTTTGTTTTCTTAGGTCAGTCTCCCAAGGCAATAAAAATAAAAGCAAAATTAAACAAATGTGATCTAATCAACTCATGAGCTTTTGCACAGCAAAGGAAACCATAAACAAAATGAAAAGAGAACCCATGGAATGGCAGAAAATACTTGCAAACAATGCCATAGACAAGGCACTAATCTCCAGCTCATTTAGTTCAAATGCAAAAGCACAAACAACTGAATCAAAAAATGGGCGGAAGATCTAATAGTTATTTCTCCAGAGAAGACATACACACGGCCACAATGCACATGAAAGGATGCTCAACATTGATGAGTATGAGAAATGCAAATCAAAATTCCAATGAGGTAACACAACATTCAGAATTTCCATAATTAAAATTTCTACAAATAATATATGCTGGAGAGGGTGTGGATAAAAAGAAACCCACTACACTATTAGTGGGAATGTACTTGGTACAGCCACTATGGAGAACTGTATGGAAGTTCCTTAAAAATTTTTTACCGAGTCTAAACTTGTACTACTCGCAGCACGACAGGACAATAAATAAAGCTATGAATTATTTGGGCAAGGAACAGAGACTATCTGGAAAGCCAGCCGACTGAGAAGATGGTGGACTGGTACCCCAAAGAACCTCCTTGCCCGAGTTATAACTCAGGCTTCTTTATACAAAAAGGGGCAGGAGTAAAGTCAAACACTTCTGCATTCACAGGTGGGCCTTCCCCTGACCTGCAGGTATTCACAGGTGAGACTGGTCAGGATGTCTCCTGTGAGATAATTAAGCTAAAAATACTGCTGTTTATCATTACCTGGGAGGCCATTAAGTATAATTAAAGCTTATAGGCAACATCCCTTTAATGATTAACTTATTATACAAAGGCTTTTCCCTATTACAGAAAGTCTATGTCCAGTATCTGAGATAGAATGTCAAAATATATTTCTTAATTTTCACCTCTAGATCACTAGAAAGAAAAGAACAAATTCATTTAATCCAGAATGAATCTTTTTCAAATTCTGGGGTTCGTGGAGTGAAGGAAGAGGAGGGCAGATAGTCTAGGTGTCAACTTCTAAAAATGATAAGAGCTTCTATTTAATCCAATTTTAGCAAGTCGAAATCTGGCTTGGAGTTTTATGATACAGTAGGTTTCCCAAACATTATTTGAAGGACTAAGTATAAATAGCATATAGTTAGAAAATCAGAGATTTTCATAAGCTAATTTGTCAGAAGGAAAGTTTTTAACCTTTGAAGCAAGAGTGTGGTGAGTGGGGCTTAATATGGAGGCCACAGAGAGGGTAGCAGGTGGGGAAGAGAATGATCTGGGGGTACAAGGGGAGAAGTCCTTTCTTACTAAAATAAAATGCACAAGTGAATCATGACAGTAGCAAGAATTCAAAAACAGGGAAAAAAATAGACAACTCCTAAAAAATATACATGGGGAGACAGCTGGGAGGGACTATTTTTCATGTACTAACATTTTATAACCAATGTATATGTATATGTGCGTGTGTGTGTGTGTCTGTTAGTTTCAGGGAGAGGAAGAGTTACAGGAAACAGATGACAATATTTAAAATGAGTATTCATCTTTTAAATCCCAAACATGCTCATCTTAACATGCAGGGCTCAGAGTTCTTCTTGGGAAGGCTTGGCTGATAACAGTTCATGCATCCTGTATGTTCACCTTAAATCTGTGGCCCAAACACAGAGGCAGCAGTCACTAAAAGCTGCAGCTGTCCCACCAGTTGAGCCTGGACCACCTGAATCATCAAGCCTCACAGAATCCTGATGACTTGCACAGGGCTCAACCAGTGGGGAGATTAATTTACTCAGGATGAAAGTCAAGGAAGCTTGTATTTTTCAGAGACTTTGACCCAGAAGTGATCCCAAGTGTCACTTCATTCCTGCTTCTGGGTCTGGGATAAGCTGCACTGTTACCAGTCCAAAGTGTTCACAGGTTTTCCTTTCCTTAAACACATCCTGGAATGAGATTCCTCACATCTTCAGTGAGAGGGTGTTGCATATTTAACAGCTGTGGTGCAAATCCATTTCTGTCTTTGCTCACGTGGTGAATCCTGTCTGGCTACTGCTACGTTTTCCCTCCTCAGCTGTCTCACATCATGTATCCCGCTTAGCCTGAGACACAGCCCTGCTTCCCATTTGCCTCTGTAGCTGTGGGCAGTGACCCTCTGTTGAAATACTTCATTGTTACGTGATATTCCATGATCCTACCTTCCACTCTACACTTAATTGCTTCTGAATTCTTAAGTTTCCTAAAACTGGAACTCAAGTCCTCCCTTAGATTCCAAGACAGGGGAATATTTTTGCTCTCGAGTTTACTTTTGATTGCTTTAAGTGTTAACTATATGCCTAACATAGTAGACACTGAGAAAATGACAAAGTTGGAAAACACTTCATCTCTCTAGTCATAGAGGGTAGTGTAGAGAGAAAGTAGTTCAGGAAACCAACTCATTATGAGAGAGGGTCTTAAATCCCTGGCTGAAATATTTGAGTTTTATTATTTGGTACATGGAAGCTCTTGGAGATTTCTGAATGGGAGAACACTAAGGTATAAAGTGTTGACAGAGGGGCGGGCATTATTATGCAGGCAAATTAAAAGGGAGTAAGGGTCAGGGAGGGAGGTTGTTAGGAAGTTAGTATAATAATCCCTCTTTGAGTTGTGTATTAAAAACATATTTCTTAAATAAATTTGAAAAAACCTTTTTGTATTGCAGAAGAAATACTGATTTGAAAGTAGAAATTTCTGAATATTTGAGGAAGAAAAATTCACCTATAACCTCACTACCTAAAGATAATTATGAGGATCTCATTATCTCTCTGTGGATGTAATTGAGATCATATAATATATGCATTTTAATCCCTAACTTTTTAAAAAATTTGTAACAATATTTGCCCATGTTAATATTATCTGAAACATGATCTATGAGTTTTCATGAAGTTTACCAAATGGATCCTCTATACTTTGCTGTAGAGCTTTTCTGATTTGGTGAGACATCTAGATTATTTCCAGTTCGTAGAAATCAGTGGTCAAGATATCCTTGGCCCGATATCTCTGTCCACTTCCCTGATGATTAGCTTCTCAGAGATTCCTAGAATCAGTGGGCCAGAGGACAATGGACTTTTTCAAGTTCTTCACTAATTGTGTCCATAGAGACATTTACTCTGCCTTCCCATAGGAAGTGTGTGACACTGAAAATAGTTATTTTAGTCTTTGTCAACTTCATAGTGTATCCCTGTGGTAAAGATTTCTATTGCAAGTTAAATAATTCAGTTCAAAGTTTCACCCAACACTGACTGTTCCTGGGGGGTGGCGGGGCGGGGCGGACAACCCTTGCCCGCAAATTTGTTGTAACTCTCAGCTAGTTAGCAAGAGGGCTGAGAAGGGAGCCCAGATATTTTGCCTCCCAGATCAATGATCTTTTTAACCAAGCATTGTTATGGAATGACATTGACTAAGGATAAATGTAAGACCCTTCATTTGCAATAAGGACCATGCCTAAGCGCAAGTGCAGAAAATATAGTTTAGCAGCTACAAAGGGAAAAAATATTTAGTCTCTTAGTGCACAGGAATCCCAGAATGAATGAATGAGGAAAAGCAAAGCAAAACAAACTCATACAAGCCCAACGAGACCACAGGTGATGTTAACACAAGCCTAACACTTAGGATGTCAGGGATAAAGGTCCTGTGTCCTCTATGTTTGAGAGACCAGTGGCTGAGTGGCCTTGAGGCTTGTTGGAGCCCCTGACTCCAGGTACTTGGTCTGGAGAGATCAATGGTTGCAGGAGCTTCGCCAACATGGGATGCGGGGCAACAGGGAAGACAGGGTTCTTCTTTCTATGGACTCAAAGGGTGGAACAAGAATCCCCACGTGGTTGAGACTTCCTCTTCCCATTAGGAAGGATTGATTTGCTACAGTTTGGAACGTGCTGCCTTGGAAGGAATGTGTTCCCTCAAGCCTAAGGTGAGTAAACTCCTGCAGGACTCTGAAGAGATCTGCACATGGGATGTGAGATTAAACTAGGTGACTTGTGGCAGGCATGTCTCTAGAGGGGAGCTGTCCTGAGCCAAGTCAACAGGTGCTGGTGGGTGGATGGTGGTGCTGTTATGCCGTGTGTAACATAAGTCATTAAATTGTGAAGGCTCTGAAGTGTTGATTATTGCATCATGTAATGCCCCATGTATAGGAGGTTCCTTATTATTTTATCCAAGAAATAGCCTAACTTAGGTTCTATTCTGATGACCCTGTGGTGTTGTGATTCTCTGAATTTAAGATAGAGTGAAATGAAGAAAGAACAATCTAATGTATTGCAAATAGGTCTGCATATGTACATTTCCACTGTCATCGAGCTACACTTGCCACATCACCTCTTCCTTGGTCTACTCCAGTAGCCTTGTAACTGGGGCCACGTTTCTCCTCTTGCAAGCCCACCCCTCATGACCAACTCTTCATACAGCAGCCACAGTGAACTTTCTTTAAATTTTTATTCGTGGATAGCCTACATGTAGAAAAGAGCACATAAATGAACAGCTCCATGCCGTTTCACAGACACTCCCATGCCACCAACATCCAAATCAAGAAAAGAAGACCAGCACTGAAGCAACGCTGTCATGTTCCCCCAAATCACTTATTACCCTGCCCTAGGGAAACCAGTGTCCTTACTTTCAACACCATAGATTAATTTTGCCCATTTTTGAAACCAAGTAGGATGATCTCTTTTTTTCTATTTTCTTTTGTTGGACATTTTATCTGTGAGATTCATCAATGAAATACATCCATGCTTTTGCTTGTATTTGTACACAGTTGTTTGTCATGGTGCTATCGTATACCACTGTGAGAATCTACCACACTGCTTTTATCGATTGTGTTATTGATGGGCATTTGGGTAATTTTTAGTTTTTGACTATTATGAGGACTATTCCTATGAACATTCTAGCAAATGTCTCTTGGTGAAGGTATATATGTATTTCTATTTGGTGTACCTGTCAAAATGGATTTGCTGACTTAGCTTTAATAGATATCAGCAAATAGTTTTCCTGAGTGGTCATGCAATCTGTATCCTCACCAGCAGCAAATGACAGCTGCAGTTTTTCCATATCCCCACCAACACTTAGTATTGTCTGTCTGTAATGTTAGCCATTTTGGTGGATTTTTAATGGTCACTGACATTTAAAAAATGTAGATAAGATTATATCTGTTCTGCTTGAAACCTTCTAAGAGCTTTCAATTTTGCCTAGAATAAAATGCAATCTTCATCCTATTGCCTAGAGACCCACGAACCGTATAGCCCTGGCTACTCTAACTTTATTTACCCAATGCTCCCACGTGTTCACTGTATTCTGGTCACATTAGCTTCATTTCTGTTGTTTAGAAATTTCCACACTCTTTCCTCCTTCAGAGTTTTGTCACAGCTGTTCCTTCTGTGAGGAGAGCTCTCCCTGCGGATGTCTACCTGTGGGCCTCCTCAGGCCTCAGCCATGCAGTCACTTCTGCAGTGAAGCTTCTCCCAACACCCTCTGTATCTCTTTCATCATATTTTACATCCTCGTGCTTCTCACCAACCTGAAATCATCTCTCTAGGTGTTCTTCTTCAGTGTTTATTCCCTACATCTCTCACCCCCCACCCCATGCACTAGACATTAGACTGCAAGCTCAGATTGCCCGCCTTGTGTCCAGCTGTTTCCACACATGGAATGTAACCTGGCACAAAGGAGGGACTGGATAAATATTTGATGAGTGAGTGAATGAACTGATGGGTGGAGCTGAGGACCCCAGGAAACTAAATACATTAGCAACACCCTCCTGTCACCCCTGCTACTTCTTCCATCTCCAGTTCATCTCACTCCAGCAATAAAAGGCAACTGCAGAATTGCTGCTGTGTATTCTCAAGCCTCCCAGACAGAAAAATGTAAGGACTTAAGAATGTGAAGGTATAAAGATCCCCCCACGATGTATTTTGGAACATTTGACCACAAGCTGTGGGCATATTTATGTGTCACTATCGTTGGGGAACTAGCTGTAGGTTATGTTTGATGGGAAATGATCAGTTATTTAGTTGGAACAAATAAAAGTTAATACACATTATGTTAAATATACATTTGTTTATGAAATCTTTAATAAAATGTATTGCCCTGCTACTCTTTTGAATATGCATCGCTTTCTTGTCTGAAGATCAGATCAACTGAAGGTAGAATTTAACCAATCTGAAGTCATCAATGCCTCCATCACATATAGATCATTGCTTCACACCTGCTCTCAGGATGAGGTAATGAATCAGTAGAGGAATTGTTTCAGGTGATTAAAAAAACAAATCAAAGAGTCCATTACCTATGGCTTGTGACTAATCTCATGAACTTCTAAAAATATTCTCATTGCAAAAATATCTGCAATATTAAAGACTGAGACAAGGAAGTGTTAGTCATACAATAAAGAACTTAGTACTCATCAAGTCTGTTATTGTCAGGCACTCTGCAAAAGAGGTTTTACAAATGTCACCTCTGAAAAGTGGGCCTAATCATCACTATCTTATATATAAGGGGAGCTGCTGGATTTGAACTCTGTTAGGGAGAGGACAGGGAAGTACACCCGTGCCTCCCTTTGAAGGTAACCACATGAAACATCAGAGGTAGAATTTAATGAGTTCTCTACAAATCGATGAGAGGAAGACAAACAGCCAGGTGGGTAAAGCAGAAAAATATGAGAAGGGATTTCAAAGGACAGAGTGAAAATAGGCAAAGGTGTTCCACCTTCCTAGTAATTAGAGAATTGTAAAATAAATGCACACAATAGCTCTTCCATCACTGGACTGGCGAAAGCTGGCACAATGTAAAAGTCTGACATTACCAAATATTGGCAAGGACGTGAAGCAATGAAATGCTTATCCTCTAAAGGACACTAATGTGGAGAAAGCTAGGGATCCCCTAATACAGTTGAAGATACATCTATCCAGTGATCCTGCACTTTCTCTCACTGGACAAGCTCCCTAGTGGGCTCACACTAGAATTCTGGAAAGATGACAGAGTAGAAGGATGTTGAGCTCACCTCCTCTCACAAATACAACAAAACCACAACTGCTATGCAACTATTGATAAAAAAAGAAAGACTGTAACCTACCAAACAAGATATTCTGCTCCCAAAGACAAAGAAACCACAATGAAATGATAGGAGGGCTGCCCAGCCAATATAATCAAATCTCATACCACATGGGTGGGTGACCCACACACTGGACAATAATCATATCTCAGAAGCTCTCCTATAGGAGTGAGAGTTCTGAGACCCATGTCAGGCTCCCCAGTCTGCTGTTCAGCACTGGGAAGAAGAGCCCCTAGAGCATTTGGCTTTGAAGGCCAGGAGGCCTTGACTGCGGGTGCTGCACGGGACTGGGGGAAACAGACTCCACTCTTGGAGGGCACACAAAGGGTCTCAGGTGCACCAGGAGCCACAGCAAAAGCAGTGACTTCATAGGGGCCTAGGTCACACCTACCTGCTGGTCATGCAGTCTCTTCAGCAAGTGATGCTGGGAAAGTTGGACAGCTGCATGCAAATGAACCAAGTTAGAATAGAACGTCACACCATACACAAATATCAAACTGAAAGTGGCTTAAAGACTTAAATGTAAGGCATGACACCATAAAACTTTTAGAAGTGAGCATAGGCAAAACATTCTCTGACCTAAATCATATCCTTGTCTTCTCAGGTCAGTCTCCCAAGGCCATAGAAATAAAAGCAAATGGGACCTAATCAAACTTATAAGCTTTTGCACAGCAAAGGAAACCATAAACAAAATAAAAAGACAACCTAGAGACTGGGAGAAAATCTTTGCAAATGATGCAATGGACAATGCCTTAATTTTCGAAATACACAAACTGTTCATACAACTTAACAAGAAAACAAAGAACCCAATCAAAAATGGGCAAAAAAAAATGGGCATAAGACCTAAATAGACATTTCTCCAAGCAAGACATACAGGTGGCCAATAGGCACATGAAAAGGTGCTCACCATCACTAATTATTAGAGAAATGCAAATCAAAACTACAATGTGGTACCACCTCACACCATTCAGAATGGCCATCATTTAAAACATCTACAAATAACAAGTGCTGGAGAGGTTGTGGAGAAAAGGGAACCCTCCTACAATGTTGGTAGGAATGTAAATTGGTGCAGCCAGTACGGAAAACAGTATGGAGGTTCCTTAAAATACTAAAATTGAGCTGCCACATGATCAAGCAATCCCACTCCTGTGCATATATCTGGACAAAACTCTAATTTGAAAAGATACAGGCACCCCAATGTTCAGAGCAGCACTATTTAGAATAACCAAGACATAGAAACAATCTAAACATCCATGGACAGATGAATGGATAAAGATGTGGTATATATACACAATGGATACTACTCAGCCATAAAAAAATGAAATAATGCCAGTTGCAGCAACATGGACAGACCTAGAGATTATCACACTAAATGAAGATAGCCAGACAGACAAATATCATATAATATCATTTATATGCAGAATCTAAAAAACATGATACAGGTGAACCTATATACAAAGCAGAAATATACACACATAGAAAACAAACTTATGGTTACCAATGAGGAAAGAAGGGTATATTAGGGGTTTGGGATTAACACAAATATAGTACTATATAAAAAATAGATAACCGACAAGGACCTCATGTATAGCAAAGGGAAGTATACTCAATATTTTGTAATAGCCTACAAAAGGAAAAGAATTTGAAAAAGAATATATAAAGTGTATAACTGAATCACCTTGCTGTACACCTGAAACATGACATTGTACATAAACTATACTTCAATTTAAAAAAAAATTTAATCTGAAGATTCCTTATGGAAAGTTCTAGCACAACCAGCTTAAAAAAGCCTACATGATCAATTAACAAGACTCATTTTGAAAAAAAAAAAAAACACACCAAAAACCCCAAATTTTTATTTGGCTATGTTTGGTAGAAATGAGGGTAATTCTACAGAGAAAAAGAATGTTTCAGAGGATATTAAATTCTAGTTTTGTTAACTGAGGTGGATTTACTAACTTTCATTCCCAGATAATTCCTTATTGTTAGGCTATATTGTTCCAAAGTTTTCAACTGAATTATTAGAAAGACACTAAGTTTGTTTCTGAAGCTTATCTCATTATTCTTTGAATAAAGGTCAGATGCCCTATGACCTGCAATCAGATGATTATGCAAAATTTAAAGGCCTATCTCCAACCTAGACGGAAGGACCATTATCAGGTACTCTTAACTAGCTCAGGCACAGCAAAAGTAGTGGGAACTGACTCTTGGATTAATTAATATTTCCACTATTAATTAATATTTCCACCTATGCGCTGCACTGGCCTCTAGAGAGGATTGTTGACCTCAAAAATCACCTTAGAAACAATGCTCAGAGGAGAAACAATCAGACCAGGATGAGAAGACAACATCTGAAGTGGACAGCTGACACAAGACTCAAGACCAGGCCTGTAGACCTACTACTTTGATAATTGCTCACACATTTGCTTATAAAAAATGTATTTCACAATCTGATACAGAGTTAAATTTAACCCAATTGTTAGGTTTATGGTCAATTACCTATACCAGTACTTCTGGGTTACTTTGGTGGATTTCTCCAGGCCATGGATCTTATTGGTCAGCCCTTAGAAAATTTATTCTAGAAGAAAAAGTATAATCGGGAGACTACTGATATTACTAGGTGGGATTCCCTCACCTGGCCAATAATACCTGCTCTGGCCATAAATGTGAATTTTCTTCTAAAGTTACTCAAGCTCAATCAGCGCAACAAGCAAAATTTCAGCCAAAGAATAATAACCTCCCGCAATTATGGGATGGATTTAGGTGGTTAACACCGGGTTATGATTATCGAAGTTTAAAGGTTCCCTTATGCTGGGAACAATTAAACAATACTAAGGATAACCAGCCTAGTAACACTAGGAAATTGGGCTGGGTGCCCTATTGACAATGCCAATATATCATTTCCCTTAAAGATAAGCATTGGTATAGGGCAGACTAAGTCAGATGACCTGGGGATATACTGAGCTGCACCTAATGGAAGTTCTTAAATTCTTACTTATGACCTTACTAATATTGCAAGCTATATCATTTGTGGATTGCCTATTTACAAAATTGTTGTTTCTTGTATTACCAAATGTGTGGCTGAGACTCTAATAAAAATGATGACTAGGTAACTTGAAACAGTTGACCAGTATATAGATGTATATAAGATCAATGATTGTAATAGTGTAACTCTAGGTATGGGAAAAAGCAACAAGGGGAATTTTTTCCTGGGCCATAACAGACTAGTAAGGCAGGTGGTCCAGCGACTTTTGGCTACTGTTAGTAAGGCCTAGTCCAGTGATAGCACATTGAGGGGCCTATTAACAAAATCCTCACCTGACCTAGGAATGAACATTCCTACCACCATGGAATGAAATGGTCATGAAATGCCTTCCAAACCATGGTTGAATTTATGACCATTGGGGTGTGGGCGGGGGGGGGTGCCCTGCCAACCAAAACTTGGCCCTTGACATCGTGCAGAGTAAGGATTAAGTCACAGCCACTGCAGTTGCTGACCTTCAACGTGCCCTGAAAGGAGTTCTGGGTGGAGATCAGCAATGAGGCAGCAGTGCTCTGAGAAAAACTGGCAGCACAGGCCTTCAGATAGGGAGATATTTTCAGGAGATCTTATGAGCCCAAGTTCTTGGGTCTCCTCATATCTAGAAAAGCACTGAAATCATTAATGGTGGCACCTGCTTTGTCCACTAAGGAGAGAACTGCATTTGAAAGTCAAAATGGAGTAGCTGTGGTTCAGACATCTAAGGTAAAACAGGGTGGCCATTGTGGATGTCCTTTCATATATGATTCTGTATTGCCAAGAACTTGAGTGTCCTGGGCTGTGTCAGACTCAGACACCACCAGCCATTCTGAAAGCAGTGTCTACTGACAAAACTGAGCGCGACCCTGTGGGTTCCTCTGTCAAGTTCATGATCAACCTCTCTATCCAAAACGTTACTCCTTTTATTAGTTCTGTACCTGTGCCTCTTCAGCATTGAGGAGCATCAAAGGGGGATTGGCACGAAGGAGAACCATGCACCCCCTTCCCAGTACAAAGGCCCCTCCATGTCTCCTGCCCCTTGTTTATAGAAAAGCTAAAGTTTCCCAGTCCTCCCTGAGTCACAAAAGAGCAGGCTCAACCCGCTAATGATTAGGAAAATTGAGTCACAGACTCAGTGTCTGATACACATTCCTGTGTTGTTTTTACAGATATTCTAACTGCCACCACAGGGAAAAAGCCAAGTGCACGATGACCAGACTGCAGCCATGACACAAACTGCTCCATCTGGAGCAGTACTGAGTCTGTGGCTAGCATGATTCTAAGAACTGGCCTTAAGAGATTGGAATTAACATTGTTGCTCATAATAATCTATATCCTTGTGGGCATCAACATGACTGTAGCTTTTCCTTCCCATATATATAAATGGGCAACTACAGCTGTCAGCAAAGAGATGCTACAGACCCACATTGACATCCTCCACTCTAAGAATATGGTGCCCTATGTCAGCAGGAAGAAGTTACAGAGCACAGACCTTCGCCCATAATCCCATAAAAATGGAATAATATTCTGACAAGGGAGACTTGCAAGCAGTTTTTGGCAGGAAAGAGCTCTCAGTGGGAGGCCCCCTTTTGTCTTGTCAGTAACCTTAAACCATGCGCTCAAAAAAAACCACGCGCTCCATGCTCTACTAGTCTCCCACCCTAGCACATCTTTCAAATATTTGACCTCACAATATCTTGCCCATCTGTTGGTTCTTTCTGTAGATCAATGTAGAAATGAAGAGCAAGTAATTAACAGATGACCAGATCTCTTCCCTAGCTCTCCCTTCAGTCATCTCATGAACGAACTGTGTGAACAAAATAGTATCTAAAGAAAAATCACCAGACAGCAACAAGACTGCACACAACCCTACATACACTCTGTTTTTTTCCTAGACCTCAGGGGGATAGAGCTATGTCTCCCTTGCTGGGGTTTTCATGAGCACCATCTGTGGGCTTAAAGCATGTTCTGGTGGGACTCTGATGTCAAGCTGCTCTGTTGAAAAACTTCAGGGTGAGGCCTATCAGAAAGTTAATCAGCTCATTCCCCTCTGACAATTTAACCCAGGGCTCCTTTGGGGAATTAGGCATCTCAAGTCCAAGGGAGTCCCTGGACTCCCTGTTCACTCATCAGTGTTCCTCTCTATCGTATGAGAGGCTCTTGTGTTCTGTTGTTTTTCCCCTTATGTTTTAGCCTAGGGCAATCTGGTTTCCGATGTTATTCCTCCTGGCAGTAAGTGCATTGTTCTTTCCCCAGTAGTGCTTACCTCTCTTCCGGTTACTTGCCTTCCAGGAATCCAATGCCCCTGCCAAAAAAGTGGCATTTTTGTTTTGCAGATTTTTTCTGCATTTGTTCTCTGTTAAACAATTTATAAGTAACATCTACGAATTGAGAAAGTGAATTAGGTTCACTACAAATGCACTAGTTTTTGCAAATTTTCTCCTGATATCTGAGGCACTTTGCATACCCCCCCTCAATAAAAGGTCAAATTTACCATTCTAATATTTCCAGGGGCCTTGGGATCTGCATCAATATAATGTCTGTAGGCCTGTTAAAGGTCTTCCAAAAATTCAAGAGGTTTTTGTTGGTTTTTTTGTTTGTTTCTGAATTTCCTGACTTTTGTTCAAATTCATTTGCTTTAGTTCTGGCTCGCCTTTTCAAAGACCTGCCAACATGCACTAAGTGCTCTAATAAGGGCCTTCTTCCTCAGTTGGGTCCCAATGTGGTTCACCTGTGGGTGCTGCTAAGTGGGCTTCAGGTGCAGAGAATCCTCTCTATTAGGAGGGTTGCCATCTTTCCAATTAAAAGAGTGTGAGAAACCCAGACGGCTGGTTGTTTGCATTTAGGCCCCTATGAGATGATGGCATAAGGGACATTGTCCTGCCCCAGGAGTGGCTCCTGGCCAAAATGGGGTGCCCTGTCAGCTCTTAGATGGCAATACCAGAGCAAGTCCCTGTGCCCCAGGAACTAACACAGGATTTTCTAAGTGATCCCTATAAGGAGGGATAGTCCTGAGCCCCAGTGTCAGGAATTGGGGCTGGATGGACACGGAAGGTGGTGGAAGGTGTGGATATACTGGAATAATGGCTAGGTATGGCAGGGACAGCCAACTCAGCTGGAGGAGTTCAGGTTTGAAGCAACATCTCCTCACTCTCATTTCTCTCCCCTTTCTTAATTTCCCTGATGTAATATAATAGCAGAAATTCTTATACATAAGGAATTTCATCATTCTTTGCCACTTCATCACAGAATAGCCACCAAAAACCATAAATAGCAATTGATCATCTCTAACCATTAAAAGTGTGCCTTTTTGCCTGGGCATCAACAAACCTGGCTGATTTCCAGACTGGGGCTTTTGGTGATTTTAGGAACCAAGTGGAATCTTTCTCTTCTCCCTGGGAATGTTCTATAGACAGGTCTTTTTTTTTTTTTTTGTATTACTTTTCTCTAACATCAGTAAAAGTTTTAAATATTACAAAATTGACTTAGCTATAAACGTAGAAAAAGTACAGACAAAATGAAAAGTTGGAACACATTCTCCTACCATACACAAAAATAAACTCAAAGTGGCTTAAGGATTTAAATATGAGACATGACACCATAACACTCCTAGAAGAGAACATAAGCAAAACATTCTTGAATATAAATTGTACCCATATTTTCTTAGGTCAGTCTCCCAAGGCAGTAGAAATAAAAGCAAAAATAAACAAATAGGAACTATCTAAACATAAGCTTTTGCTCAGCAAAGGAAACCATAAACATAATGAAAAGACAACCTACAGACTGGGAAAAAATATTTGCGAATGATGTGACTGAGAAGGGATTAATTTCCAAAATATACAAACAGCTCATGGGACTCAATCAAAAAAAAAAAAAAAAAAACCCACTCATAAAATGGGCAGAAGACATAAAAGATCTTTCTCCAAAGAAGACATACAGATGGCCAATAGATACATGAAAAGGTGCTCAACATTGCTTATTTTTAGAGAAATGCAAATCAAAACCACAGTGAGGTACCACCTCACACTGGTCAGAATGGCCATCATTAAAACATCTACAAATAACAAATACTGCAGAGGTTGTGGAGAAAAGGGAACTCTTCTACACTGTTGGTGGGAATGTAAATTGATGCAACCACTACAGAAAACAGTATGGAAATTCCTCAAGCAACTAAAAATAGAGTTGCCATATGATCAAGCAATCCTATTCCTGGGCATGTAACTGGACACAATACTAATTCAGACAGATACATGCACCCCAGTGTTCATAGCAGCACTGTTCACAATAGCCAAGAATGGACGCAATCTAAATATACATTGACAGATGAATGGATAAAGAAGATGTGGTACATATATACAATGGAATATTACTCAGCCATGAAAATGAATGAAATAATGCCGTTTGCAGCAACTAGAGATTATCATACTAAGGGAAGTCAGACAGAAAAAGACAAATACCATATGATATCACTTATATGTGGAATCCAAAATATGTCTCAAATGAACCAATCTATGAAACACAAGGACTCACAAAAGTAGAGAACAGACTTTTGGTTGCTAAGGGATGGGGAGTGGGGGAGGGGATGATTGGGAGTTTGGGATTAGCAGATGCAAACTATTAAATATAGAATGGATAAACAAGATCCTACTTTATAGCAAAGGGAACTATAGATCATAATGGAAAAAATATGAAAAAGAATGTGTATGTATACATATATGTATGTATATATACATATATAAAACCGAATCACTTTGCTGTATGGCAGAAATTAACACAACATTGTAAATCACCTATATTTCGATAAAATACCTTTCAAAAAAAAACGCAGCAAACTGGTTCACAAATTGGGTAAAAGCCCAGCAACTCTTTCCTCCCTCCAACGGCGTGCTCCACTCAAATACAAAACAAATTGGCTTATTCCGCAGAAAAAAAGCCCCAAACAGAGAGGAAATAAAGTTTCTGGCTGTGCACACCACAGCGACTTACCCGACTGCATGGAGCCCTTCGGTTCCCAAACGTTGATTCCTTGCTCCAACTGCCAAGCAGTGGGGCAGCCAGAATGTTGAAGGAAAGGTCCTCAGACAAGCGGTCCGCGCAGCTGCTAGGGCCTTACCTGAAATTGCCCAACCAGGGCCGCTGGCCACGAGCAGCAAGGCTCCCGGCGGGCTTCATCAAAATTTGTTACCAAGTCCAAACTTGTGCGGCTCGCCACATGACAGGCCCATATATTGAGAGTCGAGTTACTGGGGCAAGAATAGTGACTTTATTTGGAAAGCCAGCAGGCTGAGAAGACGGTGCACTCCTATCCTGAGGAACCATCTTGCCTGGGCCAGAAGGCAGGCTTCTTTTATACTGAAAGGGCGAAACTAAAGTCATCCACTTCCTGGGTCAGGTCAGCCTCCAGAGCGGATGTGTTAACTTCTCCTGTCCTGCAGGCATTCACAGGTGGGCCTGGTGAGGATGTCTCCTGGGAGCTAAACAGAGGTATTTTTAGCTTAATGATCATTACTGGGAGGCCATTACCTATAATTAAAGCTTATAGGCAACATCCCTTTAGTGATTAACTTGTAATATCATACAAAGGTTTTTCCTTGTTACAGAAAGCCTCTGTCCAGTATCTGAGATAGAATCTCAAAATGTATTTTCTTAATTTTACCTCTTGATCAGCACAAGTAAAAAAACAAATTCACTTAATCCAGGTGAATCTTTTTCAAATTCTGGAGTTTGGTGAGTGGAGGTAGAGGAGGCCTTATAGTCTGGGTGTCAGCTTCTAAAGATAAGAGCTTCTATTCATCCAATTTTAGCAAGTTGGTATCTGGCTTGGTATTTTTGATACAGTAGGTTTCCCAAACATTAATTGAAGGACTAAATATAAATAGCACACAGTTAGAAAATCAGAGATTTCCATAAGCTAATTGGTCAGAAGGAAAATTTTTCACCTTTGAGGCAAGAATCTGAGTGTGGTGAGTGGGGCTTGATGTGGAGGCCACAGAGAGGGTAGCAGGTGGGGAAGAGAATGATCTGGGGGTACAAGGGGAGAAGTCCTTTCTTACTAAAATAAAATGCACAAGGGAATCATGACAGCAGCAATAATTCAAAAAATAGGGGAAAAATAGACACCCCCTGAAAAAATGTACATGGGGAGACAGCTGGGAGGTACTTTTTTTGGTGTACCAACATTTATTTTACAACCAGAGTATATATGCATGTGTGTGGGGTAGGGGCGGGGAGGTATTAGTTTTAGGGAGAGGGAGAGCTACAGGAAATAGATGACAAAATTTAAAATGAGTATTTAACTTTTAAATGCCAAATATGCTCATCTTAACATACAGGGCTCAGATTTCTTCTAGGGAAGGCTTGGCTGTTTAGAGTTCATACATCTGTATGTTCACTTTAAAACTGCACCCCAAACACAGAGGCAGCCGTCACTAAAAACTGCAGCTGTCAGACCAATTGAGCCTGGACCACCTGATCCTGATGACTCGCTTGGGACTCAGTCAATGGGGAGATTAATTTACTCAGTGAAAGTCAAGGAAACTTATTTTTCTCAGAGCCCTTGACCCAGAAGTGATCCCAAGTGTCACTTGGTTCATGCTTCTGGGTCTGGGATGACCTGCACTGATACCAATCCTTAGTGTTCACTGGTTTTCCTTTCCTTAAACACATCCTGGAATGAGATTCCACAGACATCTTCAGTGACAGGGTGTTGCATGTTTAACGGCCCTGGTGTGAACCCATTTCTGCCCTTGCTCACGTGGTAAATCCTTACGTTTTCTCTTCTCAGCGGTCTCAAATCATCGCTTCTCCTGCTTAGCCTGAGACACAGTCCTGCTTCCCGTTTGCCTCTGTAGCTGTGGGTGGTGACCATCTGTTGAAATACTTCATTGTTACGTGATAGTCCATAATCCTACCTTCCACACTACACTTAATTGCTTCTGAATTCTTACATTTTGTAAAACTGGACCCCAAGTCCTCCCTCAAATTCCAAAACCGGGGAATATTTTCTCTCCCGAGTTGACATTTGGATTGTTTTAAAAGTGCTATGTGCCTGACATAGTAAGTACCGAGAAAATTTCCAAGTTCAAAACAACCTAGTTATAGAGTGTAGTGTGGAGAAAAGTAGTTCAGGAAAAGAACTTACATGATAGAGGGTCTTAAATCCCTGACTGAAATATTTGGTTTTTATCATTTCGAGTTGGTATATGTGAGCTTCTTGGAGACTTTTGAATGGGAGAACACTAAGGCATAAAGAAAGTGTTGGCAGAGGGGCGGGCTTTATTATGCAGGCAAATTAAAGGGAGTAAAGGATCAGAGAGGGAGGTCGTTAGGAAAGGTAGTATAGTAATCCCTCTGTGAGTTGATTGAATTAGGAACATTTTTCTTAAGTAAATTAAAAATACCTTTGTGTATGATAGAAGCAATATAGGTTTGAGAGAACACAGACATTTCTGAAAAGTGTAAGGAAGAAAAAACCTAACAACTTAAAGATAATTATTAGCATTTTATATATAGTCTTTCTATGGATATAATTGAGGTTATATAATATATGCAGTTTAATACCTTAATTTTTTAAACTTAGTAAAAATATTTGCCTACATTAATGTTATTTAAAATATGATCTATGAATGATCATTAAGTTTATCAAACGGATGCTCTATACTCTAGCTTTTCTGCTTTGGTTAGACATCTAGAATATTTCCAGTTTGTAGCCATCAGTGCTCAAAATGAAATAGTCATCCTTGGTCAAATATCTTTGTCCACTTCTTTGATGACTAGCTGAGCACAGATTCTTGGAGTCAATGGGCCAGAGGGCAATGAACCTTTTCAAGTTCTTTACTAATTGTATTCTGTGGAGACATTTGCCTTGCTTTCCGATAGGAAGTGACACTGAAAATAGTCATTTTAAAATCTTTGTCAGCTTGATAGACACAAAGGGTATCACTGTGATAAATATTTGTTTTCAAGTTAAATAATGAGCTTGAAAGTTTCAATCAACATTCACCGTACCTGGGAGGCAGCACTTGCCCCCCCAAATTCATTATAACGCTCAGCTAATTAGCAAGAGGGCTGAGAAGGGAGCCCAGATGTTTCCCCTCCCTGATAAATGAGCTCTTTAACCAACCATTTTTATGAGATGACATTGACTAAGGATAAATGTAAGACTCTTCATTTGCAATAATGAACATGTCTAAACACTGGTGGAAAAAATATGGCTTAGTAGCTACAAAAATGAAAAAAAATATTTAGGATGTTTGTGTTTAGTAACCCCAGAATGAATGAATGAGCAAAACAAACACAGACAAGACCAACCAGAACACAGGTGATGTTAACACAAACCTAACACTTAGAATGTTAGGGATGAAAGTCCTGTGTCCTCCATGTTTGAGATGCCAGCGGCTGAGTGGCCGTGAGGCCTGTTGGAGCCCCTGACTCCAGGTACTTGGTCTGGAGAGATCAATGGTTGCAGGAGCTCCAGTGACACTGGATGTGTGGCAACATGGTAAACTGGATTCTTCTTTCTCTGGACCCAATGGGTGGAACAAGAATCTCCACATGGCTGAGGTTTCCTCTTCCCCTTAGGAAGGACTGATTTGCTACAGTTTGGAATGGGCTGCCTTGGAGGGAATGAGTTCCCTCAAGCCTGATCTGAATGAACGCTTGGCAAGAACATGAAGATATCTGAACACTGGGTGTGAGATGAAGCTGGCTGACTTGAGGCACGGATATCTCTAGAGGAGAGCTGTCCTGAGCCCAGTCAACCAGTGCTGGTTGGGTTGGGGAGGTGCTATTATGGCTGTTGTGCGTGTGTGTGCGTATAACACAAAGTCATTAAATTGTGAGGGCTGAAAATTGTTGATTATTTCACTATTGTGTAGGAGGGTCCTTATTATTCTACTCGTGATAGCCAAACTTTAGGTTCCATTCCAACTCTGTGATGCTGCAATTCTCTGAATTTGATATAAGATAGACTGACCTGAAGAAAGAACAGACACTCTAATATATCCCAGTGGGTCTTCATATGTGCACGTCCACTGACATCAAGCTATACCTGCCACACCACCTCATCTCGCTGGGAAACTAGCTACACGTTATGTTCCATGGGAAATGATCAGCTAGTTAGTTAGAACAAATACAATTACTATGCATTATATTATGTATACTTTGAGATATGACATCTTTAATAAAGTGTATTGCCCTGCTACTCTTCTGAATGTGCACCACATCCTTGTCTGAAGATCAAATCAATTGAAGGTAAAATTCAACCAATCCGAACTCAGCAATGCCTCCATCGCACACAGATCATTGCTTCACACCTGCTCTCAGGATGAGGTAATGAGTTGGTAGAGGAATTGTTTCAGCTCATTAAAAAAAATGAAAAGATTCCATTACCTACCGCTTGTGACTAATAGCATGAACATCTAAGAATATTTTCATTGCAAAAATACCTGCAATATTAAATACTGTGGCAAGGAAGGATTAGTCATAAGATGATGGTAAAAAATTCTGTACTCATCAATTTTCTGTTATTGTCAGGCACTCTGCAAAAGAGGTTTTACAAATGTCACCTCTGAAAAGTGGGCCTAATCATTGCTATCTTATAGAGAAGTGGTGCTGCTGGGTTTGGGCTCTCTGTCAGGGAGAGAACAGGGAGGTACGCCTGTGCCTCCCTTTGAAGGTAACCACATGAAACATCAGAGGTAGAATTTAATGAGTTCTCTACAAATCGATGAGAGGAAGACAAACAACCAGGTGGGTAAAACAGAAAAAAAAACATGAGAAGTAATTTCACACAGAGAACACAGGATGAACACAGGCAACGATGTTCCACCTTCTTAGGAATTAGAGAAATGTAAAATAAAATCATACAATAGCTTTTCCATCACTGGACTGGCAAAATATAGAAGTCTGACATTACCAAGTATTGGCAAGAACTTGAAGCAATGAAACCCTTATCCCCTAAATGATATTAAATGTGGAGAAAATTAGAGTGCCGCGGTATAGTTAAAGATGTATGCACCCAGTGACCCTGCATTTTTACTAACTAGAGAAGCTTTCAAAAACTCAAAAACTCATGCAAGATACAAAAATTTTCATAACACTATTTTTGAGAGCAAAATATAAGTTTGAAACAACCTGAATGTCCAAAGGAGATAGATACATAAATTTGGGTATATTCATACAATGTAATACTATATAGTAGTGATCTTGAGTGAGCTAGAACTACACTTCTCAAAATATTTGAATCTCACAAATATAATATTGAATGAAAAAAGCCAAGTTGTAGAAGTAAAGACTGTAGTACTTTTTATATAAATGCTAAAAAACCCTACACAAGAATACTTTACATTCCTTAAGTAATACACACACACACCAGAATGATCAACATTAAGTTTAGTGTGATGAGGGCTTCCCTGGTATTGCAGTGGTTAAGAATCCGCCTGCCAATGCAGGGGACACAGGTTCGAGCCCTGCTCTGGGAAGATCCCACATGCCTCGGAGCAACTAAGCCTGTGTGCCACAACTATTGAGCCTATGCTTTAGAGCCCGTGAGCCACAACTGTTGAGCCCATGTGCTGCAACAATTGAAGCACATGCGCCTAGAGCCTGTGCTCCGCAACAAGAGAAGCCACTACAATGAGGAGCCTGCACACCACAGTGAAGAGTAGCCCCTGCTCGCATCAACTAGAGAAAACCCGTGTGCAGCAACGAAGACCCAACACAGCCAATAAATAAAATAAATAAATAAATTAAAAAAAAAGTTTAGTATGTTGAGTCTGGAAGGCTGAGAGATGTACACAGGAAACAGTAATTATTATTATTTCTGAGGCTGTGTTTTGTTTACATGACTTATGACTTGAATTATTTAGCTGTTAATTATTGCTGATGCCCATTTAAAAGAAAATTTAACAAGTGAAAATCAGAGAGGAAGAATAAAGTGGTTGAATTGAGGAAGTTTCTGCATAAATCAGCATTTCTCGTGACAATAACAAAGTAAACCTGTTTGAAGTCCTTCCTTCCCCTTTCTCATTAGCTGTCCAGTTTCTCTGATTTTTCAAGGCAGTTGAGAACCTGCAGTAAAGGTTTTGATTTTCTATTGTTTTTAATTGCAAAGTTTACAATCCCCAAGTCAATTCTGCCTTCAGAGCCAAGCGGTTCATTCTCCCTGTACCAGGAAACACATTTGGCACAGAAACCATCTCTGGAAGTGCAAGTTTCAGGTCCTTAGCCGCACTAACAAAGTGTCAGCCGTGTCGCAACAGAGGGAGGCCTGCAGGAGGGCTGGGATGGCTCGTCTCACCTTCCTGAGCTTTGGGGCAGCTATACTGATTGGACTTGGCATGCAAGTTGATCCTCAAACTATGCGAAACAGGATAGGACACAAATTCCTCTGTTTATATGGTAGAAACTGAAAAGGACAACAAAAAAGATTTAGAAGTAACTTTCAACACTGCTTATAACACTAGTTCTGTATGTGAGCCACTTGATATTTTTTATAGTAGTGCTTTTTGGGGCATAAACTTGCAAAATGTGTAAGTACAGAGGAAACTCAATGCTGATGCCAGGGGAAAAGTAATAAAGATCTCCACTTCTGGCTTACCAAGAGGACCTCAGAGTAGAGAGCCCCAGGGATCCCTGAGGCCCTTTAAAAAGATCCTTGAAATCCTTTAATTTGACTTTCTCAGAGGCTATAAGACATTACATCATAAGAGATTGGATATGAGAATCCAACTGTCTTCTGGTAAGTTAGACATTAAATATGAGATTTCCAAACACTAAGTATGGGTATGCAATGGTATGTAGAACAACACCACTTTTCTCAATAAGTCTGTTTCTTTTGGAAAGTAGAGTTATTTTTCATAAAATATATGATATTTATATTAACACGCAGAGGGTTTATTGTTATTTTAAGTAAATAAGAAAATAAATGTTTAAAACACTCTCCATTTTAATTTCTAACATAGTAAATATTGATAAATGTAATCCACATAAAAGCACTTTGGAAATCCTCCATAGTTTTTAAGAGTGTAGAAGTTTGCAAACCACTGGCTTTCAGCTCATCACAGACAACATTGCTGGCATCTCTCCTTGCTGCCATGGTTCCTTGTCTCACTGTTTGGAATCCCACAAAGACCACTAGAAATAGCTTGGCTAGAAATCTGTCCAATGGAGATTACATTTTATATATTTTTTCTAAGTCTCAGTGCCCTCAGGGATGTCTCTGGGTGTCTCCTGGTGGTCAGGGCAACAAGTTCCTGTTGATATCATTGTATTTGGAAGTTTCAGGCCCTTCCTGCTCCACCTATTTGGGGATCCCCATGGGATGTCTGCTTTACAGAAGCTAAACAGTATGACAGGCAGAAAAATGATACTCCTTAAAAGCCGTCCGGGTCAGCGTCCACGTTGGGGATGTTCTATGTAGGCCAGTGCTCAAAGGGAGTTTGGAAAGGAAGGAATAGTTCATTTGGTGGGACAATTTGAAATAGATCTCAGCAGACATTTATGGGGATGGAGGCCTTCTTAGCTGCCAGAAAATCTGGCAAGAAGCCTTCAAACCCACTTCCTAGTGTGATAGCACTTTCCTTCTTAAGCTCCCACTGGGAAGGTAGGCCTGCCCCGCCCACGGTGGTGAGGAGCTAGCCTGGTTTGGAAATGCCACGACAGGGCTCAGTCTCCACTTTCTATGAGCTCCTGCGCGCTCCGATCCGGTCTTGCAGGTACACACCCGGCTCGGAGTCTGAGGCTGAGCAGGGCGTCGGCGGCAAGAAAGGTGCACAGCGGGGGAGGTGACAAAAATGTGCGCGGCTGGGGTGGGGGGTGGGGGGCGGCGATCGGGACTCCCAAACGGCCCCTGACCCGCTGCGCGACCCCCGGGGAGCGGACTCCGTCTCTGGGCGAAGGTGCGGAGCCCGCGTCCATTGCCTGTCCGCCTTCCTCCCTCTTTTCCTGCCGGCCTTTGCCACGTAGGTCTAGGCTGGCTTCTCCCTAGTGAGTAGGTGTTTGGGGTTTCCCTTTAGACGGCGGGGCCCTGGAGGATCGTGAAGCCAAGGACGCGCAGGCGAGGCTACGCGCGACGCACGGGTGGGGACCCGGGGAGCCGCGGACTGTGCGAAGAGTTGGGTGGCAGAAGGGGATGTCACTGCGCCCCCAGAGGAGGCGACGGGTCAGCCAGGACGAGGGGACCCGCCCCGATGCCCCCACAGCGCCTGCTGGCCCCTCACACTGATGCCTCTCCACCCGGATTCTAAACGTGGGCGCTTAGAGGGTGAACGGGGCAAGGGCGGGAGCAGTCTTTGGGGGCACGTCCGGGTACATGTGGGCCAAAGCTGGAGGGCTTCCTGTGAAGAAGGGCAGCTCAGAGGCCTGGCTGGGACCTCTGAGATTCAGAGGTCGCGGAACCCTGGCCTTGGCCGGCGAGCGGGGGGGGGACGGTGAGCGGAGGGCGCGCTCCGGCCGCTGCGCCCCTTCCCACCCCACCCTCTTTCTTCCCCGCAGCCGCTAAGGGAATGTTGTCCTTGCTACTCTGCGTCGTGTCCATCGCTCTTCCACGTTTTATCAGAGCAGGTACGTTCGGTTAGTTCGGGTCTCAGTAGCCACCCTCCCTACCTGCCTCCCAACCGCTCTGGGCAAGGTCTGGCCCTGGGTGGACCTCCTGGGGGATCGCGTGAGACGGGAGCCTGGCCGGTGACACTTGGCCCAGTGGTCCAGGCAGAATCCCGCGGGATGCGGAAACGGCGAGTTGCAGCTCCAAGGGTCTGATGCTTAGCCCCAAACACCACCTTTGAGCTCTGAAGTGACTCAAAGAGGGGTGGAGTTGGCCAAATTTGCAAGTCAAGACTCGAGTTAAAATGCTCAAATAGAGCTATAATACTATTATTTTATATGACAAAGGGACATGTTAGACCCAAGGTGAAAGCAGAGAAACCAGCAACGGAATGAATTACTTCCAAGAAAAACTAAGCAATTTGTTAGAAACGAACTTTGAAGTGAGCAGATTGTTTAACAATCCTTTTGGGGAGGAGATACTTATACCTTTTACTGGGGGATGGATTGAATTAATTGGGCAACAGAGCAAAAGGTAAACAGGTCAAGTGGGACTCAGAACAGGAACGTTTACTCTGAAGGAGGAGGATGAAGGAATTAAGGGCCTTAGCATAGAAGAGAAAGAGGGAAATCATTCCAAATGGGGAAGAGCACTTGAGGGGGAAGGGATTGACTAAATTCCCTCTTAGGGACAGAAGTGAAGGACTTCCGGTTATGCTTTCACATCAGCAGACTGTTATCAGGAAACTCCCATACTGAGAAAACTCTCACATAAAGTTTCAAATCAGCGAGAAAATTGAGGCATTTGTGAAAACGAATAATAACTACACTAGCGCTCTCGGTTGCGAATATTTTTTCCTTTCTTTCCCTAGATGCTTGTGAGGACGTGAGCGTGCAAGAGATCGTGTCAGTAGGCCAGCCTACGGCTTTTAACTGCATATACTCTCTGCCAACATCTGGGAAAGTAGCTGCAACGTGGTATAAATATCCGAGCAAAATCCCGATATCCAAACACATACAGTCTAGAGTTCACCAGGACCGAAACTGGATTTTGTTTCTCCCTGTGAAAAGGGAGGACTCTGGGATCTACCAATGTCACACAAAGTAAGTTCCTCATTCAAAATTGAACTCTCTCTCTCGCTCTCTCGCTCGCTCGCTCTCATTCATATATATGTATATGAACAAGTATGTTGTGTGTGTGTGTGTGTGTGTGTGTTCTAGACCTCGTGCTAAGCCTTATGCTAGTAATGTAAGTGAGTGACACATATCTGGGGGGAGATAATTGAGGCTGGTGGGGACTGTGGTGAACCAGAAAGCATAAGTCTCACCAAAAGTGGCAGTCTACTCAGTTCAAGTCCATCTTCCAAATTTTCGAAGTAACCTGGAAATTAGAGTGTGTGTGTGTGTGTGTGTGCATGTGTGTGGTTAACTTTTCAGTAAGCTCTGTGTGTGTCCTAATGAAATGGTCCTCTGTGGACCAAATTTTGGCTGAGGGCCCCAATTTTGTTCTCCTCCTTTGCTAACATGCACGACCTTCATGAATTATTTGACCTGTACAAGCCTTGGCTTTCTTGTCTGTAAAGTGGAAGTAATGCTGGCCATATTCGGTTGAAGTAAAACTTACCCCAGATCACATGTGACGTAGGTACTCCAGAAATGGAATTGTGTCTTCCCTCTCTGTGGTTCCTTGATATTTGCCAGCCTCTTTCTGTGTTTTTCACGGCCACATCCCTCTCTTATTCCTGCCAGGTTCCTCATTTCTGTGTGATTGACTAGAGGTGCACGGTTACTCAGTGGCACAGGTGGAAGTGCCAGTAGCCCCTCCCCCATGATTTCACTCGATCTGCAGACCAGCTGTGGACGTCTTGTGGGGGTCTGCTCTCCTGTGTCCTCTAGGTTATGCATTAACCAAAATTGGAGATTGTATGTCACACAAGTCTGTCTGGATGTTCAGGCTGAATTTATTATTTTTTTATTCTAACTGAGACTTCATTTTTATTTATTTATTTTTATTGGGGTATAGTTGATTTACAGTGTTGTGTTACTTTCTGCTATACAGCAAAGTGAATCAGTTATATATATATCCACTCTTTTTTAGACCCTTTTCCCATATAGGTCATTACAGATTATTGAGTAGAGCTCCCTGTGCTATACAGTAGGTCCTTACTAGTTATCTATTTTATATATAATAGTGTGTATATGTCAATCCCAATCTCCCAATTTATCCCTACCCCCATTCCCCCTTGGTAACCATAAGATTGTTTTCTACATCTGTAACTCTATTTCTGTTTTGTAAATAAGTTTATTTGTATCATTTTTTTTTAGAGTTCACATATAAGTGATATCACATGATGTTTGTCTCTGTTTGACTTACTTTTCTCAGTATGACAATCTCTAGGTCCATCCATGTTGCTGCAAATGGCATTATTTCATTCTTTTTCATGGCTGAGTAATAGTCCATTGTGTATATCCATTCCTCTGTTGATGGACATTTAGGTTGCTTCCATGTCCTGACTATTGTAAATAGTGCTGCTATGAACATTGGTGGGCATGTATCCTTTCAAATTATGGTTTTCTCTGGGTATATGCCCAGGAGTGGGATTGCTGGGTCACAGGCTGGATTTAAAATCTTTAAATCTGGAAGCTGTGAAATGGGGCAAAATAATCTTTCCTAGAAGGTAGACATCAATACTGTCTGTCTTGGAAGAAAGTAAACACGAATTCCCACAGATCTTTAACATACAGATATGATACATATTTAGTGAACTGTATATTTTTACTTTGCAATAACTCAAATTCACATCACATTTTCAAGAATTGTATAAAGAGCTCCCAACTACCCTTCATCTAGATTCTCTGTTATTTAACGTTTTGCCGGGCTTTCGTCACCCCACTGCTGTGTATATGTATGTTACACAAAGTATTTTCCCTAAACCATTTTTTCCAAATCATCTCAGTTGTATGCATTAGGTCCCTTTACCCCTTAATATTTCAATGTATCTTTCCTCTCAACAAGAATATTCTCTTACATCATCACAGAATAGTTATCACATTCAGGAAATTTAACCATCACACAATAGTTTTGTCTACTCCTGGATTCACAGTCTAATTTTATCAGTCTACTCAATGATGACTTTTATAAATGTTTTTCTTCCTTTTCCTGCTAGGGATTCAATCCACGATCATTGCATTGCATTTGGTCATCATGTGTTTTTGTCCCTTTTCACCTGGAACAGATCTTCAGCCTGGTTTGTGTGTGTGTGTTTGTGTTTGTGTGTGTGTGACATTGACATTTTTAAGGAGTACAGGCAATTATTTTATATTGTGTCTCTTAACTTGGGTTTGCCAGCTATTTCTTCATGAGTCAGTTCAGGCTGAGGCTTCTTGGCTGGAATACATGTGAGTGGTTTGCGTTCTCTTCAGACACACTCAGAGACACTTAGCATCCGCGTGCCCCTCCTTGGGGCACTTGGTTTTGATCATTTGGTTAAGATGTCCTCCCATGTTTCTGCCGTCCAAATACTTTTTTTTTCCCTTTTGTAATGAATGACTTGTGAGATGTATGTTGTCTTGTTTGAGGCAAAGAGTTTGCACTGCGCCCAGAAGAGGATTTGGAAATATTTGGAGAAGAGCAGAATCATTTGGTTTTGTGACTGTTTGAGTTTATGAGGTTTCAACCTGTTGTTTTCTCATAGCGATACAAACATCTGTCCCAGAATGAAAGTCAACCTCACCGTGTTTAAAAAACATTGGTGTGGTACTTCCAGCAATAGCCAGCTGAATGTGCCAGATGCATACAAACAGATCTTATATGTTGGAAAGGACGACGTTCTTATATGTCATCTGAACTTCCCGAGCAGCTTTGATTTGGATTCAGTAAAGTGGTATAAGGTAAGAAAAATAGTTTTCCTGTTGATATAGTTCTTCTTTCTCTTTAAAACCTACTTGTTTTTTTAATTTAAGTTTTACCTTTTAAAGCAGAACTGGTAAAGAGAGAGATTTGTGTACATAAGACAGATTTGTTAGCTAATTGTTATTGACAATTTAACCCTGCTAATTACTTATTTTTTTAATTTATTGTTATCAGAGCTTGGTAATAGCTTATTATTTGTATCCACCCCTCCCCCAATTATTCTTACTTTTCAGACTATCTTTCATTATTCTTTTTGGTTAAGATTAATTAAGTAGTTTCTTTCAACAGGTAGTACATGCACAGGATTCAAGACTCAAAGTATAGGAAGGCATGCCCTGGGAAGTCGCCTTCCCACCCCTGAGCCATATCTGCCCAGGCCCATCTCACCTTGCCTGACATGTGGCTGCTGTTCTTAGTGCCTGACACAACGCTTTGCATTATCCTTGTGTAATGCCATACAAGCAAATAAAACCGTATATCCTAGTCCTGCCTTTTTTTTATGGAAACAGGGCATCATATACTCACCTTCCTACACCTTGTATTTTCACCTTCAAACACTCTCTTTTCTTGACTGTACTGGAGGATGATAACGTAAAAGGCATAATCCTTGGCCTGGAGGAGCACAGGTGAGGTATTTAATATTTGAACTAGTTTTTCCCCAGCTCTGCTTGTTAGCTTTTGCCAGTACAACCATCTGGGTCATGAGTTCTCTTTGTGGGAAGGTTTTCATCTACCGATTCAATGTCTTTAATTGAAGAATTAAGTGATAGGATGATACAAATTTCTTACTTATTCTTGAACAGGTTTTGGTAAGATTGTTTTCTAGAAAATTGTTCATTTTGTTAAACGTTTTAAATGCTCTGGCATAAAATGTGTTCTCATTTCTCTGCTTCGAATGTCTGCTTCTGCAGTAAGGTTCGTCTTTTATCCCTGTTACAGTATGTTTCTCTCTGTCTCTGTCTCTGTCTCTGTCTCTGTCTCTCACACACATACATACACACTCTCTCTCACTTGATTAGTCTCATAAGAGATGTGTCAGTTCTATTACTCCTTTCAAAGAACTAATTTTTGCCTTTGTTGATCCTCTGTTATATATTTCACATTCATTTAGTTTGTTTCTATTTTCCTCTCTCACAAGGAATGTGGCAATGAATGTTCTTATCCTTGTATTTTATTTTATTGTATTCTATTTTATTTTATAGTTTTTCTTTTCCATTATGGTTTATTACAGAACATTGAATTCAGTTCCCTGTGCTATGCAATAGGACCTAATTGTTTATTTTATATATAGTAGTTTGTATCTGCTAGTCCCAAACTCCTAATTTATCCCTCCCTTCTCATCCCACCTTTCCCCTTTAGTAACCGTAAGTTTGTTTTCTGTGTCTATGAGTCTCTTTCTGTTTTGTAAATAAGTTTGGTTGAATCATTTTTTTAGATTCCACATATAAGTGATATCACATGATATGTGTCTTTCTCTGTCTGCCTTACTTCACTCAGTGTGATCATCTCCACGTCCATCCATGTTGCTGCAAGTGGCATTATTTGATTTTTTATGGCTGAGTAGTATTCCATTGTATATATGTACCACATCTCTATCCATTCACCTGTCGATGGACATATTTTCAGTGGAGTCCTCATGTGGTAAATCAGTTGCAAGGGCTTGAGTTTGGTGCCTTGTTGATCATTAGACTATTTCAGAAATTGAGTTAGGAGGTGGGGATCATTGAGAGAGTGTGTGAAGTAGAACCGATTGAATGAGGGGGAAGGGGGAGAAGAGAAAGGGGAGGGAACTCATTTCTGCTGCCCCCAATTGTCCCTGTCAAGTGGAGGGAGATGTTATATGGAGAGTATGAAAGAGCGACATAGGCGAGGAGGTGGGAGAGAGAATTGAAGGAGATGCAAAGACTTTCTAAGGTGAGGACCGTGGATTTGTTTATGTTCGTGTGAAACAGGTGGGATAATAAGAAATTATCATCAGAATGATATATTTTTGTTTTTAAGAATTTAGAGACAGAGTAGTTCTGGATAATGACAAAGTCCAGCTTGTGGCAGGGAGAACTGAAGTCTCAGAGGAGTAGAGCTGGTCCTTGAGACTGAAGGGGTTCCAGAGGAGAAGGTTCAGGTGTTAGAACATCCATGCTCATAGACTGTGAAGTATCCACATTTGGAAAAGCAGGAACATCTCCTTTTTTTCTTTTTTCAATTCCAAATTACTCCTCAATACAATGGTTTCTGCCCACCACTCTGCTGGATCTGTACTTGCTGAGGCACTGCTGGCTTCCCAGCTGCCAAATCTAACATTCATTTCCAGTTCTGATCCTGATCTTGATCTCTTGTGATGTCCGTCACAGCCGATGTGCCCATCAGCTGAGAGCTTCCTCTTCCCTTCCTTCTGAGACGTAGTCATGCTTTATTTCTCCACCTCCCGACTTTTCCTTAGTAATCATCACTGGGTTCTCATCCTCTGTGTCTGGGTCTTAGATTTTATCATTCCCAATTTTGGCCACGGTCATCTCTGGCTCTTGCTTTGATTGCATTCAGGTGGAAGGCTCATAGGACCTTCTCACACAGATGGCTCCCAACTCTCCTCTCATCTCCAGGTACTTCATCCAACAGCCTAACATATATTCCACGTAGACATTCTCATCCCCACAACTCACCAGATTCACCATGTTTAGAGCCACTTTTTATCTTAACCTCAAATCTGATCATTTCTCCATGTTTTGTTTATATTCCCTCTCCTATCTATGGACGCCTTTGCACCCCCAAGCTGTGACCAAACCGGTCTCGTTCCCTCGCCATAGTCCAAATTTGTCACTAAGGCTGTGACTTAGAACTGCTTAAAATCACTTTTTTGTTCCCTTTTGGTTTTCCCCACTGTACTGCCTTAATTCATGATCTATGCAGCCTGAGTGTATGGAAATAACGTCTTAAATTGTCTCCTAGTTGTTAGGATTGCCTCATTTTAACCCTTTCTCACCGGCAACCAGACAGACTGTGCTCAGAGGCAAGTATGCACACCTCGGTCCCTTGCTCAGACAGCTTCAGATACTCTTCCCCTTCCCATTGTTTTCTGTGATTGGGCTCCTGATTCCCTCACCAGTTTCATCTTCATCACTCTCCTATGACCACTACAGCTTAGCCAGGATGTTCTCGGCTATTTTGTGCCTCTGAACCATCATACATGCTGGGTCAGAAATGTTCTTCTTGGTGCTTGAAAGATTAAAAACTTTCAGATGTTGGCTGCTGATATTACTAAGTAAAATCTTGTTAGTGAGATATCACCCACAAATTTTTAACTAAAAATCAAAGGCTTCTGAGAATGAAAACTCTAATGCAGTGGATGACAGTAGAGAGAGTTCTAGTTGCTGAAAAAGGACAGGATGGTTCTTCAGCTGTCAAGGCTAAACTTTAATATAATAAAATATTTGTACGTCTTGAATGAGAAAGGGGACTGGTAAGGATCGGAAGCATAGAATGGAGCCCCAGAGATTGTGCACATCCAAGCCCTACCCGGGGATGAGGTTTCCATAATCCAGACACTCACACTTTTTGTTTGTCCCTGTTCTAAAGAAGGCAACATCTAAAGCAACCATACTCCAATAAAAATGAATAATTAAAAAAAGGCAACATCACCCACGTTATCAGAGTCTGACTTTTACTAGTAATTCCCGTTCTACTTAGTAAGCAATTATCTGATTATAATTTGGGTTCCCCTATAGGGTGTTTACAGAAAAAATAATATAAGACTTCTAGAAAGTTATTGTTGACATGATAAATATGTACACAAATGTTCGTTTTGGCATTATTGAGTGCCACTTTCCATGATGGATGCATTCACGCTGTTCTAATGGTGGAGAGTGAGTTCTGACCATGGCTGACTCAGGGAGGAGAGAGCTCAGAACTTGGGCGATTACATCTTTATTTAATTAGGGGTTGCATGTGTGTCTTCTCTATGATAATGATTGTGAGCTTTCTGAGGACAGGGGCTGGGTCTTATTCCTGCATGACCAGGGCTTCTCACAGTGTTTGAATGAATAAATGGACTCAGTTATCCCAGATGTTATTCTGTAGAGTGGTGATTCCTGAAGAAAGGGGAAAAGGTTTGAGAAAGAATTCAGAAGTGGGCCTCTGAGATGGGAAAAGTGATTCTCATGAGAATGTGAGCTTCTGACAGGACAAATAAACGGTGAGGCTTGCCCTCTGGGTGGAAGCCAGGGAGGACAAGTGAGAAAGGCCTTCTGAGTCTAACCAGCCTTCAAGTTGGTTTTGTGTGAGGCTGTTTCCTTGGCGATGCGGTGGAAGCCTGGGTGACTTCAGACCTGATGGGACATCTGCTGCCCTTAACCTTGCCACACACTTTGACTATTGCTGAGGCCTCCAAATAGAAGGTTGGTGAAGAGTTATTTTGGACCCCAGCAAATTCCAACTCCTGATAGGTGGAGAAGGTGTGATTGGACCTGTAACGCAGAGGTTGCACACAGTCTGTATTCACCTGGGCTTGCAGTCTTGCAGAGGGACTTGGTCCCATTGGCATTGGTGGTGCATTGGCAGACATGGGCTCCTGTAGGTAGAGGACATTCCTACCTGTTCATATCCTCCCACCAAACTCCTTTAAGGATCAGGTCTAATCCTCCAAAAAGTCTTCCTTGCAGCCTGCATAGGCCTCTCCTTTCAACTCCCAGTAGACCTCGTATTTCTAGTACTCACTGTAGCCTGTTGAATATTCTTTGTCAAATCTGATGGGGAAATATATATATACACACACACACACATAATATATATATTAAATGTTATATATAATATATATATAATATGTATTATCTAAAATGTATTGTGTTTAATATACATAATGTATATTATGTGTTTAATATATACATTATATATATAACATATATTTATATAAGGTCTTCAATTAGATTATAAATTACCTAAGGTCTAAAGATCACATAGGTATCTTATCTCCCTGTGGTTCATAGAATGGTGCTAACTAGGAATATAACTGCTACTCCAAAATACTCTGAACTGAAAACTATATATTTTGTTTTATATAGGACTGTAAAGAGATTGAAGGAGAACGGTTTATTTCTAGGGGAACAAAGCTTTTAGTGAAGAATGTCTCGGCAGAGGATGGAGGGAGCTATGCATGTCAAGCCAGACTCACATACGCAAAGAAGCAGCACACTGTTTTAAATAGCATTTCTGTGAATATCAGTAAGTACGCGCTTACCCATCGCCTTGGCTTTGAGTGAGATGGCTGGCTTTGGGCAGAAGAGATTCCCAGTCCTGCTTTTCCTGAGGGTTAGCAGGCCTTCAAACGTATGACTATTAGAATCAGAAGTAGGAAGAGTGGGGCGAAAGGACATGGGCTGTTTAGTTTTCTCATCTGAAAAAAGAGGAAGACTCAAAACTCCTGGTTTAGTCATGAAAATTAAATGAAACCATGTCTATGGAGGTGCTCCCAGGGTGCCTGGCAAAGTGTAGCTATTCAGTAAAGGGCAAACATCATTAATATCACTCTTCTTTTCCTCCACCTTCTCTGGTGTGACTATGTCTTGGGACATCCAGGCTTCAGCCTCCGCTGCCTCAGGCATGGCCAAGTTCAAGGTCTCTGGACTTGGTTCCAGAACACCTAATGCTTGCGGGGTTTCAGTTCTCAACCCAGAGCAGCCAGTTTTCCTGCACGTGTGACCTGGAGATTTGACAGCAGAATCTGAAGGATAGAAGAAACCTTAGAAATAATTTAATTCAAGCCATTTGTTTGATAGAGACTGAGAAAGGAGTGACTTATTGACGCTTACAAAGTTGGTTAGTGACAGAAACAGAGCCAGAACCCAGGCCTTCCATGCCCAGACAAGCATTTTTTCTTCTAAGCACATTCAACAAAGAGTTTTTGCTAGGCTGCCTTTGCCCTGCTTTCAGTAGAGAGTTGTTTTCTAATTTACTCACCTAAATGGAGGGAACTGAAGCCTGAATATTTCTTTGACTGGGACCTTTATGTTTGTCACTAATTTCTGTCTGATTTCATAATAGTGGGGGATACTTAGCCATTTCTTGATGGCACGACTGTTCCTGGGGGTGTGTAGAGGAGGGGTAGCTTCCTGCTTCCCACCAGGAATCCCTTAATTAGGAAAATTAATTGTATTAGATTTTATGATTTTTATGCTCTTGGATTTTATGATAACTAATATTTCTCCAAAAGTAGGCACCTTCCTTCTCTTGTTCACAATTGGATCCCCAACACATAGCCCAGTGTCTGGCTTAGACCAGGCACAGATGTATTGATTAACTCAGTCGTTGATTCCTCTTATGCTTTAGTCTTATACTGGTAGCTGAGGGAATTCTTTACAAAGTGAAATTTCAAAGGCGAAATGAAGAATACCTTAAGAGATCATTGAGTCCAATAATCTGTATTTTACATTATTACAATAAATGTTTATTTATAATCTATTGCATGCCAAAAATTGTTAAAACCTGATCATTAAAAATTTTTTAAAAATTCTTCTATTGAGAAGCTCTCAGCCTGGCTGTAGTGGAGCTAGAGATATAAATGCATCATTTTAACATTCATGTGGTAAGGAGAGAGTTAGAGACAGTGTCCGGGAGAACAGAAAAAAAATCAGAAGTAGCTGCATGGGTGGCGAGTAAATAAATGGTCTGGAAGACTTTCAAGAGGAAATGTCTTCTCAGCTGAATTTTGAAGGACAAGCAGGGTTTGCAGAAGTAAAGAAGAGGGAGGAGAGGCAGAGAGAAGAGTCTAAGGCAAACACAGAAGTGTCTACCATCATAGTTTACGTTGGATCTGAAAGTAATTTTGTTAGAGCATAAACAACTGTGAGCTGAGGGCTGGTGGGAGCTGAGGCCATGGAGTTAAACAGGGGCAAGGTCAAGGCTGGTTATACACAGGCTTTACCATGAAACACTGAAGAGCCCTTGGATGAGTGCAAGTACAGAGCTACGAGGCTGCATTTGTGATGGATGAGGTCAGTCCTAAGATGATTCGAGCAGGAGTTGAAGAGGATCTTGAGGCCTGGAGACCCCTTAGGAGGCTGCTGCAACATCTTTTGGATGTGATCATCTGAACTTGGCTGGAAGTGGTAGGAGATTCTTCTTCAGGCAGTAACTTAGTGACCCTTTACTGAGTGCCCATCACGGTCAGGTCCTGTGCTGGACAGAGAGAACATGATGGTGAGGAAAACAGCGTGACTGCTGCTCTGATGGAGCTTTGAGTCTGAGCAGAAAGAGGAGGCTGAAATTGATCAGATAATTCACTGAGATGTATAATTGCCAAGGACAGTAATGCAGTGACAGAAAGGAAAATATGAGATCAAATAGACAAGGAGCTGTTGAGAAGGCGGTGGGTCAGGGAAAGCTCCCTGACAATAGTGATGCTGATGGTCAGGAACCATTAAAGCATGAAATGAATGAGGTTTTTCCAGACTGAGGGAGCCACCAAAGTGAAAGTCCTATAACAAGTCAGACCATGGTACGTCTGAAGGATGAGAAGTAGGCAGGTCGGCTGGGATGATGCTGAGTGGGGGAGATCACGGTAGGTAACAAGGTTGGAGAAGTTGTCAGGGGCCAACATTAGATAGGAACATGCAGTCCAAGCTGGGGACCATGGATTTTCTTCTAAAAACAATGGGGAAAATAAAGAAAAAAATTAAAAAGGAAAACAATGGAAAACAACCAGAGCCGTTGAGAGCAGAAGAGTGGTATGGTGTGACTTGCATTTCTGAAAGCTCAGTGTGGCCATTATGCCCAGAATGATCCCTACAGAGAAAAGAGTGGCGGTTAGGAGGCAGGTGCAGAAATGCAGGTGAGACATCAGGTAGGCACAGTCATTATGGTAGCACTGAAGAATAGAGAGGGGTGGATGGACTCAAGGCATTTTAGGAGGCAAAATCCATAGGTCTTGATGTTGGATTAAACGTGGGGTGAGGGATGTGGCAAGGTCTAGGAAGCTAAGCTTTTTGGATGGTGATGCCACTCAAGGAAAGAAGATAACTCTGGAGATAAACTGGATTTAGGAGTGAGATTATAGAGTTTGGTCATGGGTGAGCTGAGTACTTGGTGACTTGAGATATCCGGTAGGCCATGGCTTAATTGGGTTTGGAGCTTAGAGATACGACCTGCAAAGTCGTTGGCCTTTAGATGGTAATTGAAGAGGTGGATGTGAATGAGAGTGTCTAGGGAAAGAATAGAGAGTAGAAAATAGGGTTTAGGTGTAAAGAAAAAGGCACAGACTGAGAAACGTTAAGAGCTAAAATTAGTCTGGCTTGGTGATGATCATGTGAAGAGGGTGGGAGAAAAGCTGAGGCTTAGAATGACTTCTAGATTTTCTGTGTGTGTGATCGAGTGGGCGGTGGCATATTAACTGGCTAGCAATGACTTCTGTTTGGGACATACATTAAGTCTCCTACATATAGACGAGTTACGTCCCTAGTGCACGTTTGTTAAGTCCAACAAAGTTAGCCTAGGTACCCAACTATCACAATTCCCTATATAGTACTGTACTGTAATAGGTTTATAGTAGTTTTCACACAAATGGTACATAAAAACAAACACACAAAATAAAGAAAACATTTTTAATCTTACAGTACAGTACCTTGAAAAGTACAGTAGTACAACAGCTGGCATGCAGGGACTGGCATCGAGTGAACAGGCAAGTACCAGCTATATACCACTGCTTTTATGCTTGCTTCCGGACATCCTGGACTTGAAATAAAGATACTGTACTACCGTATGCTACACGGTACTCTACAGTAAAGTACACAAAAGCACAACTGCTTGTAGAGGATGCATGCATTGTGACAATGTATGCCAGACACGTGAACTAACTTATGTGACTGGACATGCAAATGTACGTTTACATCTTTGAAAGTTCACAACTTTAAAGTTTGTATGTAGAGGACTTACTGTACTGAATTTGCATAATTTGTAGACTGTGCAAATATTATTGCCATCATAAAGGACATATGGTTTTGCATTTTTATAGCTTCCCCCTTATAACTTTTTCACATCCCACCCCCAATAGAGAGGAGGAATGTGGGTTTCAGAGGATGATTGCTAAATATTGGTAGACAAGTGGGGAAGGGAAGACACGGAGAAAGACAAAGGGGTGGGGAGTCAATACAAGAAGACGGTTATAAAGTGGGGGGAGAGGGATAAAAAAAACTGAAGATAACAGGAGAGGAAGGGCAGTGAAGAATATGGAAGAGCAGGGTTGGAGGATGGAGGAGTGGAACCAAGGACAGACTATTAGGGTCACTATTTCTCTCTGTCTAGGTCTCAGGCCAGAGCTTTGCTTATCGCCTCTGCTTAAGAAGTGTATTGGATGACTAGGCAATGAGAATTTATTACACAACCTTGTCAGTTTATATTTATGTCAAATATATAATGGTGATGTGAACTCTCTTGGTAGCCCAGCTTCTAGATTTTTTTCCCTTAGCAATTCAATTATTTCTGGCTGAAAATATGCGCTTGTGGAGTGGTATTTTGTCATACCATGAGTTTTGTTTTTTCTTGACCAGTCTTTATTGAAGGTCTGCTAGGTGCAGTGTTTTCTTTATGTTATTATTGCATTCAAGTAGTTGGGACTGTTTCTAATACAATTTCATATGGGTATGATTTCTTAGCAGGGAAAGTGGGAAATGGAAGAAGAATCCCTAAGATCATTTATCCAAAAAACAATTCGATCGAAGTAAAACTTGGTGAGTAAACTTATTAAAGCCACTGAAACCAGTAAGGGCAGAAATCAATAAGTCCACACATCCTTGTGAAGTTTTCTGAGTTTCAAGAATGAAGAGAAATGCCATACAGATATATCCAGTTTCCAGCTTTGGATATACCCGAGTTCATCAGGAGAAGCATCAAAAAAAAAGAAAAAAAAATCACAAAGCTGAGGCTGGGGAAATTGTGCTATGAAAGGTCTGGCAGCAATCACTATGGGTCTAAATGATTACTGTAAATCTGTTCATGCAAAGACAAATCCTTCCTGAAAGAGATGATACGTAACATCAAACTACTATTAAGTAATGTTGATCAACAGTCCTGAGTTATAGTATCTCACTCTAGGAAGGATGTGAAAGGAGTAGGGGAAGTTATCATGTATTTTCCTTATTTTACATAGGAAGGGATCAATAAACACTGCCTCAGTTTGTGATCTAAGTGGAGAAAAAGGGACTCCAATAATTTTTTAAAATTTAAAGGTAATCACTAGTAAGGTAAAAATGTGTTGAGTACCTTCTAAAGAAAAAAATAAAGTTTTTATTAAAAGACAGATGGTCAGGTTGAGTAAAATGTTAAAATCCAATTATATGCTCTCCTCCAAAGATACCGATCTAAAAATACATGTCCTAGAAGATTAAAAATCAATGCATAAACAAGATATGCATAAGATTTGCATCCAATAGCAATAGAAAGAAATGATTCGCAATATTAATCTTTCAGTCTGATAATATATCTTTCAATGCAAAACAATTAAATGACAAATTGAATCATTTTATACTAATAAAAATTGTACCTCCCCAAATAAAAATATTTGTGTCAAATAGCAGTGCATCAAAATATATAAAGCTAAACTCAGAAATACAAGGACAATACAACAAGATAATACAATAGTTTCAGCTATTGTGGGAGATTTTAACATATGCTGGCTTTGACAAATTTGCTAGTCAAAGAAGGATCTAAAAATACTCCAGTAATAGATTAAGCATAACGCATTTAATGGATAGCACTCATAAACATCTATGAAAAACTCAGAGTCCCAAAAGAGGGAATTATACAGACCACATGGTATAATCACAATGCAGGTAATCTAGAAATTTAGAGCTAACGTCAAAACAATGATAAACCCAACAAAAAAGAAATCCACTAATTAAAAAAATTAAACAACAACAAATTCATCTTCTAATTATTTACTTTCTTGGTTAGATTAATGCCAAAGCCATTGGTATAGAATATTCAGAAAATAATGGCAGTAAAAACATATCAAATTTCATGGAATGTGACCAATGGTGCATTGTAAACAAACATGTATCGTTAAATATCATTATTATTAAGAATAAGTGTAGAAAACATTAAAATCCACAAGCTAACCATTTAACTGTATAAAAAAGAGCAACTAAACAACCCCATGGAAGGAAATAAAAAAGATAAGAGTAAAAATAATAAAGTTATTATAAGGAAAAAAACAAACAAATACAATTGATGAGTCCCAGAGTTGGTTCTGGGATAGAAGGGTTGGGGTGGGGGTCGGGTGGAAGAAAAAAAGAAGATAGAGGAACCGCCAACAAATCTAATCCCCAAATACAGAGAAATTCAAACATTAAAGACAGAAATGAGAAAGCTTATAAAGCAACACATGGGAAGGAGATGAAATCTACTCAATACTTAAAAGGCTCTGGCCCCACATGTTTCAAGGAGAGCTCTTTAGTTCTTTTGAACTTTCAAAGAAATAATAATACCCATAATAAAGGATGTTTGTCTACATATCACCCAGCATGTGCATATCCTAGTGGATTTCATAAACACCTAGAAAGGATAAGTATACCTGCTATTAACTCTCTTAATTAACTTTGATCCCCTCTCCTGTCTTTGAAAATTCTAGCCATCATGTTTAGATAATTAAGGGGGAAAAGATAAGCTAAGGGAGAGGAAGATAGTCATATAACCATTAAATATTTAAAATCTTCCCACAAACAAAATTCTGGGTTCAGTTGGCTTTAGTGGTGAATTCTACCAAGCATTTAATAAAGAGATAACATCAATTTTCAACAAATTGTTTCAGAGAGAAGAAAAAGAGGAAACAGTCCTTATCGCATTTTATAAGGTCAGGAAAACCTTGACACCCAAACCCAACAAGGACATTATTACAAAGGAAAATTTCAGGCCAAATGTCATTGATAAACACAAATGAAAAATTTAAAGCAAATTGCTAGCAAATTTATTTTAACAACATACATAAGGGACTAAGTTGGGGTTATAAGGAACAATACAAAGTTGTTTTGTATTAGATAATTCACCCTTTTATTTTGCATAAACAAACTAAAGGAGAAAAATAATATACTTACCTCATAGATACTGAAAAGTCATTTAGAAAACTTGAACTAGGAATTCATCATTTAAAAAAGCAAAACAAAACAAAAACTCTTTTAAAATTAGGAATGGAAGGGAATATCCTTAATCTGATTTTTAAAAATCTATTTTTTGAAACCTATAGAAACAATACACTCAAGACCAAACTATTGAACACTTTTTCTTTGTTTTGTGGAAGAAGACAGTCAAAATCTCAACAGATTTTGGTTTCTGTAGAATTTAATGTGTTGATTGTGACATTGGTATGAAAACTCAAAGATTCAATAACAGTTAAGACACTTTTAATGAAGAAGAACTGGATGGGAGGAGGAGTGATACCAGATTTCAAGATTTACTAAAAAGCTATGGTAATTTAGACACTATTCTGGTATGAGGATAGAACAGAATTAGAGGCCCAGAAATAGATCCATGTGTGCAAAGCACTTGGTTTTGACCAAGCTGACACTAGGGAGGAATAGGGAAATTGCGATATCTTCAATAAATGGTCCGGGACCATTGGATGTGATACTGAATAAAATGAGACTTTACCTGTTTCTCATGTCATTTATAAAAATAATTTCAAGTGAATTGTAGACCTAAATATGAAAGTCAAAACCATACATTTCTAGAAAAATACCTTCATGATTTGGGGTAAGGAAAGATTAAAAAAATGAAGAACATACAAGTTACTAGTTGAAGGAAAAAATTGGTGAGACCACATTAGAAATAAGAACTTCTGTTTATTAATAGAGTGAAAAGACAAGCCGCAGAGTAGAAGAATATACTTGAAATAAGTGAGCAAAGGTCTCGAATGCAGGATCTAGGCAGAGGTCCTTCCAAGTAATGAGGAGAAGTCTACCTGGTAGGAGGACAGACAAACCGCTTGGACAGACAACTCAAATAGAGGATGTCAACACGGCCAATAAAAGGGTTAAAAAGGTGCTCGACCAGGTTCAGTCTAGGGAGGTGCAACTTAAATTCACAACGTGATACCAGGACACGTACATCAAGATGGCTAAAGTAAATAGACTGACAATCCCAGGCACTGTGGAGTCTGTGCAGTAATAGGAGCTCTCACACTGCTGATGGGAGTGTCAGGTGGTACAGCTATTAGAAAACAGCTTGGTGTGTCTTTTCAAGTTGGAGCTATACATAACCTACAATCTCCCAATTTTACTGGTAGATAGGTCTGTGTACCCATCATGTACATGGTGTGTACACGTGAGGTATGTACACGTGTGACCGGGGAGACGTGCAGAAGAGAAGAGTTCAAAATGGCTGTAGGCACACGAGGCAAATACTGGAAACCGTGCCAGTGCGCATAGAGCACCGATAGGAGATATGAACAAGCACTAGTGCATTCTGTTGTCTGAATGGACTATGCTGATGTGCAAAAGCCTGGCTGAGCATCACCAACAAAGCATTGACCATTGGAAGCCAGGGTGCAGGGCTGAGGAGGAAGTGACAAAATACAAAATAGGGAAAGCAGGTGGGTGGCTTCGGGGGGTCTGGCAATATACAATTTTCTTGATGAGGTGATATGGGTATTTGCTTTGTAATAATTCAGTAACTTCACATTTATACTCTATACTTTTAACCATAACTGTTATATTTTACAAGTTTAAAAAAAAACTTAATACCACCTAGAATAAACAAAGTAGCTTGTTTAGAAGTACAGTAATGTTTTTACATGTCTTAAATAGATGGAATTTATTAGGCTCTTGGGGCAAAATAAAGTGAAATGTAAATTTATTAAACGTAGTGTGGGAATGTGTGTGGAGGCAGGATAAAGGAAAGAGGGAAACTGTACGGGTCACAAATGGTGACGTAGAAGCATCACTGGATTTGGAATTAGAAAACTAGAGTTCACGTCTCATTCCTTCCTCTAATGTGTGACCTTGGGCAAGGCACTTGATCTATCTGAACCTTACTGTTCTCATCTGTAAGATGGAGCTAACAGTACTGCCCCTTTTCTGCCTTGCAGGAATGTTTGAATGATATGCAGGCCGAAGGAGAAAACTAGTGTGAGGTGCTTTGTGAACGGTGAAGCTCTTTGCTAAGTTTACTGAGAGAAGAAGTAGTATGTGTACGTGTGCCTCTGATATTGTGGGGAATGTTGGTCTGAAGCTGGTGACATTTGACAGCGTATTCCAGGATGCCTATTGTCTCAGTACAATCGGCATCCTGGAAGGTCACGTGTCCTTGCCATCTCCATCCAGGGAGAGAATAAAGTACAGCAGATGAACATTGACCTCAGGGGGGCATTTTTGGTAATCGAAAGACATTCAAGGCTCAGAAGGAAGGTGCCTTTTTTAAGCAGGTCACCTCGGTAGGGTTTTCAATGCGTGTTTGTGAACTTGATTGTACAGGCTCCACCCTCATTGTGGACTGCAATATAACAGACACACGGGATAACACAAACCCACGCTGCTGGAGGGTCAATAACACCTTGGTCGATGTTTACTACAAGGAATCCAGACGAATTCAAGAAGGAATCGAGTAGGTGTCTTGCTTTTCTGGTTTCCCTAAAACCTAGCAAGAGTTTCTCCATCTAAATGATTTTGGTGCTGGCACTGCTTTTTTTTTTTTTTTAGGTAGCTCTCACTGCCTCTTCCTCACTCCTTTGGTTGTAACTTTCAAAGATCTTTTCAGTGCTGTGTGGCCAAGCATCTGGTTCAAAGAAGAGGCTCATATTACCAATCCTGCTTGCATCTTAGAGAGAGGAGGCAAAACAAAGTGTGGCTTCAAGCAGCAAGATCAGTTTCTCCCAGCTACTCCTCACAACCAGTCTCATTCCTATTTAGTTATATCATGAGCCATGGGCCTTCAAGGCTGAAATAGCAGAATGTGTCCAGGGACTCTTGGGAAGGTTGGTTGCATGATCACTAGCTAATGGAGTGGTGTAAAGCCAATTTATGATAGGTTAAGTGCAGTGCTATAAAACAGGACTAATGAAGTCAGAGGGCAGAAGAACTTGTGTTGGGGTCTGCAGTATAGTTAAGTTAGGGTGAGTGGAGAGGAATGGGGGAAGGCCCCTTAGGGCTGAGGGGGGTGTCTCTAATTAACAGGACCACACTTCTGCATCACTGTCCGGAAGAAAATGCAGATTTGGAGCTACACAGTCCATCAGCTCATTGAGCCAGTGGGGTAGTCTTAGGGTAAAATGCTGGGTCCAGGTGTTCTCCAGGAAAGAACTTTATTCTCCAGACAAAAGGTGATAACATATGTTGGGTAAATACAACTCACGTACGTATTAACGATTAGCTCTTTTCTTTTATAGGAACTACACTGTTTTTCAAGAACATATTTTTTACACCGTGAACATAACCTTCTTAGAAGTGAAAATGGAAGATTATGGCCATCCTTTCACATGCCATGCTGGAGTGTCTGCAGCTTACTTTATATTAAAACTCCCAGGTAATGTGCAGTGGGGTGCATTCTGCTCAGTGTTCCCAGTGATGGCAAGGAAACACATAGGGAAGACGAGTGACATTAAATTCTTGGTGTGAGGCAGCAGAATGGTATTAAATAGGAAATTTAATATGAAATCTAGATAAAAACTGATACCCTCTCTGATAATGTTCTCGGCTGTGACTTCACCGCAGTGTCCTAGGAAAGCTCCCTATTAATATGCACTGAGATTTGATGCATCAAAATTCTAGAAAATAGAAGTGTTCTTTAATTAAACCTTCTTGCTCAACATTTATAATCATGTGCTTGTGATTTTCAACTTTTAAGTTGTTTATTATAAATCATGTGATCTAAAAGTAAAACGCTAACATATTTTTGTCATGTAACTTTGTAAAATTATCTGTAGAGGTTGAATTCTGATATTTGAGTAGGAGGGCTTCAAACTCCATGTGTGTACACCAACTGAGCACTTGCCCTGAGCACTTACCACTATAGAGAGTGTACTGATTATCTGTTGGAGGTGATGGAACCAGAGAGTAGAGAGTGAGGGATGAAATCATAATCTCGAGAAAAATTTTCGATTCTTAAAAGTATCAGGGAACGTGTTGGAAGTACTTTGTAAGAGGTTTACCAAGCCTGTGGTTTACCAAGACAGCTTTTTTATAATTCTGTTAATACCAACTTTTTTTTTTTTTTGGAGAGCGACATACAAGAGAGAGGGCTTGACTGTGTCTCTTAAGGGTCAGTTAAATCCATGTTTGCGTGCATCTAGCTAAAGACCCACTAGTGTACATCCCCTCCTTTTGAATGGTGACCAGTAAGTGTGTGTCCACAGCAGTCTGCAGTCCTGAGTGTGCTCTTTACCGACCTCACTTCCATGATTGGAGGCCAAGGTCACTCTGTCCCCAGGTGTCTTTCCTGTGAGTGAGCACACAGCACCTCCCCTCCTCACTTTGGACCAAAGGGAGCCCTATTGAGTGCCTCAGGTAGAAGGAGTCTTGGCTCGCCAGCCATCGCTGTCCATTTTTCCTCTTCTCCTTTGGCTTTTCCTTATCACAGAAAGTCATTTGGGATCACTTTCTCCCAATCAATCATGTGCGTTCATCTCTCTCTCTGTGGTACATCTGGGTGATTCTTGAGATTCTATCCAGAGAGCCATGCTTTCTGCATCCTCCTCTCTGATAATCTCCCTTTTTCTCATGGTTTTAACCATCTTCCCTGTGTGGGTACAGACAAATTCCACATCTCCAATGACATTCTCCCTTCTCATGTGGCAACTCTGTGTTTCCAACTATTTACTGGACAGATTTTGAACTTTATATGAAAAGAATTATACCATAAGTTTTCTTTTATGTGTTGCTTCTCTTCTTAGGTTTACGGGGTTCATGGAGGCATCAGTGATGTAATGTGTAGCTGAAGTTCATTCATTTTTATTGCTGAATCCTATTATGTAGAATAACTAGGTTTCAGTGTGTCCATTCTTCTGTAACTAGGTGGTCATTGGAGTTGTTTCCAGTTTGGGACATGCTGCTATGGAAATCCTTGCATGTTGGTCCTAGTACTTCATGTAGAAACATTCCTCTGTGATACATCATTAGGAGTAAAATTGCTGGAGAGAGTAACTCAGGGTCTACCCCAGAGAAAAGAGGGGAACCTGAGTGTGCAAAGCCTTGGAGATTGCACAAGACCTGAAGTAGTTATAACTGAAATCTGTCCCAACCTAGACTGAGGATGACCAGTGTAGATTTCTATGTCAATACTGACTTATAGATAATAACTGCATGGGAGCACTGTGTTCAGAAGGATCCTGAGGCACAGTCCAGGCTCAGAGCAACTAATGATGTTATCAGTTAACACTTGCTGATGGTACAGGAGAAGGAAAGTGTCCTTTGCCTGCTTTGTTTTAGGTTAGTTAAGAAACCTGCACTTACTAAATTCATCTCTGTTCCTATCAACACTTATTTCATACCTCACATGCAATGTATATTTGGACATGTGCACTCTGTTTTGTTTTCTCTAAATTCTTAGGAACAAACCCTCTTAAATCCAAGCCTCTTGTTGGTTTACTTGGGACCAGAGGTAAGATTACAGCTTCTCCACTGGACTTCCTGATTTTTGTTGAAGACACCGCCAGGTGTGAATCATATTTGGTTCATCAGAAGCAGGGTCTCTGGAGAGTTGTTTGGGTTGCGTGTGCCCCTCTATGAATTTCCTTTAATCACTTGTTCTCAGCTAGCATCTCAGTTTAAGGCTGGTGGCAGGCCATATAGACCCAGATGGTAAATAGCACCTTAAATAGGGCCTTCGATAGGGCACCTGATGTCTCAACAGAGAGTTCTCCACTTATTTCAGTTTCAAAGCCAATACTTCCTTTGGACTGTTTGGAATTTCATTGTCTTTTAGCTCCGTTACACAGCAGAGGGTATAGATACTCCTGAATGCAGTGCGTGATCAACCCAAGAATTTCAGGCCATCGCTCCTGTCTACTTACCAGAGTCTTTTTGAATCTCATAAACATCCTGAGCATGGTCTTTTTATCATGACCACTTACAACACCAAGATCCCTGATGTGTACAATAAAGGTCCCCAGACACAGGTCTTCCCACAGGGAGAGGTGGCACTGTTACTCCAAGAGCTGGTAAAGGGCAAAGAAGTGGAGGATGGCAGTGGGGAGGAGATTCCATCCAATGGTTAGAAGCTAGAGGTTCAAACAAATGGTCAGGACCAAATGAGCACCTGGGTGCAGAGCAGATCCACTTGGCTGTGCTGGGACTTAATCAATGGATTAATTTCAGGGGCACAGAATGTGTTTTTAGTTATTGTGCTTTATCGTGCCGTGTATTTGAAGACATACGAGCGCACATAGGGATTTCTTTGCAAAATGTTTGCAACATGGTGTGGCCTAGGGCAGATTGTGATTGGCTCTTTGGTAAGGTCCCCACCCACTCCCCTCCACCCGCCTACTCACACACACTTTCCAGTGGGGACCAGAGGACCCGTGAGGCGGCCAGTGAAGGAAGTGGTGGGTGTGCGGTGGATTCTAAGAGTGGGGAGGATTTCTCTTCCTCTCGCCCTCTTCCTCTTTTCTAGTTCTCTCCTTCCTAGAGCCTCCTTCTTTGACAGCATAGCTGTGGGCTGCGGTAAGGCAGAAAGCTGGGCTGTTCCTCTTCTCGGATATGTAGGAGCTTGTTTCCAGGGGCTTGGAGTTCCAGAGAAACAGGTTCTGCTCCTTGGTCAGCTCCTGCCCACTGCTTTTGCCTTAATTTCTCAGCAGTGTGCTCACAAAAGAGAGCAGGGTGTACACGCCCTTCCTGAGACCATGTCTCACAGACAGGTGCCCAGCCTGGCCTCTGCTGGCCCAGAGGGGATGAGGTGGGGGTTTGACTCTCAGCCAGTCTTATGAAGCCACGGGGATGGTGTCCAGGGGAGGCAACTGACGGCTCTTTATTTATGACAAGAGTCCTGCTGGTCAACTTTGAGTGACTGGGAAGGTGGTTACAATAGTAATATAATCAAGAATGTGCTCAATATCTATTAAAAAAAGAGTAGATAACATGCGTATGTATAACCGAATCACTTTGCTGTATACCTGAAACTAACACAACATTGTTAATCAACTGTACTCCAATATAAAATAAAAAGTGAAATTAAAGAAAAACCCAATATATAGATTATCAGCAGTAGGTGAAAGAGAAAAAAATAATAATAATCAAGAATGTGCAACAGAACCACCAGGGGAGCTTTCCCAGTACACGTTCTCAGGCTCCACCCCTGGAGAGTCTAGCATTGAGTAAGGAGGACTTGGCCAGGTGTGCTGTGACAGGTTAGCAGTCTTCCTGTCAGAGCAATGCCGCATCCACCATCCGGAGCTAGGGGTCTGCAGAATTTCCCTCCCCAGGTTCCCAAGAGCACATCTTCTCCCTCAAATTCATGGCCAAGACCAGCTTTTTCTACTCCCCAAACCTATTATTTAACTGTAAAGAAATATGTAAGCTCTCTTATTGACATCTAATATCCATTTGGCTTATGTGATGGGATCTGAATAAGTGTATAATTGACTCTTTGTAGTATTATTATTTTATTATTTCCTTGGGTTTTCTTTTGCTGTCATTTGTAGTTCCAGATTTTCGAGCTTACTTGATAGGAGGGCTTCTCGTCTTGACCAGCGCGGCAGTGTCTGCCGTGTGTATCTACAACGTTTTTAAGATCGACATTGTACTTTGGTATCGAAGTGCCTTCCATCCTGCAGGGCCCATAGAAGGTGAGTGTGTGTAACCAATGAAAAATTCGTTGTCGTGGAATCTGCTCGTCCATATAACCATCGTGAATATACCTGATCATCTTTACTAGCTTGCCTTTCATGTGGTTGGCACATGCAGAGGAAAGCATCTCCCTGGGGCTTCTCATACTTTAGAGAAATGATGTGCCCACAGGCAGCAGCACAGCAGCATCGCATAAGGCTTGCAGGCTAGGACTGACCAACAGATTACCTTCTGGCTGCCACTGCAACCGTTGTAGGAGGGTTCTGATGTCCGCCAGTGTTTGCAAAAGACACAAATTTCTCCTAGAATGTGTACCATGAGTTCCATCCATGATACACCTTCAGCACAGCAGATGTGCGCCCAGGATTTATGTTACAGACAGCGAGGATGTTGCCTGTGTTTGCAGCTCCAGCTGGGGCCTGTACAAAGGTGCCGGAGAGATTTAAGTCTCCTGCTCTCAAGTTTGGAGGGAGACAGACCTGAGTTTGAACTTGCGTTCTCCACTTACTCCCTGTGTGATTTAGGCATTTAATTCTCTTCTCTTTCTCAGATATAGGTGGAAGGAAAGGAGGGAGGGAGGGGAGGGGAGGGAACATGATCAGAGCCTGCCTCGCAGAGTCCTGTGGGAGTAGCTGAGTTGAAGTTCAGGAAAGCGCCGAGGGTCCCGGGGTGCTGGGGCTTCCCTTGTCTGAAAGTCCAAGCCAGCTGTCCCTGACGCTGTGCCTTGCCTGGGAGTTCAGTTTGGTGTGGGGAGCCGTGTCCTGCCAGCGCTAGTCACCAGAGAGGTGCCCCGTGTGACCCTGGATCTGAGGATCAGGATTTCGCATCATTGTGCTTTTAACTCTGTGCTGTTTTCACTGTATCCCAGAATGGATGCGATCTATCAAGGCCTCGAGAAAAAGTAATACATCTGCTCTAATGTCTCCTGATTGGATAGAAAAAGTCATACATGGCTGAGAGAGGTCTGTGCAGCTTTCCTGCATGGAGATACACCAGCGTATCCCTTTCAAGTCCGTAGACTTGCGGGTAGACTTGCGGTGCTGAGGGGAGCTCAGGAAGTGGGCGTCCAAGCACGTTTTAGGAATTCCTATTACAAAGAAGGATGGTATTCACACAAAGTGCCTGCTTTGCATATAAAAACCACGTGTTTGTCCACATGTTTGATAAAGCACAGGCATCTTAACTTGAAGTTTAAGTTAAATTTCAGAATTCAAAATTGGTGGCCCTTGAAGCAACCTGGAAAACAATGAATTTTTTTTTTTTTATGGCAAAATTCACTTGTGGAAATCGGCTTTGCACATTCAATGCAAGCTGAAACTCTTTTATTGCTGCGGGCGGTCAGCTGGGCTCTGGTCCACGTAGAACCTCTCCCGTGCATCTCCTGCATCTGTTTGAGAAGAGACCTCAGGGAAGCACTGCTGCGTGTCTTTTCTGACACAGAGATGCTTTGTTTGTTGACTGACAGGGGACTGTGTGGACTTAGTGGTGTCCCCGGAATTCCCTTTCTGGCTCACTGGGATCCCTGGAGCGTGAGTGCTGAGTGCATGGTGAAACCGCCATAAGTGAGGTCAAGTGTAGCAGAAAGAGAAAAAAGAAATCGTGCCTCACCCTGAGCAGGGGAGGCCGGACAGAGGGGTGACTCAGGGAGCCCCACCCTATGCTCAGACCAGACTTCTGCCCAGATTCGGAACCAGCGGCCGGAGGATTTGGAGATGGGAACCTATTGTCAGCCAGCAGTCTTCTTCCTTTTAAGTCAGAAAAGTACATGTGCCCTTTGTGATTAAATTCCTCCAGCTCAGTCTCAGAGAATTGCCCTATGAGTCCCCTTTGAGTGTGACTTCAACAGTGAGTTAGTGATGAGACTCTGAGATGAGTCCCAGATGCTGTTTCCAGCTTTATGTCCCTTGAGGATATTTTCTGGTTAGCTGGGAACATGTGGAGTAACGGACAGCAAATACAAAAGAGGAAGAGAAAATGTGTCCTTCTCGTGATAAGTTGTTTATTCCAACTAGATTCGTCAAGCTGTAGATGTGCTTAATAATTAGGTGTGTATAACTCACAGTTTTATTGAGTCATGGACAGGCCTGGCTAAAGTCCAAGAGTTCTGTGTATCGTCTATTCAATCACAGGAGGGACTTTAAGAAGTCTTCTGCCTGGTGTACACGTGTGTACACAAATATAAGGATAGGTTTACAAATCTACTGGAGAGGTATGTATATTCCTCACCTGATTTCAGATAGGTTTGTGGGGAATATACCTGTAGAACAGACAGTTAAAAACAGAAACAAAATAGCTACAGTGAATAAAAAGTAGAATGGTAACGTAAGCGGGGGATGCGGGGAAGAGTTACTGGCTCATCTTGGATGGTTTTTAAAGATGCTCTTGCTTTTAGAAGTGAAAGCAATGCCATGACAAGGTTCATGGCACTGTTTACACAAACCTTTCATTCACTCATGAGAGCACATGGCTTTTTCTGGACCAGTCTCCCAGGAAAATTGTTTTGTCACTAGCTCTTGCTTTTTTTAAAAAAAGTAATTAATTAATTAATCTATTTATTTATTGACCATGTTGGGTCTTCGTTGCTGTGCGCAGGCTTTCTCTAGTTGCAGAGAGCGGGGGCTACTCTTCGTTGTGGGGTGGGGGCTTCTCATTGCGGTGGCTTCTCTTGTTGTGGAGCATGGGCTCTAGGCATGCCGGCTTCAGTAGTTGCAGCACATGGGCTCAGTTGGGCTCAGTAGTTGTGGCTTGCGGGCTCTAGAGCAGAAGCTCAGTAACTGTGGCGCACAGGCTTAGTTGCTCTGCAGCGTGTGGGATCTTCCTGGCCCAGGGATCAAACCCATGTCCCCTGCATTGGCAGGCGGATTCTTAACCACTGCGCCACCAGGGAAGTGTGCGCTAGTTCTTGTTTTTAAAGGGTGTGATGTAATAAACTTCGCTTGCAGCAGCATTCCCGTGGTAAATATAAAAGCATATTTAATGTGGCTTTTCTCCTAGTGTTTTCAATGCATGTTAGGGCAAAAACGCCAAACACTCATGCAATTCAGTAAGAGCACTTACCTGAAGGCCAAATTGATTCCATCTGATTTTTCCACGGGACCAATTTGATCAGGTTTAAAATTTAGTGATGTATTGAGAGAAATAGGCAATCAAATAATCTTTCGGCAAACTTTCATAAACATTAAGTTGTGCAAACAAATGACTCTTTTTGCCAACAGCCGATGACGGTGTATGCAGATGCTTTAACATCAAAAGTAGGGATGAATCTCCTTAGAAAATGAAAGGAACTTCGCCAGAACCTGGAAGCACTGTCTCCCCACCGTTACACAGAGAAAGCAGGGCCCCCTTTCTTCAGGAAACTAGCAGGTCTAGGTCTCTGTAAGTTTCTTGATGATGTAGACAGTTTGGGGGTGGGGTGGGGAGGTCCACCTTATTGTTATTTGTTGCTATTCACTGTTATTTCCTCAATTCCTGCCCAGTTACTGTGGCTAGGAATCAAATTACCTCAAAACTTCATGGCATAAAACCAGCACTTACTCTGCTTGTGGATTCTGCAGGTCAGGAGTGTGGACCAGCACAGTGGGGGTGTCCTGTCTCAACCCCATGATGTCTGGGGCCTCAACTGCAGGATCAGCAGCTGATTTTGGCTGTTGACCAGTGGCCTGGGCTCCTCTCCAAATGATCTCTCTGTGGGGGCTACTACCTTGGGTTTCCTCACAGCATGGTGACGGCTTCCAAGGGGTCGTGATTCAAGAGCAGGAGAGCCAGGTGAAAGCCATAGTGGTTGTTTGTTTGTTTAATGACTCAGATCCTGAGTTTCTAATATCAGTTCTAACCGTGCTCATTTGTCAAGGCAGCTGCAGCATCTTACCCAATTCTAAGGGAAGGGAAGCAGATTCCACCTCTTTGTGGGGAATGGCAATGTTTGGAAAGAGCATGTGGGACTGGAAATACCGCTGGGGCTATTTTTGGAAAATACAGTTGCCCAGAATGAACCAGGGATGAGCTATGTGACGCTTCCTGCTTCTAATTTAATCAGTCAAGCCTCTGTAATGAAGCCTCCATAAAAACCCAAAAGGACAGGGTTTGGGGAGCTTCTGGGCTGCTGAGCAGGTAGAGTTTGGGGAGAATGGTGCCCCGAAGAGGGCGTGGAAGCTCTGCACCCCGTCTCCATCCTTTGCCCTGTACATCTCCTCATCTGGCTCTTGATTCATATCCTTTAAGATCCTTATATAATAAGTCAGTGGTCTAGTAAGTAACATGTTTCTCTGAGTCTGTGAGTTGTTCTAGCAAATTAATCGAACCCAAGGGAGTCGTGGGAATCTCTGGTTTATAGCCAGTTGGTCAGGAGTCCAGGTAACAACCTGGACTTGCTCTTGGTACCCTGAATTAGTGTTACCTGCTCAGGTTCTGCTGCTCATCACTTGAAAGCCAATACTTGAGAGACAAGGGTTGGTTGGAAAATGAAAGGGTGCTTTATTCAGGAGGCTGGCAACCAGGGGAGAAGTTGAACCAGTGTCCCAGAACCAACCCCAAAGATTCTGCTCAGCCATGAAAGTGTTAAAGGGAAAAGGGGAAGTAATCTCAATCATTGAGAAAGGGGGTCAGATTCTTTGCCATCTTGTCTACTCCTCTTGTCTTTCTTTAGATGCTCTCTTGTTTACACAGTCTGCTTGTGAGATTACTGAAGGGGAAGCTAGGGAAGAGATCTGTCATCTGTTAATTACTTATTCTTCATTTCTACTTATTTAATCTAAGAGAAGAATCAATAAGTTAGGCTAGGCATTTTGTGATCAAAAGATTTGAAAGTTGTGCTTTGGCCTGAGGTTAGTCAAGCATGGAGGTACCTGGTGTAAAGGTTAAGTTAAAATATAGCTTTGCTAGAGTGACAGGACAAAAGGACCTCCTGCAGAGAGCTGCTAGAGTTGCTTCCTACAAAGAGCTGCTTCCTGCAAGGAGCTGCTTCCTGCAAGGAGCTGCTTCCTGCAGGGAGCTGCTTACTTTGAGGGGGTGGTCGTTGGAACCTCCAGTTTGCAGCTGGTTGGTCAGAAGTATAGGTAACAATCTGAAGTGGAGTGTAATCTTGTGGGACTGAGCCCTCTAACTGTGCAATCTGATTCTGTCTCTGGGTAGAAAGTGTCAGAATGGAGTTGAATTCTCAGACACCCTGCCAGCATCCAAGATTTGTTTGTAGGTGTGAGGAAGCCTCTTTCCTATTGCAGTAGGGTCTGGGAACCCTTTTCAGGGACCCAGTCATATGAGGTGAGGGGCCCACATTTTTGTGAGTTTTACTTCCAGAAACCTGACCAAGTTCTGATGGTAAATATCAGAGGAAAATCCCTTTTTGTGCTTCCAGCATGGGGACTGGAGAAAGAACCGTTTTGAAAGACACCAGAGCATTCTGTTCTTAACAAGTTCTGCCTCAGGATACTAGTTAATGAGAGCCTAACCTGCTGGGGTTATCATGGCCTGACAGACCTGGGCAAAGGGAAATACCAAACTCCAGCCCATCTAGCCATCCTGCCCCCCCAAGAGGGGTGAAACATTTGTGAAGTTTGTAGTCCAGAGGATAGGCTCTCTGAAAGACTGAGATCTAATCATCAGACTATAGAACACTTCCCCTCTCCCCACTCCTCACCACCACATTGCTAAAGGCCTATTTACAACAATTTCTTTTACCTGGTACACATCCAGCTATCAAGAAAAGTTATAAGGCCTACAAAAGGGCAAAAATCACAATTTGAAGAGAGAGAGCACACACTAGAACCAGACATGGTGGGGATGTTGGAATTATCAAACTGTGAATGTAAAACAACTATGATTAGTATGCTAAGGACTCCAATGGATAAAGTAGACAGCCACAAGAACAAATATAAGCAGATGGAAATACTAAGAAATAACCAAAAAGAAATGCTAGTGATTAAACAGAAAAGTAACAAAAATGAAGAATGCTTCTGATGGGCTTATTAATAGACTGCACATAGCTAAGAGAATCTCTGGGCTTGAGGATACCTCAGTAGAAACCTTCAAAACTGAAAGGCAAAAAGAACAAAGACTGAAAAAAAACAAAAACAAAAACCCAGGCAGAACAAGATGTCCAATGACTGTGAGACAATTACAGAGAATGTAACATACATGTGATGGAAATACCAGTAGGAGGAGAAAGAGAGGAACAGAAATATTTCAAACACTAATGACTGAGAATTTCTCCAAATTAATGTCAGACACCAAACCACAGATCCAGGAAGCTCAGAGGACACCAATTATGATTAATACCAAAAACCAACCAACAAACAAAACTACACGGAGGCATGTCATTTTCAAACTACAGAATAAAAGATAAGGAAAAAATTCTGAAAGAAGCCAGAGGAAAAAGACACTTTACTTCTAGAGAAACAAAGATGAATTATATTCAACTTATCCTCAAAAAATCATGCATGAAAGAAGAGAGTGGAGTGAAAATTTAAAGTTGAAAGAATGAGATGCAGTGAGTGCTTGGCACCAAGTCAGCCAACCGGGCATCCTGAAGTCACTGAACCCAACCAAGCAAAAATGACATCATGATAGCAACTCAGATTTTCACATTGTTCATGTAAGATAATTTGGTAGGAATAATGTTACAAGCTTGTCCCACTTCCTTTTCAGACGGGAAGCTGTATGATGCGTATGTCTTATACCCCAAGCCTCAAAGAGAAAGCCAGAGCCATGATGTGGACACTCTGGTGTTGAAGATTCTGCCTGAGGTGCTGGAGAGGCAGTGTGGATACAAGTTATTTATATTTGGCAGGGATGACTTTCCTGGACAAGGTATGTTTTAAATGAGGTATAAAAATAACAAATGAATGAAATGGAAAGGAGCTGTACTTCCATGGTGGTCCAGTGATTAGGACTCCATTCTTCTACTGCAGGGGCCACAAATTCGATCCCTGGTTGGGAAACTAAGATCCCACACACTACGATGTGGCCAAAAAAAAAAAAAGGAAAGGAACCTCTCCTTTCCTTCACTTTACAAACTATGCTTGCCTTCCCCGTGGGACCACAGGGAGCCATTCACCTTCCCTGCCCACAGCCCCTGAGCCAAGGAGGTTAGGACCAAGCTCTTTTCTCTCTACAGCAGGATAATTGGGATTCCTGATTGAAATCATGTGACTTTCACTTTGGGTAAGGATGTGGTTGACCCATTTGTGTGAACAGCTGGTCGATGACCTACATAGCCTTGGCTAAGAGACTGAAAAAGAGACAACTGGTCATTTGCTGTCACATTCTTGAGACTAACCACTGAGTATTTTCTGTTGGTTTGAATATGTAAATCAGCTCATGTTTAAAGCTGGTTTTATAAACTTCGACTCCCTCCAACCCTGCCTGACCTAAATAAAATAGAAGTTATTTATTTCTCACATTTAATGGGAGAGTAGCTTTGGGAAATGCAGTTAACATTACTGAACCTCAGTTGTCTCCTCTGTCAAATGGGGATGAGAGTGCTTCCTTGACTCAGTTGAGAGAATTAAATAAGGTAAAACCTGAGTAGGGACCAGTTGGGAGCTTAATACATATTAGACACTCAACAGATGAAAATGTCTCTTTTATCCTTATATGCTCTCTTTCCTAGAAGGCAATACAGTAAACAGATGATATTTGAAATATCACCAGGAAACCAAGATTACAACTTAGTGGACTGTTCAGGGTCATTTTAAAAGGTTTCTAAGTACGTTGGATTTGTAGGCTGCTCCTATTCATAGCTTATCATGTCTTTTCAAGTTATGAAATCATCCTCCGTGAGGAAATGAAAATGTGATCCAGTGCTTGTTGCAAACATGTAGAAGAGCTCTCAATTCATAAGCACATCAATATTCAATCATTCGTTCATTTCTTTTTTTAAAATTAATTATTTATTTAGGCTGCATTGGGTCTTTGTTGCTGCGCAGGCTTCCTCTAGTTGCGGTGAGTAGGGGCTACTCTTCATTGCAGTGGATAGGCTTCTCATTTGCAGTAGCTTCTCTTTGTTGTGGAGCATGGACTCTAGGGGTGAGGGCTTCAGTAGTTGTGGCTTGTGGGCTCTAGAGCACAGGCTCAGTAGTTTTGGTGCACAGGCTTAGCTGCTCTGCAGCATGTGGGATCTTCCTGGACCAGGGATCGAACCTGTGTCCCCTGCATTGGCAGGTGGATTCTTAACCACTGCAGCACGAGGAAAGTCCCTCATTCATTCATTTCTTCAACAAATATTTGCGGAGCACCTGCTGTGTGCCAGGTAATGTTGTAGGCACTAGAAATATTAAAATAAACCAAAGAGAAGAAGGACGTGCTCTTGCGGAGGTTACAGGCTATTCTTATATCCTGAGAATAAGGAGGATATAAAATTTGGTCTTTATTTCTAAAAAAGACCAAGCTTTATCCATATCCCCACCCTTCCCCAAGAAATACTTAGGATATGTTATTTGTTTCAAGTGAGTCTTATAAGTTCTGGTCATTTAAATAGCTATGAAGCACAAGAGGAAAACACAAATTAAGATTAGTACAACACATGTGTCCTATCCTTTAAAAGTCTGTTATTTTTTTTGAAAAAAAAAACAAAAAACAAAAAACATTTATCCTCTAATTATACCAGACCTTCAGCTAAGTTTGGAGATACCAAGTTAGACATGAAAAAAATGGGAATTATAACAGATACGTACACATATGTAACTAAATTACATACTATGAATTTAACGTTTGGCTTTAATCCAGAATCTTTATTTTAAATATCCCCATAGTTTACTATAAAACAGGCAGTACATAGACTTTTTCAACAGAATAGTTAATTCAGATAGTGCATTCTGGAAATTATGGATCTTTTTCAAGAAAGAAAACTCTTTACTAAAAATTTATTTATTTAGGGGGAGAAAATCCTAGAAACCCTGTCCTTGCCATAGGGATGCTGATTTGGGGGAATAAAAAGACAGAAACAAAACAAACAAACAAAAAGACATGGTAAGGTCCTTGTCCTGAGTAGTTCAGGGTCTGTGGCTGTTTTAATCCTGAGATGTTCTGCATCTTCTTTCTCAATTTCCAGCTGTGGTCGAGGTCATTGATGAAAATATTAAACTGTGCAGAAGACTGATCATCATCATCGTTCCCGAAGTGCTGAACTTTGACCTATTAAGGAACATGTCAGAAGAACAGATCGCAGTCTACAATGCTCTCATCCAGGACGGGATAAAGGTCATTCTGATTGAACTGGAGAAGGTCAAGGACTATACAGCCTTACCGGAGTCCATTCAGTACATCAAACAGAAGCATGGGGCCGTCCAGTGGAGTGGGGACTTCACCGAGCAGTCACAGTGTGCGAAGACCAAGTTCTGGAAAGAAGTGAGGTACCGCATGCCCCCTAAAAGGTGGCCACCTTCTCCGCCTGTCCAGCTGCTAAAGCACTCGACCTTTGACCTCACAGCCAGCAAGTGTGAGGCCAACGTGGGGTTCATCACCCCGTGATGGAGAGTTGTTCGTCACGGGGTGGGTCACAGTTAAACAAGGACGCATTGCATTGGGGCTGTTGGCTTTGAGCTTGCTGTTGTGTACTTGTGGAGAGGCCTGTGCTTACTTGCTCATTAGCTCAGAGCTGCTTCTTTAGGGAAGGACATCACCTCTCCAGAAGCCCTCGTTAACTGGCTGGCTCTGAACCCTCACGAACACTCGGGAGCTCGGAGTATTGGCGTTTGAGCCCCCGGGGAAGGGACACAGAGGGTTGTAAAGTCGCAGTTCAGCTGTCAGGAGGTTTGGCACATGGAGTGGCCCCCATAGGGCTGGGTTGTCAGGATACACAGCGCAGTGTGGGCTTGGGGAGGGCTGGCAAAGGTAGTGGCCCTCACTCTTCATGCCTGACCAGTGTGCAAGGCCTTTGTTCTCAGGGAATATTTGCTGTGTCTCTGAGCCCCTCTCACTCCTCAAGTGCAAATAAATAGCTGTGACCTTGCAGTCTGAGCACCTTGACACCGGAAGCTACATGGAGATCACCTAGACCAGTGGGGACCAACTCTGGTGCCACTGGGTTTGCCCGTTAATTACCCTGCTGGTGGGCCCCATGCTTTGAAAGACTTCACCTGTCAAACCAAAATAAGTAATAACTCACTTATTTTTCCAGCTGGCCTCTGTAAGCCAGAATTCTGAGCCACATGTGATAGATGCAGTTACCACACCAATATGACGTAGTTCTAGTCCAAGTAAATAAAGTCATCTTTCAGGTAGCCCGTGCACTCCCATCATGGGTCAGTTTTTGATATAACAAGTCACAAAGACTTTTGAGACTATAAAATAGCTATAAACTCTTATCATTACTGTCAAAGACCCTAACTGCAGGAGCTTTGATATAGTCCAACTCTCTTAGCCTGTGGTTGACAACAGCCTTCAGAGGTGGCTGCTATGGTCAGAATATTCCTGTCCCCAAAACTCACATGTTGGAATCCTAATACCCCATGTCATGCTTTAGCAGGTGGGGTTTTTGGGAGGTGATTAAGTCGTGATGGAGGAATCCTCATGGATGGGATTGATGCTTTTATGAAAGAGACCCCAGACACTTCTTTGCCCCTCCCACCATGTGAGGACATAGTGAGAAGTCAGCAATCTGAAAGAGGGACCCCACCCGACCATGCTGGCAGCCTGGTCTCAGGCTCCCAGCCTCCAGAACGCTGAGAAATAAATTTCTGTCATTTATAAGCCCCCAGTCTCTGGTATTTTGTTATAGCAGCAGTGCAGACCAGGGCATGGCCCTAGTGAAGACTCCTAGAGGCTGGAGCGGGTCAGCCTATGGGTGGGACAGGACATGTGTCAGGACCAGGGGAGCAGCAGGGGTGAGTAGGGAGGGGGGAGGAGCAGGGTGTGTTGGGGGAGCAGGATCTGGTGGGCCTGTGCCCTTCTTCACAGGCCATGGATGGTGGGGAGTGTCTGGCGGGATCTTAGGTGATCAGGAGCCCACTCTGATCTTTCAGGGTTTATGCTCCGGGGTGACCTAGCCTTGTACACTTGTTATCATCATACTCAGGTCCAGAATCAACATCAACCCACTGTTTGTTTTCTTTCTATTTGCTCTTTAAAATTTTTTAAGTTATAATACAAACTTGACCATCTTAACCACTTTTAAGTGTGCAGTTCAGTGGCATTAGGTACATTCACAGTTTTACAACCATCTGTACCATCCAACTCCAGAACTTCCTCATCTTCCACAATCGAAACCCTGTCCCCATTAAACACTAACTCCCCATTCCCCCACCCCTCTCGGCTCCTGGCAACTTCCTGTGTCTATGATTTAGACTGTTCTGGGTACCCAACAGAAGTAGAATCACACAGTATCCATCTTTTTGTAACTGGCTTATTTTCCTTAAGGTTCCATAATTTTAGCTTTTTGTTCATTATTCCCACTTAGTCCCTTCCTCCGTCCCTCCCTTTATTTCTTTCCTACTTGAAGGGCACAGTGAGGGGAGGGCAGATTACGGGGCAAGGGACAACTGCCAGAAGTAATAAGCTCATTAGGTCCTTCTAATCAGATGTTTGTTAATTTTTTGCATCTTGGTTTATCTCTCCAATCTGGGAATCATCGCTCTTCCTGGAGGATTTTCCAGTTTAGGTAAAAGAAGCTGTTTCTCATGGTGCACCTAAAAGCATCCTGTTCCCCTCACCTTGCATCTGTCTTTTCCTCTCTGGTTGGTCCCTGGATGTTGTCTGTGATGCTGGAGAAGACTTGGCACCTGTAGGACAGCTAACACTGCCCTTCAATTTATCTTATGTGGAGCCAATATTACATGTCTATTTCACCATGGAGGAAGCCCAGAAAAGTGAGACACTTAGTCATTTGTGGGGCAGGCACTGTGGTCTGCTACCTGTGTTGTGGTTCTCACCCTACAGCAACTTTTCCTGACATACTTAGTCCTGTGACACCAAGTGCTAGTTGGAACTAACTTCTAGAAACCTGGAAACTGATTTCTAGAAGTACACAATGAAGGCTTCTGAATGACTTCCCTCTGATTTACTCTGGGTTTCTCAGGAGCGAACACTTTTTGTTTTGTTTTGCCTTGTTTTTGCCTGGCAGTGAAGAAACTGTAGCATTTAGGTGCATGTAACATTCAAGACGGAGGCCTCCTTCAATGCGTTTTACATGTTTGAATGGATCTTTCCGAATGGCTGGAGGTCTTAAAATGAGATTGCTGAATGAGGCTCTGTCCCAATTAATGTCCTTTCTTCCTGGGACAACTTTATCTGAGACCCACCCCCAGCAGGAAGCTTTGGAGTTAATCGATTTCACCTCTTGCCTGGAGCCCCATTGCCACCTAGGAATCTGAGGATGGGGCTGTGCCTAGTGGTTAAGAGCAAGAGGGGTTTGAGTCTTAATTAACTACCTGTGAGTCCACTAACTACCTGCGGGACCTTTGAGAAGCTGGTTAAACTCCCCCATTTCATGATGACGTGGGAAGAGATGCTGTATGTGAGTACAGTATGACCATGAAAAGTAGCTGTTATTTTTATGGACAGATTGGATGCACTTGAAATAACTCAAGCTGTAATATTTAGGGAAAAAGTTTAATTGAAGGGGAAAAAAATCAATTGACATTGAATGTTTTGCGGTAGGTAGCTCATAAAAATTCCTACTAGCCTCTTAAAGTCACACACACAAAATGCCCCTGGAGATGGGGTTCTCCACGTTGGGGTCTTTGGGGTCCATGACTGTGCCCCCTGCTGTGGGCGTCCTGCTGCAGTGAGTTTCCAAACCCTCCCGCCCTGTGTGCTGGCTGGCGTCCCCTCCCACTTCCACAAGGACTTTGGCCTTCCGGATCTCCTAGATCTCGTGGGTACCCCAGCAGCTCCACTCCAATGTGGCCCTGGATGACTCTTCTTACTTGCTCTTGGTGGTGACTGTGGGGGCTCGGGAGTTTTGAAGCCTGGACCTGGTGTTAATGCAAGTTCGTGTGCCTGACACACTGTGAGGCCAAACTGAACGTCGGAGTTTGGAGCAGCGAAAGGGTTATCGCGAGGCCATGCAAGGAGACGGCTGGCTCCTGCCCTAAAAAGCCTTGAGCTCCCAGGAGGGTTTCAGCAAAGGCTTTTTAAAGGTGGAGGGAGGGCGGTCACAGGGATTCACATCATCAGTCCTTCGGCTCCAGGAGGTCTGGGGCTATGTGCTCACGGTCCTCAAGTAGCTCTTCTATTTGGTGGGGGGTTTTCACATCCGCAAAACAGCTCTGGAAATCTGCACCAAATACTGCTATCCAGGCACTTTGGAGGAGAGCTAAAGCAGAGGACATGGGGGAAGGTCTGTCCAGAGGAAGGCCCCACAGGGTCCTGCTCTGTTACCCTGAGAGGTGGGTGCCAGGAAATAAGCTTCACCTGCACTCACTCTACCACACAGCATCCCAGGCCAGGTGAGTATTTGAAGCAATTACCTGAAACAGGGAGACCCAATCGACAAGGCCATCCCTATCCTGGACTCCAGGGGACCGAGCGGTGGACCTCTCCTCTAGTCTTTACTGCCTCTCAGACCGTGATCCTTCAGCCTCGGACACTAAGCAGCTCTGATTCCAAACGACCTGTCAGGTCCTGGGGTTTGCTCACTTCTCCCCTCTGCTTCATCCCAGCCCTCCCAAAATGAAACTTGACAATTTTCCCTGAAAACTGTTCTTCCCTCAGAGCCTCCCTGAATTTCTCCAGCGGGGGCTCAGAGGCACCCTTTGTTTGGGGTGACGGTGGAAGAAAAGGACTAGCAGCAGCATTTGTATAGAAAGCCATTTATCTAAGATGGAGACAGTTAATTACCCATGTCAGAGAGTGGGCTGATTCCCAATGGAGATTTGAGGAGAGGGGCAATGAAACTAGTGTCATCCACAGTGCAGGCCTTAAAATGTGCATTCCCACGAGTTTGGAATGGAGACATCCTTTAATATTTTATCTCAGCACGGAACACATTGGTAAGCTGCTGAAGATCACGAAGTGTAAACCTCATGTGAAATATTTGTGATTGTGAATACCCAGTGATTCCCAAATTATTTGTGATTTTATTACTAGTAGTTTCAGCGCTTTCACTTTTAATTTCCTCTCTTTTTAATGAAATCATAGGAATGAAATAAGGTAAAAAGACAAATAACTGAGTTAGCCTGGCTTTGCCGCTGAAATGCAGGTTGGCTGGTTAGGGCTGAGAATGTGTATTTCTCAGCTGACATGGGCTCCTTACGCCCAAATTTGCATAAGAAAGAAGGTTTAGGTGCCAATGGAAATGGACGAAAAGGAGGTTATAGGAGAGCTGAAGGCCACCACTCAATCTTTTGCTCATGTTTCAGCAGCTGGGCTTAGTGGGGTAAAATGAGTTTCGTCCCCTGTCCGTGGGGTTGGGTCCCAAGTCTTGGGTGAACCTGAGGGGACAGAGACTGGCCCGGAGGTAGGGATGATATTAAACAAGTTCAGGGAGGCCAAACAGACGGAAATGTCAGAGTTTGGAGCAGAGAAAGGTTTATTGCAGGGACATGGGTGGCTCATGCCCTAAAAAGCCAGAGCTCCCTGAAGGGTTTGGCAAAACACTTTTAAAAGCCAGGTGTGGCGGGGTGGGGGTGGGGGGGTTGTTTTAGAGTCTGTGATCAGCTCCTGTACAATTCTCTGATTGGCTGATCTGATGGTGCGGTAACAGGGTGGTGTCACAGGGTTAACACTGTCAGTCCTTAGACTCCAGGAGGCCCGGGGCTGTGGGCTCACGGTCCGGTCCTCGGGTAGTTAACATCTTCCATTTGTTGGAGGAGGGGAGGAGTTTACATCTGCAACACAATTCAGGAAATGTGCATCAAATCCTGTTATCTGGGTACTTTGGAGAGGAGCTATGGGGGAAGGATATGGTGGAAGGCCCGTCCTGCCCCGGGAAGGCCCCTTAGGGTCCTGCTCGGTTACAGAGAGCCGTGCCTAGGTCAGACTAAAAGTGAAATACAAGTGCTGCGGCCCTCATTACCTTTTGGTTCACCTTCCTGTAATGACTGAGCTGGCCACAAAACCCACTTCCTTTGGTCTCTCCCCTCGAACACCGTGAGTCTGCTCGTGAGAAAGTACAGAGTAAAGGCTGAGTCGTGTCAGATGAAGGGTCCAGGGAGGACTGGGCTTTTCTGAAAAGACCGAGATGCAGATACGCACGTGAAAGTACTTGGCACGCTCCGTGGTTCAACGAGGAGCTGTCTAACCAATGTGGGGGAGGGGAGCAGAGGAGCCTCAGTCCCTCAGTGCCTCCTGCCACCCCCCCACCCCCGCAGTGATTCAGAGGGCTTTCTGCTGTGTCCCGCTTCACATTTATAAACTTTCCTTCAACACTGGCCTGTGTGGTTGATTTATCCAGGGCTGTGTTTGGAAAGTTAAGAAAGTGGAAAATTCCATCTTGGTTTCCTTCTTAGAGACTATTCTATAGATGACAAATCCACAACATCTGGAATAAGTGAACGGAGTGGAGGGATGGCGTGTGACCTTGGCTTTCAGAGCTGCAGGACATTGGGCCTGAACTGCTGGAAACCACACGTCTCAAATGGAATTCTTCTGGGGCCCTTGCAGGATGGAAATTCTGTGTGCATCCACCCCTCTCTCCCTTGCCAAACCCAGGCAGCTTCTAAGGGATGCTGATGTTGTAGTAACAAAACTGAACCCTCGTCCTCCTCTTCCTCCTCCGAGAGGACAGGGGAATCATACCTTGTAGCCCTGGGTCTTGTCCTCCTCAGTCACCTCTCCCCAGAGGCTCTTTTATTGTTATTACTGTTTTTTAACTAAGATCCTCAAAATCGAGAGAGCCAGCACAACGCCTGCCTATGCATTGGAAAGAGAAACACAGAATCTATAACCTGTACATTTGCCTGCAGAAAAGCAATCCGTTTAGGTAGGTTTTTCAGAAATGTGTCTCTTTTTCCCTAAATAATCTGTTGGTTTGGGTCAACCATTGACTCAAACGCTGATGAAACAAAAATTAGCTCTTTGCTACTTTGGCAGGGTATAAACAAGCTGCTTTAATATGACAAGTCACCGTTTTGTTTTTCCTGCCTTTCTTGACTGCTTCAGAGGGATTTGTGTTCGAAGCTGTCTTCGTCAGAGGCTTATTAATGACAGCTGCCACTGCCCATCTTTGTGCTCTGGCTCAACCATTCCTAGGAGCACAGCTGACATTTATCTGCCAAGACCAAAAAGATTTGACCAAAGGAGCAGGAAGAGCAAGAGAGAATGGAAGCCACAAGGAGACACCATTAGATGATCAGACCACGAGGTGGAAGTTTTCTTGTCTTAATCAGGAGACTGCCCAGCCCCCACTTCCCACCCCCTGGGATGAGGAGCAAGCGCATCTTTTCTGATTTCAGGCCCAGAATGGGGCCAAGGGGGACAGGAGTGCACTCGCACCGGCTGAAACAGGTGGCACTAAAATGTTTTGTGGGACGAATCGTGCTGCGTTTTGCTGTCTCCTCTTCTCTGCCTGCCTCCAACTTCCTGCTGCAGGAGGGGCTGGCGGTGGGGTTCTGGAGACCCAGCTGGTCTCAACCACAGAGGAGAGCTGGATGGGGAGAGAGCCAGGGGTCTTGGTGGGCTGGAAGCCTGTCCCTGAGTAGGGTGTGTCCCTGACCCTCTGTTGTCCACAATGGCATGTTAAGCTGTAACTGCTGCAACTATCAGCAGATGAAATAAACTTCATTCTCAATTTTGAAATATAAATCATAGTTTTATTTGTTGAGCACTTGTGAAAGTCACAAAAACTATTGTAACAGGGAAAAGCCAATCTGACAGCATGTTGGATCTATTTCTTTTACTTTAACCTTTGCTTCCCATTGCTTTTGTTCACTAAAAGGAAACTGTCTACATACAGTGGCCTGCCTCAGGGAGCCCTGCCCCTCTGCCTGAATGTTAAACCAAAGTACCTTTGTTCAGGGAAGCATCTGGACCCTGTGCACCTGTGGATGGCTGCAAGAAAGAAGACGTTAACACATGCCCTCCCCGAGGCTGGCCATTCCAGGGGATATTTGCAAAACTTATGGCTTTTTTACTTTACTTCCTCACCTCCTCTCCCTCTCTATGCTATAAAAGAAACTGGCATCCAAACCCTGATAAGATGGTTATTTTGAGACATTAGTCTGCCATCTTCTCAGTCTGATGGATTTCCAAATAAAGTCATATTCCTTGCCTCAACACCTCATCTCTGATTTATTGGCCTGTTTTGCGGCAAACAGAGTGAGCTTGGACTCGGTAACATTATTTTTTATCCACTGAGAAAATTAAAACCTATTTCTACTACAACCAAGTAACCAATATGTCACCATTTAAATATTTACACCTTAATTACATACCCTGGTGCTGGTGTCAGCTGAAAAACTGGCCAAACCCAACGTGTGGTTACAGTTATAGAAAAGCATGAGGATAATGTGCAAAACCGATGTTTTCCCCCTTACTCAGTGGATATGTTGTTTCTTAATCTGCATCACCGGCATCTACTGTTTTATTGATTTATTTATGTTGTCCCTGAACTTACCTGTAAAACCCTGGAGACGAAAGATGTATATGGTGATGGTGCTGTGGTCCCTGAAGCCCCTCTGACCCTCATTTCCCCCTATTTCCCTCCCTTCTTAGTGTGGTATCAGTGAGATTTACTTGCCCTCCCCCTGGGCATCACCAACCACCACTTCCGCCACGCCACTTAGCATCTTTCTGGCAAATAAAAACATTTATGAGTTCTGAGCCTTGGCCAGGGGCTGGATGATTTTTCAAAACATCTATCAAACATGGCAGCCCCCCATCAAGCCACGGGCAAGACAGACCAGGGATCCACAGCCTGGAGTCCCGGGATTTGGCTGAAGGACTAGTATCATCTACCAACAGCTTTCACATCTTTTAAACTGAGAACTACAGAATTAAATATATTTTATGTTGCAACTCAGTAAACATGCACACACAGAGAATGAAAACAAAATTCTGTTCTATTATTGGTTCTATTCTATTCTGTTTAGTTTTGCTCAATGTTTTCACAATGTGGGTCCCAGTCCCTCCATTATTTAATGACCCACGTAAGTGTTTCCAAAGCAGTTAGACAAACACAGCTCCAGCTTGATATTCTGCTTTCTTCACTCAACAGGCTTTATCGAGTAGTGATTTTAGCTGCTCTTTGATTGCCTAACTTCTGGGTAAATTGGCTTTGTTTGGTGTTTTGTGACCGCAGGGCAGCACAAGGCTTCCCAACAGCCAAGTCTTATGTGAACAGAACTTCCTGCCTGTGTAACAGGATGACATCAAGAGGAAAAGAAAGTAGCCCCGTGGGTGAAGAACCTTGTGAAAGAGAAAAGCATTTCCTCTCTTGAAACCCAGAGAAATCGAGGTTCACACCCCACCTTGGAGACACCAGAGGCGGCGCGGGGCCTCCCCACGGCGCCACTGCGCCCTCTACTGGCGGCCGAGGCGACGCTCCCCATCCCGTCGCGCGGAGCCCTCTGGGTGGGAGGCTGCATCCCTGGGCGAAGAACGCATTCTCATCTTCGCAGGCGCCCGCACAGCCTGCCGGGGTCTCCACTTTAAGGCCAAGAGTCTCTTTCTTCTTCTTGGGCTGTGGGAAAGGTTGAGAGGGTACCATTTTCTAAGTCTGTCACTGTGTTCCTAATCCTTGGTCTTCCAAGCCTGCAGCCACCTGTCCACGAGTTGTGATGGGGACCAGGAGGTCCTTCTTACATGCCCACAAGGCAGGGGTCTAAGGTGGTGGTTCCAAACAGGTCCCCCTGCCGTCAGACTGCCTGGATTCCAATCACAACTCCACCACCTACTAAATGAGTGCATTTGCTAAAGTGGTGACTTCTTAGCCTCTCAGGCAAGTCACAAATTCTGTGCCTCAGTTTCTTCCTCCATAAAAAGGGAATAATAAAAGTACATACTTTGTAGAATAACCAGCAAGTAAAATGCTTCTTGGTGCCTAGCAAGACCTCAGTGAACATTGGCTTTTATTATTATTATTACTATATTGTAATAATATTTTTACCCTGTCATATTTACTCTATTATTTTGCACTTATTTTTGTTGCTACATTAATGATATGAGGATGAAAGGTAACATTTATGGAGCACTCACAAGGTTTCAGCCATTCTTCTGCATGCCTTATACTTATTGATCCATCATCAGCTCTGTGATGTGGCACCCTAAGGACCTTCCTCACTTTGCAGGTGAGAAAGTAGGCATGGTCCGGTGTTGGAGGGGCTTGGGAGGCAGAGAACCTGGGTTTGAGGTAGCTAATCTCTCTGTTCCATTAGCCCAGTGTTCCCTCCCTAGAATACAGGTGAGAATAATTCTTCCTTGATAAGAGGGTGGTAAGTATTAAAAGCAATATGTGGAAAGCACTTTAAGCCCTAGATACGACTGCTAGTTGGTATTACTGTGAATGTGATAAACCCAAGATTGCCTTATATTATTGAGTTCGTATATAGAGTAGTTCCACCTTAAGAAAAACCTGATTCTATTAAAAAAATATATAAGCTCATGAATTCAGAGAGTGATTATATTTTTCTCTTTTAGTGAAAGAATAGATTCCAGGGCTCATTTGATGAATGATTTTCCAAGTTTATATGAACCAAATTAAAAAAACACAAAAACATAAAACACTGAAAAAAATATAGATGTACATTTTATTGGATCCAAACAAAGGAAAGGAAAGACATATTTTACTACATAATCATAAGTGAAAAGCATAGAATAAACTGAAAAGAATGTGAGCAAGCATATGAAAGATAAGGGTTGCCATTCTTAACGCCCACTAGAAAAAGGCCGGAGGGATGTGAACAGGAAATTCACAAAATAAGGGCTAATTCACACAAATGCCTAATGAGTGAGAAAGTGTAAAACATCACAAATCATCTGCTGCTACTAGTTTAGGACGCTTACAATGTGCCAGACTCTGTCCTAACCTCTTTTAATATATTCTCTCATTTTTTACCGTCAATGATCCTATATTTTCTCCACTTTAAAAATGAATAAATTAAGGATGTAAAAGATCACCCAGGGGTAATGAAGTTGTAAGAAATGGCCCTAAGAAATGATACTGTGGCATTACTATTAAATTTTTCGGTGTAATAATAGTACCATTGTTATGTTTCCAAAAGAGTTCTTGTGTTTTAGATGTGATCTAGAGAAGCATTTATGGATGAAATACTATAATGTCTGAGATGTGCCTCAAAATAATACAGGGCGAGGAGGAGCCCTTTAGAGAAGGGAGGAAGCAAGTTGGCCATGAATGAGGCTCATGCAGACCCATCATATTATTTTCTCTATGTATGAAATTTTTCCAAAATAAGTTTGAATATTACAGTAGTTAAAAAAATTTTTAAAAAAGCAACACTCTCAGACACTTGAGCAAATTTGCCTATGAGAAAAGAAAGACATTTTTCTTTTCTAGCTTTGGAAAAAGGCATTTGGTTTTCTTTTATTTTCAAAACATAAGCAGCTTTTTCTTTTCCTGATTATTTGCTCATTGGAAAAGTTCACAAAAACATGAAATTATTTAAAAACAATGTTTATTAGCCTTTTGGTGTATATATGAATATTTACATGGATTTGATCTTGCAATATGTATTTAATTGTTCCCCAGTAAAATACTAATATATCAGCATACCAACATATCATGGACGTAATTACAAGCCAATAAAATAGAACTGCATCTTTTTTGTTGAGATGTAATTGTCATATAACATTATACTAGTTGCAGGAGTATGACATAATGATATAATATTTTCATATATTCTGAAATGATCACCACAATAAGTCTGGTTAACATCCCTCATCATACATAGTTAGCATTCTTCTTCTTGTGGCGAGAACTTTTAAGATCTACTGTCTTAGCAACTTTCAAATATACAACACAGTATTGTTAACTATAGTCCCCAGACACCATTTTTAATGGTTGCATAGCATTCCATTGGCTAGATGTTTTATACTTTTTAAACAAATCCTTGATTTAGGGATGTTTAGGTTGTTTCCAAGTGGTTACTTTTGCAAATGTGGTGCATTTGTCCAACGATTTGCCTTGGATAGATGACTAGAAATAGAATTTCCAGGTTAGGACATCTGAAACATCCTTCCAAATTCCCCTTCAGAAAGTTTGTGGTTGTGACTCATACCACATGTTGGTTGAAGATGCCAGAGAGTGAAGTATTTTTTCTAAGGGGTCCCAATGAAGAATTTCAGGCTCATGTTTGAGTTCCTATTTTGGTCATAACAATGGGAAACAATGTTTCATATTTAGATCATTTCAATGATGATCTACATATGAATGATTTCAAAAGAGATGATCAACAAGATGGGGTGGGATGTTTTGGGTCTTGAAGGACCTGGTCACACACTTCTCAGAGCTGGGGTGCAGCTGTGCAATTCCCAGGCCCGTCTCTGTGGCGCGTGCACCTGGGGGATGGTGTGTGCTGTGATGGTGCTGGCCCTGGCCAGGCATGGTCTCAGGCAGGACTTTGATGGGGAGGCAGGCCACTCCTGCAGGTTTGGGCTCTGTGGCTACCCCATCAAGCTGGCTGCATCCTAATACCTTGATTATTGAGGAGAAGCCCGGGGCTCCAAACGAAGGGGAGCGGCATCTAGGCTGCCCACTACCCACTCTTCTAGAGTAAGTTACTTACACAACAGCAACATCACAACCCAACCGTGTTTCCTCTTTTCCCCACCCCGCCCTGGGTAAGGGAGGCTGATGTCTTTGGGGTCTTTGGTTTTAGGGCCCCGTGGGGAAGAGGACAGAGTTGAGTCAGATGGGCTGCAGTGGAGAGCTGCTCCCCCATGAGGAGTGCAATCCCCTAAAACTAAGAGAAGGCTTGCAATTTCGGGATGTCCCTGCCCTGCTTTGACGCCGCCATTTCTGAGTTCCTTTCACCCACCACAGGTGACAGAGCATAGATATTCATGAGAAGAGATGCTTGGGCCCTTGAGAAGGCTATAGGGCTTGTGTGGAGGTATTAATATATGCTTGTTGGAATAAATCAACAAAACCAAATCCTTTATTGGGGTGAAGGAGGGGTGCACAAGAGCAGGAAATGTCCTCCTGGCCTTCCTGCTTGGAAAGCCATTCCCTTCTGAGTTTTCCACCTTTTTGGTTTCAAGTAACATCAGTCAGCTTGGAACATCCCTACAAGCGACTGACAATGAGAGGCAGACTCTGTCTGTCTCATTCAGGGTGAAAATAAAGCATCTGCATCCCTTGACTCTAACAGTGGCTGTATGTACCCCAGGGACACAGCCATTGCCCTGTGGGGAGTGGAGGGCTCCCAGCATGGTGCTGGCAGAGGTCAGCCAGATGAAAGGGCAATGCGACCGTGGGATGCAGGGGCGTCGGTAAGATGTATTTGTGGTCCCTCTTGTCCAAGTCTGATTTGAGAATCTGCACTATGGCTTCCAAGCAAAGTAAGGACATCTGGCCTGCTGTTCTTTGTATCTGTAATCTGAGCTTGTGGCAGTTTCTGTTTCACTGCTGCAGTCCAACACGGGGCGGGAGCCCTCCCACGGCTATGCTTGCCCCACTTCTCAGGATGTGGCCTGAGCCTGAGAATCCGGAAGATGTGCTTTGCCTGCATTCCTGGAAGCCCCATCACACACAAAACACACACATACACCTGCTCCAGGCTTCACCTTCCAAAACCAAAGGTGGGAGTCTGGTCTGTAGACATTCAGGAGGCCAGGAGAGAGCTCTGAGTGGGTGTTTGGCAGAGCTCTGGTGCTCCAACACGTGCCCCAAACAGGGCTTTTGTGGTTTTGTTGTCATCTTCTACTATGCATTCATTCAGCAAATGGGCTTCCTATGTAGATACAAAGATGAACAAAACAGCCCGGTCTCTGCCCTGATGGTCTGCACAAGCTAGAGGACAGGTGAAGTAGAAACAAGAAGGGGAGGGGAGGGACTTCCCTGGTGGTCCTGTGGGTAAGACTCTGCGCTCCCAATGCAGGGGGCCCAGGTTCCATTCCTGGTCGGAGAGATAGATTCTGCATGCATCCTGAAACTAAGAAGACATGCAAGCAACCTAAATGTCCATCAACAGAGGAATGGATAAAGAAGACGTGGTACATATATACAAGGGAATATTACTCAGCTATAAAAAGCAATGAAACTGGGACATTTTTAGAGACATGGATGGACCTAGAGACTGTCATACAGAGTGAAGTGAGTCAGAAAGAAAAGAACAAATATCATATATTAACACATATATGTGAACTATAGAAAAATGATACAAATCAACTGGTTTGCAAGGCAGAAATAAAAACACAGATATAGAGAACAAACATATGGACACCAAGTGGGGAAAGTGGGGAGGGTTGGGGGGGGAATGAATTGGGAGATTGTACACTCTAAATATATGCAGTTTATTGTAAAAAAAAAAAAAAAAAGTCCGCATGTTGTAACTAAAGATCCCGCATGCTGCAACTGAGACCCAGCGGAGTCAAAATACATACATAAATAAATAAATATTTTAAGAAAAGTAGAAGGGGAGGGGAGATGGGCAGAGGGTGCAGGGGGATACAGAGCAGAGAAAGGGAAGAAAAAAATCATGGAGAAGAATATAAATTGATTGGAGATCGCATATCTTATCTATACCAGTGTCTATAGCTATCTGTATCATCTGCAATATTTTATTTATTTTTTATTTTTTTATCACTAATCTTTTTTATGAGGTATGGTTGAATAATATCTAATCATTTTTATTTATTTATTTATTTATTTATTTATTTACTTACTTACTTACTTACTTACTTATGCTGGGTCTTAGTTGTGGCCTGCGAACTCTTAGTTGTGGCACGTGGGATCCAGTTCCTTGACCAGGGATTGAACCTGGGCCCCCTGCACTGGGAGCACAGAGTCCTAACCACTGAGACACCAGGGAAGTACCTCATCTGTAACATTTTAAATGCAAGGACAGTCACAAGGGGATGTGGCTGGCCTGGATGTGAGCTTGCTCAATGAAGAGGCTGCAGGGACCCAGTTGTTTTCCACTGAGCACCTCCCCTCCCCTCCCCCCCCCCCCCCCCCCCCCCCCCCCCCGGTCCAGCTCCTCACAGTCATCAGGTCTCAGCGTGGGAAAGAGCTCCCACCAGAGGCCACTGGGATCCTGGCCTCTGCCAAGCTGGTTGGTTTAAATTAAACCTAAGACTAAACCTTCCACCAGGCGTGTCCATTTTGGAGTATGTAGAATACATTATTTAGAGTGGTTTTCCTTTAGGACTCGGGGAAATTGTCCTGGGATGGGGGACGTGGAGGTTCCTGGATCGCCTGTGCGGGAGGGCGGTGGTAGTGCGGGAGGGGGGAAGATTCTGCTTTGCTGATGACAGAACATCTGGAAACGTCTGGCTTGTCCTCAGGGCTGTTGTTCCCGGCTCAGTCAGCCCCAGAGCAACACCCAGCCTCGCCCCCCGTCACGGCTGGCGGGTCGCTGTGATGCAGCGCTGTGACGCAGCTCCTCTGTGAACCCCGCTGAATCCCCTGGAGGTAGCTACCTGTCTGCCCCCACGGACAAGAACGGACTTTCAAACCCCCTGCAGACAGCAGCAGGGAGGTCCCGAACCCTTAAACCTGGTGCTGATGCAGGCCGCGCATATGGCGCCCGCGACTGCTCCAAGTGTCCTCCAGGTGGCGCCCTGGCATTTTTTTCCTTTAATTTCGAAGGATTCCTGTAAAGAATTGCAAATTTGATTTTACACAAAACAATAAAAATCTATGCTGACTAATAGTATACGGAGGAGAACAGACAGGCTAGCTGATTTTACATTCCTCCTCCTTGCCTCGGAAACACAAAAAACGTCCTTTAGAAACACAACACAGAGCCTTGGCTTCTGGTACAATCGGATGGGTAAATGCTTTGCTGGTGACTCTTCTAGAGATGGCCCGTCAAGGAAGGAAAAGTGCAACATGAACTCTTACTCCACCATCCCAACCACTCCGTAAGCCTGGCAGCAGGTGGGAGACAGGTGTCCCCAGGTCACTTAGTTCCATGAACGTGGTACTAATGTGGTCCTCCACCCACCACCCCCCGATGCTGAGCCCCCTTCCCCACCAGCTCCCTTAATGATCACGTGGATTTTATAGCTTTGTAGTAACTTTTGGTGCTTTGAAGTGTCATGTGTGGTTTAGAGGATGCAGCTCTAGTCCAGATTACAACGTCATCATTTGATTCAGAGCCTTGCTGCGCCTCTCTGCCTCTCGGGGAAGATAGGAGCTGAGCCTCCAGTGGTTGGAGTGAAGGTGGGTGTAGGTCACGCACCCCTCCTCTTGCTCCCTCTCTCCTACCCTAGTTGGAGCAGTGTGACGCAAAAGATAGAAGCCTGTATCCTTGACTGTCATGGTGGCAGCCCCCTTCCTGGGGCATCTCGATGGCTGTCCTAGCTCATTGCCCATGGTACTGGGGTGGATGGATGGTGAGCCTTCATGTCTTACCTACAAGGAGCTCACACCTGGCTGTCATTCCGGGCTGGTGTGCAGTGGGGGGCCTCACACCACATACCTAGCTGTTTGTGATCCTTGCTCAGCTTCCTGCCATGGTCCTGCACGCAGGATCCATCTTTCCTACCACTTGGAAGCCAGAACCCCTGGTGCGATGGGCACAGGTGGGAGTGGAGTGGGCATCCCTGGCTCGCTGCAGCTGGAAGTGCCCACCAAACCACCTCTTCTCACCTTAACTTCTATATAGTTCAGAAGCACAGGGGCCGTTCAGTCAATCTACAGCCAAGCGGACACACAGTGGGAATTGAAATCCTGTCCCTCTTTGTTGCTGGCACTCCAAGTTTTAGGAACAGTTCTCTTTGGGGTTCCTCCCTACCAGGAGAGTAGAGAAGAAACAGGCTCTTTTCATGAACCAACACTCGTACCAGAGGTGGTCTGTGACTTCTCTCCAGACGTGGGGTGGTTGTTCCTTTGGGTGGGGTGTGGGCACTGGTGGTGAGGAAGGGCTTGGGACAGTTCTTCGGCAGCATCCCTCCCTCTTGGTGGGCCTGTGGCTGAGCCGTCTGCCCTTAGATTATGGGGAACGAAGCACGTCCTCTCCTCAGTCTCAGGCTCACTTGAAAATCAGGGACAAAAGGAAAAAAATCCTGCTTGGATTCCTTTTTCACAGAATTTCAGACAAGGAAGACAAAAGCTTTTGGGAGACAAAGTTGACATTCCATGAGCAGAGTTGAGTCCCTTGATCCAGTGCTCTTCCCAGAATCACCCAGTGAGGCACGATGCTAGAGGCCTCCCCTCCCTTCTGTTCCTCCAACTCTGACCCTACACACCTGGGTCGGGAATCAGTGTCGGGAAAAAAAAGGATATGGAAAGGGTGGAGGGACAGGCCGTGAGAGGCAAAGCCAGATTTGGGGTCATCCTGACATGGATTGGAACAGGCTTTAATGAGAGAGAGCTCTTAAGAGAAAAAGGGAATCAGCTATATGTATACACATATCCCCTCTTTTTTGGATTCCCCTCCCACTTAGGTCACCGCAGAACATTGAGTAAAGTTCCCTGTGCTAAACAGCAGGTGCTCATTAGTTGTCTATTTTATACATAGTAGTGTATATATGTCAATCCCAATCTCAATTTACCCCAGCCCACTTGCCCGCCCTCCTCTTTAGTGTCCGTATGTTTGTTCTCGACATCTGTGTCTCTCTGCTTTGCAAATAGGTTCATCTGTACCATTTTCCTAGATTCCACATACGTGTTAATATACAATATTTGTTTTTCTCTTTCTGACTTACTTCACTTTGTGTGACAGTCTCTAGGTCCATCCACGTCTCTACAAATGACCTAATTTTGTTCCTTTTTATGGCTAATATTCCATTGTATATATGTACCACATCTTTTTTTATCCATTCATCTGTCAATGGGCATTTAGGTTGCTTCCATGTCCTGGCTATTGTAAATAGTGCTGCAATGAACATTGGGGTACATGTGTCTTTTTGAATTATGGTTTTCTCAGGGGATATGCCCAGCAGTGGGATTGCTGGGTCATATGGTAATTCTATTTTTAGTTTTTTGAGGAGCCTCCATACTGTTCTCCATAGTGTCTGTAAAGCAACTATACACTTATTTTTAAAAAAATGATGTAAGTCAGCAAAATATTTAGAGTAAGAAAACTATGCTAATTTAAAAAATAGCATACATAAACTTGGCCCAAATTCAAAAGAAAATAAGTACAGATATTGGCTAAAAAACTCTTAGCTTCAGAGATATGTTCAGATACATTTTACTAGAATTCCCTTAAACAATATATTCAGAAATATAAACACACGATGAAAGAGATCATATTTGTCAACTGTTAATTGTAAGTTTGAAAACTGTTCACTTCTTAGTAGTAAAAGTTTTCAATAAAATTGTTTATGATTTTAATGATTCTATATATTATAAGTGAATTTTCTTTTTCTCTTATTTGAAAGAATAAAATGTGATATCTCATAAAAAAGTCTTTTAATTTCAAAAAAAAAAAAGGGAGAAAAAGTGAAAAGCTTGTGAATGACAAGAATCCAGCTTTCAAGTTACAGAAACACAGAGCCTCAGATCTGTCTTCTAGGTCATCACTTAGCAGCTTCATGACCTTGGGCAAATCATTTAGCGGAACGGAGCACTGGCTTCCTCATCTGCCACAGGGGACAAGTGATTACCACTGCAGTGCACTGTGAAGATTAGATTCAGTGTCCATAATTAAATGACAGAGGACCCTCAATAAAAGGTGTTATTAACTTTTGTAAAGTCATCAAAGGAAAAGTGGGTTTTCATAGAAAATTCTCAGAAGTCCTATCTTTATATTTTAAAAACTGATCAGGAGGAAGATTTCTGAATGAGACATTGACATCTTGATAAATTTAACTATCTTAAAATAAAGAAGATATTTTCACACAATAACAGTGGGTAAATGTCTGAAATATGAAAGGAACACCTAAATATCAAAGAGAAAAAAGTAGAAAAGTGATATAAACAGAAAAACTGAAACGGGAAAGGAAACCAAATGGTCCAGACACACAGGGAAGCCCAGTCTTACCAGCAGTGAGGGAAGCGCATTAAATGGCAATATATTGGGGTCTTGTTGTTGTTGTTTTATTTGTTTGTTTTGGCTGTGTTGGGTCTTCATTGCTGCATTCAGGCTTTCTCTAGTTGTGGTGAGCCGGGGCTACTCTTTGTTGCGGTGTGTGGGGCTTCTCATTGTGGTGGCTTCTCTTGTGGCGGAACACGGGCTCTAGGCTCTTGGGCTTCAGTAGTTGTGTCTCACGGGCTCTACAGCACAGGCTCAGTAGTTGTGGCACATGGGCTTAGTTGCTCCGTGGCATGTGGGATCTTCCTGGACTAGGGTTTGAACCCGTGTCCCCTGCATTGGCAGGCGGATTCTTAACCACTCTGCCACCTGGGAAGTTCCAATATATTGTTTTATATCCAACAGATTAGCAAAGTGAAAAGAGTCTGACAATGTTGGCAAGATGCTGGGGCAAAGGGAGCTCTCCTCCACTGCTGACGACACTGCAAATTGGTAAAATTGAGCGTTTGGCAGTAGCCAGCAAAGTGGACGTGCTCTTAGCTATCCAAGTTGTTGCCTAAAGAAATTCACATACGTCAACAAGGACAGGTGTGTAAGGATACTTACTGATGCATTGTTTGTAAGAGAGAAAATTTGGAAGCAAACTAAAAATATACCTGTGGATAGGAGAACATCTAAGCTGTGGTATGTCCCCCAGATTGACTATTATTCACAGTCTAAAAAGAATGAATTTGAGCTACATGTATTAACATGCGTCAACTTCAAAGCAATGTTGATGGAAAGTTTCAGAAGAATACATATAATATTCAAACTAGTTACACAGAGTAAAAATATAATAACGCACAAAACGGTACTATATAGTACTTATGGATATGCCCAGGTGTTACGAAACTGTGAATGCAGGGGTGACCCTGGGGGACGAAGTGATAAGGGCTGGGTGGGTCACATGGGGTGCCTGGTTGTAACAAGTGTTTCATTTCTCAAACGAGGAAAAAAAGGAGAAGGAGGGGAGATCTGAAGCAAATGTCATAAACTGCAACTTGGGGAAGCTGAGCAGTAGCTGCATATATGCTGAGTGTATCATTTTACATATTTTTTCACATGCCTGAAACATGCTATTATTAAACCAAACTCAAATGGGTACAGAGTTGCAGCTGGGAAAGATGAACAAGTTCTGAAGATGGATGGTGGTGATGGTTGCACAACAATGTTTGTGGACTTGGTGCCACAGAGCTGTACACTTAAACATGGTAACATTTATATTACGTAGACAGTACCATAATTTAAAAAACTTGATATTGATCTGTCTCTGTGTGGCCCTCACATTCCTATACTATGTCCTTAAAACAAAACAAAGAGTAATCTTAGTTGTGAGATTATCACCATCTTTTTCACCTCTAAATCTAATGCAGGATCCTTTGACTGTCACATGTCATTCTGGGCTCAAGCTCTTGGGAACAGCATGTCACTGAACACCGAGTACCTTTGATTCTATGTCCCAGATAAAAGCTCTTTATTGACTTGAATGGTCTTTGATGCCTAATACTTGATGCTGTGTTTAAATAGATTTGGCTTTCTAAATAGCTGGTTGGCTACCTGGTCAAACTGTAGGCATTCTAGAACTCTATGTTCCTCCAAAAAATCTCCATCAGTCTACTACTACAGTCATGTCTCGAATTAAATGAAAAAACAGTAAGTGTTTGCAGTACCAGGAAGAGTAGTTTCTTAAAAGGAAGATGTCTCCATTCACGCATTTGCGGGGGAAAGTTAGTTGATTGCATCACAGTGTGATGGGTAGCTGAGAAGGAGTGGAGCTATAAAACAGAAGCTTTGTTACAGGAAAGGAATGAAGAGCTGACACTCAGTGTGGGCTGCTATGGGGAGAGGGTATACATGGGTATCATAGTGGGGTGCAGTGTATGTTCTTTGTAACCAGGAGGAAGGACAAAGTCGAATGAATGTGGGTGTTTGTAAAAACATATGAACATGTCACTAGGCACTACACCTGGTACCTTCAAATGGTACTTCCAATGACTGTGTGGGTTAACATTTTGTTGAGCATCTACTGTGTGCTGGGCAGTTACCTTACAGATGCTCACACCACCCTTCTCAGGTTCCTTTTGCAGATGCAAAAGTCAAGTTTCAGAGTTTAAATACCTTTCCCAAATACACAAGAGTATTTGAACCCATGGTTACCTGACTTTAAAATTAAAAATGCCATGATGTCTCTAAATGATGGTTTTCCTCCTGTTTTATTCCTTGTTCCTAGATAGGACCCAGGTTTGTGGTGGACCACACTTCGGGTCTGACCCATACCTTTCTAACCCTATTTTGATTCCATTGAGAAACTCCTTCTTGTATGCGTATGGACCCTGTGGTCTATGACCCAGGCTTGGTCAATTGTCTGCACAGAGTATGAAGATAATCTCGTGACCCAGGATGGGTGAGCCAGAATCCTCCAAGATTCTTTTCAGCTGGAGTAAGTGGGGAAAATTGCCTGCTTTTCTCTCTCTGTTTCTCTCTGCTTTCTTTCTTTTGGAAGTGGATTGCCAGTAGCAATTTTTCTTTCCGTAAACATAGAAATTGTTAGACTTAAGATAGAATCATGCCAAAGATGAAGAGCTACAGAGATAAGCAGAATCAGAGAAGGAGAAAGTGTGTTAGAAATAGCAAGCCAGACTCATGACCTTGTTGGATACCCTGGATGCTGTGGTGCCTGAATTCTCTTTGAATGCTCAAGTTCAGGAATTAGATCTTCCTCATTTCTGTTTAAATTGGATTTCCGCTTCATGCAATTGAAAGAATTCTGACAAATATAAACCTCCTCAAAATTTTAATCTTTTCTTTCAGACTTTCTTTCTTATTGATATCAGCCATAAGCAATGCAACTTTTTTAAGAATATTATTTCTCCCCTTAAAAAAAGAGATAAAAGAATATATTAGGTTTGGAGCTCCTTTGATGAGAGTGCTTTGGTTTAAATTATAAAATGGCTCAATGGCTCAGAAGCAATCTTTAATGTACCTGTTTGATACAACCTAACCATATAAATGCTTTTGATAGTCAAGAAAATGAAGTGAAAGCTGAACCAACAATGGCATGCTTCCCTGGTCCTCCTTCACTATGTCCTCTCGCCGCAAGTCAGGAATAAAGGAATGAATGGGGCTGACCCCTGCTAATAATAAAGCAGCTCAGAGCAGATGGGCTAGTTATTAATGGGTCTCTTCTGGGCACTGGTAGGCAAGCAAGGGACAGCACACCCAGGAGGGGAATGGGGCTGCCACCAGCACATCTGGGTTGCACAAAAGATGCTGCAAGACTTGGGAACAAGCATTCACCAGATGCTGCAGCTTCCCCACAGGAACCGGACAAGCCAATCAGCCACAGAAATGGGGGCTGAGCACAGGCAGGCTTTGGTGTAACAAGCCTCCCCACCTTCACCTGCCCAGAAGATGAAATGCCCCTATTGTTATCACTGCCCATCTTGGTACCAACCGGGGCAATTGGAAATGCTTAAGGATTTTCCTTTTTATATCTGCCACAACCAAATAAAGAGGAGAAGTCTCTTTCTCTTTTTTTCTCTCTCCAATGCCCAACGTAAAGATATGGCATCATGCGACAATGCTTGCCATAATGAATCAGATTCTGATTATGGTGATGGCTTGGTGTGTTGGGTTTTGCTCTGGTTGTTTGAAGGAGGAGAGCTCATGGGAGCTGTTTTCTGGGAGAGCTGTGAGAACTGTGCCTTTTATTTTAGCTGGAACCATGAGCTAGAATTAGCAGTGCATGATGCAGTTTTCTCTTCCTTCCTTCCTTCCTTCCTACCTTCCTTCCTTCCTTCCTCTCTCTCTCTTTCCTTCCCTTTCTTCTTCTTTCTTTCTTTCTTTATCTTTCTTTCTTTCCCTTCTTTCTTTCTTTCTTCTTTCTTTCTTTCTTTCTTTCTCTCTCTCTCTTTCTTTCTTTCTTCCTTTCTTCCTTCCTTCCTTCCTCTCTTTCCTTCCCTTTCTTCTTCTTCCTTCCTTCCTTTCTTTCTTTTTCTTTCTTCCTTCCTTTCTTCCTTTCTTTCTTTCTTTCTTTCTTTCTTTCTTTCTTTCTTTCTTTCTTTCTCTCTCTCTCTCTCTCTCTCTTTCTTTCTTTCTTTCTTCTTTCCTCCTTCCTTTCTTTCTTCCTCTCTCTCTTTCTTTCCTTCTTCTCCTCTTCTCCTTCTCTCTCTCTTTCTCTCTTCTCTTGCTCTCTTCTCTCTCTTCCTCTCTCTGATATTGCTACCTAACCTGTCCAGGATACATTGCAGAAATACAAAACAAATTCTGCTGATAATATGCAATTGTTTCTTCTGGCCAGGAAACCCTGATTCACTTATCACCTCACCACTACTGCCATGTGTGAATTCACACGTGAAAAGACAAGTTTGTTTACTCCTAGCTGTTCCTGAACAAAAGAGTTTATTTATTTTTTACTACCTTGGCTAAGCTCACTAACAAGCTGCCTTCCTTAATAAAAGGAAAACAAATAACAAAAAAAAATAATATAATAATAAAACCAGCAAGAAAATATTGTAGAGAAAGAAGAATTGTAAGGTACCCGTTGAGGGGGGGAGTACAGAAGGAAACTGCTGAAGACCAGAAAGGTCAGAAGGAGGTTTGGATCGTTGGTGTTAAAGATAAACAGAGCAGGCAGAGAGTATTTTGAACAACAAAACATGAAAATTTAGTGAAGGCCGCAGTGGAAACCCATTCTTCCTTAGAGATCTCAAAAGAGAGCTACTTATAAAGACCTTAAAAAGTCTCTGTATTGTAAGTTTCTTTATGTCTATTGTCAAACAGACTATGGAAATCTGACTGAAGAACAGAACTATAAACGTCCCTTGCAATAAAACCAGCTTGTGTTTAAAAAGACATTTTGATTGAGAACAATAAGCTGATTTTTGAGGGGTGGAAAGGAACAAAACATGTCACCTCAAAATCTACCCGTTTGGCTTCAGGAGTGTTTTGAGTTGATTAGTTTTAAGAAATAGTAGGTACAGGAGGAGCTCTGAACAGAGTAGAAATTATCCTTTTCTAAGAGATATTTACATTTATAAGGAAGTCTCCATTTGTAAGTCTCCCCCTCAGTACCAGGAAGAGGATAAGTCTAAGTCACAAGAAACTCCTCCAGGCAGAAGACACCCTTCTTACATCTGCATAACAACCTTACCCACGTTTATTGTACTTTTTCTGATAATTTCCCATAACTGGCCCCCACCCCCAACACCCTTATTTGTCTTTAACTGGAGGTGATATTTAAGGTGGTGGCTTGGGCCATTTCAGGGAGTTTTACTAAGTTTTCCTGGGTATCACCCATATAGACAGAAGGTATACATGTTATTAAATTTTTGTTTGTTTTTCTCTTGTGAATCTGTCTTTTATTGTAGGGAGACCTCAGTTACAGAGGCTAGAAGGGTAGAGGGAAAATTATTTTTCTTCCCCCGTAAGATTAAAACATGAATGAGACACAGATCTTGAAAACAATCTGATTAGGAAATACATTGAAGTTTTTTCAGCATAAGATAAAATATGTCCCTCTTCCAGTGAAACACCAGCTTCAATCGAAACATGTGCTTCTTTCATCAATTTTCTTACTTACACATGATTTTGATGTGGTATAGGAAGAGCAGTGAGGATGGGGCACAGGAGGTCAGAGAAAACTTTCTGGAAAATGTAACCCCTTATCAAACTAGAGCCAGAGCATGAAGCTGGAATGAGGGTGGGGCTGAGAGGTGTGTGTGTGGTGGGGGTGAGTGGGAGCCTTGAGCCGGGCACGGACTGAGAGAGGGTTAGCATTTCATATGTGGATTACATTTTAAAAGATTTTTCTGATGATAAATACTCGAGTAAAATTTTGAAAATGCAAAAAAGCACCAGGAAGAACATTCACAATCTCAGCATACAGACATAAGCATTGTTCATATTTTTACACTTTATGTTTTGACACCTGGAAATGCGAGCCATCCCTTACTGTGACACTTATATTATACTTCTTTTCCACACTTTCCTAACCCTTCTTGTTATTCATTATTTTCTCAAGTTTCAACAAATTTCTAAAGGTATTTTGATTTGAACTGCTTTGGATTTATGCATTAATTTACATTATGCCTCTTTAAAAACACGTAATAACTCTCAACACAATATTTCTTTAATATCTCGTCACATAATCTAATACTTTTTTCCATATAGGTCTTTGCCCAAGCTTTTTAAAGAGTTCCTGCTCAGGAATTATCTTGTTTTTGTTGTTATTGGTATTGTTACTAAGGTTTCTTCCCCCATTTTTTTCTAACAGTTAATTCTTGATGAATGGTATACTGTTGATTTTTCTAATTTTATTTTATAACTGGCCAACTGCTATGTGTTTTAATATTTTGGGGCAAATTCTATTATTTTTCCTACATAGGTGATCATAACTGAAAATAATAATGGACTTGTTTTTTTCTTTGCATCATTTATGGTACTTGTTTCTTCTTCTTGTCTAACTGTTAGAATGTCTAGAATTTTATTAGTAGAAATGAGAGTAGATATGTCTCTATGTTTTAACTTTAGCTATGATATTGGCTATTGTTAAGATTTTTAAATCATTTTAGATTCAAACTGCTTTAAGTTAAATAATCTTTCAGGCTTAATTTACTGAAAGTTTATATCAGAACGTGCTTGAATTTTATCATGAGTCTTTGGCATATATTAAGACTTTTTTTTCTCCTTTGACTTTTTGATGTGTTTAAACATATTAATATGTATTCTTGCATTAAACCATTTTTGCATTCCTGAATACTCAGTGTAATCTTACTTGTTAATACATTTCATTTATCAATTTTTATTTGGAATTTTCATTTATATTTACAAATGAAATTGATCTTTACTTTTTAAAACTCTGTCCTATAGAAATTTTGCTGGCTTTATAAAATGAATTATGAAGCTTTCAGTCTTTCATTGATTGTGGAAGTGTTAACATGGACTGCTAACTCTTTCTTCCCTATAGGTTTGAATATTTTGCCCATGAAATTATTTGAGTACAGTATCACCTTGGTGGTGATTCTTACATTGTATTCTTATTTCTATCACATTTATTGATTAATCTGGTTTTAAATTTTTCTTTAATCAATTTTGCCAGTTTACAATTATTTAGAAATTGTGGACATATCAAAAAATTTAAATTAATTACCATAGGGAAATATAAGTAATCCTTCTAAAAGCACTTATGTCCCAAATATATACATTGTCATTCTTTGTTTCATCTCCAACTCTGTTTCCTTTTGCTTTCACTTTTCCCTCCTGCCTTTTGACTAGACAGAGGTATCTATTTCAGCTTCTCCCCTCCATACCACTTGGATTTATTAATGCAAATATGTTCTCCTAGTCAATTAATTTCTTTCTATTTTTATCTTTAAGTCTTTCTATTCTTTTTTTCAACTTTTTCTGGGATTGTTGATTTTTCTAACTCTCAAGATAAATGCTTAATAACTTAATTCAAGTACTTTATTTTTAAGAAATAAAGAATTGCCCCCTCAGTGCAGCTTTGCTGTATCCCAGAAGTTTTATATGTGACATTCTTCTGGCTGATATTTTAGTTTTGATTTTTAAGTTTTTTCTGTCTGGTTTTATTGAGATATAATTGATATATAACCCTGTGTAAGTTTAAGGTGTGCAGCATAATCATTTGGCTTACTTAAGTCATGAAATGATTACCACAATAAGTTTTGATTTTTTTAAAATCTTGATTTCCATTTTGGCCAATTTTGGTGACTTTCTTTTTTCCTAGTGGTTCTGTTGTTTTCACATAATGTTAATTATTTCTAGTTTTATTGCATCATCGCCAGAAAATGTATTCTTTACCATTTGTAATACAGTAAGTCCCCTACACACGAACCTTCAAGTTGCAAACTTTCAAAGATGGGAATGTGTTCGTATGTCCAGTCTCAGAAGTTAGTTCACGTGTCTGGCATACATTGTCATGTGCGTGCATCCTCTACAAGTGGTTGTGCTTTTGTGTACTTTAGTGTACAGTACTGTGTAGAGTACAGTAGTACAGTATCTTTGCTTCAAACCTAAGATGTCCAGAAGCAAGTTAAAAGCAGCAGTGATGTAGCTGGTACTTCTAAGAAGTACTGTACTACTGTACTTTTCAAGGTACTTGTACTGTAAGTTTAAAAAGTTTATTTTTTTGTGTTTGTTTGTTTTTTATGTATAATTAGTGTGAAAAGTATTATAAACCTATTACAGTACAGTACTATATAGCCGACTGTGTTAGTCGGGTACCCGGGCTGACTTTGTTGGACCTATGAACAAATTGGACTTAACGAACGTGCTCTTGGAACGCAACTTTGTCCATTTGTAGGGGACTTACTGTATGGTGTTAAATAACATCTTGGCACACATTATTGTAATTCCATTGGCCTTAGAAGCAAGATGATAATTTTCCTGTTACTACTTTAATGCCCAATTTGCACATTCTCAAATCATTTTACTCACAAGTTACTAAGTCTACAGTACTATGTCCACCCAAGCATAACTGGGACACAGCTCAAAGTGAATAAAATAGATAACCAGTGAGAACCTGCTGTATAGCACAGGGAGCTCAACTCAATGTTCTGTGGTGAACTAAATGGGAAGGAAATCCAGAAAAGAGGGGATATATGTATATACGTATAGCTGATTCACTTGGTTACAGCAGAAACTAACACAACATTGTAAAGGACTATACCCCAATTAAAAAAAAATACAGTAAGCATACCTGTCGCCAGAAGGCAAATGTGAAAGGTACGCTCACCTCTAACCTGTCACTTCCTTTCCCTCATGGCTCGGGGACTGATAAGGGTGCTGTTACCTCAGAGGCACGCGACAGTGGAGGTCTGGGCTACAGAAAACCAGCATTCTGGGCTCTGTTGTAAGTACAGGTGGCTGGGATGATGTGGGAGTGGAAGTGCTGCTCTTGGAGGGCATGTCTGGAACATCATGGGTGAGACAGCATTCACTGTCCCAGCAGCTACAATGGACTGAAGCAGGTGTCCTTCTAGGGCATTTTACACTGTGGACCAGCACCCCCATCTGCTCTGGTCTCTTGGCCATAACTCATTCTCCTTTGTGGGGTCACTCTTTCCTCCCCCCAAGAAAACCACTGCTCTATTCCTCTTATCCCTGCATCTACCCCTGTGAGGGTAGACCTTGCCAGTGATTCAAAGGTGATGTGATTTTCTAAACGAGGATGGCCTCGCAGGGAATCCTAAGAGATTCCTTATCCTCACTTACATTATGACATCGTGGAAACTTCTCTTGTTTAAGAGGATCAGTCCCTGCATATGCAGTCAAGTTTATTTTCTGGCTGGGTGTCCCTCTGGGAGAGCCGCTCGTTACATAAAAAAGAAATATTCTCTGAATTTCTATTTTCTATTTTTTATGTAGAGACCATTAACAAAATCTCACATGTACATCTTTAAGCTTCTAACTGGATCATAACTGGTTGCTTTGCTATTACTCTATTCTTCTTTTTTTAATTAATTAATTTTTATTGGAGTATAGTTGCTTTACAATGTTGTGTTAGCTTCTACTGCAGGGCAAAATGAGTCAGGCATACACATACATATATCCCCTCTGTTTTGGATTTCCCTCCCATTTAGGACAGTGCATTAAGTAGAGTTCCCTGTGCTATACAGTATGTTGCCCTCAGTTATCTATTTTATACATAGTATCAATAGTGTATATGTTTCAATCCCAATCTTCCAATTCCTACTCTATTCTTCTTTATTTGTCTTTGCCTTCTTTTTCTAAAAAGCGTACAATTTGATATTTTTTCTTATTAGTCATCTCTTGTCTTTGACTTCTTAATTATCCCTGAAGATTCTTTTCCTAAAATATACATTCTTACTCAAAGCTAATATCCATTGCCAGTGAAAAAGTATCAAAGTAAGTGAGAAGAGTGTCACTTGCAATTAAAAAAGACAACTCCTCATCCTGGTAATCTAGGCTCTTTCTAATGTGACCCCATTGCGCCTTATTTTGTTCAAAATGCCATAGTTTACGGCATCTTATTAGTTCTCGTCCTTGTTATAGCAACAGAAAGAGCATGGATGGCCTGGCTTCAGATCCGAACTCAGGGTCACAGTATCTGGGTGATCTTAAGGATATCGCTTAGCCTTTGCTTTCTGATCTGTGAGATACGATAACATGTGGACATGTTTTGGGATAAAAATGAGAACCCGGAACACTGTAGACTCTCAAACTGTAGCTGCTGTTGTTATTATTACCAGCCAACCTGGCCGCCTCATGATGCTGCAGACAGGATGCTCCTTTCTCCAGTCTGTGCCTTTGCTCGGTCCCTACCTCTGATGCTTCTCTGTGCACACTCTCACCCAGAACAGAGCTCTCCATTAGAACACGGTTCTCAACTAGGGGAGGGGGATTGTGCCCCAGAGGACATCTGGCAATGTCTGGAGACATTTTTCTTTGTCACAACTTGGGGGATGTGGGTGGCTACTGGCATCGAGTGAGTAGAGGTCAGGGCTATTGCTGAACATCCGACAGTGTGCAGGGCAGCGTCCCCCACGATGATTACCAGGAATTACCAGCCCAAACGTCAACCGTGCTGAGGTGGAGAAACCCTCAGAGTCACCTGGGGAGGTTCCTCCAGGTGTGGTCACCGAAGGATTCTGATACGCCGTATGGAAGTAGGGCAGAATAAGCCAGAAGGTTAGCATCTCTGTCCCACAACCAGATGAGGTCATCTCCTGAATGAAGCTGCTCTGGTTTCTCCAGCCTCCACTGACTGCTCTTTCCTCTGGCCTGACTGTACCAACCTGCAGAATGGCTTCTAAGAATGCCACTGGGCTTTGACTGTCTCCTGTGGGGAGGTTCAGTAAAACAAGAAGCTTGCCTGGAACATGAGATGCTCTGTGAAAGTGAATTTATCTCCCTTTTCTGTATTCGAAGCCCTTTGGGAATCGGAGGCCATGTGTGGGTCCCCTCTGGGAAGTGCAGCGGGTGCTCACAGACTTGCTCAGACTTGCTCATTGGTTGACAACACTAAGGAAATAACTCTTCATTTCACTAGTGGGAGTGGTAAGATAGATTCAGTGACAGGCAATTCAGACTTTCAAAACCACAAGCAGCGTACCTCCTGAAAGCAGTAAATAACAAAGAAAAAAAAAAAACCCAAAACTTTTCTTTCCTTTCTGAGAACATTTCCTTTCTCAGAAAAAAAGGTGCTACAATCGCTTTTTCTTGTAAAGTGGTAACTGGGAGCAACCCCTGGTTGCAGTTGCTGATTCAGCTGCTCTGAGGCATGACTCCTGAACCTTCCTATCCCCATCCCCGCCACACACACACACACACACACTCACACACACACACACACACACACACACACACACTCACACACACACACACACACACACACACACACTCACACACGATTATTCTTCCCTGTGTGCTGAACAAACACAGTATTTTGCTGCTACTGGGAAGTATTTTAATTTGCAAGAGCACATTTTTTTTAACTTTTTATTTTATACTGGAGTACAGTTGATTAACAATGTTGTGTTCGTTTCAGGTGTACAGCAAAGTGATTCAGTTATACATATACGTGTATCTGTTCTTTTTAAAATTCTTTTCCCATTTAGGTTGTTAGAGAATATTGAGCAGAGTTCCCTGTGCTATACAGTAGGTCCTTGTTAGCTATCTATTTAAAATATAGCAGTGTGTGCATATCAATCCCAAAATCCCTAACTATCCCTTCTCCCCATCTTTCCCCCCTGGTAACCATGAGTTCATTCTTTAAGTCTGTGAGCCTGTTTCTGTTTCATAAATAAGTTCATTTGTATCATTTCTTTTTAGAGTCTGCATATAAGCAATATCAATATTTCCCTTTCTCTGTCTGACTTACTTCACTGAGTATGGCAATCTCTAGGTCCATCCATGTTGCTGCAAATGGCATTATTTCATTATTTTTAATGGCTGAGTAATATTCCTTTGTATGTATGTACCACATCTTCTTTATCCATTCTTCAGTGAGCATTCAGTTGCTTCCAGATCTTGGAGACTGTAAACAGTACTGCAATGAACATTGGGTGCAAAAATATGGTCTGAAAAGATACATGCACCCCAATGCAAGTGCACATTTTTTTTTGCACAAGTTACATAACTTGTATCTTTAGGGTTGATTTTGTTTTGTGTCTTTTATACCCCACTCATGTAAAATTCATCTATAGGCATCCATGCTCCTTTCCCACCTGCCTTATAAGGATACACTTTAAAAAATGCAAATTATTTTTTCCCTCAAACTCTTGAGAATTTGAGTAGAATTATCCCTTGTCCCTTCATATTGTTGCAGAAATCGTCTGTCAAGAAACCAAGCACCACACTCCGAGGGTTGGAGAACTCAGGTTTATTAAGCCAGTGGCCCCAGAAGAGCTAAAGCTCCAAAGTTCTGGGCCCTGTGCTCAGGGTGAGCTTTACTTTTATAGGGGTCTGTGCACATGTTTACAGTTAGCATTGGTAGATTGGTTACTTGGTTTACAGAGCACAGAAGTTTTCAAACAGACACTTACAAGAGCAAGTGCAGAACATTCCATATTTAGCAAAACCTCCTATGGTTACATTTGATTGCTAGGTCATCCTGTTTTTGTTTTTCCTTTTTGGTGCAGCAAGCATATTTTACAAAAGCAGAACGAGCATGGAGTTATTTTTAGCTGAGCGCAAGTTTCTAATTTTCCTCTATCACTTTTTGTGGATGTCACCATTGACAAAGGATGTTTATTCTATTGCTCACAAAAATTAAACTATAAAATTTGGAAGTTGGGTAAATTTAAAATCTTCGGTAAAATTACATCAGGTTAAGTATAAATGCTGGCTAAAGATGAGAGGCATTCAGATCAAAATTATAATTTGCAAAAAAATGCAAGTTTTAAGATGAACAAATGGTTATGAATTGTATTTTCTAAGAGTGGTTTTTCATTGGAATAGAAGAAAGATTAGCATTCTTTCCATTCTGCATTCTTAAATAGTCTGCAGATTTAGAATGAGATTTCAAATATAAACACCTAGGGACTTACCAGTTCTCTTATCAATAATTAGCTCTAAATAGAAATAAATGAAATAGAAACAAAGAAAACAATAGCAAAAATCAATAAAATAAAAGCTGGTTCTTTCAGAAGATGAACAAAATTGATAAACGTCTAGAAAGACTCATCAAGAAAAAGAGGGAGAGGACTCAAATCAATAAAGTTAGAAATGAAACAGGAGAAGTTACAACGGACACTACAGAAATAAAAAGCACCATAAGAGATTACTACAAGCAACTATATGGCAATAAAATGGACAACCTGGATGAAATGGACAGATTCTTAGAGAGATATAAGCTTCCAAGACTGAATCAGGAAGACATAGAAAATAGGAACAGACCAATCCCAAGTAATGAAATTGAAACTGTGATTAAAAATCTCCCAATAAACAAAAGTCCAGGGCCAGATGGAGTCACAGGTGAATTTTATCAAACATTTAGAGAAGAGCTAACACATATCCTTCTCAAACTCTTCCAAAACATTGCAGAGGAAGGAATATTCCCAAACTCATTTTATGAGGCCACAATCACCCTGATACCAAAACCAGACAAAGACACTACAAAAAAAGACAATTACAGACCAATATCACTGATGAATTTAGATGCAAAAACCCTCAACAAAATACCAGCCAACAGAATCCAACAACACATTAAAAGGATCATACACCATGATCAAGTGGGGTTTATCCTTGGAATGCAAGGATTCTTCAATATACGCAAATCAATCAATGTGATACACCATATTAACAAACAGAAGGATAGAAACCACATGATAATCTCAATAGATGCAGAAAAAGCTTTTGACAAAATTCAACACCCATGTATGATAAACACTCTCCAGAAGGTGGGCATAGAGGGAACCTACCTCAACATAATAAAGGCCATATATGACAAACCCACAGCAAACATCATTCTCAATGTTGGAAAACTGAAAGCATTCCCTCTAAGATCAGGAACAAGACAAGGATGTCCACTCTCACCACTATGATTCAACATAGTTTTGGAAGTCCTTGCCACAGCAATCAGAGAAGAAAAAGAAATCAAAGGAATCCAAATTGGAAAAGGAGTAAAACTGTCACTGTTTGCAGATGACATGATACTATACATAGAAAATCCTAAAGATGCCACCAGAAAACTACTTGAGCTCATCAATGAATTCGGTAAAGTTGTAGGATACAAAATTAACACACAGAAATCTCTTGCATTTCTATACACTACCAATGAAAATTCAGGAAGAGAAATTAAGGAAACAATCCCATTCACCATTGCAACATAAAGAATAAAATACCTAGGAATAAACCTAACCAAGGAAGTAAAAGACCTGTATTCAGAAAACTATAAGACACCAATAAAAGAAATCAAAGATGACACAAACAGATGGAGAGATATACCATGTTCTTGGATTGGAAGAATCAACATTGTGAAAATGACTATATTACCCAAAGCAATCTACAGATGCAACGCAAGCCCTATCAAATTACCAATGGCATTTTTCACAGAACTAGAACAGGAAATTTTACTATTTGTATGGAAAGCCAAAAGACCCCGAATAGCCAAAGCAATCTTGAGAAGGAAAGACGGAGTTGGTGGAATCAGGCTTCCTGACCTCAGGCTATACTACAAGGCTACAGTGATCAAGACAGTATGGTACTGGCAAAAAAACAGAAATATAGATCAATGGAACAGGATAGAAAGCCCAGAGATAAACTATGGTCAACTCATCTATGACAAAGGAGGCAAGGATATACAATGGAGAAAAGGCAGCCTGTTCAATAAGTGGTGCTGGGGAAACTGGACAGCTACATGTAAAAGAATGAAATTAGAACACTCCTTAACACCAGACATAAAAATAAACTTCAAATGGATTAAAGACCTAAATGTAAGGCCAGACACTATAAAACTCCTAGAGGAAAACATAGGAAGAACACTCTTCGATGTAAATAACAGCAAGATCTTTTTTATCCACCCCCTAGAGTAATGGAAATAAAAACAAAAATAAATAAGTGGGACCTAATGAAACTTATAAGCTTTTATACAGCAAAGGAAACTATAAGCAAGATGAAAAGACAACCCTCAAAATGGGAGAAAATATTTGCAAACGAATCAACAGACAAAGGTTTAATCTCTGAAATATATAAATAGTTCATCCAGCTCAATATCAAAAAAACAAACAGCCCAATCAAAACATGGGCAGAAGACCTAAATAGGCATTTCTCCAAAGAAGACATATGGATGGCCAAGAGGCACATGAAAAGCTGCTCAACATCACTCATTATTAGAGAAATGCAAATCAAAACTGCAATGAGGTATCACTTCACACTGGTTAGAATGGGCATCATCAGAACATCTACAAACAGTAAATGCTGGAGAGGGTGTGGAGAAAAGGGAACGCTCTTGCACTGTTGGTGGGAATGTAAATTCATACAGCCACTATGGAGAACAGTATGGAGGTTCCTTCAAAAACTAAAAATAGAGTTACCATATGACCCAGCAATCCCACTGCTGGGCATATACACAGAGAACACCATAATTCAAAAAGACACACACACTCCAATGTTCATTGCAGCAGTATTTACAATAGCCAGGACATGGAAGCAACCTCAATGTCTGTCAACAGATGAATGGATAAAGAAGGTGTGGTGCATATATACAATGGAATATTACTCAGCTGTAAGAGGCAATGAAACTGGGACATTTGGAGAGACATGGATGGACTTAGAGACTGTCATACAGAGTGAAGTGAGTCAGAAAGAGAAGAACAAATATCATATATTAAAACATATATGCGGAATATAGAAAAATGGTACAAATCAACTGGTTTGCAAGGCAGAAATAGAGACACAGATGTAGAGAACAAACATATGGACACCAAGTGGGGAAAGCGAGGAGGGTTGGGGGGGAGTGAACTGGGAGATTGGGATACCAAATTGTACACTCTAAATATATGCAGTTTATTGTATGTTAACTGTATCTCCATAAAAGTTCTTTAAAAAAAATAATTAGCTCTAAATGACTACTTCTTAATTTTCCACCTAAATGCATCAGTTTCTTCTCCTTTATCTTTTGGAGACGTTTTCACTTGTCTTCCTTTCCTGAATCAATTTGTTACATACCTTTCCTGGTCCTTAGTTTCCTCAAACCTAATACATGGTATTTGGACAATATTAGAGGTTCTCAAACCTGGCTGCACAGAAGAATCACCTGCAGAGCTTAGAAAAATACATAATGCCCTGCCCCCAGCCCCAGTTGATTCTAGATCTCTTAGATTATTTCCAGCTTTAAAATTCTCTGATCCCACAGAATCAGATCTGTTTTGGTGCAGGAGGTAAAATTGGCAAGTCACCGACCTCAAATGGGATGGCTAGGTTGGTATGATGGTTCTCAGGGCCAGTTTAGTTACAGGTGACAGATGGTTTAAAAATGTACCTAACCTTTGACTTAGCAGTTCTGTTTCTAGGCATGTATTCTTAAAATTTATTTTGTACCAAATATTTAGTTACAAAAAGATATTGACTTCAGTATTATATAAAATAGAGAAAAATAAAAATCAGCCTAATTGGGGTGTTGTTTAAATAAATTATCGTACAACCACCCAGTGGAATACTATGCAGACATTAATAATAATAATTCTACGGCAAAGTATTTTATCATTAGAAAATGCTCATGAAACTAAGTGGAAATTATTATAGCTAATATAATAATCTCATTTAGGGGCAAATCATATATATAATGTGTATATGTGTAAATATATGTATAATACCATTTGTAAGGTTATAGAAAAAAATGATGACCATGGTTATCTCTAGATGTAGGGATTAGAAGTAATTTTGATTTCTTTTTACTTATCTGTGTTTTTCTAATTTACCTATGGTCATCGTATATTATTTCTATAATTAAAAATGTTAGTTTAAAACAATTATTTAATGTGGCTTCTTCAAGATTTACATGTATCCTCCTTAAGGTTTGCTCTAATGCCTTTGATTTCCTAATTGCAACCTGATAGTGCTACAAATCCAGGTTTGCCAGGAATACTGAGCTCAACCCAGCATCGTGATTGGGCTCCACTCCGCATCTTGCTGGCAGATCACCCAAAAACGGAGGAGATAGATTCCTAATCAAAATCACAGTTCAAATAGGAGTGACATAAGTGCTCAAGAAATGTGTGTAACCATTTACATAGTGGAGCTAAGGAGGAAGTTCTGAGCTGGGAGGATGCACAGAACGTTTGCAGGCCAAGGGACATTGGAGAATGAGGTTTTTACCAAGTGGATATTGCTGCAGAGATGATGGAAATATACACACTAGGTTGTTCGACTACATGACATATTTGGAAAAAATAGAAGATTTGGGTCTGAGTGTCAAGTAGGGAGAGGAATATATACTATACCTTTGGGCAAATTAAGGAAAGGAGCTTCCTCTTCTGACCAGACTCAGACTCAGCCCATCTGCTGGGTACACTTGTGCAGTGTACAACCTGAGCAACTGTTCCTAAAACAACACTATGAGGTAAAGATACAGAAGCTCAAAGAAGGTAAATAATTTCTCCAAAACCCACAGCACATTTGGAACAGGGACACACATCTGGAGAGAAGACCGTTAAGAAATTAATTTGGACATTATTGTAAGGACTGTGTGACCCCTCGCTGGTTTTTGAGGAGGACACTAAATTGAGGACACTAAGACTAGGGCTAACCTGGAGAATAGTCCTGGTGAGACAAAGGTCTGAACTGGGGCCATGTCAGTGAGTGATGAAAGAGGTGGCTGAACACGATGCACCTTGTGCAGATAGCATGAAGGGATTTGCAGGTAGGTGACGTGAGGTGTGAGACCTTGATATGGGTCTTGACCATCAGCATTTGCTGATAGCTGAAGTTGTGGGAGTCCATGAGAGTGCCTGGAAAAAGCAGTTTAAGGACAGATGCCTGCAGTAAGCTAGAGGCATTGGTGAGAGAAACCAGTGAAGCATCCAGAAAGTACCATCAAGGTGATGAGAGGGCGCCCCAGAGGGGAGTGAGGTGTCACGGAGACCATGGGTAGAGTTTCAAAGAGGAAGTGGTCACAGTGTCAAGTGGTCCTGGTGGAGAGTAGAATGTAAATCAGAAGATTTTCAGTTACTTTTTAACTAGCAGTGCAAGCAGTACTGCAGAATCAGACCCTAAGTGTCCAAGGAGTAGGTGTGCAGCGGGGGTGGTGAAGGCTGCAGCAGAGCCTTCTTCTCTAAGAACGTGGGCGGGGAAAGGAAGGAGAGAGACGGCAGCAGTTTCATAGGAAAGTGAATAATATAAGGGATGGCTTTAGTTATGGTGGGGAGCCCAGAATATCACAGACGCTGGATGGAGGATGCCGGAAGAGACAGACGTAAGAATAAGACCAGAGAGAAACTTTGAGTGGTAAGGCTGCATCCAGGTTGGGGGTTGAGGGATCAAATCGAAAAGAGGCCCTCTCCTCAGGAAGGAGGGAGAATACGGGTGAAGAACCTGGGAAATTTTGAGTTGGGCAAGAGATAGTACATCAGATGGTGTCCCTTTTCTCATGGGTGAGGAGATGGGACCAGCGGCTCAGAGCGAGAGATCCCATGATGGATTTTCAAGCCAAAGGGAAGATGTAAAAGATGCTATGGGAACATAAAGGAAAGGAGCTTTGGGCGAATAGAAGGGTGGATCAGGACTGTGGCAGGCCTCCCACTGCAGTGGGGTAACACGGATTCGTTAATTTTATGAGGAGAGAAACTCGATTCATCCTGCTGTTAAAGAGAAACTTGCGTTTATCTTATCAGTACATTTCTATGACATCACACAGTGCTTGGCCAGAGCAGGGGAGCCATAAATACCTGTCTAATGGATACATTCCGGTCTTGTGCTTATCACTAAAATGAGGTGAGCACTGCCAGCATTAATTAGTAGCCAGTGGAGAAAACAAGATTAGGGAAGATGCAGGACCAGAAGGAACCCCACCATGGGTCCACCGCCAAATGCAAGTCCCTTTGCTGTCAATGCCGGTGACCTTCTCCTTGCTACTCTCAAATGCATAAAGAGGAAAATATCCTGCCCTGGGGTCCCAGAAACTTACCACTTTCTCCTTTTTTGTCAGTTTCCTCTCCTCAATCCGGTCCACCCAGCCAGTGCAATTCATCACGTGCACAGACGATTCTTGTCACTCGGGGAGGGGGTTTCCCCCCTACAGGTGACCTTGGCCTGGGATGGGTGGGGGCACAGACCTCCTCTGGCTCAGCCCCCATCCAGCTTTTTATTAGAGGCTGCAGCTGCCCTTTGCTACAAGATTTTTCCCTTTTGGTTTTTAGTTCATCTTTAATTTCTATCCTCCAATTTCACACCAGCCTCTTCTCTTTGGCCTCACTATGACTCCCGCCACTGCACCCCCATTTCTCTTCTGCTCTTTGAAAGGGAGGACCTTTTCCCTGCCTGGAATCTGTGTCTTTATTCTCCGGCTTCCAGTTGGAACATCTCTCTGGGAACCGGTGGCCTCAGCAATGCAGCTGATGTTCCCTTGAGCAAGTCTTACATGAAAACTCATGAATCTCATTTCTGGTAATGGGTATTCTCACTCTTACTCAGTTTCCCTGTGTTGGGTAACACATTTCCAAGGCCACTTTGGGGGTGTGATCCTCCTGACCGAGTGCCCCGAGTGGCCCTTACTGAGACTTTTCTAGAAATTGTCTGCTTCCTTCCATCTCAGCTGTGGATAAAGCATCTGGCTTTCTCTCCAGCTCTGTCAACCCACACTTCCACCCCTAGCCCTCTTCACCCTTCTGAACTGTCAAGGCCATCAGCTTCCCTGGCCTATCTGGAAGCTGTGTTTTGGAATTTATGTGTCTTAGAATGAGCAAAAAAAAAAAGGGGGGGGGGATTTCTTTCCTACTTGTTTGGCTAAAAAGCAAAAGTTACACATACATTATGGTACCAGAAAGTGAGCATTTCAAACCCAGTGTATTGAGAAATAGCAGAGAGTCACTCTGAGTCTGAGACCAAAGAGTCTTGTCATTGTGTTAAGTTGGCTGGTGCCTCTCCTGGCAGGGGGTGGGGGCTCATTTCTTGGGCCATGCTGCTTACCCTGTGAGCGCTTTCCTCTCCCAGAGCAAAAAGGCTGCAGAGGGATGATTCACTCGGCTGGTGAATCCGTGACATCTCTGCAGGGACGCCAGCCCTGGGAACGGGTGCTGCTTGGTGAGAATAAGGCAGGTTAGGCCAGTGAAACCACGCTTTGGGGGCCAACCACGGGACTGTCTTAGTGGAAACTCAGATCTTTGAAAGGTCATCCACGGCCAACCCCTGGGCAGTCTTAAAAACCACATTGCTCTCTGAATGAGCCATAAATGTGTAGCCAAGTAACCGCTATGCTCACGCCCACAAATCAGGTTGGGCTTGCGCTGCGGCCAGGCCGGGGCCTGGCTCTTTCACATCTGGTAACACGTACCCGCATCTGTATTAGTCAGCTCAGGCTCCATAACAAAATACCACAGGTCAGGGAATTCAAACAGCAGGACTTTATCTTCTCACAGTTCTGGAGGCTGCAAGTCCAAGATCAATGTGCTGTCAGGGTTGGGACTCTGGAGGCCTCTCTCCGTGGCGTGCAGACGGCCGCCTCCTCCCTGTGTCCCCCGGGTCCTGCATGCTCTTCCTCTGTGTGCAGCTATCCCTGGCACCCCTCTTCTAGCAGGGACCCTAGTCATGGTGGGTTAGGGTCCAGCCATGTGACCTCATTTAACTTCGTCACCCCATAGAGGACTTATCTCTCACGACAGCCGCATTCCAAGGTATCCTGGGGTGGGGTGGGGGTGAGGACTCCAACCTGTGAATTTTTGGGGGGACCGGTGTAGCCAGAATACCATCCATAGTGAGATCGAGAGAGTGGGCTTGAGGAGCAGGGGGCACAGCGGAAAATGCTGGCCCCTAGCCTCAAGCCTGTGGGACAGAAACCACCCTCTCCTATGGCTCTGTCTCCCCTTGAGGACAATATGCTCAGTGAAATAAGCCTGTCACAAAGGACAAAACTGTATGATCTCACTTATACGAGGCACCTGGAGGAGTCAGAGTCATAGAGACAAAAAAAGTAGAAGGGTGGGTGCTGGGGGAAGGATCTGGGGAGTTATCAGTTAATGGGGACAGTGTTTCAGTTTTGCAAGACGAAGATAGTTCTGGGGATGTTTGGTGGTGATGATTATACCACAGTGTGAAAGTACTTAATGCCACAGAACCTACACTAAGAGACAAAGTGGTAAATTTTACGTTAAGTATATTTGATCACAATAATGAGAAAGAGTGGTGCTGAGGCCGGAGGCCTGAGTTTCAGCCCCTGTTCCCCTCCCCCCATCCCACACCGTTATTTTACTTCATTAAGATGCAGGGTTTTGACCTGCAAAATGGGGGTGACATTTCTCACCAGGTGATCAAAGGGGAGAGCGAAGCTAAGGTTCTTAGCAAAGCCTTTGACCCGTAATGAGCCTTCTGCCCAGGAGAGCTGAGGACGGTAACACGGACGGAAGGACAGAGAATGTCATGTTCCAGTACATGGTGGCATTTCCTTTGAAGGGATTTGTTTGTGGCTGGGGTCACAGGACCTGAGCATCCCACCTGGGCTCAGAGAACTAAGGGGTTCCTTATCACATTGGAGCCTCTGGACCTGGGAGGCTCCCCAGAAAGTGTCAAGGGAGTCCTATTTCCAGCACTCTGGAGAGAGCCTGTTGCTTGATCACGCACGCAGTAAAGTCAAGTAAATGCGGGAAGAACATGCTAGAGCCACAAGGACCTGCCAGCTACTGCCTTGTCTCTCAGCTCTGGCCTCCGCCACTGCCCAGCCGGGTCCTCGCTTAGACCCTGCTAGCTGCCCGGCCAGTCCCGAGGCCACAGCCGTGCACTGGACCTTGGCCTCATGCCCAGGTGCACCTGGCCCTTCCCAGGTGCCTTGCCACCCCCAGACTGAGCCCAGTGAGGCTCCCCAGCCCTGGCGTCCCCCCCCTGCCCCACCCACCCCCCGGGGGGTCCACTTCCTGAGCCCTGAGCTGCTTCACCATCCTGGCCTTAGCCGGTGTCTGTCACTGTCACCTCGCCCACAGTTCCCTAAATCTAGTCCAGCACCTGGACACTCAAGAAAACCTTTATTGGGACATAAAGACATTTAATTTCTCTTCACAAGCGTGCAACCCAGGGCATCCACTGCATCCTAGAGGAGTGATTTCTAAATGTGAGTGTCGAGCAGAAGGAAGCACCCGTGGGGTCTTCCTCACCCTTCCCATCTCCAGGCTCTGCTGCAGGGTCTGCTGGATCCTGACCTGCACAGAAGCTTGAGGGTTATTGCCCCCAGGGGAGACCTTCCTGGGGAAGGGAGGGAGGCCGACTGCAGAGCTGGGCTGCTCTGAGATCCACTGCTGCGGGGCATCCTCTTGATCCAAGCACCACCGCGAGACGTCCAGGTGAGCACTGGTCCCTCACCTGTGGTCAGGCCTCCCAAGACCCCCTTCAGATCACGCTCAGCCTGGCAGAAGCTGCAGCCCCCTCCCCCTCCCAGCGCTCCTGCCCAGGGAACTTCCCTTCTCCATCCAGGGATGTGCTGTGCCCAGCCAGCCTGCTACTTCAACATTTGTTGGTCCAGGGGAACCTCCAGTTTTCTCCTCCCCACCTGCTCACCCTGCCATCTCTCACCCATCAGCTTTTTTATGCATCCCAACATTGCTGGTTTGACAAGTTAACTCACATTTTCCTTGTTATCCTTTTGGGTATCCTGGCTGGGACTAACAACATGATGCTTTGAGGACACTGTAGGAGGCTGCTTTGGGGACTGATTCCCACAGGCACACACTTGTGGCCCACCTGTGGCCCTGACAGCCCCTGCACGTCATGGAACATTTGTCTCTGTCTTCTTTTCCTTTCCAGTTTGTGCTCCATTTCTTTCTTCTTTACAGCAAAATTCCCTGAAGCAGTTCTATATACTTAACTGTCTTTAATTCCTTTTCTCCCACTCTTTCTTAAAATATTCTAAGTAGGTTTTCATATCTGCTATTCTACAAACACCAGCTTCTCGAGGTTGCTGTGGTATCTATGATGTTAGGCAGTGCCTTTTTTCCCAGTCCTCATGATATTGGAACTGCCAGCTGCATTGGCGTGATGAATCATTCCTCCTTCTTTGAAATATTTCTCACCTGGTTTTTATGCTCCAAAGATCCCTGGTTTTCTTCCCATTTAACTGGTTTCTCTTTTTCTGTCTCCATTGCTAGCTCTTCTTCTATGCAGCCTCTCAACATAGGAGGGACCCAGGGTTCATTCTGCCTTTTTCTCCATCTAGGTGATCACATCTAGTTTCATGATTTACCTTGCTCTCGCTCTCGCTCTCTCTCACTCTCCCTGGTGGTGAGAACTGTTAACATGAGGTCTACCCTCTTACTATATTTTTCAGGACACAGTACAATATTGTGAACTATAGACACAATGTTTCACAGCAGGTCTCTAGAACTTACTCATCTTGCGTAACTGAAACATTAGACCCATTGCACAGCAACCCCCCATTTCCCCCTCTCCCCAGCCCCCGGCAACCACCATTCTTCTTTCTGTTTCTATGAGTTTGACTGTTTTAGAAAGTGGAATCATGCAGTATTTGTTCTTCTGTGAGTGGTTTATTTCACTTACCATAATTTCCTCCAGGGCTGTCCATGATGTCACATATGCCAGGATTTCCTTGTTTTTTGAAGCTGAGTAATATTCCATCATATGTAGAAACCACATTTTCTTCCTCAGTTGATGTGTTGGTGGATATTTGGGTTGTTTCCGTTTCTTGGCTGTTACAGATAATGCTGCAATGAACATGGGAGTGTGGATGTCTCTTTAAGATCCTGATGCCAATGCTTTGAATATGCATCCAAAAGTGCATATTCAAAACATCAAGTTAAAACCTTTGGCACAGCCAAAGAAACAATTAACAGAGTGAAAAGGCAACTTATGGAATGGGAGAAACTATTTGAAAACCATATATCTGACAAGGAGTTAATATCCAAAATATATAAGGAACTCCAGGGGTTGCTGTTTCATTTCAAGTAGTCATCCTTCACCCCTAAATTCTTCAGAGAACATTCTTTGTAGATCCTGGACTTAACTGAGACCTATTCTCTTCTGAGGACACCGAGTCTCCCGTGAGGGTTGCTACATCTCCCCTCTTCATGTCTTTGAGAGGAGAAGGCAGTGGTCTTTGTATTCATTGCCATTTCCAAACGACCACACATTGAACTTACCCAGTGTTCTCACTTCTCCTAGCATTTCTTTTCAGCTCACTTTGTCCTGCCCAGGCCACCCTTACCATCTCTGTAGTCACTTTAAATGATGTCATTATTGACTACACTGGTTGCTGATGGGAACTTCTCTGTCCTTTTCCATCTCTTACGTCTTTCACTTTCCCGGGTGGTTGCCGTTCCCCTCCTGCCCATCAGGAATTGCGCTTCCCAGGACTCCTTCCCTGCCGTTCTTGCTCTGCTCTTTCTTCTCGAGTGACCTCACTCATCCCCATGACTTGACTATAGTTTGCATACTGACAAATCCCAAATTTCTAAGTCTAGCCCATAATTTTACTGACATATTTCTAACAGCTTAATGTCAAGACAGCCCCTCAAAATTAGGTTCTCCAAAGTCGAACCCACCATTGCTTTCCCACTAACTGTTCCTCCTCCAGTATTTGGCATCTCTGTGAATGGTGGTCAAATATCCCACCTTGTTTGAGAGCTGTCCCCCAAACTCCTTTCTCTCTTGATAAATCTAATTAATTCTACTCAAACACAGGAATACAAGTTGTTCTTCCTTCTTACTTTATTCTAACATCCGTTTTCTAAATTCGAGCCCTTACCATCTCATGGTGGTATTCTTGCAGGAGGGCTCCCAACATCTCACTGTCTGCTTGGTTACCTCTGATCCTCTGTGCTGTTAATATAAGAATTTAGAACCTAAACTGACTCTTGTATTTAATGATAATGAAGGCTGGGTTTCATAGAGCTGTGGGATAGAAAGACAGAAAGATGAGGACACGTCCCTATTTCTCCTTTCTTTCTCTCTTTATCTCTTCTCTCTACACAGCTCCCTCCCATCAACCCCAGTACCTTAGATCACTGTTTTATTCCTCAGATATTCTTCCCAGTTCTTCCACAAACAAACAATGTCATGGATATGCATTTTCTGAAATATAGTTAAAATGAAATTAGAAGAAAAAAAGTTTAAGTTTCATTTCATAGTTCTCTTCATCTTAGATATTTTCCCTTTAAAGAAGGATGAGCCTCAACAAAAAAATCTAGAAATAATAAATGTTGGAGAGGGTGTGGAGAAAAAGGAACTCTCCTGCACTGTTGGTGAGAAAGTAAATTGATACAGCCACTGTGGAGAACAGTATGGAGGTTCCTCAAAAAACTAAAAATGGAACTACTATATGACCCAGAAATCCTACTACTGGGCATATACCCTGAGAAAACCAGAATTCAAAAAGAAACATGTACCACAATGTTCATTGCAGTACTATTTACAATAGCCAGGACATGGAAGTAACCTAAACGCCCATCAACAGAGGAATGGATAAAGAAGATGTGGCACATGTATACAATGGAATATTACTCAGCCATAAAAAGGAACAACATTGAGTTATTTATAGTGAGGTGGACGGACCTAGAGTCTGTCACACAGAGTGAAGTAAGTCAGAAAGAGAAAAACAAATACTCTATGCTACATCATTTATATGGAATCTAAAAAAATGGTACTGCCCAGTGGCAGGACAAGAATAAAGATACAGATATAGAGAATGGACTTGAGGTCAGAGCAGGGGGGAAGGGGAAGCTGGGATGAAGTGAGAGAGTAGCATTGACATATATACGCTACCAAATGTAAAATAGATGGCTAGTGGGAAGCTGCTGCATATCACAGGGAGATCAATTCGAAACACAGGGAGATCAATTCGATGATGGGTGATGACATAGAGAGGTGGGATAGGGAGGGTGGGAGGGTGGCTCAAGACAGAAGGGATATGGGGATATATGTATAAATACAACTGATTCACTTTGTTGTACAGTAAAAACTGGCACAACCTTGTAAAGCAATTATATTCCAATAAACATCTGAAAAAAAAATTTAAAAAAAAGAAGTGTGAACCATACCGGAACATGCGAGGATTTAATATGGGAGATCCTGTCATGTGAGACTGCTCAGATGTCCATCTGCTTATTTCCAACACACTGTTTTCCTAAGGTCCATGGATTATGTGGCATTTCTAATCATATATTTTCAACATGCAATTGCGGTATTTTGTTCTTTTAACAAAACATATCACTTAATTCATCTAGTTTTAAAAGGAAAAACTGTCATAAAGGAAAAACTACAACATTTTCAACATTTCCTACGTAATTAATTCATCTGTAACATCATCTTTGCTTTGTACTTTATTCTAAGTATATAAACTATCTCATAATCTCTTACAGTATTGGGTCAATGAATTATTTTTTTTAATTTATTTATTTATTGGCTGTGTTGGGTCTTTGTAGCTGCCCACGGGCTTTCTCCATCTGTGGCGAGTGGGGGCCACCCCTCATTGTGGTGTGTGGACTTCTCATTGTGGTGGCTTCTCTCGTGGAGCACCGGCTCTAGGCGAGTGGGCTTCAGCAGCTGTGGCACATGGGCTCAATAGTTGTGGCTTACCGGCTCTAGAGCACAGATTCAACAGTTGCAACACACGGGCCCCGCAGCTCCGAGGCATGTGGGATCGTCTTGGGGCAGGGCTTGAACCGGTGTCCCCTGCATTGGCAGGCAGATTCCCAATTAGTGCACCATCTAGCAAGTCTGGGTCAGTGCATTATTATTTTTAAGTGTTCTTGTTCAAGAAAACTCAGAGAATGCTGACCTAGAGAACTCTGAGGTCCCTTGTCATTTCCGGAAACATGTTGACTTTCTGCTTTCAAAAGCATTTCTTGAATAGTCTGTTCTGGGGAGGGGGTGGCGGGGGGTGGTCACAGGATATTTATACTTTGAGCATGTGCATTTATTTTGAGACACCTTATCTGTCTCTGCAAATGCTGTCAATACATCCTTCTTGGCACAGAAAGTTCTAGAAGACAGGAAGCTTATGTGCAGTCTATTCTCATATCACATCTAGATCAATGATCTATTCAGGTCTACTGGGTATCACTTACAAATACAAGGCAAACGAGATGGTGCAACAGCATTTTGTGACTGCTAATGTTACTGCTTAGACTACACCCTACGTTCTTACTCTTAGCTTCTCACCTAAAAGACAGAAAAGAAGTGGACAATGAACACAAAGCCTTGGTAGACAGAATCATGGTAGGAGCGGGTGTTGGGATCCACTTGACTGAACCTTGGATCTTGGCTTTCCCGATTACTCACTATGTGACCGCTACCTCTCTGTATTTCAGTTTCCTATACCACGAGGGTGCTAATACCTTAATCTAAGAGTTGTTTTTAGCATGCAAATGGGGTTTAATGTGTATATGTAACATATGTAAAGAGTTTAGCTCAGGGCCTGGCACATAGAAATTTCCCAGTAAATGGCAGCCACCGTTGATGGGGAAAAAAATCACACAACTTAAAAGTTGAGAGCTACATTTTATTCTGGGACCTTACTGAGGACTATAGCCTGGGACAGCCTCCCAGCGCTGAGGAACTGTTCTAAAGAGGTAAGGGAGGAGCCAGGATATATATGAGTTTTTGCTGAAAAAAAAAAAGAAAAAATCCTGTAGTCAAACATCAAAAGATGACTGCTCAGCACAAAAAATAGACCTCTCAAGTTAATGATTTTAGCGCTTTTCTATGTATGGGAAGATGCAAGAGTCTAGGCTCACTGAAATTATTCCTTTGATGTGCACCTCAGCTCTTCAGTATCCTGTTTTCCTCCATCCTGAATTCCTGTCAAGGTGCACCGTCAGGGAGGCTGCAGTGGCTGATGGCTTGATGGCGGGCAACATTCTCTGTTTACCAGAATGCTGGGCAACGTTTTCTTGTCCATGCACTATGATTTGAACCACAGTGCTCCCTGCTGGCTATAACTGCTTCCTTCCCCACCTCTTTTTTGGGTAAGAAGTTGTGGGGTATCCTTATGTTAAACTAGTGCCTGTGGGAACTTTGAGTGCATTGATTTTGGCAGCTGCTCAAACCACAGAAGGAATGTTAGCTCCACCCCTGGGAATGTTGAAGATTCAGGTACAGCTGAAGAGATGACATCTTTGGTTCCACAGGAGATGCTCCCAATGGTTGTGGATCTTCTCAACTTTCCCTGGAAGGTACATGTCCTGGTTGCCAATGTACTGATATCACGGTATATCAGCCGAACACCTGTCTTTATATAACAGACTTTCTGATCCTAGAAAAGGTAGCAGGAAGCCACTCGTCCAATTCCTCAGTTTCTAGAAAGAGTACTTCCCAGGGTGCAATGATTGAAAAAGGGACGTGAAATCAATCTACATTCTTACCGTTCTTCTTTATAAGTTGTCAGCTGAGTTTGAATTGATTGAGAGACTGACCTATTAGTAAATCTCTGGACCTGCCACCTCTTATTGAACACGAGACAATATGTTAAAAAGTGAGAAATGGGACAGTCTTTCTGTCCATCCATTCCCTGACAGCTTTCTGTTCAGGGCTCTGCAGTGGTTGGCGGGACGTTTTTCAGCCTGAGGGGTCTCTCTGAGGCTGGTGAAGAAGAGTGACTTGTCTGCGTGTTCTAGGTGCAGACAGAGGGCCATTCTCGACAATTCTTGCTCCAGTAATCTGACAGCAGGTGCGAGACTGAGACTGTTGCAGAAAGACTTGAGAGCATGCTGAGCCTTTCTGAGAGCGAATTCTTCTCCTCAGTGGACATCCCCTTGAACAGCCCTGCAAATCAATGTGGATTTTTGCTTTTTGGTCAAAATTAGATCCTTAAAGAATAGCACACTTTTCTCCATTAAAAAAACTTTTCTAATTGTTACAGATACTACCTGCTTCAACAGTTCATGGGGACCTAGATGTCACTGTGCTCCTCCACCCCATGGTCATTGTTGGGAATGGCCATTGCTGACAGGATGTGCTAACTGGCCGTGCAGTTGCCCTTTTCTGGTTTGTTCCTCCAGGCTCAGTGGTCACTGCTTTCCAAGTGCAACCTCTGTGTTGAGGACTCTGATCATTGTCCTCACTCACAACTCCAGGGTCTCGTGCAGGCTCACCCTATGGCCCACTGCTATGCCTCCCTATCCTGGAATCTCTGGAAAAAGTTTTCCTCCACCCCAGAAACCTTTACTTTTCTATGCAGCCAAAGCTATCACCCCATAGAGGGGCTTTGCTACCATCAAAACAGAAGTGGACTTTTATTGAAACATTAGATTTTTCTCTGAGGACAATGATTGCCAACTCACTTATATTGCAGCCCTAAGTGGACATCAACTGATTTTATGCAAGGGAAAAAAAAAGTCTGTTCCAAGAGAACCACTTCTCTTCCAGGAGAGATGGGGCTGGAAAGATGTCTGGATTAAAAAAAATAAACAAACAAACAAAAAAAACAGGCCATACCCTATTACATAAAAGAATAGCTACTATTTGTGATACTTTTATTATGGTCCAAGCACTTTACACACATTTTCTCACCTATCATTGCAATAATCTTGGAAACTTGTAATGGTTACCTCCATTTGAGAGATAAGGCAGCTGAAGTTTAGAGATGCTAAGTAACTTGCCCAAGATTGCATTGATTGTCAGCAGTGGGGGAGGTTCGTGCACAGATGGTCTGGCCTCAAAGCCGCTGCTTTTCACCACTGTGCTTGCCCGCCTTGCAGGGCCTCATGTGGCTGATGGGGCATTGCGTCCCTTGAGATGTTTCCCGTCAGACTGCAGGGGATTCTGTCTCTTGAGGTGACTGATGTGGTAGCTCAGGTTGCTGCATGGCCAGGGGATGTGATGTAATATAATTTGCATAGGTGGTGAACAGATTAAAAACAATCTGAAAAGAAAAAAAAAAAAAAGAAAGAAAGAAAAACCAAAAGAGCTCTAAGGGAAGCTTTAGTGTGTCTATGTAAAACAGCTATCCTGGAATTTCTTGGTCCCGAAACAGTAACAGAAGCATTGTAATCAGCCCGTGTAGTTGGCACTGCATCTAGCGTCCTGGCACTAAGAGCAGCCCCAGCCCCAAAAGGACAAGTTAGTAGTAAGAGGGCTTTCTGTCCCTCCCGGTGTTTAGTGACAGAGTTTAAATCACCATCAGATGAGGTCAATTCCTCTAAGTGCCCTTCCCTGTTAGGAATGGAAGGCTTCCTTTCCTTTCATTGAAAAAAAAGGTGTGTGTGTGTGTGTGTGTGTGTGTGTGTGTATCCAAATAGCCCCAAGGGTTTGAAGTTCTTGTTCTATTTTTAGCGTGCATGCATCTTGGAATTTTTTTACTTGACGGGGTAGTAATGCAGCCGGAGGAATTTCTTCTTCTTTCTGTAAATACATGTTGCTCTAAACCATACTGGCCTTCCTGGAGTACTTTGTCAACACTTTTCAGCACAGTGATGCTGACTATGGGGTGTGTATGGGGTGTGCTGGGACCTCGTGCCCCTTGTGCTGCTCTTGGGGTTCACCTTCCCTTGAAGACTTCTCCCTGCCATCCTCTTCCCTCGGGGCATGCTGTGACTATTTTGCGTGTGTGTGTATGTGTTCTCTGTGAAACTGTGTGAAACCCACCCAACAGCATTTAAAAGATTCCATCCTGATCCTCAGCTCGATCTAAAGCTTCAGGAACCACCTCATCTGTGTTATAGTGAGGATTTCCCAGACACACTATGGTCCTCGTCTTGACCTAGGAGAGAACCTCCTAAGTTCTAACCTGCCCCTCCAGGGCAGTCATCCAATCCTCTCTTGGATCTTCCATTTCTCCCTTTCTTAGTTGTCTCTGCAGTGAAAGCCCTTGTGATCTTTAGAAACAGATCCAGGGCATTGCCTTTCCCTTCTATAAAGTGCCAGGACAGGGAGGGTGGGAGGGAGTCGCAGGAGGGAGGGGATATGGGGATATATGTATAAATACAGCTGATTCACTTTGGTGTACCTCAAAAACTGGTACAAGAGTAAAGCAATTAGATTCCAATAAAGAGCTTAAAAAAAAAAGCTCTATCCTTCCCTTTGTGTTCTCTCCTTTCTTTTTAATGAAATGCCTCTCCTCTCCAACTCAATATTACCGTGTCCTTTTTCATCTAAAAAAACAAAAGTTCTAACACTACACCTGTTCTGACTACAGGATCAACACATTTTATTTTGTTTCAATGTGTTTGTTTTTTTTTAAATGAACATCATTTGCTCTTAGTGTCCCAGTTGACAGCGTTCTTAGAGACAGTGTACATCTTCTGGAATTTCCTTTAGGTTCTTGTTGAGGTTTGGAATTTTTTTTTTTGTTGTTGTTGTTTGTTTGTTTGTTTAACCTCAACCCAAGAGGGCAGCTAAATTACTATGTGATAAGGTCATCTATCCTTTTTATAAACATCTGCTGATAAAAATAGTCACCCCTAGTGGTTGAGCCCACAATCCTGGTTCACTGAAACCCACAACCTTTATCAGAAATGATGCAATTACTGATCCTGAGTTAATATAAAGTTTTGAAGCAAAGTCTTCTTCCTCTGTGCTTGAGGGCTTGTGTCAAACATCCTGTACCCAAGAAGTAGTCCCATCAACAATAATCTCTCCTGAATTTTATAAAGAAGAACAGAACCTGGGCAGCCAACTTAGCACTACCACCTCCCACCCCTGCCTGTCCTGGTGATGATACAGCAAAATTTCCCAAGCACATGTGCCTTGGCGCTTTTGCAATTTATATTCCTAGATGAGAAACAGAACAAAGGGGATAAAAACAGCTGGGCTTCTGCATACAATGTTACACACTGGTGATCCCTAGTCTTTGCTTTCCAGCCCTTGGGGGGCCTACAATCTTAAACCACTTAAAGATCTTCCCATCATGCTTTTTTTTTAAAATAAATTTATTTACTTTATTTTTAATTTTTGGCTGCAATGGGTCTCTGTTGCTGCAAGTGGGCTTTTCTCTAGTTGTGACGAGCAGGGCCTTCTCCTTGTGGTGGTTTCTCTTGTGGAGCACAGGCTCTAGGCACGCCGGCTTCAGTAGTTGTGGTGCACAGGCTTAGTTGCTCTGTGGCATGTGGGATCTTCCTGGACCAGGGCTCGAACCTGTGTCCCCTGCATTGGCAGGCGGATTCTTAACCACTGCACCACCAGGGAAGCCCGATCACGCTGTTTTTGAAGGCTGCAGCCTCATACCCTAAAGTTGAGAGATGAGGCTTTACTAGAAAATTTTATTCCCAGAAATCTACCTAACAAGAGCCCTAGACTGCAGCTCAGCCTTGTGCTGAAATCAAGGGGCTGCCCCTAGCATTAGTCAGAGGGTTTGGTTTCTTCATGTTGGACTTTGCCCCTCAGATATCATGGTTGTCACCAGCCTGGCAATTTCCCGGGTAATAAAATGTATGTTGGACATTTGGGATTCTTATCCCAGAGCCCTCCTCGTTGGTAGCTTCTATATGGTTGATAAGAAGATCCTAAAAGTGGTGGTCCTATGGTAAAGAATCCGCCTTCCAGTACAGGGGACTTGGGTTCAATCCCTGATTGGGGAATTAAGATTCCACATGCCTCGGGGCAACTAGGCCCATGAGCCACAACTAAGATCTGATGTAGCCAAATAAATAAATATTTTTTTTTTAAAAAAGAAGATCCTAGAAGACCCAAAGCTCCCTGAGTGAGGAGGTTGGTACAGAGAGGGGTTTCTTTTTCCTCCAAGGACATGGTGAGCACAGGGCCATGGTGACCACTGAGGGAAAGATTTCATCCAGATCTGAGGAAGTTCAGAGGCCAAAGATACTGAGAAAGAGCCATAAACTTGTTGGCATTTTGGCAAAGGTAACCCAAGATCTTTTCCTTTCCTTCTGCATTTCCATGTCTATGCTCCTTCCTCCAGAAGAATTAGGTATTTCCTGTGGTCTTTGAATGGCAACACCACATGGGTCTAGAATGTACTAGGGTCCCGGGCTCTGAGAACATACAGCCCTTCCTCTTCATTCACCAATTCTGTATGTGTGAATTTGCCTACTCGCTAAACTTTATATGTAACCCGCAAATCAGTACTTGTGCCCTTTTTTCAGGCATGCACAGACATGCACAAAAAATTGAGAGCACGTTCTCAGTTAACGTGGAACAGGTGATGCTTTGCCTTTCTATTGCAGGTCATTTGCATGGTATATTTAGTGCCTCCCCCTTTTTTTTTCCATTTTTGTGTTTTTTGTTGTTGATTTCTCTGTTTAAATTGCCCTCAAGCCTTAGGCTGAAGTACTGTTTAATGTTCCTAAATGCAAGAAGGCTGTGATGTGCTTTACAGAAAAAACATGTGGATTAGATAAACTTCACTCAGGTGTGCGCGATATAGTGCTATTGGCTATGAGTTTAATGTTACTGAGTCAACAATCTACATTAAATAAGATGTCGTCAAGTAGAAACACACATAAAACAAGATTATGTATTGATTGGCTCACGGAAATGTTCTAACCAGTGGCTCACAGAAACCTAAGCCTGTGTATCTCCCAGGAGCAATGGCCCAGTATTTGCAAATCAGCATTCATGGTTATAGAACATAATTACTGTAAATAATGAGAATCAACTGTATTTGACTGGGATGATAGTATAAAGGCCGGGATTTCTTTTCTAAATTTTATGGGTATCAGTGGGGTTGTGATGTGATAATGCTTGGGGCATTTTAGGAAAATAGGATGCATGAAGGACACAACTGGATGAAATAAACTTTGGAGAAGTTTCCAGTAGGAAGTGACTAAACTGATGCTAAAGGCACCCAGGACTCCTCTGGCTGAGTATTAGAATAAGTGAGTAGAAGATGATGTGGATCTTTGGTCTTTAATTCAAGTGAATTGACCTGGGGCTTTCATTTCTCTTTGAGGTTTTAATAATGGAGGACAATGTAAATTGGGGATCTTTTGTTACTGGAATTGGGGTATTATTATGTTGTGATTTGGGTTTATTGTTCAATTTCTGCTGGTCTATATGAATATTGTATTTGGGAATGACTTCAGACCATTAGGAGATTAAGCCATGAGGTTTTGGCCTCAGTTGCAAACATGTATTTAATGTCCTGTGTTGACCCATCGCAGAGTGTTTTGGCAAAGCTGAACTTCTCTTCTCAGAACAGAGGAGGAGTGGGTACTTTTCTGAGAAACAGCTCAAAACATGGAAACCAAACTTCCTTCATCAACTACTGATCTCTTCTCTCAAAGGGGATAGTCATGCCCAAGGAGGTCAGAGGCTTGACTGATCAACTCAGTGAGTTAAGGGAACTAACAATTGGACAATGTTACAAAGCCTGACATCTTCTCTTCCTCCTGTTCCTTTTTTGTCATTGATGAGACTAAGGTCTAACCTTCAAGCAGAACCTTATTGAGGAGATGGAGTTTTTGCCCTGAAATTCTGTCAGGGTGGGCCTCTCCTTAGGCCCCTACTGTCCCCTCCCTCTTTCTCCTAAATCTCTTTTTGTATAACAGACACAAGCCTTCCTTGTCCACATAGTCAGGAAGGTGAATCAGGGTCTTGTGGTCTTGTGGTTCCAAGGCATGTGTTCAAGGGTGAGATAGGAGGTTCTGCCTTTTTTCTCCAATGCAGATGATATATCTTGTCTACTGAAGATATTTCATATGCATATTAAGAGCTGGAACTCAGAGAGGATGAGTACCCTTGAACCCCCACCAACAAGGAGCACAGGCTTGAGCTGGAACTATAATGTCAGGAGAATGACTGTGAAGGTGGTCCAAGGAGTCTGATGTCACTAGTCAAAGGGGTAGAGAATAAACTCAAGCTCAACCTGCACCTGGTTTAACTCACAAAGAGTCTAACCTGCAGAGGAGGTGGGGCAGCTTCAAAGCTTCTGCTTGCTGCCTTATCTGCTTCAAGTGGGCAGTGCATTTAGTGTTTCATAGCTACTTGAGAACTGGTAGCCAACCCTGGAGAAGGGGCAAGACAGTAATGAGGTGAGGCTCATGTTTCTTAGCTCTAATAAGTGGGGTTAAGGGTTCAATCTGAGGGGGAACCTAAGGAGGCCAGGCTTCCCCCCATTCTGAAGGTGCAGGGAGACATGTGGTCTTGTAGGACTGCAGCCTAACACGTGCACAAGAGCAGCTACTCCCATTGGCAAACTCACTGTGCACAGGGGCAGAGAGGGCTTCTAGAGCCTCCTTGTTGGGGAAGAGAGGGATTTTCACAGACAAGTGTCTCACTTTCAGGGCTGAGTCCATGAGGTGACAGATTCTTGACTCTTAGCAGAGGCTGAGCTGGAGCAGATAGACTATGATTTCACAGTTAAGCTCTTTTCAAACATTTGTTAACGTGGCAGGATGATAGGTAATTTTTATTTCCTCTTTGTATTTTCCATTTACACATATATGACATGCTATATTAGAGATTACATAAATTATTACATAGTAGAGTACGTTATATATTATAATATGTATTCTGACATTTTATGGTTTATACTCATTTTCTATTTGTTTTATGTATCATTTTGTATTCAGAAAAAAACCGCTTAATTTTAAAATAAATAGGGTATGAGATAGCTTCCTCCACAAGAGGGCAGACAGCAGTATCAAGCAGTGTCAGTAGTATTTCGTCATGTGGAACTGAAAACCACAGCCACAGAAAGATAGAAAAAATGAAAAAGCAGAGGACTTTGTACCAGATGAAGGGACAGGATAAAACCCCAGAAAAACAACTAAATGAAGAGGAGATAGGCACCCTCACAGAAAAAGAATTCAGAATAATGATGGTGAAGATGATTCAGCACTTTGAAAAAAGACTGGATGCAAAGATAGAAAAGTTTACCAAAGACCTAGAAGAATTAAAGAGCAAACAAACAGAGATATGTAACACAATAACTGAAATGAAAAATACACTAGAAGGAACCAGTAGCAGATTAACTGAGGCAGAAGGGCCAATAAGTGACCTGGAAGATAGAATGGTGATAATCACTGATGCAAAAAAGAATAAAGAGAAAAGAATGCAAAGAACTGAAAACAGCCTAAGATACATCTGGGACAATGTTAAATGCACCAACATTTGCATTATAGGGGTCCCAGGAGGAGAAGAGAGAGAGAAAGGACCTGAGAAAATATTGGAAGAGATTATAGTTGAAAACTTCCCTAACATGGGAAAGGAAACAGCTATCCAAGTCCAGGAAGCTCAGAGAGTCCCAGGCAGGATAAACCCAAGGAGAAACACTCCAAGACATATAGTAGTCAGAGTGACAAAAATTAAAGACAGAGAAAAGTTCTTAAAAGCAACAACAGAAAAACAATAAATAACATACAAGGGAACTCCCATAAGGGTAACAGCTGATTTCTCAGCAGAAACTCTGCAAGCCAGAAGGCAGTGGCATGATATATATCAAGTGATGAAAGGGAAGAACCTACAACCAAGAATACTCTATCCAGCAAGGATCTCATTCAGATTTGACAGAGAAATCAAAAGCTTTACAGATAAGCAACAGCTAAGAGAATTCAGCACCACCAAACAAGCCCTACAATAAATGCTAAAGGAACTTCTCTAAGTGAGAAACATAAGAGAAGAAAAGGACCTACAAAAACAAACCCCAAACAATTAAGAAAATGGTAATAGGAACATACATATCAATAATTACATTGAATGTAAATGGACTAAATGCACCAACCAAAAGACACAGACTTGCTGAATGGATACAAAAACAAGACCCATATATATGCTGTCTACAAGAGACCCACTTCAGACCTAGGGACACATACAGATGGAAAGTGAGGGGATGGAAAAAGATATTCCATGCAAATGGAAATCAAAAGAAAGCTGGAGTAGGGATACTCATATCAGATAAAATAGACTTTAAAATAAAAAATGTTACAAGAGACAAGAAAGGACATTACATAAAGATCCAGGGATCAATGCAAGAAGAGGAGATAACAATTATAAATATATATGCATCCAATATAGGAACACCTCAATACGTAAGACAAATGCTAACAACTATGAAAGAGGAAATGCAAGGCAGAAATAGAGACACAGGTGTAGAGAACAAACATATGGGCACTAAGTGGGGAAAGTGGGGAGGGTTGGAGGGGAATGAATTGGGAGATTGGGATACCAAATTGTGCACTCTAAATATATGCTGTTTATTGTCTGTTAACTGTATCTCAATAAAAGTTCTAAAAATAAATAAATAAATAAATAAATAAATAAATAAATAGGGTATAACATCTGGGATCCTGTAAAAGGCAGCACTTCTATGAAGTTCTGAAACATTTCATAGGCAATAGAAATTTAGAATTAATGAGGTAAAGTTTTCAGAGGGGGAAGAATGTTCAGTCTTTGCACAAATCCACTAAAATCAAACCAGAACTGAGCAAAGCCCTGTGCTCCAGAGCCTGTGTATCACTTACCACCATCACCTGCTGTTCCCACACACACGGGCTCCATCACCTGACTCTCAGCTAAACCTCAGCTCTCCAGATCAGTAGCTTTGCCCCTGCAGTTGCGGAGTAACTTGAATACCTGTCAGGCTCACCCAAATGGAATTACAAAGCAATTACATTGTTGTGTAACTGCCTTTCTTTGAAACCATCCTTTTGTATGTATTGTACTTTTAACAACAAACATTTCCTTCACCTGTACATTCTCTCCATAACATCCAGAGCACACTGGAATCTATCAGAACCTTCTAGGGCAAGGCAAGAACAGGAGTTTTCTTTTTCTTTTTTACAAAATATTTATTTATTTATTTATTTATTTATTTATTTATTTATTTATTTATGGCTGTGCCAGGTTTTAGTTGCTCATGTGGGATCTTTAGTTGCAGCATGAAGACTTCTTAGCTGTGGCATGCAAACTCCTCTGTTGTGGCGTGTGGACTCTTCCTTGCAGCATGCATGCAGGATCTAGTTTCCTCAACCAGGGACTGAACCTGAAGCCCCTGCTTTGGGAGCACAGTCTTACCCACTGGACCCCCAGAGAAGTCCCAGGACAGGAGTTTGCTACTGTCCTTCCCTCAGAGACCATTAATTTTGACAATCATTCATGGATGAGAGTGCCTTTGTGAATATCTGTGAGTCTAGTAGAGAAGTTTTAATACACACAAAAATCTGAGATTGGACACATGGAAGAGGGTCAGAGGAACAGCTTTACTTTTCCTACATCCCCCCTTCCCCAGGGTGGCACAGCTCAGTGCCAAAAGAGATCTCCTTAGCCCACGATTTTGCCCTTGGCAGTAAATCAGAGAGTGTGATTGATCACTTGGCTTCCCAGCCATATGAGATGCTGCCCAAGAGGCCCACTTCTTTTTCCCCTTACCCAGATTTCTGAGTTGTGCCGCATGATTGGGGAGCAAGGAGCAGCTGGGAGAATAGCAGCCAGGGCTCTCAAATGGCATCTGAGGGACACAGACCCTACTAATCACTCTGCAGACTCCATCAGGAAGGCTGCCCAAGAGCTGCTGGCAATGCCTCACCAACAGAGCCCCCAACTGGCCCACAGACACTCCCAACACTCTGTACACCTCACCCACACACAATCTCCCCCCTCCCCTGCAGCATGGCCAGCTGACTCCCTGTGCATGTCCCGGAGGGTGGTGAGAGTTAGCCTTTGCACATGGCTGTTGATCATGGCTAGTGAGCACATGCAGAAAGCTGGCTGGACTTTGCAGGATTGGGAGAAAACACACAAACCTGGGCATAAGACACCACCCCAAGGAAAACAAATGGGAGGCTGTCAGCACCTGACCTGGCTTTGGAGCATGAATAGAAGGCATATAATCTTAAAAAACACCCCCTCATGAGAGGGAATAAGAAGTGGTGGAGCAGATGTATCCATAGAAGGTCTGAGAAAGTCTCAGAACCCCTAAAGAGCCAATAGAGGGTATTTGTTTCCAAAAACAAGTCAGTAAAGACTGGAAGAAGTGGCTGCTTCTTGAAATGCAAAGACAACAATACAAGTCTTCAAGGAGCATGAAAAACCAAGGAAATATGACACCACTAAAGGAACTCAATAATTTTCCAATAACTGACTCCAAAATAATGGAGATCTGCAATTTTCCTAATAAAGAACTCAAAATTGTTGTTTTAAGAAGCTCAGTGAGCTACAAGAAAATACAGAAAGATGATTCAATGAAATCAGGAAAAACAATGCATGAGCAAAACAAGAAGTTCAACAGAGAGATAGAAATCATAAGAAAGAAACAAACAGAATTTCTGGAGTTGAAGAATACAATAAAGAAAATGAAAAAATGCAGTGCAGAGCATCAACATTGAACATATTCAAGCACAAAAAAAGATTCTGTGAAGTAGAAGATAAGTTATTTGAAATTATCCAGTCAGAAGAAGACAGAGAAAAAAGAATGAAACAGAGTGAAGAAAGTCTATGTGAAGTATGGAATACCATTAAGAGAAATAATCTGCACTTTATTTGAGTTCATAAGGAGAAGAGAGGGAGAAAGGGGTAGAAAGTTTATTTTAAAATAATGGCTTAGAACTTCCCAAATCTGGGTAGAGATTTGAACATCCATGTTCATAGACTCATAGGGACCCCTCTAAATATACCCTACTAAGATACATTATAATAAAACTGTCTATAATCAAGAACAAAGAGGGAATTTTTAAAGCAACAAGAGAAAATAATTCCTCACATACAAGGGTATCAGTAGATTTCTAAGCAAAAACATTGTAGGCCAGGAGAGAGTGAGATATTATATTCGAAGACCTGAAAGGAAAAAAAAAAACCAAACTGCCAACCAAGAATGCTTTATCTAACAAAAGCGTCTTTCAGAAATGGAGAGATGAAGACTTTCCCAGATAAACAAAAGCTGAGGGAGTTCATCACCACTAGACCTGCCTTATTAGAAATGTGAAAAGAATTCTTCAGGCCGAAATGAAAGTAATTAGTAACATGAAAACAAATGAAAATATAAAACACGCTAGTAAAGCCAAGTATATAGTCAAATTCAGAATACCTGAAAATAGTGTTGTGATAATCACTTAACCCTAGTGTAAAGGTGAAAGGAAAAAAGTATTAAAAATAGCTATACTTACAATAATCTGTTAATGAATACACAATATTTTAAAAATGTAAATCATGACATCAAAAACATAAAATGTGTGTGTGGGGAAGTAAAGGGGTAGAGTTTTTGCTTGTGGTCAAAGTAAATTTGTTATCAGCTTAAAATAGACTATTATATCTGTAAGGTGTTTTACTTAAGCCTTATGATAACCACAAAACTAAAACCTAAAGTATATATGCACAAAACATAAATAAAGGAATCAAAGCATACCACTATGGGAAAACATCAATTCACAAAGGAAGACAGCAAGAGAGGGAGAAAGGAACAAGAGAAATACAGAACAGCTAGAAAACAATTAATAAATCCTTACCTATCAATAGTTAATTTAAATGTAAATGAATTAAAATTTCCAATCAAAAGCCATAGTGGTTGAATGGATAAAAACAAAACCAACTATGTTGTCTAAAGGAGACTCATTCCAGCTTTAAGGACACACATAGGCTCAAAGTGAAAGGATAGAAAAAGATATTCCATACAAATGAAAATCAAAAGATACCAGGGGTAGATATACTTTTACCAGATATAATAGACTTAAGTCAAAAACTGTAATGAGACAAAGAAGGTCATTATATAATGATAAAATGGTTAATTCATCAAGAGGTTATAACAGTTGTAAATACATATGCACCCAACATTGGAGCACCTAAATATTTTAAGCAACCCTAACATGTCTGAAGGAAGAAATAGACAACACAACAATAGTAGGGGACTTCAATACCCCACTTTCAAAAATGGATAGATCATTCAGATGGAAAATCAATAAAGAAACATTGGATTTGAACTATTAATTAGATTAAATAGACCTAACAGACATATATATGGAAACAGTCTATCCAACAGCAGTAGAACACACAGTTTTCTCAAGTGCACACGGAACATCCTCTGGAATATATCATGTTAGGTCACAGAACAAGTCTAAGCAAAATTAAGAAGACTAAAGTCACATCAAGTATCTTTTCTGACCATGATGGTATAAAATTAAAAGTTAGTAACAGTAGGAAAAATGGAAAATTCATAAATACATGGAAATTAAACAACATGCTCCTAAACAACCAAATAAGTCAAAAAGGAAATAAAAAAATCTTGAAACAAATATAAATGGAAACATACATACCAAATATTATAGGATGCCAGCAAAAGCACTTCTAAGAAGGAATTTTATAGTGATAAATACCCACATTAAGAAAAAAGAAATATCTCACATTACACCTCAAGGAAGCAGAAAAAGAAAAATTAGCAGCCCAAAGTTAGAAGAAGAAAGGAAATCACAAAAACCAGAGCAGAAATAAATGAAATAGAGACAAGAAAAATAATGGAAAAGTTCAATGGAATTAAGCTGATTTTTTTATAAAGATAAACAAAACTGACAAACATTTAGCTAGACTAAGAATAAAAGAGAGAAGACAAATGAGATCACATGACAGGGATGAGTGCAGGAAGCAGGGAGGTGGCTGACATCAGAATGTGAGCTATAGGGAACTAGAAATAGAGAAGAACAATGGCAAGGGGACTTCATAGAATGATTTAATTTAGCGTTGGACATGGCAAATTGTTTGCTTCAGCCACAAAGTCATCTATATTTGGCCTTCAAAACAGTCAGAAATAAAACTTGGGCAGAGGAAGAAACACATGGGATGAAGATGTGCCTCTGAGAAGCCATCTACCAGACAGGTGTGAAATCACCAGGTAAGTGAGGCTGTGAGTGGGGTTGGCAAGACTATGAGGGAGAGAACTTAGATGTAGAAGGTAGACACAGGGCTCTGACTGAGTCTGGAGAGGTGCCCACACGTAACCGATGGGGAGAAGAGGACAGGCAGCAAAATGAAACACAGGGGAGAGTTTCTGGGGAGTATATGGTTGCCGAGAAATATAAAATGTGAACATAGAGTTACCTTCTTTAGTAAAGAGAGATTATAGAGGCAGAGTGATTAAAGGTGCCAATAGCAGTAAAATCCACAGAAGAGAGACATCTGACAAATCACTCACTGCCTTTGACCACAGTGGGGTTGTCAGTGACCATAAAGTGAAAGCTTTGCGACTCTCTCCAGCTCTCTTTCAGACAAGCTTCTTCCAATTTTCCATTAACTCCAATGCACCAATAACTCTATGGAAATAAATCTCAGGATGGACAATAATCACCTCCCTACACTAGATATTCAGACCTTTTCTAACCTAGCCTCTTATCAACATTTGACACTGTTGACCCCCTCCTTTCCTTAACCATTCGCTTTTGGGGGATTTTGGTGAGCAAGCCACTCTTAGTTTTCTGTAAGCTCCTTGGTTGTTCTTCCAGGCACCTCTAGCCTCCTTCTCCTCTCTATGGCTGTTACATGCTCAAGTTACTCAAAGGTTTATGTTTGTCTCTCTTTTCTTCTAACTTTATGTTCGCTCTCTGACCCCACCTACATCTATACTTATATTACCACTAAAGTAACTCCCATGATTATATATCCAGCCCCAATTTCTCTTTTGAGTCCATATACTCAGCCATTCACTTGACTTTCATTCACAAGTCTCAAAGCCACATCCAACTCAACATTTCCAAAACCAAATTCAAATTATCCTCCCCACAAAACAAAACAAGCAAGCCCTGGTCCTCTTCCTCTGTTCCATAGCTTAATAAGTGGCACCAACATTCTGGTGCACTATCTGGAAAGCTCACAGCTTCCCTCACATCAATTCTATCAATAAGTCCTGCTAATTTTTACCTCTTAATTACTTTTACCCACCTCTGCTACCATCATCTTAGTTCAAGCTACCTTTATCCATCACCATTTCTACTGAAATTACCTTGCTACTGATTTTGCTAATTTAAACATTGCCCTCAAACTCTTTGATATGTCTCCCATTGAGAAGTTTGGTCTATGTTCTGCGTTCTTGAATCTGGGTGTACTTGGGACAGCAGTGCCTGAAAGAGCATCATTAAAGTAGCACTGTTTGACTTTGGAGATTGGTCATAAGCAGCTTTACCTTGCTTCCTGGAACACTCATGTTGGAGTCCCGAGATGCTGAGATCACTCCATGCGCCAAGCCACATGGAGAGGTCCCATGAAGGCATTTGGGTTGACAGTCCTAGTCTTTGTATAATCTTAGCCAATGCTCAAACAAGTGAGTAAGCAAGACTTTGAGATGATTCCAGCCTCTGGCTGTCAGTTCACCCCCAGTTTTTGAGCCTTCCCAGCTAAAGCCCCAGACATTGTAGGGCAGCAGCAAGCTATGCCCTTCCACCCCCTTCTGCTCTGTCTATATTTCTTCCCCCAACTTCCCCCCACCTCCCTCCACCCCACCATGGTGTGTACAAGCACCGGAAGCAGTGAATCAGTCAGTATAGAAAAAGGTTGTTCTAAGCTGATGGACTTGGGAGGTAATTTGTTTTGTAGCAACAGTAACTGAAACACAGATGTATTGCACTTATCTCCACATATTTCTAATTTGTTCTTGACATTGCTGAACCCAAGTAATCACCCTGCTTAAAACTTTTTAATTGTGTCCCACTATAGGTGAAATATCAAAAGTTTTCATATGACCTAGAGGACTCTACCAGGTGGCTCCACCCTCATCCTGTAGCATTCAACCCTTGCTCTGTTTTCCAGAAGTACTGCCCTTCTTTCAGTTCTCATATTTGCTGTGCTTCTTCCTGCCATAGGACTGTGCACTGTTTCCTTTGTTTGCAAGTCTTTCCCCTCCTCTCTTCACCCTATTAATGGCCATGCATCCAGCAGGTCACAGATCCAGGATGCTTCCTCAGGAAGACCTCCCTCAACCACATAACTCTAGGTCAAATTTCCTTATCATATGCTTTCAGAGACCCTTGTACCTCTAAGTACAACAGCACTGCCAGGAATTTTGGACTTTATCTGAAGGCAATAGGAAGCCACCGAATAATTTTTATAAGAGTAATTGAAATATTAATCTGGCAGCAGGATGTAAAATATATTGAAATGAGAAGCGTAGATATGTTTTACTTTTTGAGGGGCTAAATATTTGATTGGTATCTGTTTCCTGCATTAGACTGTCAGCTCTACTGGGGCAGAGACCATATTTGTTTTTGTTTTCAGTATTCTTGCTGTTTTGTATGGATCTATGGTCTTTTATTCACATAACACTCAGTGTATACCTTAGGGTGAATGAACATAGCTTGGGGGTTTATTAACAAGGCCAATGTTTGTAATCATTGTAGTTTATTGCATAGCTTTAGGTTATGGGATAGATAGAGAAAAGAAATCATTATAGGTCTGTTCTTGAGGAAATTATAGTCTAGTTGGGGAAATAGGATAGGCACAGCAATACCTCTGATGTAAGAGCTTCTGTTGTAAGACAGACATTATGCTCAGTGCTTTATATAAACTATGCCATTTATCTTCACAACTCCTATGAGGTAGGTATAATTACTATTCTTATTCTGCAGATCAGAGAACCAAAGCTCATGCAGGATTTGAAAAAAGACTCTGGTTCTAATAAGTGGGCTGAAAACATGAGATTTTTCTTGGGAGAGAGTATTTTGGTACAAACAGAAGTGGGAGATAAAGTAGGCTGGACTAGATTTTTCAGGCCAAAGAATTGTGAGTTTATTCAGTAAACAGTGATGATCTACTAAATGGTTTTTAGCAGGAGACTGCTATAATCAAAATTGATTTTTTCAGTACCAAGACACAAGTAAGTGGTGTTGGACTAGCTCTCTTACAATAAACAATTAGAAAAAATTCTTCCAGACTTTGGACAGCTGGCACTGTATACATTGAAAGAAGGAAAACTATTTAGGTGACTCCCATATAACCTAGATTTTTTGCTTGGAGGCACTTTCTGAACTGTGGTGCAGGGCAGAGAGCACAAACATTACTGTGATCATGTTATTAAGCTCAGAAGATAGTGATCTGCATTTGGAGTGGGCTTGAATTTAGGGGAAAGAATACCAGAAAAAAAGGAAAGTATACACAAGAAGCACTAGGAGTGTAAACAGGAGTTCTTTTGGGAATTTGGCCAAATATTAAGTTACATGTGCACAGTGAGCTTTATAATGCTAGGTAAAGTTCCACTATCAAGCAATGAATAACTACCAGGAAGCTGTGAGCTTGTAAGAGTCCAGAACTCTTGGTGGTAGGAGATATTCGAGTTCTAATCAGACAGAGTTTAGTTTAAATGAGATCTCTCATTTAAATTCTGAGTATTCCAAGGAGACACAAGAAGGGCTGTACTGTGGGAGCAGAGTTCATCTATAATGAGTCAAGACTACTCTAGACCCACCGTAGTAAAGCTTTAAATAAGATTTAAAGGATGAAGATGATCCACAAGTATGAAATTCTTACTAGAACAAGATTCAAAATTCAGAAAGCAAATTCAGACACACAGCAACAGCATAGCATCCAAAATGTCCAACATACAACAAAAAATTATGAGGCATTCAAAAAAGAAGGAAAATGTGGGTCCCAAACCAAGAGTACAATAAGTCAATAGAAACATCAACATATGAGAGAGATAATGGAATTAGCAAAGATTTTTTAAATAGCTGTTTTAATTACTTTTATAACTTTAAATAAATATAACCACAGTAAGGGATCAAATAGAAATTCTAAATAGGGAAATGGCAACTAGAAAAGAAAATAACCAAACGGAAATCTTATGACTAAAAATTACAATATCTGTGCTGAGAAAATCATTCAGTGGCCTTAAGAGTTGGTAGAACCAGGCACGGAAAAAAAAAAAAATCAGTGGACTTGAAGACACGGGAATAGAAACTGAGACTGTAGCACAAAGAGGGGGATAAAAAGGTTTAAATAGATAAAAGATATCCAGAATCTGGTGGGACAATGTTAAGCACAAATGAAATTATAGAGTCCCTGGAGAAAGAAAGATTTAAACACAATAATATTTAAAGGAACAGTCATGGGAAAATTTAAAAATTTGATGGAAAATAAAAATCCACACTTCCAAGGAGCTCAACAACCACAAATAAATATAAACCAATGGCCCAGCATAATCAAATTGTTGGAAAACAAGATACAGAGAAAATTTAAGCGGGGGGTGGGGGTAGGAAAATATGTTAACCATAACAGAAGAATGATAAAAATGATTATTGTATTGTTGTCTGAAATGGAGCAAGCCAGAAAATAATGGAATGGCATCTTTAAAATCCCAAAACAAAATAAAACAAAAGTTAACCTAGAATTCTATACCCACAGAGAATATCTTTTAAAAGTGAAGGTGAAATAAATTTTTTTATATAAGTCAAAGCTGAGAAACGTTATTACCAGTAAATATTCATAATAAGAGAAGTTAAAGGAAGTTCTTCAGGGTAAGGGAAACTATGCCAGTTTCCACATGAAGGAATAAGTATGTAGGAAATTGCAAATATGTGGGAAAACATAAAATGATTTTTATTGTTTGATAGTGGATTTAAAATGTATCTGTTTTAAACAAGACTGTTTAAAGCAAAAAACAACTAACCATGTATTGTAGGCTCATAAGATATGTAGAAGTAAAATGTAAGAGAGCAATAGCACAAAAAGGATGTACAATATATTATTTTAGTGTTCTTTATTTTATTTATATGGTACAATACTATTTGAAAGTAGGCTATGATAAGTTAAAAATGCACAATGTAAACCCTATCAACCAGTAACAACAATAAAAATAAAACAAAGGGGCTGAGATAATAAGCCAACAGGAAAAATACAATATAAAAATAATCAATCCAAAGTCAGGAAATGATGACTAAAGAACACTAAACAGGAGACAGATAGCAAACAAACAACACAGTGTTAGACACAAACCCAGCAATACCAATATTTCATTAAAAGTAAATGGTCTAAATTCCCTGATGTTTTTTTTAAATAGCCACAATGTTGATTTGAATGTTCAGAGAAAGAAATCAAAATTCAAAGGATCTGCTTAGGAGTACAAAATTAGCACAACCTCTTTAGAGGAGAGTTTGGCTGTAGTTGTCTATCAAAATGCAGTCTTTAATCCAACAATTCTACTTGAAGGGACTTATACTATCGGGAGAGTATAGATCTCCAGCCCTCAGGCAGAAGATTTTATTTTATTTTTTTACTTACTTATTTTTATTAATTTTATTTATTTATTATTTTGGGGGGGTACACCAAGTTCAATCCTCTGTTTTTATACACTTATCCCCGTATTCCCTCCCTCCCTCAACTCCCCCCCCCATCCTCCCTCGAATCCCCCCCACCCTCCCCGTCCCAGTCCTCTAAGGCATCTTCCATCCTCGAGTTGGACTCCCTTTGTTATACAACAACTTCCCACTGGCTATTTTACAGTTGGTAGTATATATATGTCTGTGCTACTCTCTTGTTTCATCTCAGCTTCCCCTTCACCCCTCACTCCCTCCCAAACCTCGAGTTCTCCAGTCCATTCTCTACATCTGCATCTTTGTTCTTGTCACTGTGTTCATCAGTACCATTTTTAGATTCCGTTTATGTGAGTTAGCATACAATATTTGTCTTTCTCTTTCTGACTTACTTCACTCTGTATGACAGACTCTAGGTCTATCCATCTCATGACATATGGCTCCATCTCATCCCTTTTTATAGCTGAGTAATATTCCATTGTATATATATGCCACATCTTCTTTATCCATTCATTTGTTGATGGGCATTTAGGTTGCTTCCATGTCCTGGTTATTGTAAATAGTGCTGCAATAAACATTATGGTACATGTTTCTTTTGGGATTATGGTTTTCTTTGGGTATATGCCCAGTAGTGGGATTACTGGATCATATGGTAGTTCTATTTGTAGTTTTTTAAGGAAACTCCAAATTGTTTTCCATAGTGGCTGTACCAACTTACATTCCCACCAAAAGTGCAGGAGAGTTCCCTTTTCTCCACACCCTCTCCAACATTTGTTGTTTCCAGATTTTGTGATGATGGCCATTCTGATCGGTGTGAGGTGATACCTCATTGTGGCTTTGACTTGCCTTTCTCTGATGATGAGTGATGTTGAGCATCTTTTCATGTGTTTGTTGGCCATCTGTATGTCTTCTTTGGAGAAATGTCTATTTAGGTCTTCTGCCCATTTGTGGATTGAGTTATTTGCTTTTTTGGTATGAAGCTTCATGAGCTGCTTGTATATTTTGGAGGTTAATCCTTTGTCCGTTGTTTCATAGGCAACTATTTTTTCCCATTCTGAGGGTTGCCTTCTAGTCTTGTTTATGGTTTCTCTCACTGTGCAAAAGCTTTTAAGTTTCATGAGGTCCCATTTGTTTATTCTTGGTTTTATTTTCATGATTCTAGGAGGTGGGTCCAAAAGGATCTTGCTTTGATGGATGTCATAGAGTGTTCTGCCTATGTTTTCCTCTAGGAGTTTTATAGTGTCTGGCCTTACATGTAGGTCTTTAATCCATTTGGAGTTTATTTTTGTGTATGGTGTTAGGAAGTGTTCTAATTTCATTCTTTTACATGTTGCTGTCCAATTTTCCCAGCACCATTTATTGAAGAGACTGTCTTTTTTCCATTGTATATTCGTGCCTCCTTTGTCAAAGATAAGGTGCCCATATGTGTTTGGGCTTACTTCTGAGTTCTCTATTCTATTCCGTTGATTGTCCTTTCTATTTTTGTGCCAGTACCATACTGTCTTGATCACTATGGCCTTGTAGTATAGTTTGAAGTCAGGAAGCCTGATTCCACCAACTCCACTTTTCCTTCTCAAGATTGCTTTGGCTATTCGGGGTCTTTTGCATTTCCATACAAATCATAAGATTTCTTGCTCTAGTTCTGTGAAAGATGCCATTGGTAATTTGATCGGGATTGCATTGAATCTGTAAATTGCTTTGGGTAGTACAGCCATTTTCACTATGTTGATTCTTCCAATCCAGGAACATTGTATGTCCCTCCATCTGTTTGTGTCATCTTTGATTTCTTTCATCAATGTCTTAAAGTTTTCTGCATACAGATCTTTTGCCTCCTTGGTTAGGTTTATTCCTAGGTATTTGATTCTTTTTGTTGCAATGGTGAATGGGAGAGTTTCCTTCATTTCTCTTTCTGCTCTTCCATTGTTAGTGTATAGGAATGCAAGAGATTTCTGTGCATTAATTTTGTATCCTGCTACTTTACTGAACTCATCAATGAGTGCTAGCAGTTTTCTGGTAGAGTCTTTAGGGTTTTCTATATATAATATCATGTCATCTGCAAAGATTAACAATTTTACTTCTTTTCCAATTTGGATTCCTTTGATTTCTTTTTCTTCTCTGAGTGCTGTGGCTAACACTTCCAAAACTATGTTGAATGATAATGGTGAGAGTGGACACCCTTGTCTTGTTCCTGTTCTTAGAGGGAATTCTTTCAGTTTTTCACCATTTAGAATGATGTTGGCTTTTGGTTTCTCATATATGGCTTTTATTATGTTGAGGTAATTTCCTTCTATGCCCATTTTTTGGAGAGCTTTTATCATAAATGGATGTTGGACTTTGTCAAAAGCTTTTTCTGTGTCTAGTGAGATGATCATATGGTTTTTATCCTTCAATTTGTTGATATGATGTATCACATTGATTGATCTGTGAATATTGAAGAATCCTTGCATCCCAGGGATAAACCCCACTTGATCATAGTGTATGATGTTTTAAATGTGCTGTTGGATTCTGTTAGCTAGTATTTTGTTGAGGATTTTTTGCATCTATATTCATCAGTGATATTGGTCTGTAATTTTCTTTTTTTGTGACATCTTTGCCTGGTTTTGGTATCAGGATGATGGTGGCCTCATAGAATGAGTTTGGGAGTGTTCTGCCTTCTGCAATATTTTGGAAGAGTTTGAGAAGGTTAGGTGTTAGCTCTTCTCTAAATGTTTGATAGAATTCGCCTGTGAATCCATCTGGTCCTGGGCTTTTGTGTGTTGGGAGATTTTTAATCACTGCCTCAATTTCCGTACTTGTGATTGGTCTGTTCATGGTTTCTATTTCTTCCTGGTTCAGTCTTGGAAGATTGTATTTTTCTAAGAATTTATCTGTTTCTTCCAGGTTATCCAATTTATTGACACACAGTTGTTTGTAGTAGTCTCTCATGATGTTTTGTATTACTGAGGTGTCCGTTGTTACTTCTCCTTTTTCATTTCTAATTCTGTTGATTTGCATCTTCTCCCTTTTTTTCTTGATGAGTCTGGCTAATGGTTTATCAATTTTGTTTATCTTCTCAAAGAACCAGTTTTTAGTTTTATTAATTTTTGCTATGGCTTCCTTCCTTTCTTTTTCATTTATTTCAGATCTGATCTTTATGATTTCTTTCCTTCTGCTCACTTTGGGGTTTCTTTGTTCTTATTTTTCTAATTGTTTTAGGTGTAAGGTTAGGTTGTTTATTTGATAATTTTCTTGTTTCTTAAGGTCGGACTGTATTGCTATAAACCTCCCTCTTAGAACTGCTTTTGCTGTGTCCCATAGGTTTTGGATTGCTGTGTTTTCATTGTCATTTGTTTCTAGATATTTTTTGATTTCCTCTTTGATTTCTTTAATGATTTATTGGTTGTTTAATAGTGAATTGTTTAGCCTCCATGTGTTTGTATTTTTTGCAATTTTTTCCCTGTTATTGATATCTAGTCTCATGGCGTTGTGGTCTGAGAAGATGCTTGATATGATTTCCATTTTCTTGAATTTGCCGAGGTTTGATTTGTGACCCAAGATGTGATCTATCCTGGAAAATGTTCTGTGTGCACTTGAGAAGAAAGTGTATTCTGTCGTTTTTGGATGGAATATCCTATAAATATCAGTTAAGTCGAGATGGTCTAATGTGTCATTTAAAGCTTGTGTGTCCTTATTTATTTTCTGTTTGGATGATCTGTCCATTGATGTAAGTGGGGTGTTCAAGTTTCCCACTATTATTGTGTTACTGTCGATGTCCCCTTTTATAGCTGTTAGCATTTGCCTGATGTATTGAGGTGCTCCTATGTTGGGGGCATAGATATTTACGATTGTGATATGTTCTTCTTGAATGGATCCCTTGATCATTATATAGTGTCCTTCCTTATCTCTTTTAATAGTCTTTACTTTCAAGTCTAATTTGTCTGATATGAGTATTGCTACTCCAGCTTTCTTTTGACTTCCATTTGCATGGAATATCTTTTTCCATCCCTTTACTTTCAGTCTATATGTATTCCTTGGTCTGAAGTGGGTTTCTTGTAGGCAGCATATAGAAGGGTCTTATTTTGTATCCATTCAGCCAGTCTGTGTCCTTTGGTTGGAGCATTTAATCCATTTACATTTAAGGTGATTATTGACATGTGTGTTCCAATGACCATTTTCTTAATTGTTTTGGGTTTGTATTTGTAGGTGTTTTCCTTTTCTTGTGTTTCCTACTTAGAGAAGTTCCTTTAGCACTTGTTGTAGGACTGGTTTGGTGGTGCTGAATTCTCTTAACTTTTGCTTGTCTGTAAAGCTTTTGATTTCTCCCTCAAATCTGAATGAGATTCTTGCTGGGTAGAGTATTCTTGGCTGTAGGTTTCTCTCTTTCAGGACTTTCAGTATATCCTGCCATTCCCTTCTGGCCTGCAGAGTTTCTGTAGAAAGGTCAGCTGTTATCCTTATGGGTTTTCCCTTACATGTTGTTTGTTGCTTTTCTCTTGCTGCCTTTAGAATTTTTTTGTGTGTTTAATTGTCGTTCATTTGATTAATATGTGTCTTGGTGTATTTCTCCTTGGGTTTATTCTGTATGGGACTCTCTGTGCTTCTTGGACTTGGTTAATTATTTCCTTTCCCACGTTGGGGAAGTTTTCCACTATAACCTCTTCAAATATTTTCTCAGACCCTTTCTTGTTTTCTTCTTCTTCTGGGATGCCTATAATTCGAATGTTGGTACATTTAATGTTATCACTGAGGTCTCTGAGACTGTCTTCTATTCTTTTTATTCTTTTTTCTTTTTCCTGTTCTGTGGCATTTATTTCCCCCATTCTAACTTCCAACTCACTTATTCGTTCTTCTGCCTCAGTCATTCTGCTGGTTATAGCATCTAGAGTATTTTTAATTTCAGTTATTTTGTTATCCATTGCTGTTTGTTTTTCTGAGTTCTTATGAATTGTTTCTTGTACTTTATTTTGTTATCAAGATTTTGTATCATTTTTTACTATCATTACTCTGAATTCTTTTTCAGGCATTTTTCCTATTTCCTTCTCATTTATTTGGTCTTGTGGGTTTTCTTCCTGCTCCTTTGCCTGCATGGTGTTTCTTTGTTTCCTCATGGTTGTCCAAACTTTTGGGGTTGCTTGTCCTGGCGATAGAGGTATTTACAGAAGACTGTCCAAGCCTCATACTAATATCCAAGTGTTGGGTTAAACAAATACTAAGTCTAGGAAACACATACATGTATAAGACACACAATTACTGAATCCATTAGGACATAAGGCTCTGGAAAGACCTGACACAACCCCAGTATGCTATCAGATATTCAAAGAGAAACCCAACAGAAATTGACAACTGAAACAGAACAAATCAGAGACAAAAGCAAAAGCAAACAAACAAACAAATAACACCTTACACATACAAACACTAATCCAGGGAGATTTTGTAAGCTAGAATCAAATATAGAAAAGAGCTAGAGTACCACCAGAGAGAATGGAGATTCTCAGAATGAAATTAGACAATTGTACTAAGAACTAAGATAAAGACAAAAACCTAATATTAAATACCAAGGTGGTGTGTAATCTGGAGAATAGAGCAAGGAGTCTGAGTAGATCGATAGTGTTGCTTAGAGTACGTTAAGATAAAATAAACTAAAAATGGCTGGAAGAAAGGGGAACAGAAGAGCTTAGTGTGATTGGAAATATGCAAATAAAAAGAAAGGAACAGAAATGTATAAAAGATAGGTTTGAAAGGACAGTATGAGAAATATATTGTCTGTACTACCAAAAACTTAGCTATAAATAGAAGTATATAAAAAGGCAAAAAAATAAAAATAGAATAAAAATATCATTAAAAATTATGTTATAAAACTTGTAGATCCCTTAGGACTAACATCATAATGAATAAAGGAAAAAAAAAATCCAGAACTGATCCCAGAATTGACCAGTTCAATAGGTTTGATACTAATATTTCTGTTTCCTTAGCGTCTCAGCTGTAAGTGTCCTTCTACTTGCCTTGGGTTTTTTTGCATTATTCTGTGACCAGCAGAGCTTCCTTTATTGTTCATCTGTAAGCGTCAGTGTGTGGGGAGGGAGAGGGTACAATAGTGGCTCCTTTCCCTGGGAGTGAGTGAGCAGTGGCGCACTGTTGTTTCAGTCGGGCTTGGAGGTGCCTGTTGCAGAGGGATGCTGGTGGCTCAGGTGTAAACAGAAAGTCTCAGAGTTGGGCCTCTCTCAGGTTTTTTTTTTTTTTTTTTTCTTGGCAGCCTCCCTGCTGCTGGCATTCCAAGGGGTTTTAATCTAGCCCTGCCTGAGTGCCTGAGGTTACTTGTTATCCCTGAGTGCCTTAGGTGGCCCACAGGGCGTCTCTCCACTGCCTGTTGCAGAGGCGCTGAAAATGAGAGAGAGGCTGTGCCCGCAGCTCCTCCCCGCCGCCCATGAGCCTGCAGCATCCAGCCGCCATCATGGCCGGGCAGCTCTCAGGGGCAGGCACTCCTCGCCACAGACCTCTTCCCTCCTGTCCTCTTGGTCCATCACCTTACTGGCAACAATTTTTCTCAACCTGAACCAGCTCTCCCATTCCCATGCTCCCACTCCCAGACCCTCTGTTCAGCTGTGAATCAACATCTTGGTCCGGGAATGCTGAGCTGCGGTGCAGACCCTCCATATGTCTCACACTCCCTCCCTATGTTTCTCACTCCCTCCCTTCTGCCACAGCTCTGCAGCTTCACCCTCTTTGAGCCATAGTAGATGCCTCCCTACCGGTTATGTCAGGATCCTTGCGGTCCTTTCTGGTGTCCGAGGTCATCTGCTGTTGTTCAGCTGGTTCTCTGTGGGAATTATTGCATCCTTTGGTGCATACCCAATGCATCTGTGGAGAGGGATGCATTCCATGTCCCTCTACTTTGCTGCCATCTTTTTTCTTAAATTCCCTGATTAAACACAGAAATTGTCAGACTGGATGATCAATAATACCAGTAATGATAAAACCAATTTTCTGGTGTCTATTAATTATTTTTTGTTTCTTCTACTTGCAAATTTAAGGCTAATATTCCATAATTCAATTTAACAAATATTTGAAAAAAGTTAGGAATGTATATAATGAATATAGCCACCACATCTGTTTTGAGTCAATGTTGTAAAGTAATAAAAATGTGCAGAACACAGCATTTGGCTCTGGAAACATTGTGGAAACAAACGGCAATTTAAAGGATGTTGTGAATTCTAGATCTTTGTCCAATAAAGTTTATCACCTTGAGTGTGACCTGAATAAACATTCCCAGTTAAAACAAACAAACAAACAAACAAAACACTCCCAGTTGATTCAGTATTACAGAGCTAGTAACTGGACAGAGAAAAGGCTTATGGAGGTGGGGGAAGCTATGGGAAAATGTGAGTATCTAAGATATCCTTAACATTGGCTATGAATAGGAGGTCAATGCACTCAAGATAAAGTATTAAGGTTCAGGTTAAATTATACTACAGAATCATAGATTTTAGAGCACTGAAAAAAGAAAAAAATGTAAATGGACTAATTCTTCAATTAAAGACAGAAATTGCCAGACTGGATAATAAAAGCAACACCCAACCTATGCTGTTTACAAGGCACACATTCAATAAAAAGATACAAATAAAATAAAAGTGGAAAGATGGAAAAAGTATATCATGCAAACTCTATTTATTAGAAAGCAGGAGTGACTGTATTAATATCAGATAATGTAGAGTTTAGGACAAGGAATGCCACCAAAGGAAAGGAAATCCATCTCATAATGTTAAAAAGGGCAATTCATTAAAAAAAGTACAAATTGTAAACTACATGCACCTAATAACAGAGTTTCAAAATGCAGTAAGCAAAAATTGCCAGATCTGAAGTGAGAAATAGACATATCCACAATCAGAGATGGAAATTACTTCAACTTTCCTTCAGTTATGTTCTCATAATAAAATAGACATAAAACCTAACTTCTGCATGATATAAAAAAAATTGGTAAACACAAATAATTGACCCAAACTAATTGGGATTTATAAAACACTTCACCCCACAACTATAGAATACATGTTCTTTTCAAGTGCATATGGACCATTCACCAAGATATACTCTGCAGCATGAAATGTCTCAATACATTTTTAAAAATTAAAATCATACAGAATAAGTTATCTGACCAGAGAGAATTAAATTAGAATTCAATAACAAGAAGGTATCTGGAATATTCCTGAATTATTTGGATATTAAGTAACATATTTTATATAATTAATGCATCAATGAAAAAGTTACAGGGGAAATTAGACAACATTGGGAATGGAGTGTGTGTCTGTGTGTGTGTTTATATTTATATGCATATACTTGTATGACAGAATTGAACCAATGTTTAGAGGGAAATACATAGCTCTGATTTATAGCACTGGTGGGTTATATTAGAAAAGAAGAAAGGATTAAAATCAGTGACCTACATGTCCACATTAAGAAGACAGGAAAAGAACTAATTAAATCTAAACTTTATACTTAAAGATAAAAAGCTGAATATTTCTTTTTAAGATTAAGAAAAGCAAGATATCTGCCCTTTCCATTTCCATTCAGTAGTATCCTAGGGGCCCTAGCCAGTGTATTAAGACAATAGGTAAAATACATATATATTGAAAACAAAAAGTAAAATTGCCTCTATTTTCCAAAGAAATGAGTGTGTATGCAAAAAGTGCACTCAAAGGAATCTAAAACATAAAAGTTTATAGGGCTAATAAGTGAATTTACAAGGTCATAGGATGTAAGATCAATATATAGGAATAATCGTTTTTCTATGAACTGTTAGAAAATAAAATTTTAAAAAAGAATATTATTTACAATATGTGTAAAAAGTTTACACTTCAAACTACAAAACATTGCTGAGATAATTAGAGTAGACATAAATAAAGATATATAACATGTTAATGTATTGAACGTCTAAATAATTATGATTTAAATTCCCTTCAAATTGATCTACTGATTCAGTGTAATTTCAATCAAAATTCCTAAGACTAGTTTTGCAGAAACTGGCAAACTGATTCTATAATTTGTGTGAAAATGTAAAGAACCAAGAATAGCCAGAATAGTCTTGAAGACAAAAAACTTAGAAGACTTACATTACCTGATTTTATACTTACTGTAAAGCTATGGTAATCAAGACTATATATTGTCAGCATAAAAACAGACAAATAAATAGTAGAGTCTGGAAACAAACTCCACTTACAGGGTTTTGACTAAGACACCAGAGTACTTCACTGAGAAAAAAGACTTTTTTAAGAAATGGGAATAGAAGAGTTACGTATCTATATAGACAAAAAAATCAACCTAGATTCATGTTTTACATTGTTTAAAATGTTTAATTTAAAATGGATGCTAGGTAAAAACTAAAAATACAATACTTGTACAAGAGAACATAGGAAAAATTCACTTCACAACCTTGGGGAAGGCAAAGATTGTCTAAGAGCAGATCCAGAAAGTACAAACCTAAAAAGAAAAGGATGCATTAGACTTCATCAAAATGTAAAATTTTGCAGACAAATTTCATATCAGCATTATTTACAATAGTCCAGAGCAGAAACAACCCAAATGTCCATCAACTTGTGAGTGGATAAACAAAATTTGGTCTATCCATGCAATGCAATAATATTCAGCAATAAAAAGGGAATGAAGTACATAGAAGAACAGGAAGAACCTCAGAAACACGCTAAATGAAAGAAACCAGACGCACAGGCCATAGGTTATATGTTTCCATTGATATGAAATAGCCACAGTTGGCAAATCTACAGACAGAACCCAGATGTGGTTGTCTGGGGTAGGGGCAGAAGAGGGGATTAACTCTAAAAGGGCCTGAACCATCTCGCTGAGGCAACAGAAATGTTCTAAAACTGGATTAGGGTGAGAGTTGCACAACTTGTTAACTTCATTAAAAGTCATTTAATTATACATTTTAGATGACTGAATTTTGTCGAATTAAATTACACCTCAATATACTTTAAATAATTCAAAACGTTTGCTCATCAGAAGACAGTGTTAAGAAAATGAGCAGGCAAACCACAGAAGGGAAAAAATATTTACAAAACTTAGATTGGACAAAGACTTTTGATCCAGAATATATAATGAACTCTAACAACTCAATAATAAAAAGATAACTAAATTAAGAATTACACAACACACTTGAGTAGGCAAAGGGAGAAGTTTTCCCACTCCTCCTCCCCCTCCTCCACCCCGCGCTTCCTCTTCTCCATCCTCCTCCCCTCCCCCTCCTCCTCCTTATGAGAGACCCTGAACCAGAGCCACCCAGCTAAGCCACTCCAGATTCTTGACCCTCGGGAACCATGTGAAAAAATAAAGTTGAATCTTGTTGTTTTAAGTTGCTAAGTTTTGGGGGTACTTTGTTATTCAGCAAGATATAACATCCAGGTGAGTAGAGGGGAGTTTTCAGGGGTAACAGTAATATCTTGATCTAGGCATTGGCCATACAGGTTTATGTATTGGTCAAAAATCATAGTACTGTGCACCTGAGATCTGTGAATTTATGTAAATTGTAACTCAAGACAATGTATTCTGTATATAAAAATACTTAGGTTTAGTAAGCTTCTTCCAGTGAATGAGTACACGGAGAGGTGAACATTTGAACCAGCAGATGTCTGGTTTCATGTTGAGAAGGAACATTTCTATTGGGAAAATATATCTTGATTGGAAGCTGTAACAGCAGTTTTTTAGACTGGAACTTGTAAACATTCCCTGGCAGGCTACACTTAATTTTTTTTTTTTTTTTTGGCGCATGAGCTTAGTTGCTCTGCGGCATGTGGGATCTTCCTAGAGCAGGGATCGAACCCATGTCCTCTGCATTGGCAGGCGGATTCTTAACCACTGTGCCACCTAGGAAGTCTAACACTTAATATTGTTAGTCACCATCAATATCACTTAGCCACTCTGTATACAGGATGTCTTCTGCATTAGTCAGGTGGAAGAAAAGAGACCAAAAATAGAGTGGCTCAAACAAGACACACATTTATTCCTCTCTCACGTAACAATGTGTGGGTGGCAAGGTGCTCTGGGGATGGTGGATAGATGGGCTTCCTGAGGCCATTCAGAATCCGGGGATCCTTCTAACTCACTGCTCCATCATTCTCTGGGGTGTGGTCCTCAGCCTCAAGATGGCATCTGGCTAACTGCTGATTCCACATTGCAGCCCATCTAGAGGAGAATATAGATACTATTAATAGATGGAGGTTAGCCTAGAGCCTCGGTATTTCTTTTACAGGTAATGTAAACCACTCTCTACAGATATGTTTAGTTTAAAATTTTATCCTCCTACTGTTTAAGCACCAGGATAAAGTCTTAACGTGTAAAAACAGGAACTATCCTATATTTAGGCAAAGCATGCTACAATTGGAGAGGGCACCAAGAAGTGATTTCTTCCTTAAAATAGCCTCTCCATATGAATTTCTGCCATTAACTGTGTTCAACTCTCCCAATTTTCCTTATTGCTTCTGTGAAGGGAGTACATGCAATTATTAACTTAACTAGTATGATCTATGTTCCAAAGTGGTTAGCCTACAGTCATTTGGGAATAGTATCTTCCGCTTGGAAAGGAAAGTAGCAGTTTTTCTTTTTTTTTAGAAAGTAGCAGTTATTAAGGATCTACTATTGCCAGATACTGTGCTAGCTTTTGTTTTTTCCACAGTATTATCTTACTTATACCATTCAACAACTTGGTACTATCCTTTTTTACAGATGGGGTGTCTGTGACTTATGTTAGAATTTGGGTGATTTCCTCCAGATTAGACAGTGGTCCTTGGGAGAAAAGGAGGGTTAAGGTATTCATCACCTACTTTGAGTGAAGGACTGGTTCAGCAGCGCTGTTGGGTCTGTTCTTGAATCTGTCACAAATTAGCTGGTCTTGGACATGTCCCATTGCATTCCCAGGCTTCACTGTAAAATGAGGGAGTTGAGTGTAGACATTCTTTATCTTTTGTTTGAGATTTCTGTTCAGTTTTCTCGAGGTTGACTTCTACTGGGTATTTTGAATGAATGTTAACTGATACAGTCTATTACCAAGAAGGTTATCTGATGGAACTTTAGCTGAATTTCTAAACCTGCAGTATTTTTTTTTGGCATGCTAAATGAAACAGTGTCAAAAATCTCTTGTTTCATTTTCAAGATTTGGCCTTTCTGTGTCCACTGTAAGAGGAGAGGTGTTGAGGAACTCAGACACTTTCTTACCTAATGTCACTAACGGGGGCTTTGGTGCAGGAAACATAAGACTTCCTCTCAGAGTAGGCTCTCCAACCAACTGTGGGTCCTGGAAAGTTAACTCTTTTACTCAGAAGCCGAACATTAAAAGTTTTTCTGATCTTTACCAATTTGGTAGTAAAACCTTCTGATACCAACCAGAATTCAGCACCCAATTTCAATACATGTGTGCATGCAGGGTCGGGCTTCCTGCACCAACAAGCAGTTCTTAGACAGCAGCTGGGTGTCCTACAGTTCAATTTAATTCTGACACTGTGTAACCTGGAGACAATACCAAATTCCACAGATTGAGGGCTGGTCCCATGAGACACCTACATATGTATATATATATACACACACACACACACACACACACACACATACACACACACACACACACACATCCCCCACTTCAGGTGACAGTCACAAGTCCAGGTTATCACCACCTGTGCTTCTGACCAGCTGGCTATAGATGAGAGGTTCTAATGACCCCCTCCTTGGGGTCGATTAATTTGCTAGAACAGCTCACAGAACTCAGAGAAACATTTTACTTATGTGGCTACGAGTTTGTTTTAAAAGGAGATAACTCAACAGTCAGGTGGAAGAGATACACAGGGCAAGGTATGGGGGAAGGGCACAGAGCTTCTTTCTGGGGGTCCTTTCTGGGCTCTTCACTCTCGCTGAATCTCCAGGTGTTCACCAACCTGGAAGCGCTCTGAACCCCCTACTACTGGAACCCTGTGGAGGCTCCTCTCTGGAGGATGGAGGTGGGGCTGAAAATTCCAAGCTTCTAATCATGCCTTGGTCTTTCCAGTGACCAGCTCTCTTCCAGGAGGCCTCCAGGAACCCACCCAGAGTCACTTCATTAGAACAAAAGGTGCTCCTGGTGCTCTTCTCACTTAGGAAATCACCAGGGTTTTAAGAGCTCTGTGCCAAGAGTCAGAGGCAGAGACCAAACTACAAATTTTTTATTATCTCACAGGTAGAGTAAAAATACAGTAATTATTTAAAACGCATTTTTTGTATGACAGTTCAAAACATTTATATGCATTTATTGGTTACTTGGATTTTTCTTTTTTTAAATTGTGGACTTTCTTGATTTTTAAAAATTATTTTTTCATACTGACTAATAAGGTTTCTTAATGTATTAAGGATATTAAAGTTTGATGTACACAATGAGCCTATTTTTCCTTCCAGTTTTCATTCTTCTTAATTCATTTAAGGATTTATTTATTTAGATTATAGATAAGAAACAGTTAACCCAGAAGTTCGCAGGTTTTGGGAGATATTGCTATCCCTAAGCTAGTGTTGACACAAATTTTTAAAATTTTATGTAAAGATAATTGTACGGTTTTCTTAATGGTTTCTTGTGCATTTTATTATGGTTACTAGTCTAAGTAAGTAGTTATGTAGTTTTTTGAAACATACGAAATTCAGATATAATGGCTGATTTAATGTTTTCTACTAATTCTACCCTGTATGTCAATTCTGGGTCAGCTTTCATTGTTTGTCTTTTCATTAAGGGTAGTATTTTTCAGCTCCTTTGTGTACTCGATAATTTTTGATTGGATGTCAGACAATGTTAATTTTGTCTGGCTAGACACTGAATATTTTTGTATCCCTCAAACTGTTCTTTAGCTATGCTCTGAGTCAGTGTTAAGTTGCACTGAAACAGTTGGATTTTGGGGGTCTTTTAAATTTTTTTAGGTGTAGCCAGAGCAGCATTTAGTCCAAGGTTAATTTACACTACTACTGAGACCAAATCTCTCTAAACAGTCTATATGACAATTCATGAATTACATCATTTTCTATTCTGAATAGGGGAATAGGTACTATTCCTGGCCCTCTATGAGCTGTGATGATTATTCCCTCTACTTTTCTGGGGTGTTTCTTTCCTTGGCTTTAGATAATTTCCTCATAAGCATGAGCTGATCAGTACTCAGTTGAGAAACTGAAGGGACCCTCTGCATACCTTGCTATGCAGTGCTGTCCTTGTTGGTACTCTGCTTTCTGAGCTCCAGTTACCTTGGCCTCCCAGACTGACTCCTCAACTCAGTCACCACTGGGCTCCATCTCTCTCTCCCTCCCAGTGCCACAGCCTAGAAACACTCCAGCTGGGGCAATCTCAGGCTCATGTCATTTGTCTCCTGTCTCTAAGAGTTCACTATCGTTTATTGCCTGATGTCAGTATCTTGAGAGCTGTTGGTTCATGTATTTTGTGCAGTTTTTAGTTGTTTTAGAAAGGAGGGTAAATGTTATCTCTGTTACTCCATCTTGGCTTGACGTGGAAATCACAAAATCTGTTCTTCAAACACTTAAAATACATCACAAACATTTCCTGTTTCTTAATTGTGAATAGCCTATGTCATTTCTGATGGCCTCAAAGTATTTTATTATCTAGGAGCACCATAAATTATTTAATCAATTGTTCAATTTCTACATTTAGTTTTCGTCCCACTATTGTCCACAACATTGCCGATGAGAAGCTAAATATTTTTGAACATCCATGATTTTTTTCAGATATATTAACAGAAGACAAACTACCAAGTTAAAGAGTATTTTGATATAAATTTTCAAATTATCCTCTAGAAAATTTGTAAGTTTATACATCCATCATCTCCCCATACTTTTTATCAGTATTGGATGTTATAATTTTGTAAAGTTTTTACAAATTTGATGAGTGAAAATGGTATTTATTGATTTTAATTTTAATTTCTTAATGAATTTTGATGCATTATATTCTATTGAAGCGTACTGAAAACTCCTATATCCTCTTTTTTTGAACTGCCTGTTCATAACCTTTGCCTGTCTTAAAAATCAAGTTATCTTTCTTGTTAGTGATTTATAAAATATATTTGTGTAGAATGTATATATTTGCATGTGTATATGTGCTATATATATAAAAGCTATATATAAATTTTCAAATTTTCAAAAAATTTCCCAGCCTTTTGCTTGCTGTCTATATATAATATATTCAGATATAATAAAATTGATTTAATCTATGCTGTCATGGTTTCTATATTTATTATTGTGTTTAGAAAGCCAATATTACTCCCACTTCATAATCAACCAAATATTTTATTCTATTTGTTTACCACTTTAATTTTTTTACTGTTTAATCTCTAATCCATCTGGAATTTAATTTTTAAAATTTTTTGATTTTTAATCAATTGAACTTGATTTTTCTATTGCTTGTAATATATTTTATAACGTTTATATCAAAACATTCATAATGCCTAAATAAATCTAAAATGGTCTTAACACCATTTATTTAAAACCTATTCTTTCCCCCAGATTTGATATGCTGTGTTTCTTTTTATCATGCTGTGATAAATTCTTAGGAATATTTAGATCTGTTTCTAGATTTTCTATTCTGTTCTATTAAGTTGTCTCCTTCTGCGTCTGTACCATATTATTTTAATCATTGAAACTGAATTGGACAACAGTAGGTCTAATAGAAAACATCTGGAAGGATAAATCACTCATTCCCTTAACTTTTTACTGCTTTTTAACATTTCTGTGGCTGGTCTCAAACAATCCTGGAAAGTTGAGAAGCTGTGCAGACATCAGGAAGCGAGCAGGCTTCACTTTCCTAGCACTTGGCTTCAAATCCCAGCTCCCCAGCTGTCGCCCACCAAACACCCTCACGTCTCCGTGGCATAGTTTCCTTACCTGGAGAGTGCGGGTAATAACAGTCCCTACCTTATTACTTTATGAAGATGATGATGATGATGGTGGATGGAACCAGTGCCTAGCACACATGAGCACTTAATAAAAAGTTAGTTTTGCTATTCTTATTTCTTTTTCATTTTCATTTTAGATTTTGTCAAAGTCCAAAAAAATCATTATAATTTTTGTTATTGAGTCTTCTCCTCTAGAAACATCACAGGATTCTCCTTTTACTTATGTTGTGTCTCTTTTACATCTTTTTGCTGTATGTGTAGATGTGTGTGTATATATAATATTTATTCATGATTATATATATATATATCTTGCACAATTATTTTCACATACACATTCTTAGAAATAGGGCTGACAGGAAATATTGGGCATGTTTAAAATGATTATCTCTAAGTAGTAAGAATAATACACAGAAATACTCAAAAATTTCTTCACTGAATATTACTCATACTAGTCAGAAATACATGATTTTTAAATTAGTCTGGCACCTCAATATTCTGTTGCTTTCTGCTTCAAACAAAAGTGCAGTACCTGTTACATATTATGTGCTATGTATTGCACAAGTACATTGGCAAATTGTTTTTTTAAATGTGTCATCAATTTGGGAAGTCGATTTCAGGAGAATTGGACAGGACATTGAAGAAAAACAATTTTAAGTGGATGATTAAAATGACTTCCTGAAAATACATGTGTGTGGTTTCTGTGAAATTACCTTTTTTTTTCTTCCACAATCCTCTTTCCTTCTTAAGTCTAAATTTTCTTGGAATGCTTCAAAATATCTGGACTTGATCTCAGAAGATAATCTGAGAACGAATATTTACAGGATTGGAGAATTTCAGCGAATGATGACCACGTCTAAATTTTTACCAACCCCAGATGGAAGCTTCTAGATTTCTAGGTTTTAGAAGATGTAAGGCAGTGAAGGAAAATGTTGACATTTCTTTAAACAGGAAGAATGAATGAGAACAAGAACTACAGTTAGGCCTTTCCTCTTATGTTCTTACAGGGTTAGCAGACAGGGCTGTAACTGAGACCCCAGAGAAGAAAGGCCAGCACACAGGGGAATATTGAGACCATAACTTATGCATCAGACTTCCTCTCATATGCTCACTGTATTAGGAGCTAAAGCATTTGTGTGAGATTCCAGGGAGCAAAGGCTGCTACCTCAAGATCCCATTTCTGATCAAGGCAAAGACTGTCTGCCCAAAGTCATGGACCCCCTGCCCAAGCCCCAGCCCTGGCTCCTGCCCTCTTCTCTCCTGAGCCCTTGGCTTTCCTCCTGCAACGTCTGCTGTCTGTTTGCTGTGCTCCTGGTACCATGTGTGGGTCAGCTCACTGTCCACAGAGATCTGTCCTCATGAGCCCTTTCAGATGCCACCACTGACCAGCATTTCAGGGGTGGCATGATGAAACGTTGCTTCCTATGATAAAACACATTTGTTTCCTTCTGATATATGGACAATGATCTGTTGACTATATAGGATGAGCATGTAGAAGAGAAGAAACTTTATCTGATTAGACTAGGGAAGGAGTGCCTTTAAGAACAGTGGAACAATCTCTAAGATAGGAAGTTGCCTCTGATAAGGGAAATCCAAGAGATACAGCAGAGCAGCTTCCTGACAACACAGATAGCAGAAGGCCTCTTAAGCAGAGCTAGAAGTTGTATTTTTTAAAATTTTTATTTATTTATTATTTTTGGTTGTGTTTGGTCTTCATTGCTGCATGTGGACTTTCTCTATTTGTGGCAAGCATGGGCTATTCTTCATTGTGGTGCACAGGTTTCTCATTGCAGTGGCTTCTCTTGTAGTGGAGCATGGGCTCTAGGCACGTGGGCTTCAGTAATTGTGACGTGCAGGCTCAGTAGTTGTGGCACCCAGGCTTAGTTGCTCTGAGGCATGTGGGATCTTCCTGGATCAGGGATCAAACCTGTGTCTCCTATATTGCAGGTGGATTCTTAACCATTGCGCCACCAGGGAAGTCCCTAGAAGTTGTATTTTTGAAAGAAAGTCATTTCATACTAGCAAGGACCCCTGACTTCTACCTCCTTGTTGATAGATTCACAAGGAAAATAGTGATAGACACATTATTATCAACTATTAGTTATCTATTGCTATATAACAAGTGACTAAAATTTGGTAGACTAAACAACAAACATTTCTTATCTCACACATTTTTTGAGGGTCAGGGATCTGAGAGTGACTTAGCTGGGTGGCTCTACTTCAGGGTCTTTCATAAAGTTGCAGTCAACCCGTTGGCCAGAAGTTGTCATCTCTGAAGACTTGACTGCAACAGGAAGACCTCCCTCCAGGCTCACTTGTGTGGGTTGTTGGCAGGAAGCTCTGGTACCTCTCCATGTGAAGCACTCTTGGGAATGCTCCACACATGGCTTACTCTGAGGCGGACTGATTCCAGAGAGAGAGCCCTAGATGGCAGCCACATGCCTTTTATAACTGCATCTTGGAGGTGGCCTGTGATCACTTACTCTGTGTCTTATTGGTCACATCGACCTCCCTGGTACAGTGTGGAGAGGACTCCACAGTAGTGTGAACAACAGGAAGCGGGGATCATTGGGGACCATCCTGGAGTCTGGCCGCCACACCTGCTAAAGGTGCTTTTTATTGGGACCTCACAATTTCCAGCCACTCAGTCACTCATCCTTTTGTTTAAACTACTCAGGTCTGACAGGGAACACACGAATCTTAAAACTTGTTAAAACATGGAAGGAGCTAAACATATTTTATAAAAGCCATTGACTAAACATTTTCCATTCTTTTTTGGTTGCTGGTTTTTTGGAGAAGGAGCAGACGTGTGTGTGTGCCTGTGTGTGTGTGAGAGAGAGAAAGACAGAGACAGAGACAGAGGGAAAGGGGAGGGAGAGGGAGAGAGAGAAACGGAATGTAAAAAATCTAATTTTTCAGATCAAAATTATTTTTTCTTCCAATTGACATGGCTTCAACATAACTCCTATTCCTCAATTCCCAAAGCAAACACCTCTGTGAATTCTCAGCTAAACACGGACTTTTTTTTCTTTTTCTTTTTGAACTATGGGATAGGAGTAAGAAGGAAGCGAGAAAACACTAGCTTCCATGCTTGGTTTTAAGTTTTAATTTCTCAAAATGAGACAGAGAACTGCAATCCAAAGTCTTTGACTTATGCAGACTAATTAGGACAAGTAGAAGGCAATTATTGAAGATAATAGCTTCAGAAAGTCAAGAATATAGAAACTCCTGAAAATAGAAAGATTTTTACCTATGTATGTAATCATAAAAGATCTGAAAGAACTTTCTATAGTGTGACTATGAAAAAAGGCCGACTTTTTATTTCCTGTAAAATATGAGGAGGACAGTGACTCAGGGTGAAGGGTGAGGCAGAGACATACAAAGCTAGTCTTACAAGGAAGGAGAGTTTCTGATTATGTATTAGATTTGATTCCAGTTCTCTGGGTTAAAACACTAATCCTACAATTTTCTTTTTTTCATAGATGCTGAGATTCCTTTATAAGCTATTTGGACACTTGTATGTATAAGGTTTTTCTACTTTTCCAGAAACTCTTTCCTCCTTGGGGGAGTGAAGCAGCAAGTCTTACTGGTGAACACATTTGCTGGCTTATAGCAACCAGGTAAGAGGAGAGAAGGTGCTAGAAGGGGAAACATGCTCATAGAGAGGGGAAGAGAGCAAAGGCAGATGTGACAGAAAAATGCATTTGCCATCTGTAGCCTCAGCTTCTTTCTAAAAGGGTGCAGCCTTCATAGCTGTCTAGCACCTTGGGGGTTTGGGGTGTGAACATCTGGGGACAGACACTGAGGAGAAGTGAGAGGCTCCTGAGCATCTCTGGGAAGGAAGGGGTGGCGATGGACAGGTGAGAGGGGAGGAAGGAGAAAGCCCTGGTGGATAGGAGGCTGTGCGATATTCCAGGTGATGTACACATCTTTAGCTAGGTGCCCACATTTCAGAACTGTTGGTATCAATGATTTCTTGGGCGAGTTAGAGAAGGGGTGAGTCCTGGGCTGAGGCTGGGTAGAACAGAGACGGGACCCCTGGGCACAGAAGCCTGAGGCAGAGAAACCTTGAAATCAGGATCCCTAGGGATTTGTAGACCTCATAGGGAGGACTCTGGGCTGTCATATGTTTGTGGAACTGGAAATCGGTCTGAACCAATTATTCCTACTTCTCCAAAGTGCAAGGAAGCCCAGCTAACGTTTCGATTTTGGCAGGCCAGTGAGATTGTTGACATTTAAAAGCTCTCTTTTGGTTTGGGTACAGAGCTAAGATGTCCTCTCCGTGTGGACAAAACCCACCTGCAAACACAAGTAAGCTCTTGCATGTGTGTGCGCACACAACAAACACATTTCTGCTCTTCCAGCCGCACCAATCTGTTCTCATTTCAGACGAACGAACTTGGCCAATTTTGATCTTCCCTTTCTTGTCATTGAATGGTCAGTTGTCACAGATGTTCTGCACCCCCACAGAGAAGCACTGCCTTCCAACTGGGGCACTTTTGTTTAGGAGAGTCCAAGGGGTACAGTCATTTTTAGTGGGTGTAGCCTGAGAGCAAATCATACCTGGGGTGCAACTTCAGACCTTCAGGCCTGGGGAGAGATCCTCAAAGGAACAGGCTGTGTCCCCTCCCAGGCTCACCCAGCCTCTCCCTGCCAGTTGGATGCATCAGCAAGAATCTCTGGATTCTATAATTTGCAGAGCCCTTGCAGATAGAGGGATAAAAAGAAACTTACTGAAGCTGCCCATGGCTGCTGAGGCCCCTCCCTCTTACATCAAACGTTCCCTTCTGTATTACAAAACCTGATGGACCTTGATAGATGTTGGCCTCTCTGGACTTCACAAAATGTCTTGAACTGTTAATGGAAACTTTGAAGATGCCATTAGTCATCTTGATAACAGTCAAGTATGTACGTGCTAGTGCTGAGAAACTCTTTGAAAGACAGATTCCACAGCAGGGTTAGCCCAAATTTCTAAACACTGTCCTGATGTCTTAACACTCATATGACGGTAAAGAATATCAAAAGATCTAGATTTAGGGTAGAACCGTAACTCAGCCATGCCAGAAAGATTTGAAAAATTCTATTCTTTAACAGACCACTTTAGAGTTTCTTGATAACCTACTCTAATTTTTTTAAATATTCAGATTGTTGCAAATTTCTGTCTAAACACAAAATTTTCAGTTTTGTAAAATGCTACATTCCCCTCGCCCTTTTTTGGGTAAAGCTCAAGTTCCTTGAGATCAGGAAGGAGTCTCATACTCTTACATCTCTCACAATGCCCCACACAATGTTAGACACAGTAAATACTGCTCAGTTTATTGTTCAAGTGCATTTATTTTAATTCTCTAGCTGTGAAGAACAAGTGCTAGATGATCCCATGTTAAAGTAGTCTCCATGTAAAGATTGTGTAGTAAATAATTGGATTCTGCTATAGATTTTCATCTTTTATGTACAGTGACCATAGGTAAGGAGAAAAGGAGATTTGTTTGCCTTTGATGAGACCGTGGTCTTGAAGCAAATATGAAAGAAAATAAATTTTTAAGTTTGTTTTTTAGCACAATTGTGGTGGATTTAGTATATGATAGGGCAGAAAGCCACCAGTGTTCATTAATATGGCTAATCCGTTACACAGATTATTCATTTAAAAATTTTTTTATTAGCTATCTATTTTATACATATTAGTGGATATATGGCAACCTCAATTAATATTGATAAACCTGCCCTTCACGCAAGAGATTTAGAGAGGATGGGGAATTTGCCCAAAGCTACACTGTCAGTGAGAGGAAAACCAGTTGGACGTAAAGCTCCTGCTCTTTCTACTGTATTTGAGAGTTCTTTGTCAGATGGCCCATCCTGATCATCTGAAATTCACCAACAGTCTGAAAAAGAAAATCACATAGATGATTAAAGTTAGCTTGTTCAGAATTCTCATAGTTGCAACGTGTGTCCACAACTCTGTGTAACAACCATCCTAGACAGGCCGTCTGGAGGCACATGGAAAGAGTTCAGTTATGGAGGCTTTGGATTCTGGCTTTACCTTGTACTGGCTGTTGCCTAGAGTAAGGTGGTTAATCAGCCTCTCTGAGCCTCCGGTAAGCCTCTGAGCAACGGATGGGTCAGCGTGTGCAAAAGTCCCTGCATGCTGAGCCTAGCATACCCTTATGCAGCCCAGTCATATCAGAGTTTTCAAAACACTGAGGTTGAGGTATCAACAGTAAAACTTTCTGCAGAAATGTGCACTGCTGTTCTTAGAGCTGCAGCTTTTGGAAAGTTACAGCTGCAAACTCACTGTAAGGGCACTGAGTGACCTGTCACCTAGAGCGGGGAGGTTTTGCTGAGAAAATCACCTACGGGGGTGGTAAAATAGCGTTGAGGAAATGTGACCATCTATGGAGACAATGTTACAATTGGAAGTACAGCTTCCTTAGAGACCTTTCAAATAGAGAATGTGGTGCAAACTGAAGTTAGTATTTGTGAACAGTACAATTAATCAGTTTTAGCTTATCCGTAAGGTGGTTCCTGTGCCTTAACTGATAAGGAAAATAAGAGGTTTTAAAAGAAAGGTGGCTGTTGTATTTAGCACAGAGCCATTAGAGAAACTGGTTTTTACAGTTAATAAACTCTTTTGATAGGAAGTTGAGGAAGAAAGAGCGCATCAGACTGCTGGTAAGTGTCTTTCCTTGGGGCGTTTTTCAAAAATGCTGTATCTCAAAGGGAATGGAATTTTAAAACAAAAATGTAGGTTAAGAGTAAATCATTGCTCTCAATTTTCTGCTTATGAAAAAGGTAGTATTACACATGGGAAACCCAAGTTATAGATTGATGAAGTCCCTTGAAGTCTTGTTTGCATGATACGGAATTTTGGCCTTGTGTATTAGCAAATAAATGGGGGAGTGTGGCTTGGGAGGGGCCCTTGCAGTATGCAGTACATACAAAGTGCTCATGTTCCAGAATTTTTCTTGCAGGAATCCACTGACGTCCAGAAGTGGATTCTGCTCAGATTGTAGAGAAGGGAAAAGAGCTTAATAAGCAGGGAGCTGCGAGGGCAAAGTGGGTGAGAGAGAGGTACGTGGGGAAGAAGAGTCAGACCCTCAGGGAGAAGGAAATACAGGGTGTGAGAGAAGAGTGATGGGTATGGGGAGTGGGCTGCAGGGCCTGTCTTTTGGGGGGAGTGGTGGGTAGGGAGGAATAACTGATTTAAGTTCATGTTTGGCATTGACACCTCCGGTCCATGGCTCCATTTCTTTCCTCTCTGAAGCCTCCCAACAAAGGGTGTAGAGGCAGACGTGGCAGAGCTGGCCCCCAAAGCCGTAACGCATGAGTGTCAGGAACAGAGAAGTGGAAGGTATGCTGCTTCCTCTGGCTGCAGCAGTTTTTAGTTTTGCTTTGTTTTGTTTTTGGCTGCCCCATGAGGCATGTGGGATCTTAGTTCCCTGACCAGAGATCGAACCCGCGGTCCCTGCAGTGGAAGCCTGGAATCTTAACCACTGGACCACCAGGCAAGTTCCAACCCCCCTTTCTTTGAAGCAGCGGTTCTTGAGACCAAAAATATTCGTATGTCATTGTCCCCAAAGTCTCAATATAGGCTTTGTTATCCCATTTCTGCTATTTTAAGTACAGTATGTGAGAGAAAGCTCTGATATACACAGAACTGCATTTAATCCCTGCTCTTACACTTACTGATGACTCTAGGCCACTCATCTGACCTCTTTAAATCTCATATTCTTTACCTATAAAACCAGGATCTTAGTACTAATACCAAGCTCAGAGGGTGGTTTCTAAAGATTAAATGGATGTAAAGTAATAGCACTGTACCTAGCTGATAGCAAACACTTAATAATGTCAGCACTCGTCATCCTCACTATTTTTTACTTTTCCTGCTCTGGGAACCTTCATCTCTGTGCCCCGCTGGCAGCCTGCTGTGGCTGTTGATTTGAATTACAGAATCTCCAGCAGGACATTGGGTTCTCTCTGCTCTTGAACAGGTTGTGTAGATGAGAAGATTGATCCCTCTGTGTTTGAAGATGTGGACCAATAGTTCAATCAGATCTGGGATGTCTTTGGTTTTCAGATTCCTGCTTTTCCAGTAGGAGAACTCTTCATCTATGTCCTTCAAAATGTTTGTCCTATGATTATGAGGGTCTATATTTCTCTGCGAAATATAGTTCCCAGTTTTCTGTGAGTGTGGAGAGAGGTAACTGCAAAGGAGAGGGTCTCCAGAGATTTGGGTGACTTTGATATACAAGGGATATCCAAGGGATGTCAATATCAGCTCTGAGGTGGGGGCAAGCTTGGGGTTTTGGGAGAAGAGGGAGGAGAAAAGTGTGGAATGAGGGTGGGGCGCGTAGAAGACCTTGAATCAGAGAGGTATGAGGGGCAGCAGACTATGGAGGGCCTTTTAGTCCATGACAGAGACTTTGGTTTTCATTGAATAAAAGGGGAGGTTTGAGGGAAGGAGTGGTTAAAAGGATCATGCTGGTTTCTGGTTTGAAAATAGGTTCTAGCGGGGCAAGAGGAGGGCCAAAGAGACTAATTTAGAGGCTATTGCAATAATCCAGGGAAGAGATGGTGATGGCCTGGACCACCAGTGGGCGCCATGAGCAGTGGTCACGTGGTTGAGTTCTGAATATACTTGGAAAGTAAATTCAATGGGACTTGTTGGTGGATTGGATGAGTTGTATTGGAGAAAGAGGTGTAAAGAAACTGCCATGGATTTCGATCTGAGCAGCTGGAAAAGATGGAGTTACCATCAACCAAGATGATAAGGGCTATTGGAAGAACAGGTTTTGACATGAAAAACAGAAATTAGTCTTGACAGGTTAATTTTTTTTTTTTTAGATTGACCTTAGTTTAATTATTTGTTCTTTTATTTCAAAAATACATATTTTATGGGTTTTGGATATGTTTACTTTATGGGAAAAATTTTTAAATACATCTTATTGCAGTATAATTGCTTTACAATATTGTGTTAATTTCTGTTATACAACAAAGTGAATCAGCTATATTTGTACATATATCCCCACATCCTCTCTTCTTGAGCCTCCCTCCCTCCCACCCTCCCTCTAGTTCATCACAAAGCACCAAGCTGATCTCCCTGTGCTATGCAGCAGCTTCCCACTAGCTATCTATTTTACATTTGGTAGTGTATATATGTACTCTCTCAGTACATCTAAGCCTCCCCTTCCCCCTCATGTCCTCAAGTCCATTTTCTACATCTGCATCTTTATCCTGCCCTATCGCTAGGTTCATCAGTATCATTTTTCTAGATTTCATATATATGAGTTAGCATACAGTATTTGTTTTTCTCTTTCTGACTTCATTCTGTATGACAGACTCTAGGTCCATCCACTTCACTACAAATGACCCAGTTTCATTCCTTTTTATGGCTGAGTAATATTCCATTGTATGTATGTGCCACATCTTCTTTATCCATTCATCTGTTGATGGGCATTTAGGTTGCTTCCATGTTCTGGCTATTGTAAACAGTGCTGCAATGAACATTGTGGTACATGTATTTTTTTGAATTATGGTTTTCTCAGGGTATATGCCCAGTAGTGGGATTGTTGGGTCATATGGTAGTTCTATTTTTAGTTTCTTAAGGAACCTCCAAACTATTTTCCATAGTGGCTGTACCAACTTACATTCCCACCAACAGTGTAGGAGGGTTCCCTTTTCTCCACACCCTTGCCAGCATTTATTGTTTCTAGATTTTTTAATGATGGCCATTCTGACTGGTGTGAGGTGATACCTTATTATGGTTTTGATTTGCATTTCTCCAATGATTAGTGATGTTGAGCATTTTATCATGTGCTTCTTGGCCATCCGTATGTCTTCTTTGGAGAAATGTCTGTTTAGGTCTTCTGCTTTTTTTTGGATGGGGTTATTTGTTTTGAGCTGCATGAGCTGCTTGTATATTTTGGAGATTAATCCTTTGTCAGTTATTTCGTTTGGAAATATTTTCTCTCGTTTTGAGGGTGGTCTTTTCATCTTGTTTGTGGTTTTCTTTGCTGTGCAAAAGCTTTTAAGTTTCATTAGGCCCCATTTGTTTATTTTTGGTTTTATTTCCATTACTCTAGGAGGTGGGTCAAAAAGGATCTTGCTGTCATCTATGTCATAGAGTGTTCTGTCTATGTTTTCCTCTAAGAGTTTTACAGTGTCTGGCGTTACATTTAGGTCTTTAATCCATTTTGAGTTTATTTTTGTGTTTGGCATTAGAAAGTGTTCTAATTTCATTCTTTTACATGTAGCTGTCCAGTTTTCCCAGCACCACTTATTGAAGAGGCGTGACAAGTTGATTTTGAGAGGCCTAGGATACAGACAAGTGCAGGGTCAAGTCAGCAGGTGCATATTTGAGTCTGAAGTTCAGGGGGAAATCTGGACAGCAGGTTTAACTTTGAGAGTACAATCAGTATATAGACGAAGTCTACAACCAGGAAAGTGGATGACATCACATTGGGAATGAGTATAGATAGAGAAGAAAAGAGGTTCGAGGACTGAGTCATGCAGCAGTGGGGAAAAGAGGAGATGTGAAGAGCAGCCAGTGGTGTCCTGAAGAAAGATGGGGAGAAATTGTTCCACGGCGACAGAGGCTGCTCAGGGCTCAGGGTAAGATGAAGACTAAGGATGGACATTCATTTTAGCAGTTACGTGGAGGTAATTGATGACATTGACAACAGCAGGATGCCATTACAATCCTAACTAGTTACAGTAAGTCCCCTACTTACAAACCTTCAAGTTGCGAACTTTCAAAGATGTGAACATGCACTCCATCAATGTCAGGCGTGAGGGAAACTGCAGCTCACCCTCCGTCTCCTATTGTTGATGGTCCTTCAGCTCTACCATCTCCCACCTCCTCTCCCTCCTCCAGTCAGTGACTCTTCTTGCCTGTCCACTCGATGCCAGGCCCTGGATGCCAGCTGTTGTATTGGATTAGCATACTTTACTGTACTGTATTGTAAGATTACAAACGTTCTCTTTATATTTTGTGTTTGTTGGTTTTTTATGTATTATTTGTGTGAAAAGTATTAGAACAGTACAGTACCATGTAGCCAATTGTGTTAGTTGGGTACCTAGGCTGACTTCGTTGGACTTATGAACAAATTGGACTTAGGAATGTGCTCTTGGAATGGAGCTTGTTTGTATGTAGGGGACTTACTGTATTAATGGAGTGGAAATGTAAAGAAACAAGCAATGCAGTGTTTCCAAAGTGGGTTCAGGTTCTGTAAGGTTATTTGCTAAATAAGCAAATAAAACAAAACAAAACAAAACGAGAAACAGAAACAAAGAAAGAAAGGATTCTAATAGCAACTTATTTTAACTTATGCTAAATACTCAACACTTCTGCAGTGATTTACACAGAGAGATCCACATTTATGTGTCCAGGAATTTATGCCTCTCCCCGGGGAAGCTTTCCAGTGAAAATAAGCAGTTGCTCTTTTGAACGCTTGCGGTATATCTACTTTCACTCTTGAAGATTTCATTTAGTCTGGTGGGTTTAACTTCATCTATACACTGACATATTCCAAATATGTGTGTGTGTGTGTGTATATATGGATGATCTATCTCTAGCCCATATGTATCTTCTGAACTTCGGAAGCTAACAGCCCACTGATGACTTGACATTTCCAGTTGTATGTCTAAGAGATATGCCAAGCTGAATATGTCCAAAACTGCCTGACTCTCACTCCAAAACCTGTTCCATGTCCAGTCCCCATCTCTCTAAATAGCAACCCCCGATGTCCCGTTGCTCAGGCCAAAGCCTTGAAGTCATCTTTGACCACTGTCTTTCTCGCCTACCCTATATCCAGTCCATCAGGAAACTCTGTCAGCAAACCTCAAAATAAAGCCAAAGTCCAACCTTGTCTCACCACCTGTACTTCCAAACCCTGGTCCAAGCCACCATCTCTCTCACCTGGGCCATCACAAAGCCTCCTAACTTGTGTTCCTTCTCATCCCTCCCCCACCGAAGGCTATTCTCAGCAGCCAGAGCCTTCTTGCTAAAACCCACATCAGGGCCTGCCCTCCCTCAGCTTATTCCCTCCAGGGGTTCGCATCTCACTGAGCTAGAACCAAAGCGCTTAAGTTGACTCATGAGGCCATGAACAATTTGGTGGTCATCGGACCTCTCTGACCTGCTTTTAGTTCTCTGCCAACTCTCTGCACTCAAGTGGGAGAGCTCCCTGCTGCTCCTCAGACACACCAGGCATGCTTCTGGCTGGGCTTTACTTCATCTGTTTATCAAATGTCACCTTCCTAGTTGGCCCTTCAGGTCACCCTACCTAAAACTGCACACTTCTCCAATCTTCCTTACTTCCCTCCTCTGCTTTCTTTATCTCCCTAAATGCATCACTATGCAAAATCTTTTATAAATACTTTTACTTATTTATATAAATATTGTCCTCCTTCTCCACTAGGCTGCAAATTCCACGTGGGCAGGTTTTCCTTTGTTCTGCGTGGTTACTTTGCTGTATACCCAGTATCTGAAACAGCGATGGACACCTAAGAGGCTCTCATTGAATGTCTGGGCTCTGCAATTTGCTCTTATAAGCCCAGTTGATACAGAATTGGTATGTCTGAACATACTAGCTCTTAACACCCTGAAGTATTTCGTTACTGATGAAGCAATATCCACTGCCTCAGTTCCCCCACCCCCAACACCCCCCACGGCCCTCCCCGGGACCCTCTCGCAATCCAGAAACCATGGGGCTAGGCTCAGCAATCTTGCGGTGGCTGGTGTCTTTGTAACTGGTCAGTGCCTATGTGGCGTTGCTTCTGTCAAGCGTTTCAAGTGTCATCTTTGCTCTCTTCCAAGAACCCACAAGTAAGCCTGGCCTATTGCTCTCAAACTTAGCAGGAAAAATTGAAATAAATTCAGAACAGACACTCATTTAAAAATCTTTTTGGAAAGAAGGCAGATGGCAGACCTTGTTCTGGACAACTTATTTTTAGAATCGTTTTCTAAAATATTTAATAATTTCCTCTACAGAGCATTTATTATGGGAAGTTTGATGATCAAATACTGGCAGGGCCTCTAGTGGAGGTTTCTTGTGGATTCCTGGAATGAATCTGGGTCCCTTGACCCAGTGCTCTTCCCATCCCATATGTGGAAGATTATGACTTTATTTTATTTTACTTTGCTTTTTTATTGACAAATAACTACCATTCAAATGTGGAATGAGATGTGATAATTTTATTCACTCATTTAATCACCATCTCAAACAACAGAGAAAACATTTCTTCTTCCCAGAAAATTTCTCCCTATCCCTTTCCCATCAAATCTCCACAATCCCAAGTATACACTTTATGATTTCCAGCATGATAAATCAATTAGCCTGTCTTTGGACTTCATATAAGTGTAAAATGCAATAGGTCCTCTTCTGTGTCTGGTTTCTGTCACTTAGCATAATTTGGGGGGGGGACTCAGGGCTTTACTGTTTTTTATTCTGCAACAAACTTGAACTTACAGAATGTGATATGTTTGAGATTTGTTATGGTGTTATATCAGTAATTCCTTCCTTTTTATTGCTGAGTAGTTTTCATGCTCTTTCTTTAACCATTCTCTTGTTAATAGGCATTTTGAATTGTTGTATATTTTTGGTGTTATGAATACGGCATTTATGAAGATTCCTTTATAGGTGTTTTGTGGACGTGTACTTTTACTTCTCTTGGGTAAATAGTAGAAGTAAAATTAAGTTATAGAGTAGAAGTTCTTTTTGTTTTGTTTTGTTATCAATTTACTGAGATATAAATGTACATGCAATAAAATGAACACATTTTAAGTATAAAGTTCAATAAGTTTTGACAAATATACACCCTATGAATCACAATTAAGGTGTCATCCTTAAATGGACTGGGGGACACGGGGTTGGGGGGGTGGGGGGCGAAGGGGAAGCTGGGACAAAGTGAGAGCGTAGCATAGACATATATACACTACCAACTGTAAAATGGATAGCTAGTGGCAAGTTGCTCTATAACAAAGGGAGATCAACTTGATGATGGGTGATGCCTTAGAGGGCCAGGACAGGGAGGGTGGGGGGGAGTTGCGGGAGGGAGAGGATATGGGGATATATGTATAAATACAGCTGATTCACTTTGGTGTACCTCAAAAGCTGGTACAGGAGTGTAAAGCAATTATTTTCCAATAAAGAGCTTAAAAAAATTTTTTAGTGATGTCTTTTAAAGGACAGAGGTTCTTGATTTTGGTGAAGTTCAAGTTATATTTTTCATGATTGATAATTTTTGTATCCAGTCCGAGAAATATTTGTCCTACTCCAAGTTCTTAAGATTCTCCACTATGTAATTTTCTACATATATGATCCATTTTGATTTTGTTTTTGTGTGTAGTGTGAGATAAAGATTTTTTCATATAGATAGCCAGTTTTTCCACCATCATTTGTTGAAAACATTATGCTTTCCCCATAGACTTATGATGTTGCTTGTATTAAAAATCTCTTTACTGTCTATGTTTGAGTCTATTTCCAGATTCTTCTGACATTTTGATCTATATATTGTCTTTATGCCAACACCAAACAGTTTTCATTATTGTAGACTTAATATAAGGCTACCACCTAGTGCCATGCAAGAATTGCCCCCATCTATCGCAGGCTTTATGAACATTTTCATCATGAAAAACAGAAGGAAAGTGGTGTCTAAAATACTCTCTAATGAGATGAGGAAAAAAAATTTCCCTTTGCTTGTTCTTGTGAAAATTACTGAGAACTTGACCCAATTAAATTCATGTAAGTTTAATAGGACAAATGTTTCCCGGTTTTCACGTGATTACAGTAAGACCAGGCTACCAATGGCCAAGCTCTGCATTGTGTTAAGACATGCTGTCTCCATTTGGCTATGACACCAGCCAAAACAAATGAATAAGCCTCACAGGATATCTTTTCAGTTATGAAATCCTTGGATGCCGCGTTCCAAATGCAAGCAGCTAGATGTTACTTTGGCAAATAAAGCTTTTGTTTTTTGTTTTTTAGTGGGAATGTCAGAGAATTAGATTATATATGGGGACATGCAAGATTTCAAAATTGCAAGCCCCAAAGCAGAAAAAAAAATTATGACCAAATTAGGTTAGATTAATTTTGAAAATGAAGAGTAATTCTGAGCATTCTTAAAAAGAGGATATCTGTCATTGAAACCAGCAGGCACTGGGAGATTTCTGCTTAACTTGGAATTCATGGCTGCTCAACATCTTGGATTTAGTCATTTATTAGAAGCCCTTGCCTTTCACATTTTGTCTTGCTAAGTTATTATAAACTACTATACTTTTATGTTGAATGGTGTCGTAGTGGTTAGAAACCAAAGTGGTTTGGTTCTTTACAGAGAAGAGGCTTAAAGGAAATTAGAGCTGCTTATTTTGTTTAATCTCCCAGTCACAGTCACAAGAAGGAAAGCTTTACCACTCTAATCTCTCTCTCTCTTTTTAGTTGACATTAGAGAGAAAAAAAAAAAAGCCTTGTCTTTGAGGTTCAACAAGTTTGGTTTCAACTCCAGCCACAACTGGATGAGCTTGGTCAAATTATGTAACCAGTCTCGTCCTTGGGTTTTCATTTTAATCTGTAAACTTTGAGTGATGCTAGTGATGAGTACCATTCAGTACTGAACTTTGAATGAAAGGACTTCATTGTTGAATAACTGACTGAATTAAAATAATAGCTTTTATTTATCGTAATAGCTAGACTTTATTAAGTGCTTCTGCAAGATGTCATGATTATGATATTAAAACTCTAATGGAAAACTTATTTAAAACTAAGCAACCAAGATAACCATGGCCTAATCTAAATGAATAAGTGCCTAAATTTAATAAAAAAAAATTTAAGATGTTTCAGGGTGCAAACTATAAGTTCATATTCAAGTGTAAGAATGTTCAAGTTAGTATTATTTTATCGAGAAAGAGAAAAACAAATATCATATATTAACGCCTATGTGTGGAATCTAGAAAAATGGTATAGATGATCTTATTTTGCAAAGCAGAAATAGAGACACAGACATAGAGAACAAATGTATGGATACCAAGGGGCGAAGGGGGGTGCTGGGATGAATTGGGATGTTGGGATTGACATATATACACTATTGACATATATAGATAACTAATATATAACATACATATAACACCACACACACATATATATACCTACGTATAACATAGATAACTAATGAGAACCTACTGTATAGCAGAAGGAACTCTACTCAATGCTCTGTGGTGACCTAAATGGGTAGGAAATCCAGAAAAGAGGGGATATATGTATATGTTTAGCTGATTCACTTTGCTGTACAGTAGAAATGAACACAACATTGTAAAGCAACTATACTCCAAGAAAACTAATTTTTAAAAATGTTATCTAGAGCCTACAATATCCTGCACGCCGTTCCAAGCTTGCCTGCTCCTGATTCTGTGGTCTCAGTGCCAAAACTCATATGATCTTCACAACTAAGGCAAGAATAACAAAGAACAGATCTAATTCCTTGAAGTGATGCCCAGCATCTCTTGGTGAATCTCCCACCACGAGATCTCTTCCTCTGAGAGCACATGACTGATGTCCGTGCAGAAGGGGATGCCTGTTCAAGAACGTTGCCAACCACAGGGGATCAGGGGGAGGGGCGTGGTGTGGTCAGCTGGCTCCAAAAACCAACTAGAACTTTTCTTTGGCTGCTCCTCCTCTCTTAACCTTCCTCACCTGGTGGCAGGATGATTTAGTGGTTAGGAATCTAGCCTTTGGAGCCAACCTGCTTGGGTTCAAATTCTGGATCCACCTCTTAGCATAGCATGACTTGGATGATTTGCTTACCCTCTCCATGTCTCAGTGTCCTTGTCTGTAAAATGGCCATAATAATAATAGTGCCTGCTTCATTGGGTGGTTGTGAGAATGAAGGAGGTAAGACATGTAAGTCATGTAGAACTGTATCTGGCATAGAGTGAGCTCCGGAGAAGGCTTAGCTTTTGTTGTTATATTATTGTGTGAGTCTGGAATTAGTCCCTGAATCCTTCTGGGATGTGATGAGCTTTAAAAGTAATTTTAAAGAAGATATGGTACATATATACAATGGAATACTGCTCAGCTGTAAAAGGAATGAAATTGGGACATTTATAGAGTCATGGATGGACCTAGAGACTGTCATACAGAGTGAAGTGAGTCAGAAAGAGAAAAACAAATCTCGTATATTAACACATATATGTGTAATACAGAAAAATGGTACAAATCAACTGGTTTGCAAGGCAGAAATAGAGACACAGATGTAGAAAACAAACATATGGACACCAAGTGGGAAAAGCGGGGCATGGGGGGGGGGGCGGGGGTAGGATGAATTGGGAGATTGGGATTGCCATACATACATTACTAATAAGAAAGAAAATATCAAATTGTACACTTTAAATATATGCAGTTTATTGTACGTCAATTGTATCTCAATAAAAGTTCTTAAAGAAAAAAAAGTAAGTTGAATTTACCCATGATTGAGTCATACCAGCTATGCATAGCTAAAAGCAAATTTTGCAGTTAACATTTGTTTTACATGGAGCCCAAGAGTTGAGGGTTATGATTTTCCTTGTCATTTCCCTTAAGGCAGCCTTCTTACTAAAAGCTTACCTCTTTTTCTCTGAACTTCTTAGGAAAACTTCCTTGCCCCATCCAAGAGCCCTGTAGGGACTTAAATCTGAGGATCTGGAATCTATTTTTAGATGAGACTGTGTCAATTGTGGACCCTAACTAGAACAGTTACAAAATCCCATAAAGTCCTATTTATTTCTCATTGCTTGCTGCCACTTTGTTTCCGAAACTCTGTGCACCAAGGCTGCTATAACTGGCCGAGCCTTCTTAACTAGTGTCTGTCAAATGAAGTGTCAAGGAGTATCAGGAAGGGTAGTCTCAAGGCCCCAAGATTTCCAGATCCTTTGGAACTCAAAGTGTAATAATATCAAAGCAATAAACAGCAAGCATTAGCTTGAGTAACTGATGCTAGAACAGGGAGATCTGATTACGTCTAAAGGATTATTCAGTGTTGTACTTACTTTTAAATATTTACGTACCAAGGTCAAGAGTTCCTGGTACATGATGCACCAGCACTTTTGAACAAGTCATGAATTTTGGCTAGAAATCAAATTTCAGGGTGGGTGGAGTGGTGAGTTGAAGGGTGTCTTTGAGCATCTACCCTTTAAAATAAAAGAGACAGTGCATGTGAAGAGTCTGTAAGGAAGGAGCTACAAGAGCTGGGAACTATTCACAGCTCAGTCATTGACTTGAAGTTCATTCCTTCTGCCCTTCAGTTTGGGTAAGCATCGGTAACTGATCTAAAATTTGTAGCAAAGATTTTTCCATACCTGTGGTAAGGAAAGTATCAACAATTCATGTTTAGAGGAAATGTGCTTTCTTAAAACATGTTAAGGATGGTTTTATTCATTCTATATTTGTCAATTTCTATATTGGTTCCATCCCTCCCCTGACTTTTTAAGAAAAAAATGATACAGTTAAGTTATCCTTTTGCTGAAAGAAAAAGTATGTAATTATTTTTCACAGACTTTCACCTCTTCTTAGAAAGATTTTGGTGAATCTTGGGGACAAACAGGGGGACAGGGACACATTTTTGAGGGTTTGGTAGTCTAGGGCAACTATTTGGTGACTGTTTTACCCATCTCTTTCCTATATTCCTTCGTTGCTTTGGGACAACTGTTTGCCTGTGTGCACTTGAGGGAGGGAGGGAGTTATGTGTGTGTGTGTGTGTGTACACACAGCTGCCAGTTACCTGTATGTCTGTGGTTTTATATCAGCATTTATAATATTGTATTTTCTAGGTCTGTTGAATTTTATGATTTTCTTTTTTTTTTCAAAAATGGAAACTCATTTTCTTTCCTCTGAATTTAGCTTCATTCAGTACAGCCTCATGAGACAGTGAAATAGCATGGCCGTCACAAGGCCTGCATGGCCCAAAGGTCCATTAGGAATAAATGTAGTGATGTATGTCTGAAGTCTGCTCCTGTACATATTTATACACATTAAAGGTCTGTTCATGATTAATTCTCCTGGGGGGTATTGAGCAAGTAAAAATCATGGCTGTGAATATTTTGCTTGTGATTTTGTATGATTTATTCTTTGGTAGAGGTACTGACAACTCTTTCCAACTATAAACTTAGGGAATACCATCAACCACCCAGAGGGCAGCCCTACCATCATATGTCACAGATTTGACTTGAATCATCTTGAGAAGCCGTTACCAACACTTGCTCTGGATTAAGAAACGGAGAATGAGATTTTGGGTCTTGGTAATTCTAACAGTTCTCATACCTTCCCCATCAACTATGTTTAGTAAGTATTGCTTTTGAACTGACATTTAAAATTTTTTTAATTAAGTAATTCCGAGAACATTTGCCTAGTTTTAAATTGTCTGCTCCCAATTGCTCTAGCTGAATGGTAACCTGGAAAATTCATTTATGTTCTACAGTCACTCTTCACCACCAATCTATCAGGCCAAATTCTTCATAACAAACGTAGCATAATTTTAATTTTGCATATTCAAATATGTCCAAATTTATTGTCAGCGTTTGTTGACTGACAACATGCTTTGTGTAGATGAGTGGCTGCTTTCCTCTGGAGCAATGTGAAGATTCTAGCTCCAGATTAAATCTCTGTATCCATTAGAATATTTCATAAAAGACCTTAGATCATTTACTTATTCTTTCTCAAAGTGTGACCAGTTTCTAAATTTAATCCTAGAAGGGGATATTTAGAATACAGAAATTGTGATCTTTTTATTTGATGACTTCAGGATGGTATTCACAAATATTTTGTTACTTGCAGGCAAATCATCTTGGGGCCTGGAAAATGAGGCTTTAATTGTGAGATGTCCCAGACAAGAAAAATCCCGATACCCTGTGGACTGGTATTACTCAAAAACCAATCACCATATTTCCACCCAGAGAAGAAATCGTGTAGTTGCCTCAGGGGAACGTCTTAAGTTTCTCCCAGCCCAAGTCAACGATTCCGGATTTTATACTTGCATTATCAGAAGGTATTATCCAGGCCCGCTCCTTTATCTTCAACAGTTGATACTCTGAGCTGCCTCACTTCCTTCCTCTTTCTAGACCTCTCCGGAACAGTCAAATTTATAAAGTGATTGCAATAAAAGAGCACTTGTAGGAACAGCCTCAGGTTGGGAGTTAGGTGATGGTGAACTATCTGGGTGTATAATGACAGGGCTTAATTTGTAGCCTAATTAGAAAAAGACCTAGCTTTTCTAATGACCAAAAAAACTGAGAGCAATCACTCACTTTGGGCTCCGAATTACAACAAATCAGCATAAAAAACAGTAACCTAGATGTGGGGCATCAGGAGGCTTACAATGGGTGTGAAAGGGCAGTCATCCTTGCCTTCTACCTGAGGGGCAAACCCAAGAGGGTTACGTGAGACTGGGGGCCTACAAGTCACTTACTCTACATGTAAATTGTCAAATGTTGTGATTTTGTGCCTGTTTGGGGCATACAAGATGTCAGATGAACTAAGGCAAAAGGCAAGATGGATATAGTTAAGTTGATGGATATAGGTAGCCTAGGTTCTGAGGTCACACAGCATTAGTTTCAAATTCATGGTGTGTCACTAGTTAGCTGTGCGTTGCTGGTAAGTTACTTCTCCATCCTTGTTTCCTCATCTGTAAAATAAACATGACAGTAGAACCCACTTCAAAGCATGGTTGTGAGGATAAAATGAATGATACACAGTAAACTCTTAATAAATATTAATTATCTTTATTATATAAGGTCTCGGTGTTACAGCACATACAGTGTACACCGAAATGGTGAGGGAATTATTTTAAAGGCTACTGTAGGGGCTGCGTCTTATCTAAAATATAACAAAAAACATTTAAAACTCTAGATTTTAATGTTTATTTTGAGATAAGAACCACTGTATATCAATTGTTTTAGGAAGAAAAGCAATATTAAGTAAAACTTAGAGTTGGATTAAGTTATTGCGTAATGCTAAGTGACTTTTTAAAAATTGGTTTATTTTAATAGTCCTACCACCAATAAGACTGGACACGTGAATGTCACCATTTATAAACAACCCGGTTGCGATATTCCAGATTATCTGATATATTCGACAACATCTGGATCAGAAAAAAATTCCAAAATATACTGTCCTACAATTGACCTCTACAATTGGACAGCGCCTGTAGAGTGGTTTAAGGTAAAAGGACACTTGTGGAACATAGATGAAAATTACACCACCAAAATAGAGGTAGGAAAGAATTACTGAAAGTGGGCTGGAACCTCTCATTTCAGAATTGCAAATTTCTCCAAGGACCCAGGTACCGAGCACACAAGTCATTTTTGCTGATTGACAATGCAAACAGCAAGGACAGTGGCGATTATAGATGCAAATTTATGCACAATGAACATGGAGTCAATTATACTGTGACAGCAACCAGGTCATTCACAGTTATTGGTAAGCAGCTGAATTTAACAGCATGCAATACTTGAAAGAAGAGAATGTGAGAGAAATTGTGTCCTTCTTGTCCATTTGCCTGTACTTCATGCTCCTCCCGGAACTTCCTCCTGACTCATCTTATCTTACACATTCTTTAATGTGATGCAAAGAGATTTTCTAAATGCGCTACCAAGATTTAAGACATTTTGGAGGGAAATGACGTTGCTAATCCAAAGCCACATCTGTTCTCTCCTCTTTAGCTTAATTTTTCAAAGATAATGTGATCTGAATGTTCACCTAACATTGTTTTCAATGACAATACAACTATTTGGAGAGCGAGATTAACTCTTGTTCTCCCAATTTGTTGTCAGAGGTTCTGTAAATAGAGAAAAATCTATTTCATCTCTAACATAACTAACTGGATTAGAAGTTGAGTGAGAAGCTTTATAATGACATACATAGATATTTGTTGTCTGGTTTTCAATCTTGATTTGCAATACTTTCATCATCCTCCATGACCTTAAGTAGATCATTTAATTCTACTTTTTTAAAAAAAAATTACCTTAAATTCTATAAAAGTCCACATCAGGGATGAGACTTCACAATTAAACCTGTTAAATCTGCAAAGAGTTGGGGTCTCCTTAACATAGCTTGATCTATGGGTGTAGATGAAGCAGGACCTGTAGGTCTGGCAGATTTCTTAGGGCAGAGCAATAGTGGAGAAGAGTTTTTGTTTGGACTTTTCCAATGCTTCATCGCTATAAAATAAGCATCTGTGGACCACATTTATGTTAGTACCTCTCAGTACTCTACATCAAAACCTGCAAGGGTCCTTAATCACACCACCCTGAAATAAATGAGAATCAAGGGGTGCAGAAATGCAGCCATGCTCCAGAAGACCCCCTTTCAACTGTGTCTAGGCATCAGTGCCACAGGAATTAAACTTCCTGATAGGGTGTGCCACATGGGTGGAAAGCTGTGAGGGGAAATGTGGACTTTTGTGTTTATCACGTTCATGAGTCATCTGAAATCTTCCCTGTGGCATTTGTTATGCTTATTCTATAGAATTGCGGTTTTCTGAGAATTGCTATATCATGCAATTAATATATTGGGTTGGATGACATTTGTTTTAATGATAAAAAGAGAATAGAAAATACCAAAAAACATCATAGGTAGTAAGAGAAAGTATTGCTTGAATGTTTTTGTTCCATTTGTATGTGTCTATATGCATGTGTGTGTGTCTATATGCATGTGTGTGTCTATATGCATGTGTGTATGCATGTGTATATGCATGTGTGTATATGCATGTGTGCATGTGTGTCTATACACATGTGTGTATGTGTATATGCGTGTGTATGCATGTGTGTATATGCATGTGTGTGTGTCTATATACATGTGTATATGCATGTGTGTATATGCATGTGTGTGCATGTGTGTCTATACTCATGTGTGTGCATGTGTATATGTGTGTATGCATGTGTGTATATGCATGTGTGGGCACGTGTGTATATGCGTGTGTATGTATGTGTGTTTGTTGCCATGAATGATGATCAGAAAAACTTGAAAAACATCCCTATGAAACAGGACAGAAATATGAAAATACAGGCTTTATATTGACCACCCAATGCTCGCCTAATATTTACATTCTCTTTTTGTCTTTAATTTCAGATAAGCAAAGCTTTTCTTTGCTTCCAGTAATTATAGCCCCTCTGCAAAATGAAACAAAGGAAGTGGAAATAGGTAAGAACACTTTAAGAATACTGTAAATGTTCTGTTTGGAAAATCCTTCCATGTGACCTCTGTTCTTAATTCCCCAAACAGGGGTCAGGCTATCACCATAGCGGATCTTGAGGATTAAATGAGATGTTATATTTGGAAACACACAGCCTTGGGCACTTGCTAATATTAGGAATATGTGGTCACAACAATATACAGCACTTACATTTGTACCGCACTTTGCTTTTTTTTTTTTTTTTTTTTGGTGCTTTCATGCGTGCTACCTCATTTCCCTCTCACTTCTATCCAGGAGATAGACATTGTCCCCACTTTATGCTTGCGGATGCTTGGGCTTAAAGAGGATCAGCGACACATCCAAGGACGTGCAGTGAATAAACGGTGACAGAAGGAGCAGAACCCAGATTTTATGCCTCTGTCCATCTCTGCCTTTCCTGGTTCCCTGATAGAATGGGGTCAGAATCAAAGTTCTCAGCACGTAAAACGAAACACTGACCACCTCACAGCTGTTCTACTGATTTGCAGGATTTTCGCTTTCTTCTCTGCTTTTGCGCACGCCCTCCTTCCCATCCCTCGACACTACGCTCAAATATCCCTTCCTCTGTGATATCCCACATACCAACCTCTTTACCTGCCAGGGAGCATGATCAGAGCCACCATCTAATCAAGTCCAGGGCCACCAGTGCACCAGCTCCCTGCACTGATCTCTCTCTCTGTATTCCCACACCATTTGTCTATATTTCTGTTAGAACACTAGAATACTGTGTATTCTGATCCGTTGCTTATACCATTGTCACCTCCTGGGAGACTCTAAGCATCTCATCCCTCTTTTCAGATGCCTAATTCTTGACACAGGGACTAAGAACTCAGTAAGGGATGGCTGAATGCCCATCTCAAGGCAGGAAGCTGCTTCTAGTTCTGAAAGGAAGAAGTCTCAAATTAACAGGAGTGGGAGTGGAGAGGCTCCGGTTGGACAAATAAGTAGTGGGATTGTGGCTGAGTCAGGTGGACTGGTTTTACCGACAGGGGTAGCTTACAGAGAGATGAAGAGAATTCGGTAGAAAGAGAAAAGTGTGGATGACAGCCATTAAATGGGAAGGCAATCTAAGGAAGAGGGGATATATGTACACATGCGGCTGATTCACTGTGCTGTACAGCAGAAACTGACACAACATTGTAAAGCATCTATACTCCAATAAAAAGAAAAAAAAGAAAGAAAGAAATGGCAATGCGTAGTAGGGTGAAATCTCAGATTATAATGTGTCCGTGGTGAAGCCTCTTTAGTTTCCCCTGCAGGGAAGAGAGGGGAGGGGGCTCAGCTTCAACCTGAACTGTGAGTGAAATGAGAATGATGGGAGAGGCGGGGAGGAGGCCAAGGGAAGGCAAAGAAGGAAGAAGGTGCTGAAGAGGAGGAGGGAAATGGTGATCAATTCATGGCACACACTAGGTGTTCAATGAATTTTTTTCACATGAAATTAAATTAAATCCTATTTGCAGAAGTGAATCTTATTGGCTAATTTCTTTCCTTCTCATCTAGGAAAATCAGCAAACATAACGTGCTCGGCTTGCTTTGGGAAAGGCTCTCAGATCTTGGCTGAGACCCTGTGGCAGGTTAACGGAAACAGCGTTAAGAATTTTGGTGAAGCAAGAATACAAGAGGAGCAAGAGCAAAATCAAAGGTATTTTTAAATTGCGGTTAAAGCATCCCCTTCCCGTCCCACACAGTTTGCAACTGCAAAGTAAGCACTGAAAGTAACAGATTGCCTTCTTAGTTCTAGCAGTGAGCTGACTTGCCGCAACAACGTGTTAAGAATAGCGGATGTAAAAGAAGAGGATTTATCACGGAAGTACGACTGTCTGGCCATGAATTTCCGTGGCTTGATCAGGCACACTGTTAGACTAAGGAGGAAAGACCCAAGTAAGGCGTGTTTCTGAGACTTTGGTCACTTGCGTTTGCTGTATCAACAGTTGTAAGCTGAATCCCATTCTTAGAAAACAGTGTATGGGAGGGTGGTTCCGGGGGGATCCACGGAGACAGCGGAGTGGTCCATCTCATAAATTGGCGGAGGCAGGTGGAGAAAAGAGCGGTCTTGGGTGTAGGCAACAGGAGGATACACTGTAGAGAATTCAAGACAGAAAAGAAGCCATTCAACAGTCTCTGTAGTTTTTATTCTCAGCACAACCAGCCAGCGTTTAAACAAGTCCCTGAGGACACGCCCCTCCTCTCGGGGGCAAGCACATCTTTCTTCTATTCACTCTGCATATCACTGCGCACAATGGTGGCAGCAAAATAGTTTTACAAACTTTTCCTTCCAGACCACCTGTCAATTCCCTCACTTGTTTGCATGTCCAGGTAAAAACACTCCGTTGGTTAGATTTAATTTACATTTAATCCAGTGTAATAAAGGGTAAGGAGAAAATTTTGATATTTTTACTTGTCACTCCATGTACCACTATGTAGAAATTGTTTAATGTGTTTGTCAAATAGTCATAGGGAGAATTAAACTCCCAGTTGATACCTCTAAGTGGAATATAGTCCAGATTAATTTGGATAAACCCACTAAGGCACAACAAGTTTGGGAGAGATGAGAAAACAGACCACCAATCTGATAAGGTCATGTAGTATCTGCCTGAGGAGGTGCTTGGGATTTTTCTTGTTTAAGTTCAACTTTAACCACTGACTTGTAAGTTTTTATAAAACAAAAACGGAATCATGACTACTGTAGATGATTTTAAATGCTATCATGTTCCATGGGTCGTCAGGATTCTGCCAGTTATAACTGTGTCACCCCAGGACTTGTGGACCCTGTCGAGATGTCATTTTAGGGTGACATTTGTGGTGCTGGTGGACATAGAAGATCCCACAGGAAAAGGGAAGCCATCCCCACCCCTAGCACTGCCATGGTGTCCTTATCCCCATGCTTTGCTCACGTTGTCGTTTTATGAATGTTCTCCAGGTACTTGTGTATTGGAATTGTTTTCATGTTACACGTACATGGTGATTTTGATCCTTCTAATTCATCTGTATATGCTACCTTTCACCTGTGTTTCTTCAAATCAACACAATTATACTGTCTCAACAACTGTGTAAATTAAAGAAAAATTGTTACAACCGCTCTTAGTGGTCACAATGAATTCCTTTATTTCTAATCATGCACTAAAAGAGATTACACATTGTCCTGAATTTTAAAAACAAAAACTTAAAAAGCTTGTGTCCCCATATTAGTAAATATCATTAAACATTTGCTACCACTATATTAATAATAATAATAGTACACGTTTATTCATTGTCCCTAGGTACCAGGACCTGTCATCATTTTACACATAATTTTTCATTTATTTTATCAAAAATCCATAATGAAGAGACTATTGCCATCATCTCATTTTATACATGAGGAAACTGAGGCAAAAAGAAGTTAAATAATTGGCCAGGTACTATAGTTGCAGAACTGGGATTCAAATGCAAGCATTGTTTCCTGTTTATAAACACTTACAGAACGTATTCAGTGTTTAGTGATCACATACAAGGATTATTTATACATTTATAAAGTAATTAACATTTAGGAAGATACTGAACTTCAAATTCCCTTAATGTCTTGGATTAACTTTCTTGTAGTTAGCCAGTTACATGCATAAGTACTTGGTAAGAAATAGGGATTCCCAGCATGTGTCTAGATAAGATTTTAGAAAGAGTAATCTGGGGAGGAATCCTATTGAAATAATTCACTTAGGGAGTATTTATTGTTTAAACTAATGATGGTGCAGACACTAGGCTCACTGCCAATTTTCAGTTTTGGATCAGTTCACCTTGGGCATTCTTTTTTAAGTTTAAAATCTTTTTTTTAATTAAAAATTTTTTTTGACCAAGATATGCAGCATGTGGGATTTTAGTTTCCTGAACAGAGATTGAACCCATGCACCCTGCAGTGGAAATGTGGAGTCCTTTAACCACTGGACTGCCACGGAATTCCCCACCTTGGTCATCCTTGATTTCATAGTGCTGGATACTCAGGGAACTGATGAGCTAATGAAGGAATTTACAAATGCGGGACTGATTTTCTATAGCAAAACTGGGAGCCTGTGTTTTGAGATCAGATGAAAATGAAAAGGAAACTATATAGTCAAATCTCATTTGAGAGCCTTCTCACATTTACCTTTAAGTGGGACTATTTGTAAGATAGGATAGCCAACGATTCTAAAGAGGGAAGTAAACTTAAAACAGCCAAAAATATTATTGGTGAGCACAGTTCTTACATTCATTTTGTATATATCTGATTCAATAAAGATGGGGACTATCTCACACATATACGTTGTGAAGCAATCAGTAAGGATAAGAGTTCAGTGATGGCTACAACGTTCACCAGAAGGGAAATACAGGGCATATTTAGGACCTAACATCCAGTCATTTGACTTCATCAAATACACATTAGAGACTTACATAGCTCTTGTTTCTTCCCTGCTATCCTATGCGAACAACCCCAGATATGACAAGTCTCCAAGACCTGCTGATTGTTTATCCTTAATCCTGCCAACACCAGGCGTGTCCATTCCTTTCTGATTATTACATGAGTCTGGCTCCTCCTCGTGTCTCACCCACAGAAACTTCTCATCCTGTTCTACTCCGAGAACCTATGGGCCGTGGAAACAAAACTTCCACTACCGTCAGATTAATCTGCTTGAAAACCACTTTCATTGTTAACGAACCACTCAACACTCTTCAGTGACTACCATGACCAGAACAGAGACAAAAAGCTTTAGCTGGAACCTAGCTCTAGACCCACTGTTCCAATCATAGATTCCAGTAATTCCCCAAATTTGACTATCCCCATTCTGCCCTTTGGCTCACAGCATCCTCTCTTGCCAGGAGTACTTTTCTTTTCTTTTCTTTTTTCTTTTTTTCAACTATCTGAATATTACTCATCCTCTAGGGACCTCATTCTGCAGTAAGTCTTTACTGCTCAGTCCAGCATGGCATAAGCACGCCTTCCCAAAACCTCTGCTAGCTAAAACTGATGCTTTCACTTCCAATCTTAGCTAAGTTTACATGTCTGTCTTTCTTTTATGCTTTGAAAATCTTCTACAATGCATAGCTTGGTGCCTTGCACAGAGTAGGGGCTCACTAAACATTAATTTACTGATTCTTAAAACAGCCATGAAAATGCCATGTAGACAACCATTGTATGAATCTCTCGTACTCCCAACAGAAGCCAGCATCCAAGTATTTGTTTATTTTCTCCTGTTTTAGAAATAATAATAATCGTATTTCTCCTTCCCTTATCTTTTGAATAGCAGATCAACAAAGCACTTACTACATGCTTGCAGGATTTAGCATGTTATTATTGCTAATCAATGCCTTGGTGATAATTCTAAAAGTGTTCTGGATTGAGATTATTCTGCTCTGGAGAGATATAGCTAGACCTCACAAAACCAGGAACGGTAAGTGGCGAGTTTCAAGTTTTCTTCAAAAGAAAAGGTTCTATGATGGCTGTTGGTTGCACAGACATATATATACTACTAACTGTAAAATAGATAGTCAGTGGGAAGTTGTTGTATAACAAAGGGAGTCCAACTCGAGGATGGAAGATGCCTTAGAGGACTGGGGCGGGGAGGGTGGGGGGGACTCGAGGTGGGGGGAGTCAAGGAAGGGAGGGAATACGGGGATATGTGTATAAAAACAGATGATTGAACTTGGTGTACCCCCAAAAAAATAATAATAAAAAAAATTATTTACCTATTTATTTATTGGCTGCATTGGGTCTTTGTTGCTGCATGTGGGCTTTCTCTAGTTGTGGTGAGCAGGGGCTACTCTTGGTTGCAGTGTGTGGGCTTCTCATTGTGGCAGCTTCTCTTGTTGTGGAGCACAGGTTCTAGGTGCACGGACTTCAGTAGTTGTGGCATGTGGGCTCAATAGTTGTGGCTCGCGGGCTCTAGAGAGCAGGCTCAGTAGTTGTGGCACATGGGCTTAGTTGTTCTGTGGTATGTGGGATCTTCCTGCACCAGGGATCAAACCCATGTCCCTTGCATTGGCAGGTGGATTCTTAACCACTGCATCACCAAGGAAGTCCCTCTAATAATCTCTTAATGGTTAGGCTACTAAACCCAGATACTCTTTTGCTTGCTAGCGTATTAACAATAAGTCTTTTTGAGTTCACTCAGAGGACACTCTCCATCCTGCCTTGTGGTTCTGAGATTCATCTCAACAGCTCCAATTTTCTCCCCCGTAGAATTGCTGTTCTTACTAAATCTCCAATAACAGAATCTACTCCACGCTCAGAAAAGGCATTTTGGAAAATGTGTGTTGGGAAAACTTTATGGAGGTCAAAACATTAACAAAATTGTTCCTGTTTTCCAGATGTGAACAAGTTAAAAAGGTCCATCAGGATGCAGGTGTATTTTACCAGAAACCCTGCTTCACAAGGAGTCTTACCCACCCACTTATGTATATTACCCACGAAAGAAGACAGTCCTCCCTGCTAAATGAACACTGTTCTTTCATTTGGAGGCAGATAAAATTTAGATTTTCCATATGGGTCACTCAACTAGAGCTAATTGTTTGATTTGTGGGAAATTCTTATCCCTTAAAATCTTCTATTCCCTTGCCACCATTACTTACCCCTTAGCATTTTCACTTTCCCATGGGGAAAACCAAAGCTAAAACAGATCTGCCCAGCACAGCAGAAAGCCCCTATCCATGACTATAAATACTTATTAATAGATTATTAATTAAACGTGGCAATAAGGTTTGCATTAAACTGCTTAGGCTCTTGCCTGTTTTCTATCATTCAGTCTGAGACAGTAAAAAGGAGAGCTTTAGGACTAAGATTGATTTCCTGATGACATTTCATGGCAGTAGATTCTTGTCATCATCTCACAATTCTAGAATATCTGGAGGATGATATACATCCACCAACAACCATAAAACTCCCTGAATAATGTCTACCAAGAGTCAAATGAGAATTTTTGAGGACCAAGTAATGACATGGTGTTCCTTGTTCTTATCTTCAGATGGGAAGCTCTATGATGCTTACGTAATCTATCCGCGGAACTGCCACGACAGTCCAGAGGGGACCAGCTCTGTGGAGTGCTTTGTTCACCAGATTCTGCCTGATGTTCTTGAAAATAAATGTGGCTACACATTATGCATTTACGGAAGAGATCTGCTCCCTGGAGAAGGTAAAACTACCAACAACTGCCAGGGAAAGAAATTTACGTTCCTTGGAAGGATAAGTGATAGGTGACCTTGGATCAGGAGCTGCAATCATTATTCCAGACCTTAAGATGAGACCTTTTAAATATTTTTCCGGAAGAAGGAGGTACTTATTCTTTGCTTCTCCTGCCCCCATCACCACCCTGATCCTGAGGTCTTCACAGTCATGTAAGTGATATGAAGACAGGGTAAGGCATCCGTGCTTGTGGATTTAGCAGGGTCCAGCACCTACTTCACTCTCTGTGTCCACAACTAGGATAACTGACATCTCTGAAGTGTCTCTAGAAGATATGAAGGACGACTTAAAAAGAATTTTGTTTTACCATCCATAGGCACTGGCTTAAATATTTGAAAGGACTCAGAAAGTCTTTATGATTTTCCTTACACTGATGAAACATTTGCAAATTTATATCCTCTCAAGAACAGATAGAATTGTGTTTTCTGTTTCTTAATACTCCTAGTCGATTTCATGTGCTTTTGACATTTTTGGGTCACAGTTCCAGCATTTCAGTAGTCATTTTCCTTTCCCTCCATTTTTATGTCAAGTATCTAGGAACCCTCCTTCTAGGACTTCTCGAATTCCTCAGGGACCAGGAAGCATTTGGAATGTGAATAAGGCAGGGACATCGTGAGAGTAAGTCCTCTAAAGTCAATGTTCAATACACTGTGAGTTTAAACTGGCATTCCTACCGCAAAGATGGATTCAAGTCTGTAGAACTAAAGGCACACACGACAGGTGAATCTGGTTTATCCTGGAATATTTGGATAATGTTAGTGGCCTCATACTGGCTTGGGAGACACGTATAGTGTGCAATTCAGGAAAACATAATCCATGTCTCTCCCAACAGGCTTTCTTCTTCCTCCACCTCTCCCCACTGGCTACCCGTGCAAGTCGAGCGCAATGTCATGGTACTCAGATGCTCTTTGCATGTTACACATCTGCTCACGAGGCTGCAGGGACTCCAGTTGTTTGTGATGTCACACCAGGGGCCACATGCTCTCCATCTCTTCTTTCTTTGGTCCTCCAACCTCATGCCTAGTTACACCTCTCCCCGGCCAAATGTGAGTGCCAGCTCACTAGTGCTCAAGCTTGTGTGGCCTTTAGTGTATTGTTTTTCATTCAGAGAGTTTTCCCACCTCCTCTCTCTCCAGTATGTCCTCTGACCTTACCTTAACCAAAGTAAAATAAAATACAACAAAACAACACCAAACTTCACTCTTCCCTTAGAAAAAGTTCATGACTGGCCCATGCAGTGTATTTCTTCCCATGACAATTACCTTCCATTTGCTCCCTCAGATCCACTCTTCAGCCCCCTCCATCCAGTGGCCTGGTGGCTGATCCTTATGGGAGCCATCACCCCCTTGCCCTCTGCTCCACGCTGGGCTTGGCCAATAGGAGGCACTGGCAGGTGCTCAGAGGGCAGGGTGCATCCCTGTCCCCACTGGGTGGGGTCACCTGGGTAGCTGGGCTCCTGTCAGCTGGCCCTCCTCAGCCACGTATGTGCCTTGGGCTCCATAACCACTCCCTCCCCTTCACACCCAGAGGGTAGTTGTGGCTGCCTGATGTCATCAGTTGTGGGGCTCTGCACCATCTCTTGTTGATTTCCCTTGGCTCTGCCCACATCTTTTATAAACGGTCCTTTCATTAGACTCTCTTTAGTCAGTGCTTTTGAGTGTGCTGAGCTTTCTGTTAGGATCCCAACTGACACAAGGTCTCTGTCTGGTACTAATCCACATTCATCTCCTGTTTTGGACCATGTGGACTGGCAGTCTTTATTTTTTATTTTTCATACACTTATTTATTTATTCATTTATTTATTTACTGGCTGTGTTGAGTCTTTGTTGCTGTGCAAGGGCTTTCTCTAGTTGCGGTGAGCGGGGGCTACTCTTTGTTGCGGTGCTCGGGCTTCTCATTGTGGTGGCTTCTCTTGTTGTGGAGCATGGGCTCTAGGCTCGGGGGCTTCAGTAGTTGTGGCACATGGGATCAGTAGCTGTGGCTCGTGTGCTCTAGAGCACTGGCTCAGTAGTTGTGGTACATGGGCTTAGTTGCTCCGCAGCATGAGGGATCTTCCTGGATCAGGGATTGAACTCATGTCCCCTGCATTGGCAGGTGGATTCTTAACCACTGCACCACCAGGGAAGTCCCTGATCTGTTCATTGACCCAGTGGGTGGTCATAGCATGCTGTTCAGTCTCCATATATTCATGATTTTTCCTGCTTTCTTCTTGTAGTTGATTTCTAATTTCATACTATGGTGATTGGAAAAGATGCTTGATAAGATTTCAGTGTTCTTAAATTTACTGAGACTTGTTTTGTGTGCCAACACAAGAGCTATCCGTGAGATTGTACCATGTGTCTTTGAGAAGAACATGTGTTCTGCTGCATTTGCTATGGAATGTTCTGTAATAAGAGAGTTAAAATTCTAAGTACTTTTACAACATTTAAGCTAATATTCTAAGAAGATAATGTGTATCGATAGCTAGTGAACCTGAATTCCAAGTCTCCTGCTACATATCTCTATGTTCCCATTGAACTGAAGGACTCTGGACTGCTCTGCCTGGGAGAGAACAAGGCTTGGGGCTGACATTCTCATGGTGAAAGGGGTGTGGGTGTTCTAACCCCTTTCATCGTGTCTTTTTTTTTTTTTTTCTAGATCTTTATTGGAGTATAATTGCTTTACAATGTTGTGTTAGAAAGACCATTTCTTGATTAAGGTTCAAAACAGGTCTCTGGGAATGATTTTTTTTTTTTAAGAACGTTTATTGAGATACAGTTAACAGACAATAAACAGCATATATTTAGAGTGTACAATTTGGCATCCCAATCTCCCAATTCATTCCCCCCCAACCCTCCCCGCTTTCCCCACTTAGTGCCCATATGTTTGCTCTCTACATCTATGTCTCTATTTCTTCCTTGCATTTCCTCTTTCATAGTTGTTAGCATTTGCCTTATGTATTGAGGTGCTCCTGTATTGGGTGCATATATATTTATAATTGTTATCTCCTCTTCTTGGATGGATCCCTGGATCTTTATGTAATGTCCTTTCTTGTCTCTTGTAACATTTTTTATTTTAAAGTCTATTTTATCTGATATGAGTATTGCTACTCCAGCTTTCTTTTGATTTCCGTTTGCATGGAATATCTTTTTCCATCCCCTCACTTTCCGTCTGTATGTGTCCCTAGGTCTGAAGTGGGTCTCTTGTAGACAGCATATATATGGGTCTTGTTTTTGTATCCATTCAGCCAGTCTGTTTCTTCTGGTTGGTGCATTTAGTCCACTTACATTCAAGGTAATTATTGACATGTATGTTCCTATTACCATGTTCTTAATTGTTTTGTTGTTGTTTTTGTAGGTCCTTTTCTTCTCTTATGTTTCCCGCTTAGAGAAGTTCCTTTAGCATTTGTTGTAGGGCTGGTTTGGTGGTGCTGAATTCTCTTAGCTGTTGCTTGTCTGTAAAGCTTTTGATTTCTCTGTCAAATCTGAATGAGATCCTTGCTGGGTAGAGTATTCTTGGTTGTAGGTTCTTCCCTTTCATCACTTGAAATATATCATGCCACTGCCTTCTGGCTTGCAGAGTTTCTGCTGAGAAACCAGCTGTTACCCTTATGGGAGTTCCCTTGTATGTTATTTGTCATTTTTCCCTTGTTGCTTTTAAGAACTTTTCTCTGTCTTTAATTTTTGTCAATCTGACTACTGTATGTCTTGGCTTGTTTCTCCTTGGGTTTATCCTGCCTGGGACTCTCTGAGCTTCCTGGACTTGGATAGCTGTTTCCTTTCCCATGTTAGGGAAGTTTTCAACTATAATCTCTTCCAATATTTTCTCGGGTCCTTTCTCTCTCTCTTCTCCTTCTGGGACCCCTATAATGCAAATGTTGGTGCATTTAACATCATCCCAGAGGTCTCTTGGGCTGTCTTCAGTTATTTGCATTCTTTTTTCTATATTCTTTTCTGCATCAGTGATGATCACCATTCTGTCTTCCAGGTCACTTATTGGCCCTTCTGCCTCAGTTAATCTGCTACTGGTTCCTTCTAGTGTATTTTTCATTTCAGTTATTGTGTTACATATCTCTGTTTGTTTGCTCTTTACTTCTGCTAGATCTTTGGTAAACTTTTTGATCTTTGCATCTAGTCTTTTTTCAAAGTCCTGGACCATCTTCACCATCATTATTCTGAATTCTTTTTCTGGCCAGGTGCCTATCTCCTCTTCATTTAGCTGTTTTTCAGGGGTTTTATCCTGTCCCTTCATCTGGTGCAAAGTCTCTGCTTTTTCATTTTTTCTATCTTTCTGTGGCTGTGGTTTTCAGTTCCACAAGATGAAATGCTGCTGATACTGCTTGATACTGCTGTCTGCCCTCTTGTTGAGGAAGCTATCTAGGATGCTCGTGCATGCTTCCTGATGGGAGGGACTAATGGTGGATAGGGCTGGGTGGGCAGATCTCAGTAAGACTTTAATCTGCTTGTCTGCCAGTGGGTGGGGCTGTGTTCACACCTAGTTGGTCATTTGGCCTGAGGCTACCTAGCACTGGAGCTTACAGGCTCTTTGCTGGGGCTAATGGCGGACTCTGGGAGGGCTCACGCCAATGAGCACTTCTGAGAACCCCTGCCACCAGTGCCCCTGTCTCCTCAGTGAGCCACAGCTGCCCCGCAGCTCTGCAGGCACCCCTCCAAAGCCAGCAGGTAGGTCTGGTTCAGTCTCCTATGGGGTCACTGCTTCTTCCCCCTGGGTCCTGGTAAGCCCACTCTTTTGTGTGCCCTCCAAGAGTGGAGTCTCTGTTTCCCCCAGTCCTGTGGAGATCCTGCAATCAAATCCCGCTGGCTTTCAAAGTCTGATTCTCTGGAGATTCCTCCTCCTATTGCTGGACTCCCAGGTTGGGAAACCTGATGTGGGGCTCAGAACCCTCACTTTAGTGGATGGACTTCTGCAGTATAACTGTTCTCCAGTTTGTGAGACACCCACCCAGCATTTATGGGATTTGATTTTAACGCGATTGTGCCCCTCCTACCGTCTCATTGCAGCTTCTCCTTTGTCTCTGGATGTGGGGTGTCTTTTTTGGTGAGTTCCAGTGTCTTTCTGTGGATGATTGTTCAGCAGTTAGTTGTAATTCCGGTGCTCTTGCAAGAGGGAGTGAGCGCACGTCCTCCTACTCTGCCATCTTGATCCTATCCATCGTGTCTTTTATTACTAGATATAGCCACCACAGTGGAAACCAGCATCCAGAAGAGCAGGCGGCACATCTTCATCTTGACTCCTGAGATCATGCACAGCAAGGAGTTTGCCTATGAGCGGGAGATCGCCTTGCACAGCACCCTCATCCAGAACGACTCTAAGGCCATCCTTATTGAAATGGAGGCTCTTTGCCCACCTGGCAGACTGCAGTTTGGGGAGCTTCAAGACTCCCTCAAGCATCTTGTCAAAGTGCAGGGGACTATCAAGTGGAGGGAGGACCACCTGGCCAACAAATGGTCCCTAAATTCCAAGTTTTGGAAGCACGTAAGGTACCACATGCCTTTGCCAAACAAATTTCCAAGAAAGACTTCCAGCTCGGCATCCTTGAGTGCCCAAGGGCAGTAGTGCTTGTTTTGCTGGCTAACACACCCAATTTTTGGATCTGAATTCCTCCCAGCTGGGTCATGCTGCTGTACCAGACACAGGGAACTAATACTCTTCTAGAGTAGCAAGGGGATTCAGACCTCAGGTTTCGTGCACTAACTTTACTTCCATTTCCCTGATTCTGGCTGGATGCAAAATGACCTAAGATTTCATCCTCAAGCTCCCTGCCTCCACCTCACATCCCCTTGCCCATCTCCCTTGGCTGGTCCTTCTCCATTGTGGCCCAGCATCTTCTCACTACTCTTCCTCTCTCTTTCTCTTGTTCTGGCTCTCTGTATTCCTTGTCGATATTCTACATTTTGAACATCAAACTGAAAGTTTTAGAGTTAGACTGTCATGTAATCTTGAAGAACACTCTGATGCCCTCAAGCAGAACACTGGCACTAAATCTTGTTCCCAATGCCAGAATGTGTTAGACTTTATTTGATCAGATGCTTAAGTTTTAGCATATCAGTACTGCCCATTTTGTTGGAGCAACTTACCCAATTACCTAATTGTCACTAAAGTTTTTTTCAATTCTGAAATTTCTTTCATATATTTTTATTCTTTTTAGAAACATCTTTTCTCACTGTAAAAGTTATAGAACAGAAGATATGAAAGAAAAAATAACAGAAATTACTCATAAATCCATCATCCTAAGATTATGATTTTTAAACATTTTGGTAAATTTACATTTTAAAAAATTTTAATTTATACTTAAATATACCATTCATATAGCTGAGATTACATAGCATGTAGTTTTTACATTTTTACCTATTTAAAATCATGATAAAAGCATGTGACATGTCATTTAAATTTTAACATTTAAAAATATTCATAGTGTTCCAGCTCATGGTTGGGCTACAGGTGATGTGCCTAATACTTACTGTTGGATGTTTAAGTTGTGTGCAATGTAAATAGTCATCACTATAAGTAGTTCTGCCTGGCCATATCAGTATCCTTTATATCTTCCAATTAAAACAATTTTTTTCACTTGAGAAACTTTTTTAAATTTAAAACTTAAAAATTTTTCTTTTTTAATTTGAGAAAAATTAAATTTGTTGTAACATTTCCATGAAATGAGTAGGACATTTTGGCATGACTGTTTTGGTAAAACAGTCAAGTTCACTCCCATCAGTTCCTTGGAGTTTGCACACCCTCAGGGGCCTCAGAACCCAACAAAGCTAAGGCTGAAGCACCCTCAGACTGAGAATCCTGTCAGAGATCAGACTTTGCAAGTGGATGGAGGTCGCATCCTCAACTGAGATGCTTGATTTTGTATTTAACTGCACAAGAAAACTGAACTCCAGACCTTCAACAGGGAGTATAATCTTGAACTCCCTGTTATTTAATAACTTACAGAGTCCTGCCTGAAAAGAAATCATATTTCTGTAAGGTTGTCTAAAGGGCCTGTAGTTACCCATCCTTCTAGATGCCCTATAATCTAAATCTATACACCTTGGATTAGGGTTGCCAGATAAAATATAAGATATCAGTTAAAGTTGAATTCAGAGAATGAAATTTCATCTGAAATGGATCTGAGATTCAAATTTACCTGGGGATCTTGTATTTTTATTTGCTAATTCTTGTTATCCTACTCTGGTAGTACTATTGTGCTTTTACGTGGTGATATCTAATTTTGCTGAATTACTAAAAAGTTGCCAATAAAAAGGAGGCTGTAGAGTTGATCGATTAACATCATAGAATTTGGAATCAGCAGTCATCCTCTGCTATCAACTAGCTATGTGACCATGAGCAAGTCACTTAACTTCTCCAAAACTTAGTTAGCTTAGGTAAAATGAGAATAATCATACCAAACTCTTTGTATTTTTGTGCTAATCAAATGGGAAACAAAAGCATTTAGACCAGAGTAAGAATTCAATAAATGGCTACAGTTGTTAAGACACTTTCTTGTGATGTGTATTATATTCCATGTTCTCTCTCCATCTGGGTCTCTAGAGTATAAGTTCTCTCCAGACTCACCACCACCTACAATGGCAGAGATGTTTTTGATCTATGAACACAGGACATTTTGGAACTGATTTGATTTCCTTCTTTACATGAGCTACTTGAAAGCACAGAGGCAAATCTGGGCTCTTTCTACAGCAAGTATAAGGGATATTATAACAGAGAATTAATAATAATCTATTCCCTGGCTCCATAACAACTTTGTTTTCAATTTGCCCCATATTTCTTTTTAAAATATATTTTAATTGTCAATAGTATTAGCTCCTTTACAAGTATTTAACAAACATCTATATTTTCTGGTCATGTGCTGAGTGTCTCTTTGGCAGGGGTGGGGAGAGGAAGGACTCAGGAGCGAGCTGCACAGGTGAGCAAGGCACAGTCTACTTACCTTTGGGTTTGGAGTCCATGGTGGGAACTCAGAAGGAAGAAGAAGCCCTTTGGAGAACATGCACAGGGCTGGCCTTGGGAAGAACTGTGACATTGCTCAGCTCTTTCCCCATCGCTGCTTGTCCTAAACTTACACTCCACCTCCCAAGCCACTTGAGCTCCCTGGGCCTCAGTTTCTGTGACTGAAAAGTGGGAGGATGGAGAAGAAGAGCTCTGAGGGCTTTCTCAGCTCTGATAGCCCAAGGTTCCAAGCAGCACACTCACAGAGAGGTTGGGGAGCTGCCAGAAGACCTGGCTTCTCATACCAGCAGTGCAGCTAAGTTCTCTTAGTTTCTTCTCCTTTCCCTCCTCCTTCTCCTCCCCGCTACCCTCTCTCTCCTTCTTCTCCCTCTCCATCTCCCTCTCCTTCTTCTTGACAATTGTTGATCTAATTTTTTATAAAGCTCTTTATTGGAATATAATTGCTTTACACTGTTGTGCCAGTTTTTGAGGTACACCAAAGTGAATCAGCTGTATTTATACACATATCCCCTTATCCCCTCCTTCCCACAACTCCCTCCCACCCTCCCTATCCTGGCCCTCTAAGTCATCACCCATCATTGAGTTTATCTCCCTATGTTATGCAACAACTTCCCACTAGCTATCTATTTTACAGTTGGTAGTGTATATATGTCAATGCTACTCTCTCACTTTGTCCCAGCTTCCCCGTCACCCCCTCCCTACCCTGTGTCCTCAAGTCTGTTCTCTACATCTGCATCTTTATTCTTGTCCTATCACTGAGTTCATCAGTACCATTTTTTTTTAGATTTCATATATATGAGTTAGCATACGGTATTTGTTTTTTTCTTTCTGACTTACTTTGCTTTGTATGACAGACTCTAGGTCTATCCACCTCATTACAAATAACTCAATTTCATTCCTTTTTATGGCTGAGTAATATTCCATTGTATATATGTGCCATACCTTCTTTATCCATTCATCTATTGATGGGCATTTAGGTTGTTTCCATGTCCCGGCTATTGTAAATAGTGCTGCAATGAACATTATGGTACATGTTTCTTTTTGGATTATGGTTTTCTCTGGGTATATGCCTAGTAGTGGGATTGCTGGGTCATATGGTAGTTCCATTTTTAGCTTTTTAAGGAACCTACATACTGTTTTCCATAGTGGCTCTACCAACTTACATTCCTACCAACAGTGCAGGAGGGTTCCCTTTTCTCCACACCCTCTCCAGCATTTATTGTTTCTAGATGTTTTGATGATGGCCATTCTGACCAGTGTGAGGTGATACCTCATTGTGGCTTTGACTTGCATCTCTCTAATGATTAGTGATGTTGAGCATCTTTTCATGTGTTTGTTGGCCATCCATATGTCTTCCTTGGAGAAATGTCTATTTAGGTCTTCTGCCCATTTGTGGATTGGGTTATTTGCTTTTTTGGTATTAAGCTGCATGAGCTGCTTGTATATTTTGCAGATTAATCCTTTGTCAGTAGCTTCATTGGCAAATATTTTCTCCCATTCTGAGGGTTGTCTTTTCATCTTGTTTATGGTTTCCTGTGCTGTGCAAAAGCTTTTAAGTTTCATTGCCCATTTGTTTATTTTTTATTTTATTTCCATTATTCTAGGTAGAGGGTCAAAAAGGATTTTGCTTTGATTTATAGCATAGAGTGTTCTGCCTATGTTTTCCTCTAAGAGTTTTATAGTGTCTGACCTCACATTTAGATCTTTAATCCATTTTGAGTTTATTTTTTTGTATGGTGTTAGGAAGCATTCTAATTTCATTCTTTTACATGTAGTTGTACAATTTTCCCAGCACCATTTATTAAAGAGGCTATCTTTTCTCCACTGTATATTTTTGCCTCCTTTTATTTTTTATTTTTTTAATTAATTAATTAATTAATTTATATAATTGGCTGTGTTGGGTCTCTTTTGCTGTGCGCGGGCTTTCTTTGGTTGCGGTGAGTGGGGACTCCTCCGCATTGTGCTGCACGGGCTCCTCATTGCCATGGCTTCTCTTGTTGTGGAGCATGGGCTTGAGGTGCATGGGCTTCAGTAGTTGCAGCACATGGGCTCAACAGTTGTGGCTCACGGGCTCTAAAGTGCAGGCTCAATAGTTGTGGCGCACGGGCTTAATTGCTCTGCTGCATGTGGGGTCTTCCTGGAGCAGGGATCGAACCCATGTCCCCTGCATTGGCAGGCGGATTCTTAACCACTGCGCCACCTAGGAAGCCCTGCCTCATTTTATTTTTAAAAATTTTTTAAATTTTTATTTATACTCGAGCATAGTTGATTAACAATGTTGTGTTAGTTTCAGGTGTACAGCAAAGTGATTCAGTTATACATATACATGTATCTATTCTTTTTCAAATTTTTTTCCCATTTAGGTTATTACAGAATATTGAGCAGAGTTCCCTGTGCTATACTGTAGGTCCTTGTTTATCTACTTTACACATGGTAGTGTGTATATGTCAATCCCAAATTCCCACTTTATCCCTCCCCCCCCCCCACCTTTCCCCTTTGGTAACCATAAGTTTGTTTTCTAAGCCTGTGCCTTATCTGTACAGTGAGAGTAATAGATGCTTCACCTTCCACACAAGGTCCTGTGAATAAAAGGAATTCAGCCAGATTTGTTGGGTATATACCATATGATCACAGTAAAAATTCTCGTGAATTATAAAAATCACAAAGAATTATTTTCAATTGAGTCAAACTCGTGCATGATAAAATGCAGCTCCTAAGTTTGATGAGTTGTGACAATCATACCCACCCGTGTAGTTATCACCCCAAACAAGATAGAAATATTTCCTTAGTCCCAGAAAGATTCCTCCTGCCATTGCTCAGTCAATCCCTTTCCTTCCTCAAAGGCAAACAATATTCTGATTTCTGTCTCCATGGGTTAGTTCTGTCCGATCTCAGAATTCATATCAATAAAGTCAGACAGCATTACTTTCACACAACATAACATTCGTGTATCAATAAGGGAAGGTAAAATCTTTTGTACCTTTTAAAATTGGTGTTGTTTCCCTTCATTGTTGATGGTTGGAAATTATTTCTATATTCCGGATGCAAGTTCCTTTTCAGAGAGACTTAAGGTGAGAATTTTCCAGGCTTACCTATTCATTTCTTTAAATGGTATTACTGATTAGCAGACATTTAAAATTTTGATGACATCCAATTTATCAATTTTTCTTACCTGGTCAGTGCTTTCTGTGTCCTAAAATTTTTTTTTTGCTTATCCCAAGGCCATGGAGATATTCTCCTATGTATTTTTATAACGTGTTTATGGTTCCAGCTCTTATATTTAAGTCCATGGTCCATTGTGAGTTAATATTGGTATATAGAATGAGGTAAGGGTCAAGGCTCTTTTTTTTTCCCCATAGAGAGACGCAGTCATTTCGGCAACATTTGTGAAAGGCTTTTTCATTCTCTATGAATTGACATGGTGCCTTGGTCAACTATCTAAAGACAATACATGTATGGGTCTATTATTCTTCTCTCTTTTATTTTCCACTTATATGCACATGCAAATATCACACTGCCAAGACTATTACTGCCTTATTATAAACCTTCAAGTCAGTGTAATTCTATTTATTCTTTGTTTTTTAAGATTGTTCTAACTATTCCAGGTTGTTTGCAATTTCATATAAATTTTGGAAACTGTTTCTCAATTTCTTTGAAAATTCCTCCTGTGATTTGAATTGAGACTGTGTGAATACATAGACTCTATAACCTATAGAGTCTAAAAATGTATAGACTCTATAAACTCTCCAGTTTGTGCAGAATAGATACCTTAACAATGAGTCTCCCAATTTATGAACGTGGTATAGCCCTCCATTCACTGAGGTCTTTCATTTCTCCCAGCAGTATCTTGTACATATTTCAAAACATTTATCCTTTGCTATTTGATTTTTTATGCTATTGTAAGTGGTATTTTTTAAACAGTTCATTTTTCAAATTTCAATTACTAGTATATAGAATTACAATTGATTTTTGTATATTTACCTTGTATTCCATGATCTTGCTAAACTCATTGCTTCCAACAGGCTTTTTTGTAGATTTCAAAGGGTGAGCTACATAAAATTATGCCCTCTGTCAAAACCAGTAGATTTAATTCTTCCTCTCCAATAGTTATGCCTTTTACTTTTACTTCCAAATGATTTCAGTTACAAAATGATTGTCCTGGGTGAGAGCTGACATCCTTATTTTGTTCCCCATCCTAGGAAAATGCCAAGTGTTTCCCTATTTATTATGAAGTTACCTGGAGCTTTCTTATAGGCATTCTTCATCAGATTAAGAATGATCCCTTTGGGCTTCCCTGGTTGTGCAGTGGTTAGGAATCCACCTGCCAAAGCAGGGGACACCGATTACAGCCCTGGTCCGGGAAGATCCCACATGACTTGGAGCAATTAAGCCCATGTGCCACAACTACTGAGCCTGCTCCCTAGAGCCTGTGAGCCACAACTACTGAAGCCCGCGAGCCTAGAGCCTGTGCTCCACAATGAGAGAAGCCACAAGGAGAAGCGCGAGCACTGCAACAAGGACCCAATGCAGCCAATAAACAAACAAACAAATAACTATATATATATAAAAAAGAATGATCCCTTCTATTTTCAGTTTCCCTAGTGTTATTAATCAAGAAAGGGTGTTGACTATTGCCAGATGCTTTTTAATTGCATTTATTGAGATAATTATATGATTTTTCTCCTTCATTATGTGGTGAATGACCCAGATTGGACAAAAAGAATGAAAATCACTCTCATTAAACCCTTTCCCTGTCTGCTGTGGCTTTCCTTTTTCATTTTTGTTTGAAAGACCCAATCACAGACCAGTCTAAAACTGTATCCTGGGTTCCACCACACCGTAAAAACTTAGAAGCTCACGTTCTCCTTTGGACTCCTTTTCTTCTAACCAATTTAAAATCTCAATTTAACACCCCTGCGCCTTTCTTTTCCTTCCAAATAGCGAACGCTCACCCCTCAGGTTAAGCAGAAGGTCTTAGGATGGAGCCAGGACCCCAGGGCTTCAGCCACGAAGTCCTCCGTACCTTAGGTTGGCCTTGGGGAGCCTCCTGGTGGCACTGGGACTCCTCCTCGGCCTCCGTCCAGTCCCCAGCCGGCCCCGGCGCCCTCCCCTGGGCGCAGATGCTGTCCCTCCGCGGGGCGCGGGCTCACTCCCTTCTCGCCTGGCTCTGGTCCTGCCTGCCCGGTGAGTGGGAGCAGCCCCGGAGCGCCCCCTCCTGGCCTCGCCGGTAGCCCGGACACCGCTCGCCGCCCTCCAGTTCCCGGGACCCAGGCGCGCCGCCCCCGGCTGCAGCCTTCTCAGCCCCGCGCGAGGTGCCGGATTTTCCAGCTGCGCGCCTTCGCCCCCGCGAGCGAGCAGCTCCCGGAATCCGCGGGCGGGGCGCCGAGAGAGGAGAGCCGGTACCCCGAAAGCCGCGGGGAGCGCGCACCCCGCATCGGAGCGTCCCGGACCCGGAACACCCAGGACGGGGAACACCCTTACCCCGGGACACCCCGAACCTGAGCGCCGCCATCGAGGGGCATCCCCAGACTGGGAGGACCCGGGCTCAGAGCGCCCCCGACTCGGAGCGCCCTCACGCAGGAGCCAGACCCGGAGGACTCCCGGCTGGGAACAAACCCCGGTCGAGGAGCATCCCAAACCCAGGACACAACCCAGGCGGTGGGACCAGGAGCAGCGCCCCGCCCGCAGCCTCCACCAGCCGAGTTTTGCCAGATGCTTTGTCTTTCTTCATCTTTCTGTTCCTTTTTTTCTTTTTCTGTTTTCTTTTTCGGCCTTCTCTGGTTGCCTTATCCGTTTCATTACACTTGGAGCTCCTCTCTTTTCTTGTTTCACGGTGGTAGGAAGGCAGCTGTTACTATTGCTCACCTGCCTCCGTCATCAGGTGTAAAGGAGGGACAGCCGTCGCCTCCCCAGCCTCGGGACGCCTTCTGAAGGTAAGGACGGACCTGCCTCTGCCACCTGCGCCGGCTCCCGCTGCTCTCTGCTGCCAGCTGGGGGCAAGGGGCAACCCAGCCTCAGGGACAGGGATTCTGAAAGATCAGTTACATGCATATGCATATTAACTATTATACATAATATATATATAAATATAATTTTAAGTATTAAGTATATTTGCACACATACGTGTGTGTGTATACACAGGAGTAATTGGTGATTCAGCATTATCGACTTTCCCTAATAGTATAGTTTTAGAGGTTGAAACAGTCTCAGTTTTTTTCTAGAAAGCTGAGAACAGCTGAAAGAAGTGATAGTTTTCGTTTATGAAGCAGTAACGTGTGTCTGACCCTTTTAGTTGCATTATGTTCTTTTAAGCCTCCTGCAGGCCAAATGAAGTATGCTTCTTAAAAGGAAGGGGAAGCTGAGCGCAGAGAGGTTCAGTAGTTTACCCAAGGGCATCCAGCTAGTAAGTAACAGATCCCAGATTCACACCCAAATTTTCCTGATTCCAAAACCTTTGTCTTTATCCAAGGTGCCTCCAGGAGTTAGAACCCCAGCAGCTGTGCCGCAGTTATCAGACAAACAGATGGCTGGGCCGTCCCTTCAGATACAGGCACCTGAGCTCGCTGTATTAATATATAACCCCCATTGGGTGCTGTGCAGTGCAGGGATCTGGCACTCACTCTCCAACCCGAGGGCCTTGGATGGGCTGGGAGGGGGTAAACTTGGGGGAAACTGGGTTTGTGCAGGTTCTGGGATAGTTGGAGAGCTTCTTTGAGCAGGCAGCCGTTGGGCCAAGTTACTAAGACTGCAGGGACCGGGCAGCTGGAAGTGGTGAGGGTGGTTCCAGCAGCAGGACTAGCATAGTCATAGGTGGGGGTGGGGAAGCGTAAGGGTAGTAACAGCAGACATTTGTGTGACCAGGACTGCGAGATGGGAATGATTCCCCTGGCCTTGCCCATGAGAAACCCAATTCAACATAAATTCTTTACTCCTTAGAGTAGAAGTGTGTGCACGCGTATGCACGCTTGTACATGTGCATAATGTCCAAGATCATTTTCTCCTCTTTGCATTTGTTTTGTCATCTCAAAAGATGAGTGAACAAACACTGTTTGATCATTTCATCTGGTCGAGTCTCAGCTTCCTGGAGAGAAAGAGCCTCGAAGTGGCCTAAGAACTCTGAGTTTCTGTGAATTTTTTTCTCTAGGTAAGTGTCACTTTGCTCAGAATGGGGTTTATAAACAAGGCAGTTGGGCAGAACGAGGGGCTCAGGAGATGACCCTTCGGATGGTCTGGAGGCGCCTCTGACTGTGTGGCCTCTGGGGCAAAAGGAGTGGTCAGCTTGTATCTGAGCCTCACCCAGGGTCACGCAATTTTTGGAAGAGAACCTTTCTCATTTAGAGAAAACTTCATGCCATCTGGTGATTTAGAGAACCTACATATGCACACATGCACGTATTCATAAGTATACATGCACGTATATTTATATATCTTAACTATCAGATATTCGTATTAAATATATGTTTAGGATATTTTAAATTTACTTTTTTTAAAAAAGGATATTGATGGCATTTTAAAAAAATAAATTTATTTATTTATTCATTGGCTGTGTTGGGTCTTTGTTGCTGCACACAGGCTTTCTCTAGCTGTGGCGAGTGGGGGCTACTCTTCATTGTGGTGCTCAGGCTCCTCATTGCCGTGGCTTCTTTTGTTGTGGAGCATGGGATTCAGGCGCATGGGCTTCAGTAGTTGCAGCACAGGGGCTCAATAGTTGTGGCGCACTGGCTTAGTTGCTCTGCGGCATGTGGAATCTTCCTGGAGCAGGGATCAAACCAGTGTCCCCAGCATTGGCAGGCGGATTCTTAACCACTGTGCCACCTAGGAAGTCCTTAAATTTACTCTTAAGTATACAAGTAAGTCCCCTGGATTAGTGTCTCCCTACCTTGGCTGCATATGAGAATCACCTGGAGGATTCTTACAAATAGGTATGCCCAGACAGTATTCCAGAGGTCTACGTGGAACCCAGGCATCACTTTTTTTTCAAGCACCAAATGAGCAGGATTGCCCTAGACTTAACATCAGCCGTTAAAACATACTTTGCAAGATGTTATGATTTAAGAATCATGTCACAGGTAGAAAATTATCTTAATCTTTTAACAATGGATCAGATAATCACCTAAGACTCCAAACTGTACATGTTTTATGAATTTGATGCATTCATTAATTCAGCAAATAACAAGCAAGCAAACATAAAATAATAGTATATCAGTTGGTGATAAGTGCTAGGAATAGAAAAACAAAGCAAGGTGGGAGAGCAAAGACCGAAAGAGAGGGGTGTGTATGTGTGTGTACGTATGTATTCACCTTCAAGCAGACGTTAGATTTTCTGAGTTAGATTTTCCACAGATTGCTCAGGGAAGCCCTGTACCTTATAATTATGGTACCAACTAACTCTAAAAGAAAGACAGGACTATTTAATGACAGAGAAGTAATTAGTAGCCATTTGGGAAAAAATAAGTTAGACCCTATCTTCATACCAAACAACAAAAGTAATTGTTAATGGATAAAAAATTAAATGCAAAAAATCCCACTAACCCATAAAAATGAAGAAAATATAGGTAAGTATCTATCTGACTACCGAGGGCGAAGGAATGTTCTAAATGTAAAAGTTACGGAAAAGTCACAAAACAAAAGAATGATAGGTTTGACTGCATAAATATAAAATCATCCATATGTTAAGACATCAAAAAGAGGATTTAAAAAGGAAAACTATGCAAGTTGAAAAAAAAACACTAAAAATTTAAGAACCGAACAAAAAAGCATAAAAACATGGAAATAAAATAGTTGAAATACACGATCAATATTTTGCCTCATTTATATCAATAGAAATGCAGGTTAATAAGCCATGAAATACCATTTTACCAATTTTTTAAAAAATTTGTTTATTTATTTTTATTTATTGGTGGCATTGGATCTTTGTTGCTCTTTGTGGGCTTTCTGTAGTTACAGCGAGCGTGGACTACTCTTGGTTGCCATACTCGGGCTTCTCCTGTTGCAGAGCACGGGCTCTAGGCGCTTGGGCTTCCGTAGTTGTGGCTCTTGGGCTCTAGAGCACAGGCTCAGCAGTTGTGGCGCACGCGACATAGTTGCTCTGTGGCGTGTGGGATCTTCCCGGACGAGGGATCGAATCCATGTCCCCCTGCATTGGCACGCTGATTCTTAATCACTGTGCTACCAGGGAAGCCCCCATTTTACCAATTTAAATACCTAATTAGACTGAAGGAATGAGAGTGCTCAATGTTTATGTGTAGTAGGGGGTTATTGCCTTTCACTGTATGAATTATGACAACGTTTCTCAGTGCAGTTTGGCAGTATGCATTTATCATGTTTAAAATGTATTCTTTGACTCATAGACTATACAGCCATGAAGCAGCACCATGAAAATAATAAGAAATGTAGATAAATAATCATAGCTTAGTGATATTTATTATTCACCAGACACTGTGCAATAGTAACTCATGTAAGTGTCACATCGGCTCTGGGAGGTAATATTGTTACTCCCTTTTACGGATAAAGTGAATGAGGAACAGAGACGGTAAGTGACCAGCCCAATGTTATTCAGCTGGTAAAGAGTAGAATGAGGGTTCAGATCCAGCCAGTCTGGTGCCAGAGGCCATGCTCCATACTGCCTTACACAAAAAGATGGTCATGTGGTTATTTTATAGTAAAATACATCTTGTAAATTATAAGATATCCACAAGAAGAACTATTGTGTGGCAATTAAAATGATAAAAAAAAGAGTATATTTTCACACAGGAAAATGCTATTTTATTAAGTAGGAACTGCAGGATATGAGATTATTTTAAATCTTTATTTGAAAATATACAGAAAAAGTACAAAACAATGCTAAAGTATTATGCATGTTGAGATTACTTTCTTCTTTTCAGTCATTTTATAAATGTCCTATAATGGGACTACGTTCCTTTAGGAATCAAAAAAAAATTTTTTTAAAAAGAGAGAAAAAAAGAGAAGAAATTTAAAAACTATGAAAAGGCAAAAAAAAAAATGGTATCAACATCAAGCATAACACTAAAAAAAAAAAACCCCAAAATTCCTACATGCAAGAAATGTAATATTTATATCCTCCTACATATATTTTATTAATAAGTTCTAGGGTATCTAGGACATTGATCAAAAGACCATTTCTTTTGGAAATGAGTCCCATTATTTAATATCTTAATCTTTTAAATCCATGATAAGTACATTAATTATTTTATATATACACATACAGGGAGTGATGCAAATATCCGCTAATTTGCATAGTGGGATCTTAACATGTTTCATATTGAAACTCAGTGTTAACTCATCAGAATACTGAATAATCTCATAATAACTTTATCTCTTAGTATACCTTGAACATGTTAAAAATCAAACAAAAAAACCTAGCCGTGCCCTTTGCAAGGCTGTGCCGACCTAAACCAGAGAAAACAACACTTTTCATTCTACCTGAAGTAAGAGGACAGATAGAGTTAATAATAAAGTGTGTGAGTGTGTGTGTGTGTGTGTGTGTGTGTGAGCATGTGGGGTGTGTGTGGGGGGAGTCAGGGGATTGATTTCAAACCACAGACGTATTCTAATTTGGTTATGAGCAGTTGGTACTTTCCATACATGCTATTCCTTTGTCTTTACATTATTTTTATCTCTCTGAAATTACATCAAAGGCTCGGTGATGTTATTCATAAGGCTTGATGTGAATGGTTTGGCAGTTTAGCTGTTAAACATCATCAAGGATTTGGGCATTAACGGTACTCTTTTTTAGTATGCGGGGGTGAGTGACAGTTGGTGAAAGAATTATTTGGGGTTGAGTGGCTACCATGCACCCAGGAAGCCTTCATAAATACTTACTTCGATCATAAGTATGTTTTGGAGATAGGCCTTCTTATCAACCCCATTTTGGTAATGAGCAAACAGGCCTTGTGGCTTCTAAGTCACTTGCCCAAGGTTGCACAGCTTGTCAAAACTCAAGCGGGAATGTCAGCCAAGTTTTGTGTGTCCCCAAATTCTCTTTCCTTCACACGGTGCCTCCTGCACCCAGTGGGGCTAGGTGTGTGGTACACAGGAACATGGGAATATTTCATAAACATTTGAAATATTCAGACACGGTGTATGAACCCCAATGCACCCTTCCCCAATTCTTTTTCAGCTTGTAATTATTAGAACAAAAGATGGGTTGGAGTAGGATCAAAGTTCAACACAGATTTGCGTTCATTGAGTCGATGTAGATTAGGCATCTGGATTGTGGAAAACTCCCGGATTCGTGTCTCCATTTCCTAAAATAAACACTAGCAGCATGTGAGTGTAGACACACGCACACACGTACACACACCTATTCCTCTTAGCAAGTATTAATCAGTGCTTACTTTGTGGGAGATGTTGACGTCAGTGATAGAATGATGAGCAAAACAGACCTAGTTCCTAACTTAGTTCTGAAGAAAGAAGAGTGATATTTAAAAATTCAACCCATTGAGTGAAGATTGTGATGGACATTTTGGTGTGGTGAGAGGGAAAGAAAGCAGCTAGAACACACAGGCACACACTTCTACCTGGGCAGACTGTCCATTCATAGAATAGTAGATTTTCTGGAAATACTGTTGTCCTCCATTTTGACTTTGGAGTCAAATTTAGTAGACCAGGCCTGAAATACAGCAGGCTCTCTTGTCTTAGAAATTTGTGTTATTTGGGATTTCCCCTAGATGCCAGAATATATCACCTTGAAATTTTATTAATTCTACATGGCTGAAGGTTCTGAGGAAGACTGGTGACTCTGTGAAGAGATATAAACATTTTCTGGGCTGATTTTTTAAAGTCCATATACCAGAAGACTTTTTAAAACCTCCTTCATGAGAGAGGTATGCTTCTGTTTGAAAGGCCTGGCTAAACCTATCTCATTCTGTTTTCCAGAGAAACCATTTGAAGCAGAGTCTGAAACATGCGTCTTAGAGAAATACTGCTGACACTTTTGGTACTTATGTTTATAATAAGCATGTCAGGTAAGTAATTATAATGTCGCAAACATACTTCATTGGTCATCTAGAGGGAATATCAATGTTTTGCTTACTTATGTGGTGGTGGTTACTGAAGATGTTGAATTTATTAAATGTAATCGTAATGTAAATGTAAATTGTGAAATTACAATTTTACTTTAGAAAGTTGCCAACCATTTGGGATGCCTGGCATAGAGAATGAAAGATTTATAGGAATCAAGTAAAGACTCATGTGGAGTTACTGGTGAAGACAAGATTCAGGCCTGTGAGTTTATGGAGAGAGAGCAGGAAATGAAAACTTTTATCCTGAAATACATTTGTCTGAGATGAAAATTTGCTTCGTGTTATTTAAAACCAAAGCGATCACAGCCATCCTTGTTGCTGATTTTTACCAAGTTTTACATACGGTGTTTCCTTTCTGAAAGGAAGGCAAAGATTCATCTCATTATTTAGGTAATGAGGAAAGTGAGTGGGAATACCTTACAGATCTTAAAGAAAATATTAGAGTTAGACGGAATGCATAAGAAAGAGTCTGCTTGGACCAGGAAGGCAGGTAGGCTTTGTATGTGGTATCAGGCACTGACGTTAATTTATTAGCAGTCACTGCTTGGAGACTTTCACTGAGAAGGGTTGTGAGACCTCTGCCTGGTTCTCTGAAGAAGAGTTCTGAGATTGATTAATGAGGTTCTCCAAAGGCTCTGGAGAAGAAAAGAAGGAGCACAATTATTGATTTGCCTTGATCTGTTATCTGGTAGAGGGAAGACATGAGCGCATATCCCCGACTTTGAGAATCACTGATGTAGAGATTGAAGTTAGCTTATTGATACTTTCAAGTAATTCAGGTCCAATATTGGGGGGTACTTACTTAAATGGGTCTACATATTGTTGAGGGCCATACAATGCATCACTGTCCAGGTGTTAAAAGAAGGAGACAGACCTGCTCTTCTTGATATGGAAGGACCTGTCAGAACAGGTAAGAGAGACCAAGGTGCAGGAGAGTGTGCAGCATATGAAAAGGCCCCTTGCTGTATAGACATAGGTTGATAACCTTGCTCCCAGGTTACAATGAAAACATGCTGCAGGCTCCAAACAGCCATACAGCCTGTGCTGTAAGGAGGCTAAGGTCCCAGCTCTCTGTCCTTTGGTATTTGAAGAGCATCTTTTGTGAAGGGGGTCTCTCTGGGCAGACATGACAGTATTTTACTTGCCAAATTCATTTCGCTGAAGTGAGATATCTTATTATTGTCCAAACCCAAGACAATTCCAAACCCAGACATCATTGCAGAGGCTATAGGCTCTTGACCCTGCTGCATCCCGGTGCTTTGTCAATGTAAGATGTATGTGCTGGGCTGTCCGTGCACCTTGAACTCCACTCATTTCTCCAATCATTTCTCCAAAAGCCATTTCTAATCAACAAAGCCTGCAATATTAAGTGTAAGATTAGATCTCGGAAGTCATTAGCTGCCTGGGGTGTATTGAACTTTCAACTGCCAACCACGCACCCTGGAGAGTATGAATTCCCATCTAGTTTTCTTCAAGTGATAGCTGTCCCCAAAGAGGAATGAGTGCCTATGTCTGTATAAACACAGGCACAGGGGTTCATAGAAGCTTTTTTAAAATTAATTTTTATTAATTATGTATGATTTTTGCACTTTGTTGTATGTAGATTATCTCTCTAAAACCAGAAAATAAATCAAGCTGTTAATGACCTACCATCCTTTTAGGTGTTAATTAAAACTAACACCCACATTTACACATGTATCACACCTTCTAAGTCGAAGTCCTGAATTGTAAGGTAAAGATTTAATAACAACCTCCAGACGCAAGGTTGATGTACATTGTGTTGTATTTCCAGGTAGGTTTGATGGCCATGTTTTCAAAGAATGCTTCTGCCATTGGAGCCACTTCCTCTCTACCTTGTGGTTAACAACACTGAATTAAAACCAGACAGTTGCTTTGAGAAATGAACCCTGACTATAGAGAAGGCATGTTCTCTGTGCCCTCAAAACGCAGTCAAAGGTCGCTGCCGGAAGACAGGGAAAGTCCATTCATACTGACTTTGAACTGTCAGAAGTGAAGAAGGAGGGGAATAATGACCCTGTATAACCCAAAGGGTCAGGTAAATTTCTAAAGTCAGAGAATCTGGCTTAGTCGAGAAAGAGGGAAGAAGAGAGAGGGATCTCAGAAAAAGGAAGTGACAGATACCCAGACTTGGAGTGAGTCGATATGAATTAATTTGAATTAGTTATCAGTATCAATTATATGAGTCAATTACTGATTATCCACATGGTAACCTAGAGAGGTAATGGATTTACACACACATAGGTGCACCTTTAACCATCCCCACACCTGCCCCGGGGAATGGTTAGGTAGACTCGTTGAGAATAAGACCTGTCAGACTTCTGACGATGCAGGTGAAAAACTCTGAGGGCTCTAGGTTTCTCTTTTTTTTAAATTTATTTTATTTATGTATTTATTATTTTTGGGGGGGTACACCAAGTTCAAGCATCTGTTTTTATACACATATCCCCATATTCCCTCCCTTCCTTGGAGATTCCTCAGCTAGGAATGTTTCAGGGTAGCTGTGGCAACATTGTGACTTTGGTGGCTTTCCTTAAGAAGTTGTAATGTGTAACATTTTCTTTTAAAAGATTACAGTGCATTTATCTGGCTTCTAGCTTTGGTGGGTTAAGTTCTGGTATCTTCCTGTTTGGGAGAAGCTGTTGAAAGGTTTGTCTGTCTTCATTTCAGAAAGTGCCTTAATGTTAGAAAGATTGACCTCCTGTTTCTTAGTGTCGGAAAGATTGACCCTAAAATAAAAGAATCCACAGAAATGAGACAGTGAGATCTTTCAGGATGTTCTTACTAACCCAGCTTCTTCACCTAATGCATAGGAAAATAATTTACCTGTGTCATCCTGTTTTGTTTTGTTTTGTTTTTTCTTTTACATTGCTAATCTTTAGAAGAAACTTGTACCTCACGCCTTCACATTACAGCAGTTGAAGGGGAACCTTTCTATCTGAAATACTGTTCATCCTCAGCTAAGCATGAGAACAAAACCACCACCATGAAATGGTACAAAAATCAATTACATGGGCCTGTTGAACTGAGCTCGAGTAGTTCACCCAGAATTATTTTGCTTGGTTATGTTTTGGAGTTTTGGCCAGTTGAGTTGAATGACAGTGGATCTTACTCTTTCCGAATGGGGTGAGTACACCTTCTCTTTGTATCGGTATATTTCATAGCACTCTTGGACTTTGTTTGGCAAATCAGATATACAGTCATCAGGAAAGTCAGATAATCCATGCATTTCCTCCTCCCTGCTCTTCCTACTACATGAAATACATACTTCACTGTTGAAAAATTAAATACCGCCCAGTGTTTGTTTTCTTAATAATCATAATGAAAGGAGATTACCTTAGTATGATTTACTTTTAGGTGATCCTCGCCAAAGATAAGTGAGGACTGAATGAAATTCATTTTTAAATTCAGCTGTTCCTGTTACCTAGAGCCGCTGGTCAAAGGAAATAAGTGGGGACTTCCCCGGTGGCGCAGTGGTTAACAATCCACCTGCCAATGCAGGGGACACGGGTTCGAGCCCTGGGCTGGGAAGATCCCACATGCTACGGAGCAACCAAGCCCATGCACCACAACTACTGAGCCTGTGCTCTAGAGCCCATGAGTCACAACTACTGAAGCCTGTGTGCCTATAGCCCGTGCTCCCCAACAAGAGAAGCCACCACAGTGAGAAACCCCGCACACTGCAATAAAGAGTAGCCCCTGCTCGCCACAACTAGAGAAAGCCTATGCGCAGCAACAAAGATCCAATGCAGCCAAAAACAAATAAATAAATTTTAAAAAGGAAATAAATGGCTAGGGCTTCATAGTGTTATGAGCATGTAGTGAAGGAGGGCAGTGTCAGCTTCCTGGGTGGTAATCTCAGGCTGGGGGACAGGTTGGAATTGGTGTAGACACATCATAGTCCAGTTTTCAGGGGTTTGTTGAGAGTCAGGTGGCAGTGCTGGTGAAGAATTTGTGTGTGTCAGCCAAGCACAAATTGATAGCCAGGGACAGTGAGAGAGGGGAGCACAGAACAGGCTTTGCACAGCCTCCTCAGGACTAACCCTAGAGTCTTCCATGCTATTCGTAGTCAAGAATCCTAAATTCTATGAAATGGCAGCAACCAACTGAATGTGTCCATAATTTTTACTGAACTTAGTTCTCTTTATAGTTTATTTGGTGAGATGGAGAAGGAGTAGCTAGGACAAGAAATCTTCCATGTGATGAACTGTTCGTGAGAACATTGATGACGTGGTGTTTATCCAGTACATATGTGATGTTGTGACTCTACGTATGTATGTGTATGGGTGTATGCATTTTTATGGAGCTTTGAGACTGACCTGTAGAACGAGCTCAAGGCCATGTGAGAGGCAATGGTGTGCTGTCAGAAGTAGTAGATTTCTTTCACGAGTGCCTGTGGAGTGAGTCCTGGTGTTATCAACACTGCCTTTGAGAGCAGAGTGAGATATCACAGTGAAACCTTGATAGCACTCTTATGGTTTTGCCCCAAATGAGGTCATTTTGGTTTGTTTTTATATGTGGGAACTCCCAGGAGTCAGAAAGAAATTAAAAAACTCTTTTTAACCAATGAATTTTATGTGACCTTTTAAGAGGGACGATTCCAAGAGTGGGTCACAATTGGGTCTTTTCAAACTAAGGTAAAACGTATACTCGTAGTTGGGGTAAAGGAAGAAGAACGTCTCCCTAATCCTGATTGAAGAAAGGCGTGATTTAAATGCACAAACCGATCTGGACATGGCAGAAAGGACAAATTGAGGGGAGAGTTGGTTATCTATGAATGTCACTTGGAGACAGGTAGGGTTAGGGGCATTCACTTACTTTCTGATGTGAAAGGCAGAGAACACAGCCTGGGGTAGGAAGAGAAAGTGGACTCATCAGGTGGAGGTAGGATGTCGGAGAGGCATGGAGGGACCAGGAAGAGGACAGGGAGGGTGGGGATGCTCAGCGTGCTGTGTGATAAGCTTTGAAGGTGTGGAGACTGATACTTTAATCCCACATGGAAAATCACATTGTCCAATCACATTTTGGTGAAAGTATAGTATTGTACAAAGCATTCCTGGCCTTGAGGGCCAAACTGATGTGCATTTGCATCCTGCTATCTTGTGTACCAGGTGTGTGCCCTTGGGCAAGTTATTTAATCTTGCCTGACGGTTCGCTTTCTCATCTAACTTAAGGAAAATAGTCATCTCAGTGCACACACGTGGTACAATACGTGGAACTCTGTGAGTGCCAGTTTTCTATCCATCCGATTGTAGACTCAAAGGAGAGCTGGAAAAGCCTTGTTGGGGGAGGGAGTTACAAATGCGTCTGGTGCACAGGACAACATAACCCTGTTTTGTGTTTAGTATATACACCTCTATATCACATGCGCAGTTTAAGCGAACATCAGATTGCAAACATTTTCTTTTTCAAAACATTATTTCCACTGCTATATTTAAAATGGATAACCAACAGGGATCTACTGTATAGCACAGGGAACTCTGCTCAATATTATGTAGCAACCTAAATGGGAAAAGAATTTGAAAAAAATAGATATATGTATATGTATAACTGACTCACTTTGCTGTACACCTGAAACTAACACAACATTGTTAATCACCTATACCCAATATGAAATTAAAAGAAAGATCATTTCCAAAAACGCTGTTAAAAATTCTTTTCCTCCTCTAGATTCCTAACTTCTAACCAGAAGGAACAACAGTGACATCTATTAGAACTAACTTTTGCTCAATACGACACTTAAAGTGCTAATACAGCTACACAGAGGGCAGCCACTCCAGACATGGTTTACTCAACAGTAAGAGAAGGAGATTAGAACAAAGTGCCCTGAGAAATATAAAACCCAATGCATGTATGCAAACCTTCAGAAAACATTATAGTCCTCGTGAAACCACCTCCACTTGCCCATCCTGGGTCAAGAACCTTCCCATCTCCAAAGATTATTGATGACATTGTAAACATTTCTGTCCCTATATCCATAATACTCAAGGTCTGGTGTAGGGGGATGTGTGTGTGTGTTTAGGACACCTCGGGTTTACTGGCCCTTACCTCCTCCCATGGCAGTTATTAAATTTCTTCTGCACTGAATCAAAAAGAGACAGAGCAGGATTTGAACATCAATGAATGAATCTCTTTGTACAAAAATAAGGGACATTTTTCACTGGATTGGCTACTAAAAGGTGGTATTTGCAAAGTCTGTACTAATGATAAAATATCTCTAAACCTTTATTTCCTAGAAATGATACCTATGACTGGAAATTAAATGTCATCAGAAGGAGTAAACACAGCTGTTTCACTGAGAAACAAGTAATAAGTAAAGTTGTGGAAGTTAAAAAATCTTTGCAGATAGCCTGTGAACATAGTTACTATCAAAAACTGGCCAACAGAACATTATTGTACAAGGTAACACTTTTTAAAATATTTTAACTTACGACTTGACAGAAAAGACAGCATTCCACAATGAGGGTCTGATATCTGTGAAGCATTTTGGTCTTGTAACCTACAAATTGTGTGTCCACAGGGCTCAGGTGGCCTGTCTGAGCTCCTACAAGTAATGCAGGTGTCAAGGTTCCTGCCCCATGTTAGGCATTCAATAAGTGATAACGGCTTCCTCTTCTTTCCTTAATTTTCCTTTTTTTCAAAAAAAGTAATTTTTAGGAATGCTAGCTCGTTTTCTTCTGCTGCATATACTTAAAATTTTAAGTTCTATTTTATATATTTGTTCTGAATATGTGAGTTTACTTTACAAAACTGAAAGATAGAAAAAACAAATAATGAAGAAAGCAGAGATTACTCATGATCCTACCAGCCAGAGACTGGGGTTTTTCTCTGTGTAAACATCTACTTTTAAAAAGTGGTATTTTTTTCTTTATCCACTAAAAACTATTTTGTGATGGTTTCCCCACATCTTTAAACGTTTTCCCAAACATGGGATTCCATTGTGTATACACTTGTATCTAAGCCCCTGTTATTGGGCACTTGTTAGTTTCCTACTTTTCACTATTGTTTGTAAGGCTAAAATAAATATCATTCCTGTAAGTCATAAGGTGTACTATGATTTTATTCTTTAACCAAACCCCTAAAAGTAGAATTATTGGATCAAAGGCTATGAGCATGTTTATAGCTTTCGATTTATATTATCAAATTGCTCTCCAGGGAGCTCCACCAGTTTAAAACCCTCTTTTTTTCATACCACTACCATGTGGGAATGAATACTTTAAGAACATTGAAAAATCTGACATGCAAAATTTCTGTAACTCTTAGTATCTTTCCCCATTGCTTTCCTTAATAACAAGGTAAACATTTTTATGTATTTATTGCATCCTGGTATTACTTTTCTTGTGAACTGTCTATATTTTTCAGTTGGTGTACCTTTTACTTGTTGAGTTGTAAGAGCTTGTTTAGACAATACTGTGGAAATTATATATACACAAGTATATATGCAGTCACATGTACATACATAATACATACACACACACACACACAGGCACACACACAACACAAATTATATTATTTCTATAGAAGAACAAACCTGAAAAGTGTAACTCTGTCATGGAAACTTTGAAGAGCTGTGAGAGAGGGTGGTCTGAAGAGACGACCTTGAGAAAGTTCAAGCTACTGATGATGATTCCTTAGACACGTTTGTTTGTACCTTTTGCTTGAACACTCTTTACTTGTGATTTTTTCAAGGAAGGCTCTTATCCAAAATGTTTTCCAAACGTCTGTGTGAGCCCTGAGTTGATTTGGCTCTCTTTCCTGTCACGTGTACAAATGTTTTTACAGTGCATATAAATTTGTGAGGATCAGTGTACCGGGTTTTATGAAATCCCTCTATGCAGATATTTGAATTTAGAAAATAGATGTATTGAGAATATTTTTAGCTAGAAAATTGAGGGGAGGGGAACAAGGAAGCTAAATCCGTAAACAATTGATTTGAAATAAAGATAAAGGTATTTTTATATGCCTTGGTATTGATAGTTTAATATGCCTTAGAAAAAATAAGTGTGGGCTTATAAAAATTTGGTGTACGCAGAAACAATTTACTGATGTGCGATACACTTGTGGATGCTTCACAAGCCCATTCTATGCACCCACTGGGTCTAGCTCTGCTTGCTACCAGCTTTGGCAGCTTTGAGAGGAGTCTGTGGGCAGTAGGTGCTCCCTGGTTGGTATTTGCAGCAACAGTGTTCCATAGTGAAGGTTAGCAATTTAGTTCCCATTTTCCCCATTTCGTTCTTAGATTGCTCCAGAACCTATCTATGGGTACCTTTATTGGTATTATTAATTCCTACGACATACAGACATTTGTGCTAGAGAGATGTTTATGTATGCCTATACACTGGAATATTCTTCATACATTTCTAATCAGTCCACTGTCTTCTGGTGGAGGACATCAGTGGGGGTGGGTAGTCTGCTCGGTACCCGGTTCTCTGAGTAATTCTGCTCCCACCTCCACTACCCACCCCCAGGGTGGGTAGTCCTGAATACATGGAATTAGGCTAAAAGCATTAAGAAATAAGAGTTGTGTGGAAAGTTTTGACATAAGCAGGGATTTTTTTTTTGTTGTAGTATTTTTTTCCTCTCTCTCGCTCTCTCTCTCTGCTTCCTCCTCCTCTTCCCTCTCTTTGTGTGTATAAGAGATTAAAAGAAGATGATCAAAGCAGCTACAGTGCCCACTATGCTCTGTTTCCCAGCATGTATTGATAATAATGATGACACCAGGAATGGGACTATTTTCATCGTTCCAGTAGAGGTGGTGCCAAATCACTGAGACATTTGCTCAGAAATTGCTGGGTTTTATTCTGTTTCCCTCTTTCTCTAAAGATCTTTAACTTTAAAGTTTTGAATTTTTGTCATATGATACCACTCTTATGTAAAATATTTTAAATTGCTTTTGTTTAAAAAAAAACAGAACTGTGGAAAGATAGAAAACAATCAAAACCCATTTTTAAGGAAGAATGCGGAGTTTAAAGATCAGGGATATTACACCTGCATGTTTCTCCTTCATCATAATGGAAAACTATTCAACGTCACCAAAACCTTCAATATAACAATAGTTGGAGGTAAGAGAAATTTTATACTCGGGAAAAAACAAATGTATCTTAGTAAAATGGAATATTTTCTTTTTTTTAAAGCCGTACAAGGAGCCAGAGGCAACTTAGTTGGAGTTGTGACCACATCACTAATTCAAATATAAGGGTCAGAATCATTTTGGCATCACCAGCCATACTGAAAAATTTTGGAGGGGATAGTAATGAAAGTTTATATAGGTGAACCTCTGATGGGTCAGTTCTCTTATTTGGTATTTGAGTAAATTGTGGGATCTTTTGTTATTAAGCATCTGCTTGACCTCTGTGACATCCTTTGTTCACTGATATGGCAGGCAATATTCCATTTATCACCATTAACTTCTCCCACCCTCTGGGGTTTTCAGTATCTGCAAAACAGCTCAAGGACATTGTTATGTGTATCCCTTGAGGAGGAACCAGGACCCTGACCCAAGGCTGCACTATTGTTTCTTTTGACTGCTTCTCCCTTGTCTCTGCCTCCCCTCCCTTCCCTGATTAGCTACTGTTTGAACCTGCTCCTTGGAACTCAGGGAAGGTCCTGGAGGCTGAATGAAGCCTATTTCCTGTAATCAAGAAATGCAGGGACATCGCTGGTGGCACAGTGGTTAAGAATCCGCCTGCCAGTGCAGGGGACATGGGTTCAATCCCTGGTCTGGGAAGATCTCACATGCCTCGGAGCAACTAAGCTGCTGCGCCACAACTACTGAGCCTGTGCTCTAGGGCCCACTAGCCATAGCTATTGAGCCCACATGCCACAACTACTGAAGCCTATGTGCCTAGAGCCTGTGCTCCACAAAAAGAGAAGCCACTGCAATGGGAAGCCCTGTGGGCACGCAGCAACAAAGACCCAGTGCAGCCAAAAAAAGAAAAGAAATGCGGAACATAGAAAGGCTTTTTGCTCAAGAGCCCCACAAGGTCCTGCTCAGTATCAAAGTGGTAAGCCACATAGAAGCACCATAGAATATGAAATTGGAGTCATCTGTGAGGTGTTAAGGGCACAGAGAGAGTCCAGAGGTAGAAAAGATGCTGGAGGCTCTGTTTGAGCTGGTTCTTAGAGGCTGAGCATGATGGACGGGCAGGAGGAAGAGTGGGTAAGGAGAACAGGTGTGGCTGTGGAAAGGGGCTGCACATTTTGGGATGATGGTTATTAGTCTGCTTTATCATGAACCCAGACCATAGGTAATGGAAAAACTGAAGCCTGGAATTTTAGGGTGACAGAGACCTTAGAAGTCATTTAATTAAACCCCATCAGTGAAGATATCCTTCACATGGCTCAACCAATAATAGATCATTCAGTCTCTTCTTGGGAACTACCATGGAAATGACCAAATCACACAGCAGCTGGATCCAGATTTTTAATGCATGATTGTGGAGAAGTCTTTTTTTCCCCATTGAGTCCAATTACGCCTTCTAGTAGCTTCCATTTGCTGTTTGTGTTTGCCTTCAGTAACTCCACAGATTGTCTGGTCCCTTCTGAAAATGATGACTTCTTCAAGTCTCTGAAGAGAAGTGGCTTATCTACCCTTTTCGTTCTTCTCCATCATCCAGGAAGCTGTAAACTCTGGGATGACTCATTCAACAACCTCGTGGGCTCACAGTTACTAGAGCTCATTTACTTTAGCGACATTTTCCTTCTTCTCTCCAACCATCCACTTATAAAGCTGTATTCCACGCATTGCAAATGAACAAATTACCACAAACTTCCTGTCTTCAAACAGCATAAATGCATTACCTCACAGTTCTGGAGGTCAGAAGTCTGAAATAGGTTCACTTGGCTAAAATCTAGGTTTCAGTAGGATTGCATTCCTTCTGGAGGCTCTGGAGGAAAATCGATTCCTTGCCTTTTCCAGCGTCTAGAGGCATCCGCATCCTTGGAACACACCACTTCCTCTATCTTCAGGGTGTCAACTTAAAAAAATTGCACAATGTGAGAGTTGCGAGTTGAGTTTATTTGGGGCAAAATAAGGACTGCAGCCGGGGAGACAGCATCCCAGATAGCTCTGAGAAACTGTTCCAAAGAGGCAGGGGGGAAGATTAGTATATATGCCATCTTGGTGAAGGAGAAGTACATGCAATCAAACACATAATTTTGTAGCGGGTTTCTGCTAGTCACAAGGAGCAGACGTCACCATGTAGGGATTTAGTGCTTTCCTAGATATGAGGAGATGCAAGGGCTGGGCTCATAAAATCAGCTCCTGAAGACATCTAACTATCTGAAGACCTGTTCCACCCATTTTCCAAAGCACAGAGTGCCTCATTCCTGGTCTCCGCCCTGAATGCCCTTCAGGGGATGTTGAAGGTCAGCAGCTGCAGCGGCACCTGTGACTTAATCCTTGCAGTAGAGGTAGATGGCAAGTGCCAATTTATAGTTAACAAGGGTCAACGGTGCAGCATCTTCAGATCTCTCTCCAACCTCTGCTTCCTTCATCTCATCTCCTCCTCTGACTCTGACCATCTGCTTTCTGCCTGTGAGGATGTTTGCCATTACTTTGGACCCACCTGGATAATCCAGGACACCCTCCTTCTCCAAAAATCCTTAATTAACTCACATTGCAAAGTCCCTTTTGCCATGTAAGGTGTAATATTCAGGATCTGGGGATTAGGATGTGAACAACTTTGGTGGGGGACATTATTCTACTTTTCACGCCCCATAACCTGGGAATCCCATAACTAGATTCTTAAACTCAAATATCTTAAGTTCTATTTATCTACCTTAAATTCTTCAGTTTTACTTTCTTTAATCTCATATACATCTCTGGTCCCTTGACATGTCCACCACCAATTCCCTGCCTCCATCCATCTCTGCTCTTTGCCCATCAGCTGCTCTTTGCTTCCTTCTTAGAAGGAGCAATACGAATATCTACTACCAAAAGAGCACACACAAGACCACGAATTGTGCCAGATACTTTCATTGAACCATCTCAAACCAAATACTTTAATTGAACTCTGTGAGCATGTGACCTGGGGCAAGTTAAATGAATTTTTCTGATTCCTCACTAGTAACATGGGACAGTGATGAGTCATCTCTCATAGGGTTGCCTTAAGGACCGAGTGAGAGTGTAAAGCCTTGATAGTTGTGCTAGGGACATGGAAAGCTCTGTAATTACCATCTTAGTATTACCATCTCCCATCACCAAACCCCCACATCCCCGCACTGCCCCACGTGCTATTCTTCTGTCTTAACCACCCATCATTTCCCTCATCTTGGAGAATGCCACCTGTGTCTTTCAGGACTCAGCTAAATGTCCCTCCTCCTCCTCTGTGTCCCCATGGCCTCTTGTTCTTATTTCTGGTTGCTGCCAGAATTGGTGACATGTCTGTTTCTGTCACTAGAAGAATGAAAAGCTCCTGGAAAGAAGGGATTGAACTGAGTTCTGTTCCTCATCTTGGCATCTCCCATACTTATAGCTGTCCCTTTGCATATAGTAGGTGCTCATTACATGTCTGTTGAGTGAACTACAGGCATACCTCATTTTACTGCATTTTGTAGATGCTGGGTTTTTGTTTTTGTTTACAAATTGAAGGTTTGTGGAACCCAGCATTGAGCATGTCTATCAGCACCATTATTTTTAAATTAAGATATGTACATTGCTTTTTAGACATTATGCTCTTGCACACTTAATAGACTACAGTATAGTGTGCATATAACTTTTATATGTGCTAGGAAACCAAAAAAATTGGGTGACTCGCTTTATTGTCATATTCGTTTTATTGCAGTGGTCTGGCAAGAACCTGTAATACCTCTGAGGTCTGCCTGTATCTAGATAGGAAGAGTTTCTTCAATTGTGCCTCATTCAACAGGAAGTCTAGACTCTTCACCATCCTGGCCATTTTCCTTTGGATTTGGTGAAGTTGCCACCATTCTTTTAATATGTGGAGTGTAGAGTTGAAGTTGATGATCAGGAGGAGTCATGACCTCTGCTGAGGACAGTGGGACTCTGAGTGCCTACCCTGTCTGTGCTCACCTGTGGTCATGGATGTGGATCTCTGAGCAGTCACACGAGGAGCATCACATGGGGAGCATCACAGTGCACTCAGCCCACCTGGCCTCTGCCATTGTCTTCATCTCACACTCTGGCTGATCTGCTGGTGTGTCTCCTCCTGCTGCTGACAATCTCTCTGTGCCATTTTGATTCTGGGATGGTAGCTTCATAGGTAGGCTAGACATGCCGGGGGCACACACGGAGGTGTTTTCTTCCTTCTGCTACTTTCAATAGGATTGTACCGTTCACTGTACACCAGTTTTACAAATGCAGTGCTGCTCTCAAGGATATAGTTTGAGTTCTAGTAGATGGCATCCTTTCTCAAAGATTCCCATCCCTAAAATGTCCTTTACGCCCCCTCTTCCCAAGACTCCCATCAAATTCCTGAGAAAAGAGATGGATGAAGAGAAAGATAATCAGTAGCAGTTTTCTCTATTATACAAAACCTCCTTTGTCCTTGAATCAGCCCTTGTTCCTCAGTGCTGAGGGTTAGTTCCTCTGGAGGCAACTACTCCAGATCCTCCTGCCGACGTGAATTCTACTCTTGCCCAGAGTCTGAATCCCAGAAGAGAGTCTCACCCTGGGTTTTTTAAAAACAATAATCTATGATCTATTTCTCAGCTTATTACTAAGGTAGTTGAGGATCTCTTTACTTTATTTCACTTTTAATTTTTATTTATTTATTTTTGGCTGCACCATGCAGCATTTGGGATCTTAGTTCCCCAACTAGGGATCGAACCCATGGCACCTGCATTGCAAACACGGAGTCTTAACCATGGGACCGCCGGGGAAGTCCCTTACCCTGGGGTTTGCTGCACTGGTTTCATTCTGTATCCTTGCCCATCTCCTCCTCCTCTCCTTCTCTGCTCTTCGCTCTGTAACACGTGTTTCCTGGGAGAGCCTAGGAGGGTGTGGTTGCTGCAGGAGAGCACATTTACTCCTCATGACCAGGCACTTCTGTCTGCTGGGCACCTGGGAGCCCCATGAGGGCTGCTCTGGACATTGCTTGGAAGTGCCCCAGAAGCACCGGAGGTACTGGAAGGGGGAGTCCGAGTCGTGAAGAAAGTTGCTGATGCTAATAATAGGAGCAGCAAGAAGTGGATGACGTGGCCGTGTCAGTGCAGGACCACAGGGCCGTCTGTGTTTTGCAGTTATTAACATCCTAGGTTGTGGGGTAGTCTTCAGTGGGAGGCTTCTGGGGGACTGCTTCCTTCCTAAGTATCATTCAATGGGGCTGAGTTGGAGAATATTTATGTACCTCCAGTCTGGGTCACAGGTCACTCAGGAATGGAAGTAGAACTCAGAACTCAGCTTACAAGGGCGGACACCCCCAGCAGGGCTGGGACTAAAGTGAGGCATCCAGGGCACAAGACTGAAGGGGGTGCTCCTCTCACTGTCCTGCCAGGGGAGGGTCACGGGAGGCTCTGAGAGTAAGTGTCTTGCCAACCTCACCCGAGTCTTGACCTTGCACCGAATAAATCTATCTTGAGGAGTGAAGTCAGAGGGAAAGAAGAAAGACAGAGCAGAGAAACACGTCCCAGTGACTTTGCATCTTCTAAGTCCTACAAGTTTCATTGTCTCCCTGGGTGAGCATCTTCCTCTGGCTATTAGCTACGGCAGGCAGAAGCCACAGACTGGAATTGAGAGGAGACCAAATTCAGTATGCTTTCTCCAGCTAGGTGAGCTTTGAGTTGATGGGAAGTGAAACAACAGCCAGTATTCCCTGCAACCATTATTTAATGAAAAGACGTTAAATAATAAATGTAAAATGAAGACTGTTAGGATCTTGGTTACCTGGAATAATTAGTGTATTACAACAAATGTTTGTCTTAGCAAAACTCTGTGCAACACTGATGCATTTTTCTTTTCTTTTTTCACTTTCAGACAAGAGTAATATAATTCCAGCTCTTCTTGGACCAAAGCTTACTCCTGTTAAAGTGGAATTAGGTATATTTTGACATACATATATTTTGGGTTTATGAATGGGGGGCATAATAGTCTTCCAAGGCTAAATCCAGTTCCTTATTCAACAACATTGTGTTCATGACACATGCTTACTCAAGAATATTACAAAATCAGGAAAGCCTTGTCATTGAATGTTGCCTTTTCTAGCAATAATTAAAATTAACAGTCTGTTCAAAAGATTATGGAAGTGCCTGCGGTTTGCATACCTGTGGTTTTAGTCACTTTGTATGTGGCTTTTCTCTAATAGTATCTATGGTCATTTTTAAATATGAAAACTCAAGGAGAATACTCTGCAGAAGTGATTCAAACTTACTGTGTGGTTTGAATAGCTGATTAATGGGTTCACTTTGAATCAATGGACTGACTTAACTGTACATTTAGGGTTTGTTTAGACAGGTCGTGGTGAATCAATATGTCCAGTTGAGTAATTTCTTTCAAAAGGGAAAAGAAGGAAGGAAAAGAATAAATTCATATATGCTAAACCAAGTATTGAATTAGGTAACTGGAATATGTTATTGTATTAAATCCTCTGAGCAACTCTGAGGGGTATTGTTCTCATTTATGAATTAAATGACCAAAGCTCAGAAAGGTTACGTGATTTGTCTGCAGTTAAACCATTGGAAAGGAGCAGAGCTGGGATGCAAGTTTCTTACACTGTTGCCGTTTCATCCTGTTGATTGTTTCCAAAGCACACACCTTTTGACCACAGCAGGCCACCGTCATATATGTGACCACAAATGCCCAATGTAGCTCGGATACTTTGCCATTTTTATTTGTGGCTTGCCTGCTTTCTATTTTTATGGATTTCTGAACTTATCTTGATTATTTTTTTCTTCTCATATTGGGCTTAATTTGCACCTAATTTTTCCTTTGTACTCATGGAGAGTTAGAGAATTAATTTCAGTTCTCCTCTCTTCTCCCGCAGTATTTTAAGCTCTAAATTTCCCTCTAATCACTGTTTAGCTGTTTTCAACAATATTGGTATGCCATATTTTCACAACTATTCAGTTCAAAGTATTTTTAAAAACTTTCCTTGTGATATTTCTTTCACCTGTGGATGATTTATGTTTCTTAATTTCTAAATATTTGGAGGATTTTCTACTTATTTTTCTGTTATTGATGTCCAGTTTAGTTCCATTATGGTCTAAGATTATATACTGTATCATTTAAATCTTTTGAAATTTGAAGTAACTTGCTTGAAGACCAGAATATGGTATATATTGATGAATTTGAAACAAATGTGTATTCTGCAGATTTTGGTTTAGTCATTCTATAAATGTCAACTAGGTGAAGTTGGTTAGTGGTACTCTTCAGATCATCAGTAGCCTTCCTAATCGTTTATGTGCTTTCTCTGTCTGTTGCCAGGAGAGATGTTAATATCTCCAGCTATGATGGTCAAGTTGTCTGTATATCCTTTGGTTCTATTTTTGCTTTATGTGTGTTGAGGTTATCTTATGGACACATACAAATTGATGCCTCTTGGATTGACACGTTAACATTATGAGACTTCTCTCTATCTGTCATACTACATCTTTCCCCAGTGCCTACTCTCTCATGTTAGATAGACACACCAGTTTTCTTTTGTTTGGGACTGGCATGTTTTATCTTTTTTCACATCCTTTTATTTTAACATTTCGTTGTCTTTATACATAAAATATGTCTCACGTAAACTGCAAATATTTGGATCTTTGTTGAAATCCAGTCTGTATGGTGTTTAATCCATTTACATTTAATGACTTACAAATACAGTTGAGTTGAGACCTCTCATCATACTGTTTTCCAGTTGTCTTATGTGTTATTTGTTCCTTTTAGATTAATATTTTTCTTTTTTTAATCTGCTTTGTTTTTCTTTTAGCTATACGATTTTGTATTCTTCATTAGTAGTTCTCCTAGAGATTACAATGTATGTCCTCTTACTACAAGACAAATGCACATATTAGTGCATTGACAATTTCACAAGCACGTGAGAACCTTACAATAGTTAATTTCATTCATCCTCTTACCTCACCTTAAGCTATGACTTTATGTATTTCTCTCCTGCGTAGGTTATAAAGCTCACAAGAATTTGGCATTATTATTGTTTAAACAACAAAAATTATATTGTACTTACCCAAATGTTTGTCCTGTATTGTACTGTTCATTTGTTAACGTATGTCCTTGCTTTCATCTGGGATAATTTTTCTTTGAGAGTGAAAAATTTCCTTTGGTATTTCTTATAGTGTGGTTATGCTTGCAATAAATTCTTTCAGCTATTATTTATTTGAAAGTATCCCTACCTACAATTTTGAAGACTTTTTTCAATAATTTCAATAATTGCAGGTTTGCAGTTTTTTTTCCTGCTCTTTAAAGATGCCCTTCCATTGTTCACTGGTTTCCATAGTTTCTGATGAAAAAGTAGCCTTTAGTCTTATTGTTGCTACTTTGATGTGTCTTCTTCTTTTGGCTACTTTCAGAATTTTCTCTTTCTCTTTGATTTGATGTGCCTGGGTATGGTTTTCTTTCCATTTATCCTGCTTTGGGTTCCACTGAGCTTCTTAAGTCTGCAAGTGGATGTATTTTATTTGGGAGAAATGCTCTGCCATTATGTCTGAATATTTCTCCTTCTCCTTTCTTCTCTCTCCTCTGGATTTCCAATTATGTGTAATAACTGTGTTCCACATATTTCTTATGCTCTTGTTCTGTTATTTTCATTTTTTTTTCCCTTCTGTGCTTTAGTTTTGGTCTTGGTCTTCAAGCTTATAATCCTGACTTCTTTTATGCTCAATCTATTGTTAAAACCATTGAGTTCTTAAATTCATGGGGTTTTACTTTTTCCAGTTATCTATTGCTCATTTGATTCTTTTAAAGTAAATTACTCTTCTTTGTTGAAAACATCCATCTTTTCATCTACTTGTCCATCTTTTCCTCAGTTTTCTTTAACCTATTTATATTAGTTATTTCATACTCTTTATCTGCCAAGTCAAGCATCTGTCTCATCTTTGGGTCCACTTCTGTTATCTATTTTTTGTATTGTTTATTGTCCCCATGTTTTGTCCCTTTGTTTGTCTCTGCTGTTGTTGTGGATATTTCTATATCTAAAACAACTGCAGTGAATGAAGTTTGTATCACTTTTTCCTGAGAGTGTTTGCTTTTCTTTGTTAGGCAGATAATGTGAGAGTTTGATCATCTCGATCCAGTCAGGAATTGAGCTGGGCAGTAGCTAGGATGCAGGTTTGTCAGATTTAACCTACTTTTTGTCTCTTGTAGCTGAGGGGAGACTCCAGTCATGTGTTTGTTGTCCTCCAATGGGACTTACTCTGCCAAGTACCACGAGACTGCAGGAGAAATCATTAAGCTTTTGCAGCCTCCTACACTGCCCAAGCCCTTAGCAATAATCCTGTGAACCCATGTGGCCGTCAGCATTTCTACTGGCCTCTCTTTTCTTTATGAGATTCCCTCTATGTTGTACAAACCAAAGCAAATTCCTCCAGGCTATCTCAGCTCACCCTGCAAGGTCTTTACTCCTAACTCAAGTTTCAGTTCAACTGCTTCTCTTTGTTTTCCATGCACTTTGATGTCTTTGATTTTTTAGCCAATTAAATTTTTTTTGGCTTTTTATCCATTTAGTTTTTGTAGAAGTTGTAGTGAGTATGTTGGCCTGACACTACTTTTTAGACTATAGGTTGAAAAGAAAGTCCACTGGCCATCCTAAGTTTTAATAATTGATTTAGACATAGACATTTTTTATTTTTTTTATTTTTTATTTTTTTTGGGGTACACTAGGTTCAATCATCTGTTTTTATACACATATCCCCGTATTCCCTCCCTTCCTTGACTCCCCCCCCCTCGACTCCCCCCCCATAGACATAGACATTTGAAGAGAAGCCAATTCATAGTTTGGTGAGGACTTGTAATTGCAACCTAATTTCTCTGCTTTATAAATTTTTTTAAATTGAAAAACAAGGCATTTTTTTTCTTAGATGCAGCACTATATTAGCATTATATGGTAGGTTAATATACATTGGCTATATTAATTTTAAGCTTTGGGAAACCTGAGTTTCTAAAATCTGAACCCTGGTTGTCAACTTTTACCTAGGAAAAGATGTACAGCTCAACTGCTCTGCTTTGCTGAATGAAAAGGATGTGATTTATTGGAACATCTGGAAAGAAAATGGAAAGGACCCTAATGTGCATGAAGAGGAAGTGATGAAAATTAGGTACGAATATGTGATACACATCATGCATAGCAAGATATATAAAAATCATGCTGTATTTTATATGTATATATGTGTATATATATATGATATAAAAACACAAGACTCCTGAATGGCTGATAGGATGCTTGAGATGAGTTTAACTTATAATTATAACATGTATTTTATAATTGTAATTCCCATACTGTAGGCTGATGCATTATGCAGAAATTTATTGCTGAGATCTAAATTAGAAAAAGAAGGTCAATGAAACTTTTTAGCATCGACTTACAGAAAAGTAGCTTTTGGTCAGTCAGGGTCTGATGGGGATGGGGACTTTACCTAAGCATCTTATAAAAGAGTGATTACCTAGGCCACTGTCATTTGAATTTTGAAAATTGTGTCAAATGCTTTGTTTTTACTCATGTGCCAGAGAAAAAACCAGGTCAGGAGACTGGGACATGTACAGCGGGCCCCTTGTGTGCAGTAGGCGTGCGTAGGTGTGTTGCCCACGTGTCACTGTGGGGCCAGCTGTGTCCATAAGTGGCAAAGTGCATCATCAGTACCTTTCCCTGAGGACCCTGGGGGCAGCCCCTGCCACAGGCAGGCCATCTACTGCTACCTCTCCAGATCTACATCCTGTACTTGGCTCACACACATACCTTTCTTTGTTCTGATTGTTGAAAATAATTCATTATAAGAAACTTGAGAACAACCGAAAATCACAAAGAGAAAAATAGCTGTTTGAAGACTGCTTTGTGTTGTATGTTTGGGGAATTCTTTGCTGGGCATGAGATATGCAGACATAGGAACTGCCTCCTGCTCTTTAGAGAGTTCAGAGCTTCTTTGTAGAACATTCCTTCCAGTGATTATCTTTCTTTTCTTTTTTTTAAAAATAAATTTATTTATTTACCTATTTACTTACTGGCTGCGTTGAGTCTTCGTTGCTGTGCAGGGGCATTCTCTAGTTGTGGCAAGCTGGGAGGCGGCATGTGGGCTCAGTAGTTACGGCTCTCGGGCTCTGGATCGCAGGCTTAGTACTTGTGGCACATGGGTTTAGTTGCTCCGTGGCATATGGTATCTTCCCAGACCAGGGCTCAAACCCGTGTCCCCTGCATTGGCAGGCGGATTCTTAACCACAGTGCCACCAGGGAAGTCCCTGATTATCTTTCTTAAAGGTGAGAATTGAGGAATTTTCTCAAGTCCAGAAGAGTCTCCAAAGACTGTCAGATGTAAGTGACGACTCAAGAAAATACTAACTTAAATGACCAGTCGCCTGCCCTGTGACACTGATCATTATAATTATGGCAGCATTTTCCTGTCAGAGTCCATTAATGGAAATTAGAAACACACTAAGAACAGGCAGAGAAAGCAAACAGGGCAATGGTTAGATATAAATATCTAGGAGGCAGAGTTGGTGCGAGAAGTTCCAAATGACATCTAGTTTAATACTGAAATAGCCTATGTGAAGGAATGATTATACTTATTAAAACAAAACACGCTAAGCCTATAGCCATTAAAATGTTTCTGAATGGCTTTGGGTCACTACTGTCATTAAGGTAATTATACACTCAGGTTCTAGTGAGTAGTGGTGCTAAAGTGTCTGTCACCTTAGCTGCACTTCTGAGGTTCTTTTCATACCCTCGCCCAGAACCAGGTGCGGGATTAGTGCTCATGGAATGATGGTTCAGTTGGATTGCGTGGCTACCCTGCTGCTGTATCTTGTCTTCAGCATCTGTCCCCCATTGGATTCCTGTGTTTCCTGCTTCTCATGATCTATCGTTGATCTCTGGAGGCATAGAAGACCAACTCACCAAGCTTATTAGAAATGGAGCTTAAGCTAAGCTGAGAGCTTAAGTGAAGCTAAATCTTTCTTTATAGTGGGTGCAGGAACTTCTATGTCATTTGTTTTGGCTTCTCAGTGGTTTTTTGTGCCTTATTGGTGGATTTTACATTGATGTTAGGTGGTCGATATTTCTAGACTAGTGACTTCAGTACAGAATTATGTTCTAAAATGCATTTGTGATAGTGAGAGGCTACGGTGGGTACCACATCACAGCTGCGAGGGCCCTGGCAGGTGAGTGACTACACCTGGGAGTGCTAGATGCCCCCCCCGCCCCCCGCCAAGCCTTCAGAGCCTGCCCCTGACAGGAGGCAGATGTCAAGAGCACTTGCCTTGCATCAAGAACAGGACAGCTTGATTCCTTTTAGAAGAGAAAGAGAGCTGGCTGCTCCTGGTGGTCTCTGGTCATTTTCTGACACTCAATGAACAGCTTAATTGGCATTTCTCATCGGCTTGGGGGTGTCTGAGAATAGCGTTGTTTTTTAATTTAAATGCTGAACAAAAGAAGAGTGACCGTTAGGATTGCAAGGACAAAGCTGATAATCTGCATCTGTACTAACGATTTGCAGCCTTGTCACAATTGGTGGTGACTTCACAGTGGGAGGACTGCTGAGCAGTTAGGACAGGAGGAAGAGGGGAAAACACAGGCACACCTTGGAGATATTGCGGGCTCCGTCCCAGAGCACCATAATAAAGCAAATATCGCAATACAGCAAGTCACATGACTTTTTCGGTTTCCCAGTGCATATAAAAGTTATGTTTACACAATGCTGTCGTCTATTAAGTGTGCAATAGCATTACATCTAAAAGAGCAATGTAAATGCCTTAATTAAAAATGCTTTATTGCTAAAATAAATGCCCAAACCATGACAGTAGTAACATCAAAGATCACTGATCACAAATCCCCATAATGAATATAATGATAATGAAAAATGTGAAAGTTTGAGAATTACCAAAATGCAACACAGAGACATAAAGCGAGCAAATGCTGTTGGGAAAATGGCTCCGAAAGACTTGCTTGACATCCTATTGCCACAGACCTGCAGTTTGTAAAATATGCAATATCTGCAAAGCGTAATGAAGCAAAGCTCAATAAAATAACATGTGCCTGTAATTGAGAGAGAGAATATTTTCTTGTATTTTCAACTGAGCATCTTTACCTTCCAGGCATTTTAATTCTAGGCAGTTTACAGCACCGTCCCCAGATGGTCTCAGGAGGGCTGACTCCCCCGGGGAGCAGGGGGCTCACAGTTGAAGAGAACCCACCAGAAGGGGAAGGTTCCCTGGAGTCCACAGAGCGCTGTCTCTGTGCAGATGTATTTGCACATACGAATTCCTCTCTCATGGGTAACGTTACTGGCAGTGACACACAAAGCCTATTGCTAAACCATTTTCCTCTCTTACAGGACTTCAGAAGGCAAATGGCTTGCTTCAAAAACACTGAGAATTGAGAATGTTAATAAAAAAAATCTAAACTTTTTGTATAATTGTACTGCGGCCAGCAAGGGAGGCATAGACACCAAAAGCTTCATCTTGTTGAAAAAAGGTGTGAGAAATTTTATTTTGGGCAGTTTGTGGAAACCTAGAATGTTGCAGCTGAGAGACCTGTCGTAGCTCATCGCTTCCTCATCTTACACATCAGGAACTAAGCTCCTGAGAGGTGAAGGGTTCGCCCTGTGTCATAGACGTTCAGGGCAGAGCTGGTACCCAGCCCTCGCTGCAATCCCCTGTGCCCTGATTCCAAGCAGAGAATGAAAACCTCAACTGTTTTCTTTTTCTCTCAATCATATTCCAATCCTATGTAGCATCCAGGGGCCCAGAGTGGGGAGGTGGGTGGAGCTCAGGGTTGGAGATGCTGGTGGGTGAGGGCTGCAGGGGAGGTGGTCTGGGCAGCTCTGGCACACTCTGAACAAAGGAGGAAAGTTTGTAACTTGGTGTAGGATGAGGCCAGTGGTCCAGGAGTAATTGCCGCCTCCACCCTACCTTAGCTGGGCCGTGGGCACAAGGGCCCTTGGGTGTGGTCCTTCATTCAACAAAGACTAACTTGGGCTTCCCTCTCTTGGGCCAGTCCCTGGACAGTCCCTGTCCACAAGTGGACAGTTAGTTGATGGCTCTGATCACTTGGACTCAACGTTTTTCAGTGCCCACCTGATAGAGGGCATCCTCCATCAAAACGGTCCAACTGCCATCCTCTACCAAAACAGTCCAACCCAGGGCCACAGGCTCAGGAGCTGCTCAGAAGTAGTTCTGTAGACTGTCCTAGATCGGTGCATGGCTGTGCTATCTCTGCTATAGACGTTTCTACCTGATCATTTTTTCCTTCTGCTGGACTTACAAATGTCACCTGGGGAATAGGGTCTTCAACCCCACCATTAGTCCCGGAGGAGTGTTTGGGCCAATGTAAGAGTGTGTGTGTTTGTGTGGCACAGTCATAAATAAGTAGACCTTTCAGAGATGCAGGAACCCCAGGGGCTGGCTTTATTCAGAGTTCACTTACTAAGCAATGATGGTTGCTTCCTTACATCCTAAGAGTTAATTTTACTGGAAAGATAAATCCTAAAATTATGTCAAGGTGGCAAGAGCTTTATGCAGGCTTATACTCTTTAACCTAGAAATCCCACCACCATTAGAATCTACTCTAGGAAAATAATCAGGAAGATCGATAAGGTTTTATGCCTATGTTCATTTTAGCATTACGTGTATTTATGAAAAACTGAAGTCAATGTAAATATTGAGATGGTATGAATTGTAATTTTAAAGACCTAGAGAAATGCTCATAGTATAATGGTAAGCAATAAAGAGTGATCATCATATGGTCCCAGTTAAGTAAATATTTTCAGGGAAGAAAGAAAACTTAGAAGGAAATGTACTAGCATGTTGGCAGTGCTATTGCCATGCTGTGGGATGGATATTAAAAATTATTCTATCCTTTATACTCCTCTGTTATCTCATGTTGTCCATAATGAGCATAAACTGAGTCAATCGTCCTCTGGTTTATTTAATCTTCCTCCAAAACAGCAACTCTATAAGTGAAGGAGGAAATATTATTCGTTTCATAGCTATACTGTGTATACAGATGAAATACTAAGGTCATCAGTGACTTTCCCTAGGATACAAAATAGGTGATGGAGCCAGGCTGGAGCCCACACAAGCTCAGCTCAGCACTTGCTCCCTCAAGATGCTGTGCCTTCATGTTATGTTCCCAACCCACTAGCTGAGGTTTATGTGTGGGTCTCTCTGAATTTCATCCTAGTGTCTTATCCTCCTAGAGATCTGACTTCCACAGGTAGGGACAGACTACACTGCAGTGCTTTCAGTTCACGTCTCTGAATATCCTTGTATATGTTTTTATTCTTTAAAAACTGGAGCAGAAAGATCACCACTGGAGACTAAAGGAAGGAGTGTGGAGTAACTCAATGGAAGGTGTTGGGTAGACAAGTAGATTTGTGTTCAATGTAAAAGCTGACCACTGTAGAGTGATGATAGAAGACACTGGTGAAATTTCTCTAATTTTCCCTTTTTCTTTTTCTTTCTAGAAGACATGGTTGACATCCCAGGCCACATCTTCACTAGAGGAATGATTGTAGCTGTTTTGATATCAGTGGTCGTCGTGTGCCTAGTGACCGTGGGTTTCATTTATAGAGTTGACTTGGTCCTATTTTATAGACATTTCATGGGAAGAGATGAAACCTTAGCAGGTAATGAATGTCATCATGCTGGGATTTCTTACTTTATGATTTCATTAAGAAGCTGTATAAATAAACATCAATCTTCACCTCATTTAGCTTATGTTGTTGACAATGGCAGTAGAGGTTTTCCATAAGAAAAATTGATCTGAACAAATCATCAGTTATGAATGTTGTTTGGGCCACTTCTTCTTGTGCTTACTTATCTGTTGCCAGAAATTGTTTTCTAGTTGTTTCATGCATGTGTGTCATGTCCTTCTAAATGCCCTGTGAGATGGTTGGGCCCAGGAACTGTGTGTCTGAATGTCATTGCTCACATGCCATCTAGTACCTTATATATTGTGGACACTCAATAAAATTCATTTAAATTGAGTTGAATTGGGAATTCCCTGGTTGTCCAGTGGTTAAGACTCTGCACTTACAATACTGGGGGTGAGTGTTCGATCCCTGGTCGTGGAACTAACATCCTACATGCCATGCAGTGCAGCCAAAAAAAGAATTGTATTATGGTTAATTATTTTAACCTGGCAAAGGAGGCTGCATGATGTACTTGTAAAAACCATGAACTACATACCAAATGACCTGAGTTCTAGTCCACTGTTTACCTACTCCTACTTCTATCTGGTGACTGTCTCAGTTTCCCTATTTTTGAGGGTGACCAGAAGTCCTCAAGATTCAAAATAGTTGCCAGATTAAAAAAAAAAATCAATCTAACTCATGGCACTTGCTTTTGTTTCTCTCTCTCTCTCTGTGTGTGTGTGTGTGTGTGTGTGTGTGTGTGTGTGTGTGTAGAACATACATAGTTCAAACATCAAAAGTCTTAGAAATTATAACACATGCCTACTTGTCCCAGGCCTGTTTCCCACCTCATCCCCCGTTGATGGTATATCCAATGATTATTAATATAGAATCTTATTTCACTCCTGTTTAAAAGACAAATTTTGGCATGCTATGCACCCTATTCTGAACTTTGCATTACTCTACCTTGGGTACCCTTTCATATTAGTTTATAAAATCTCTCATTTTTTAGTATTGCACAGTGATTTATTTCTGTGGATGTATCACTATTTAGTCGTGGTGTGATGGACGTTTGGTTGCTTAAGGCCTTTTGTTGTTGCAGAGACAATGTGATAGTTACTGTTTCATATGTGTAACTGAAGGAAAAATTCCCTAAGGTGGAATTACTAGAAATGCAGAGGTAGATACAGTTGTTATTTTGATAGATGTTGCCAAATTGCCCTGCATATTTCTCTATGACCTACCACCTTCAAAGGATGGGAGTACATTTTTTTTTCTCATAGGCTTACCCACAACCTTTTGGATATTTGCCAATCTGATAGATAAAATCTGAGAGGTATCACAGTGTAGTTTTCATTTGCATTTCACTTACTATGCAAGAATATGAGCAACTTCTCATGTGTTTAAGACTCATTCGTATTTCCTTTCTCAAAGTACCCATTCATATTCTTTGTCCATTTTTCTATTGGGTTGTTGACTTTTTTTTTTTTTTTTTTGCTTGCTCATTTCTAGGAGCTGTTTTCATTTTAGAGAGGTTAGCCTATTGTCTATAATATAAAATGCAAATAATATTCCCAGGTTGCTGATAGTGATGTGCTTTTGACTTTGTTGTGAGTGGTGTGTGGAGGACTTTTTCATGTGCAGGCATAACTCAGCGATACTGTGGGTTCACTTCCAGATATCGCAATAAAGTTAGTAACACAAATTTTGGGGTTTCCCCGTGCATATAAAAATTATGTTTATACTATACTGTAGTATATCAAGCGTAAAATAGAATTATGCCTAAGAAACAATGTATGTACCATAATTTAAAAATACTTTGTTGCTAAAAAGTGCTAAACATCATTTGCGCTTTCAGCAAGTTGTAATCATTTTGCTGGGTCTTTTTTGGAGGGTCTTGCCTTGATGTTGATGGCTACTGATTGATCAGGATGGCAGCTGCTAAAGCTTGGGGTGGCTGTGGCAATTTTTAAATATAAGACAACAATGAAATTTGCTGCACTGATTGACGCTTCCTTTCACAAATGATTTCTCCGTAGCATGCGATGCTGTTTGATGGCATTTTTCCCACAGTAGAACTTCTTCCAAAACTAGAGTCAGCCCTCTCAAATCCTGCTGCTGCTTTATCAGTTAACTTTATGTAATATTCTAGGTCCTCTGTTGTCATGTCAACAATCTTCACAGTATCTTCACCAGGAGTAGATTCCATCTCAAGAAAACATTTTCTTTGCTCACCCACTGAAAGTTTCATCATGTAATTAAGTCACATCTTCAGGCTCCACTTCTAATTCTAGTTCTCTTGCTGTTTCCATCATAGCTGCAGTTATTTATTCCATGAAGTCTTGACCCCTCAGAGTCATAAAATAATTTTCATATTTTTCCTGAGTTTTTATAGATTCATTATTCACATTTATAACTTTTAATTTACTAATATAAAAGATAGCAAAGTTAATTAATTTAGCTTTGAGCTAAATTTGTCATTAAGTTATAGAACTATTTGTTTTCTGTCAAAAATATTTCATTCTTTTATTTAATAGCTTCACTGAGGTATAATCAGTATACAAAGAACTGCACATATTTAATGTGTACTATTTGGTGCATTTGGACATAAGGATGCTATATTTAACTTTTCCTTTTCAATGATTCTGTTCCCATTTTTCAGAACTTTCACTCAAATTTATACTTAAACCCTTATTTTCACACTAATTAAGAGTCAACCTTATCTCCTAGATGGAAAAACATATGATGCTTTTGTGTCTTACCTCAAAGAATGTCAGCCCGAGAACGGAGAGGAGCATACCTTTGCTGTGGAGACTTTGCCCAGGGTGTTGGAGAAACATTTTGGGTATAAGTTATGCATATTTGAACGTGATGTGATGCCTGGAGGAGGTAAGAAAGGGAATATCAGATAGAAAGCTAGTGGAGATACTTTCTTTTTAAAAGTTGAATAGCTTAGCCTTAGGAAAGGCTGTTCTGCTTGCCTAAAAACAAACAAATTAAGTGGTCCTCTAAAGCAGAAATAACCAGCTAAATCAATACAATCAACAGTGAGAGGGTGAGCAAATTGCACTACTTCTAAAAATGGCTTCTTGGGGACCTGGTCTAGGACTTGAACTCTTCACCTGGCTTTACAGTTCTCTGAATCTTTGGAGAAACGGAGTGGGCATTCCATTTTCAGAACCAGGTCCAGAATTATTATCATGAGGCATTTATCTAGAAGTAACCCACAGTAAGTAAGAATACCTCTTTTGATAATAGCTTGTATAGCAGACCCAGTTCCTAATTTAATATGTGATCTTTTGGACTATAAAGCATGTTAATTCTTACCGGAAAATGTTTCTTCTTTATCGTGTTAACACTGGTGAGAAAATTGAAGTAAAAACTAGGAGTGATGGCAAAGGATAAATAAAAGGAGATTGGTGGTTCCTAACATACTTTAGTTGTGAAATTCGATTTTGTAATTAATATGTGACTACATATATGGAAGTATATTACAGTTAAAAATCAAAGAAATTTAGTAACATTTCCACGTTTTCTCTGAACGTCTTCCAGAGCTTTGAAGTCTTCCAGAGATTTGGAATCTGATATCAAATTATTGGATGCTGGCGCATCACAAATGATGCGATACAAATGTCTTCCTAGTTAACCATCACTCATTCCCTCATCCAGCATTTACTGAACACCATCCTTGTGACAAATTCTGAGCTGGACATTGAGGATAGAGCAGTAAATAAGAAACAGTTGTCTTCCTCCCGGCCGCATCCCCCCACCCCCGCCGGGTTACAAGTTAAGAAAGAAAAATATTACAAATTAGAACAAGAAAATACTTTTTAATAATAAGTAACTTCTCAAAAGAAATAATATGCCAAATTTTCAGACCCATTCAACACTGATATTTTTGTGGGTCACTCTTTGTATCTAAGAAGACCTGCTGTCACTTACAAAGTATTTCTGCTTGGTTTACATCAATTTTATTATATTGGATTGGCCAAAAAGTTCATTTGGGTTTTTCCATACGATGTTACAGAAAAACCCAACCGAACTTTTGGGCCAACCCAATATTTCTGTTATTTTCTAGGAGCCATTTTAAAAACAGATTTCTTCTAATTCTTAAATAAAAATAAAGAATGTTCATATATTCAATTGCAGCTAGTTTTGGTTAAAAACTCTATTTGAGAAGGGCTAGAGGTCTGGAACAGAGGTTGTCAGTCTACCAGCCATGGGTCAGGTCTGGCCTGCCACTCTTATTGAAACAGCCACACACATACATTCATGTGTTGTCTGTGGCTACTTTTGAGCTATACCAGCAGAGTTGACTAGCTGTAACAAAGACAGTATGACCTGCAAAGGCTAAAATATTTACCATCTGGCCCCTTTACAGAAAAAATTTATCAACCTGTGGTCTAGAATAATGGCAGGATTTAAAAAAAATTTTTTAATTTCGAATCTTAACATGTTCCTCCATGCATATAAAGAAGCAAGATAGTGTCATAGTTAGGAATATATATTCTGGAACCAGACCACTTTGGTTCAGATTTGGGTTCTGCAATTTACTAGCTGTGTGACTCTGGGCAAGTTACTTAACCACTCTGTGCTTTGGCTTCCCCATCTGTAAAATGGGGGTGATCACAATACTTTCTTCATTGGGTCATTATGATGATTAAATAAGTGCATATACATAAAATATTTAGAAGAAGGTACGGCCCGTACTAAATCCTAAGTACGTAGTCATTGTATCATTGTGTAGATGATTGCTTCTTTTAATAGGCGTATAAAGTTGAGAATTAATGATTTGTCTTAAAGAAAAACATATTAGTGAAATTGAGTTCATGCAAAATAGGACTGTGCAAAATGCTTTTTATCTCATGCCCACCCTTTCAGTTTTCTTAAATTAATCTGCCACCTCTTGTACTTTCAGCTGTTGTGGATGAAATCCACTCATTGATAGAGAAAAGCCGAAGGCTGATCATTGTCCTGAGTAAAAGTTACATGTCTAATGAAGTCAGGTATGAACTTGAAAGTGGACTCCATGAGGCACTAGTGGAAAGGAAAATTAAAATAATCTTAATTGAATTTACACCTGTCGGAGACTTCACCTTCTTGCCTCAATCGCTGAAGCTTTTGAAATCCCACAGAGTTCTGAAGTGGAAGGCCGATAAGTCTCTGTCTTATAACTCAAGGTTCTGGAAGAATCTTCTTTATCTGATGCCTGCAAAAGCAGTCAAACCATGTAAAGATGAAGCAGAAGTCTTGCCTGTTCTTTCGCAGTCCTGATCTTCAGAAAAACTGAGCAGAAGAAGCCAATCTTGACAATCTGGGAACTGAATGTTGATATCAAAGGGCATTATTCAAATATTTAACTCTACTCTGTGAACGTCCTACTCACAGTCTGAAGGTGACATTTGTCATTAGGTTGCCGGGGATAAAATTAAACAATGAGCTATGGTCATGGGCTCCCAGAAGACCCTGGAATTCAACAGAAATAGGTCTCCTGTTTCTCCTTCTTTCATAACTGGATGCAAGTTCTCTGTTCAATCCCATATTCAGCGACTGTGAGACTGGACACGGTGCACAATAACTTATACCTTAAAATAAGGGCATGTCTTTAAATGTTTTTTAATGTTAACAATTGAACTAAAGGATTTTAAGTTCACAGTGTGAGCCAGTAGGTGACATAGGAACTGGCATGGTGCCTTCACACACCCACAGTAGCTACCTACCTCTAAACACCTCCAACAGTGCCAGGCATGTCGGGGGACAGGTGGAGCGGGGGAAGCTTGCAGGGCTGCATGCAGAGCAGGGAGTGAGGTGTGAGCTGCAGGAACAGGACCTCAGCCTCAGGGTGTGCTCACTGTATCCTGGCTACAGTTGGAGGCCTAAAGTTCTGGAAACCTCCTAAGATGCTTCAGAGGGCTTGCTTCATTGGACCTATTTGTGGGACCGTCTTAAAAGGAACTCAAAACAACTTTCTAACCTTTCATGCTAGACACATATTTTATTTCAAATAATTTTCTGGGTCTTTCAAAAATGGTCTAAAACCTTTGTTGATTTTATGAGAATTGTACAGGGAGGACTACCCTGGTGGTCCAGTGGCTAAGACTCCATGCTCCCAGTGCAGGGGGCCTGGGTTCTATCTCTAGTCAGGGAACTAGATCCCACATGCATGCCGCACCTAAGACCTGGTGTAGCCAAATAAATAAATATTAAAAAAAAAAAGAATTATACAGGGGGACTAAATGAATAAATACAAATGAAGCACTTACAGCAGTTCTCAGCACAGACTTAACACTCTGTATGTATTGCTACTTTTGTTATTATTAATTATTACTCAGGTCAATTATTGAGCAGTGGAAGCCAGCGAGTAGGAAAGAGAATGAGATCTGGAAAAGAAGGCAGTTTTGACTTGAGGATATTTGTTTATACACAGAAGCATGGAAGAGAAGCATACCAGTAGGACAAAGGATATTTCTTCATTGGATGTGTGCAAGTTTTGACGGTGGAAGACATGCATCTGTCTCCTTAAAGTGAGCCCATACTCAGAGTCTTCTTGATGGCCTCAGCGGTCTGTCCATGAAAATTGCTGAGAGAGTAAGAAATGTCAGCCTTATAGAGAAAGGAAAAAGCTGGATAAATTTGGAAGGCTGGTTGGAAGATACAGGTGCAACATGAATGTTTTAGAAAAATTCAAAACAGAGACTGTTTAAAACAGCTGTGGTACTACTTTATATAAAATAGAAAATGAACAAGGACCTACTGGACTTCCTAGGTGGCACAGTGGTTACGAATCCACCTGCTAATGCAGGGGACACGGATTCGATCCCTGCTCCATGGAGGATCCCACCTGCCATGGAGCAACTAAGCCTGTGTGCCACAACTATTGAGCCTACGCTCTAGAGCTGGTGAGCCACAACTATTGAGCCCTTGCTCCGCAACTACTGAAGTCCATGCACCTAGAGCCCGTGCTCCGCAACAAGAGAAACCACCACAATGAGAAGCCCATGCATCGCAACAAAGAGTAGCCCCTGCTCACTGCAACTAGAGAAAGCCCGCAAGCAGCAATGAAGACCCAACACAGCCAATAAATAAATAAATAAATAAATTTATAAAATAAATAAAAACAAACAAAAAAAGAAACAAGGACCTACTGTATAGCACAGAGAACTCTACTCAATATCCTGTAATAACTTATAGGGGAAAAGAACCTGAAAAAGAATGGCTATATGTGTGTGTGTATGACTGAATCACTTTGCTATGCACCTGAAACTAACACAGCATTATAAATCAACAATACTCCAATATAAAATTTAAAAATTAAATTAAAAAAATAAAATAAAATCAGGCAACTTTAAAAAATAAATAAATAGAACAGCTGTGGTAGATACTACTGAAAATCAAAGAAAAATGAGGTTTTCATCAGATTTTCAGCATAAGAAAGTGATCTAACTTTTGTGAAGCTTACGATTTTGTGTGCTAGTTGGATGGCTAAAAAAAGTAAAAGAATTTAATTACTAAGAAGATTTATATGTGAACATATATGATCATGAGAAATTTTATTGCTATCATCAGTCTCTAATACATAGAATGATTTGCTTTTCTCTTATGTATGCTTTAAATACATTAAATGTATTTTGTATTAAATGTGTTAAGTGTATATACAGTAAATATATGCTTTAAAATACAGTAATGAGCCACTGGTCTCATGCCTTTATTTTTGAAATGTCCCTTGACATCTTTTTCACTTACTTTAAGATTTCAATCTCTCAGTCTCAACATGGATTTCCACCTTTTTAAATAAGATATGGGTCATTCAAAATGAACACTTACATCTATCATTTTTTATGTCCAATTACATTGTGCCTACCTTCTTAGTTTTACTTTCCATCCAGGAGCAAAAGAATTCCCTTCCCTCTCACCAGGCCACCCAATGCCCAGCACAAATATTAGGTCTTCACATGTCAGTTAATTCATGTGCATATTTTAAAATTTAAGTGCAAATATTTCAAATCAGGACCAATAAATAACTTATTGATAGAATAATATCATTCTCTTTTATGACTTCAGATGTCCATACACTGTGGAGTCCATTTCAGAGAATCGGTGAAGAACCAGCTCTCTAAGATGTGTAAAGAAACACCCCATGTATGTCTATTCTGTGCTGGAAGCATTTATTAAATTAGTTTCACTCTCTTAAAGCAGAAAGAGACCTTATTACTCACATATTCTAAACCCAGGAACCTGAGACACGATCAGTCCAGGGACTTGACCTGGGTATACAATTAGCTAGTATGACCAGGCTGGGGCAGACAGTGGGTACCGGCTCCTATCTTTGGAATTGCCTGTTGCACAGGGAGACTTAAGGTAAGTTTTTGGAGGCTGCGGGCGCTTTCCTGGGGAGGCACCTTGTGCTAAGGGAGTCTAGAGTAGTCTTGCAGAGAGGAAGCAGGGCTGCTTAGGACTGGCTCAGAGGAGGATAAAAAAGTACGAGGGCTCTTCTAGGCTACTAGGGTAAGGATGAAGGGGTAATAGCACTCCAGTCCTCCACAGGATAGAAATGTACACGTGACTGTGGCATCTGCTGAGATACGGGGAGTTAGACCCCTGACAGGTACTAGGAGCTCATTCTGTGTGGATGCTAGTGGTTGACCAGCTGGCTTCAGAGGACTGTGAACAAGGCACAGAGAAGGTGAGCCTCCCTGCAGCCATCAGCATGCTTGTCTGAACCAGGGACACTGGCAAAACCGAGTTAGGTCATAGCTTGAAATACTCAGAGGACATAGCTCACCCCCCTGGCATGTGTGCAGCTCTGCGGCAGGAGAGCCTAGATAGGGGAGAAGCCATCTTTCTGAGCAGAAGCTACTCTGAGAAACAGGCCACAAGCCATGCAGGGCTCCTCGAAGAGTGGCCAAGCCACAACTCTAACAGGAAACAGGCTGCCTGCACTGTGGGCAGGACGCAGAGACCTTCAGCCCCACCTGCGGGCCACACTGCTGGTGATTGCTATCCAGGCAGGGGCACTGAGACCCACACCTACATCTCTGTGAGAGGCTAGTGAAAACCAGCTTTCACCTCTTTACAGCCTACCTTGTGGTCGCACATACCACATGTAAACAATTGCTGCAATTTGATGTGCGAGTTTAACAGTTCATGGTGAGCATGTTAAAAGCGACTTTCAAATTGGGTTGCAGGAGTCCCAGGGCTCATCAGAGGTGCCTGAGCGAGCATCCTGGGCCATGGGATGGAGTGAGGGGGCACACGTGTGCCTGGCCCCAGCCCTCTCCACACCTCCCATGCCTTCCAAATATCAGTACTTCACCCAGAGCGGCACTGCTTTTACCCTAACAATTTTATTTGGCAAACACCTCTGAATAGGCCATGGTTGAGATGTAATGAATGTAATCCTCCCTCGCTAGTTTGTTTATTTATTTTTATTTTTATTTATTTATTTATTTTTGGCTGTGTTGGGTCTTCGTTTGCTACATTTGGCTGTGTGTGGCCTTCCTCTACTTGCAGACAATGGGGACTACTCTTCGTTGTGGTGCACAGGCTCCTCATTGCGGTGGCTTCTCTTGTTGCGGAGCATGGGCTCTAGGCTCGGTAGTTGTGGCACATGGGCTTAGTTGCTCCATGGCATGTGGCATGTGGCGATCTTTCCGGACCAGGGATTGAACCCGTGTCCCCTGCATTGGCAGGCAGATTCTTAACCACTGCACCACTAGGGAAGTCCCCTCCCTGGCTCGTTTAAACAGAAATGGTTATAGAATTGTTTAGAAAGGGGAAGAAATAGACTCAAAACCAATCTTCTAAGGATATCCTCCAAAGTCACACACAAAAACTGGGTTGTCCAAGAGCTGCTGATCTTGCCACAGATAGAAGGAAATCTTTGGAATTCTAAATATTCTGCTTCAAATGCTAGCTCAGAACCATCCTGCAGGCCGGCAGTGGGGCTGTTGAGAGCTAGAAAAGCCAAGTGCTTCCTGTGCACCCAACTGAGTCCACTAGGGGCAACTTAGTTATTAATTTGCTTTATCCCACAGTATACACAATAGCCTCAGAATGATGATAATAGTAAAAGCGCCATCAATATTTTGTTGACTGAAAACAGTTCAAGATTTTGGGGGGACTGTTTTATCCCTTGAGAACATCCCATAAGAATGTAAAGTCAAGTTGGTGTGTTCTAAAGTCATTTGAAAGGATTCCTCTTGATGTAGTTTTGTGATTTTTAGGATTGCTTCTTAAATTTTTATTTTGTTTTACAACAATGCAAAATATTTACATCCTTCTGGGGGCAAATCTACAAAATAAGGTATATGCAGGGAAGTCCAGCTTCTACTCCTCTTGTTCACCCCTTTCCCACGGGTAAACCTTTCTAAAATTGATATTGATTTACCCTTCCATTTTTTAATATAAATAAATAGGCATACATATTTAATCCCCCACCTCTTACAGATAAATGGTAGTGTTAACTACAATTTTCCACCTTGCTTTTCCCACCCCATAATATATTCCAGCTATCACTCCCTAATTGTATATGGAGCTATTTCTCATGCTTACAGGTACATGGTACACCATTGTATGGCTTGTACCATAGTTTATTCAACCAATCTCAGATGTTTCCAATCTTTTGATATAACAAATTATGTTGTAAAGAATTGTCTTATGCATGCCTCTTTTTTTTTTGGCTTCACCACACAGCACGTGGGATCTTAATTTCCTGACCAGGGATTGAACCTGCACTCCCTGCAGAGGAAGTGCAGTCTTAACCACTGGACTGCCGGGAAGTCCCCTTATGCATGCATCTTTTCACATTTTTGTGAGAATATTTTTGGGATAGATTCCTAGATGTAGAATCCCTGGGTCAGAGGGCAATGTATATGTAGTGTTGCTGAATATTGCCAAATTCCTTTTTATAGGGTTAATATCATTTTGCATTCCCATCAGCAACATAAGGAGTGCTAGTCCCTTAGCTTTTGTCACTTTTACTGTAGCTATGTTGATCTTTTATCACTGTTGTTGAAAGGTCTTTACATATTAAAGCTAAGACATTATGATGTAGGTTGCAAATATTTTTCTTTCCCAGTTTGTCGTTTGTCCTTTTAACTTTTGCTTTTGGTATTTACCCACTCCCTAATTATAGAGGAATTCACCCATACTTCCAATACTTGTAAAGATTAATTTTTAAAATTTGTATCTTCATTCCCTTTGGAATTTGTACTGGTGTGCAGTGCAAGGAATGAATCCATTGAATCATTTTTCAGATGACAGTCCAATACCACAATACAACTTTTTTAAAAGGACATCTTTTACCCACTGATTTGGGGGGTCCCTTATAACTTATCCTCAATTTCCATTTCTTATTAGATCTATTTCTGGACTATCTAGTCTATTCTATTGGTCAAATTACTGTTCATGTGATAATATGACACTTTCAATTGCAGAGATTTTAAAACATATTTTAATAGCTCGTAGGGGCTATGTTCCCTACCTCACCCCAAAGCTCCTATTTTTCAGTGATTTCCTGACTTTTCTTGTATGTGTTTTTCTTCCAAATGAACTTTATAATTAGTATACTGAAATCCCAGGGTGGAGGTGGGAGGGGAACTGATGACATTTTACTGAGTTCACATTTATTTTTTAAATTAATAAAGGGAGGATTTGCTATTTTTGAGGTAGTGTCTTCCTAGCCAAGAACATAGGCTGTCTCTCCATTTGTTCAAACATGCATTTGGTTCATTCCGGAGTGTTTAATAATTTCACTCATAGAGATTTTGAATATTTCATGTTAAGTTCAGGCTATTTTGCCATTAAAACGGTGTCTTCTCTTTGGTGATCTTCTAACTTGTTTTTATTTATATACATTAAGCCAATTGATTTTTATGTTGATTTTATCATCTGCTACTTTATTATATTCTTACTGCTTGTAGCAGTTGTTTAATTCATAGATATCATCTGCAAAAAGATAGGGGTTTTTCTCTCTTCTCTTCCAATTCCAATGCTTCTGATTGCTTTTGCTTGCTTAATTGCATTGGTAATTAAGCCTCCAGTGTAATATTAAATAATAGGGAATGTAGATATTCTTGTCTCTCTCTGACTTCAGTGGGAAGGCCCTAGTGTTTCCCCATTGAGTATACTATTTTACATACCTACATCATGTATATAGTATATAGTTAATTAAATTAAGCGCACCTCCATTAGTTCCAATTTTATCCTGATTTTTAAATTTTTTTTTTTAATTGGAGTGTAATTGCTTTACAATGTTGTAAAGTTTCTGCTGTATACTGAAGTGGATCAGCTATATGTATACATATATTCCTTGCCTCGTGAACCTCCCCATCCCCCATCTCACCCAGCTAGGTCATCACAGAGCACTAAGTCCTGATTTTTTAAACATAAATGGGTGTTGACCTTTGTCCAATGCCTTTTTATGCAGCTATTTTGCAAAGGTTATTATATGATTTTCTCCTCAGAGAATATTAATGTTTTCATAATATTATATCATTCTTGCATTTTTGGAATAAATTTCACTTCATCTTAAGATATTTTTAAAACAAGCTATGTATTTTGTTCACTAATACTTTAAGAATTTTCATATTTATTTCTAAGTGAGATTGATCTGTAGTTGTGTGTGTGTGAGTGTGCACGTACAATCTTTAAGAATTCTTAAATATTAACGAACAGTGAAAAATCATTAAACATTTGAGAAAGTTTTTTACTATGAAAGGTCAAGGTTAACAAAAAAACAGAACTTGGAGGAAATGGAGATAAGCCAAGGAAAAACATATTGACAAACAAACTAATATTCTCAGAGGAAAAAACAAAAAGGTGTTACATCAGAGCACAACAAAATGGAGTTGGAAATTAAAAATGAGATAAGTGAAGTGAAAACACATTATCTGGGTTGGAGGGTGGTCACCTAGAATGTAAAACAAAAAGCTAACTAAATTAAAAATAGAGGGGGAAAAAGAATTAGAATATTGGCCCAAATTAATGAAATAGAAAAGCTATAAAATGAGAATAAGCAAACACCCTACACAATAAGAATAAAGAAATAAGAGGAATTATTTTACAAATAAGTAAAGAAAATATCTCAAAATTGTACGACACGAGTTTCTAAATTGAAAGGGCTACCAATTTCCCAGCAAAATGAATAGAGAAACACCTCCAAAATTGGAAGGAAAAGTGATGTGCTTCCTACAGTCTTATACTCAATTATTCTCCCATATGAGGACAAGATAGAGATTTTCAGAATATAAGACTTCAAGATATTTACCTCTCATGTACCCTGTGTCTGGGGTCTACTAGAAGAGGTACTTCTCCAAAAAAGAGAACATCCTCTAAAAATAGAATGGTTTAGGACTCAGAAATAAGAGATCCAACTTAGGAGAGTGGTAAAAAGTATCTCCAGGCTGACAGTAAATGGAAGTCCCAGGATGGCAACTGAGAGCAAGTTCCAGACACACTGTTTTCAGGAAGAAGATAGATTTCCCAGTGTGCTGAATGCCTTGAGAGGTCATTTACATTTCTAGTGGAGAGTTGAAGAATGAGTTAATGATAAATACAGAGAAATTTAATCAAATGAAAAATAATTATTAGCTTCTAGTGAAACAAAAGTTGGTACATGGGGACTTCCCTGGTGGCTCAGTGGCTAAGAATCCACCTGCCAATGCAGAATCCGCCTGCCAATGCAGGGGACATGCGTTTGATCCCTGCTCTGGGAAGACCCCACATGCCCAGGAGCAACTAAGCCCGTGCACCACAACTACTGAGCCTGCGCTCTAGAGTCTGTGAGTCACAACCATTGAGCCTGAAAGCCACAACTACTGAAGCCCGCATGCTGCAACTACTGAAGCCCACGTGCCTAGAGCCTGTGCTCCACAACAAGAGAAGCCACCACAATGAGAAGACTGTGCACTGCAACGAAGAGTAACCTCCACTCTCCACAACTAGAGAAAGGCTGTGCACAGCAATGAAGACCCAATACAGCCAAAAATTAATTAATTTTTTAAAAAGTTGGTACATGACAAAAGATGTAGTCAAATAGCATTGTATGGCTCAGCCATAAACAGCATTTACCTGGTCACAAGGGTGTAAACATTCAATATTTATTTAACTAAAATTTTGGCATAATTATGTTTTGAGGTGGAAAGGGAAGGAAATTGTGTTTGTGGTAGTGGTGGGGATGGGGGTGGTAAAGCACACCTTTCATTGTTAGGAAGTCAACAGATTATATCTAAAACTTTGTTCAAAGTCAAGGTTCTTAGAAAAACAGGCTATGCTTTACTTTCTCATGAATTCCTGGTCCATTTGCTGCAATATCTCCCACACTATGCAGTTCAGGGGCTCTGCAGGCTCTGCCTCCCCAGCTCTAACAGAAACTCTTCCAACCCTATGTGACTTCTCTGTTGTAGTCAACACTGTTCACCCCTCTTTTCTTCTGAAACCTCCCTTGGATTTGTGAAGAGATCCCCTCCTGGTTTTCATAGCCCCATTTCTATATTCTCTTTTCATACTGCTTTGGTGGTTTGTCTTTCTCTGTTCCATGCTGCCCCTTCCTTAAAATTTTCCAGGGTCCCTTTCTGGAATCTTATTCCCTTCTCATGCTGCATATAATCCTTGCACATTGCTTCAGCAAACCCAAAGAGAAAAAAATTCCTCTTCCCATCTGTGATCTGTTTTCTGAGCTCTAGAATCATGCTGTATCTAGAAATGTACACAGCATCTAAAACTCAACTATTTATATTGAACTGATTCTAGTTTCTCTAAGCCTGTGCTTCTTACCACATTCTCTGTTTTGGTTTTATGAACCCATTTTCTACCTGATGAACAAGCAGGAAGCTGAGAATCACCTATATCAATTCTTTTTCTGCCGTATCTCATGTTCAGCCTGTAAGTTCTACCCTGGACCTGTGTTCTCTATCATAGTTCCATAGCAGCTGCCTTACATATGTCACTTACTAACTCATGCAAAAATAGGTGGGTAGATGCTTTGGAGGGAGCTTAAAGAGGTTCTTTACTGTTTACTGCAGTTTTCTCAGGCATCAGCTGAGAATGAGGATGAGGGAGGAGATTTTAGAAGAAGGGAAGAACTAGGAAATTGTTTTATAGGAAAATAAGATTGTGAATGAAGTAGAGAAATATAGCATAGCTGCTAACGAGTATTAAGGTCTCCCTCGGGATACTGAGATCAATTGGCATGCCTGTGTGTTTTCTCCAGCCACGTTCAGTTATGTATGTTCAAATAAGGAAGAGAGTTAGTACTTTTCAAGCTAATACAATAAAATAAGAGAGTGTCAAGTGAACTAAAGGTATAGGCAAGTGACTGATAATAATGAATGTTGATAAAATTTAAGTTGGAAAATGCATGCATGGAGGGTGTCATTGAAGATTTGGTAAGAGCAATACAAGATTCTCCTGTGACCACATGATTGTCACAAATGAATTGAAATTGGAGTGTCTCAGGGAGTAAGCTGATAGGAGGTGACTTTCAGGGTGTAGGACTCTTGAAGTAGAGATTATGGTGGCATGTCTATTATTGGTAATGGCAGGTCTAGGAATAAACGGCAGAGGTAGGCGTGGAGGACAAGACATTTGGAAGAGAGGAAGTTAAAGAACTGAGAGACTAGGCTGTTCCATGGATATTCTGTGTGAAAACAAACATTACCAAGAATCAAAACAGGGAGAGTTCTGTTGAGCATAAGACTAAGTGGGGGGTAAACTCTTCAGAGAATGTGAAACAGAGAGGATCTCAGTGGAGCCTTCCCAGGGACAGACCCCTGTGTCCCCAACCTCTTGTTTGTAGAGATTTAGCCTCCTAGGCTTTCCCTGAGTTTCAAAGAGCAAATTTAATCAGAGAAGTGAGAAAATGCAAGAACAAAGGAAAGCAGTCAAGCAAGACAAAATAATAATAGTTTAGCCATAAAACTAAGTCAGGGATCTTTAGTTCCCCCTCAAGGGCTATAGATGATGTTCTAAGCCATACCCTTAACTTATTTTGCAGATACTAAAGCCCCCACCAGGTGGAAAATTTAACTGCAAGCTGACCACCAGCATGTGGACCTCAGACCATTTGGAACCACAAGGTTGATGATTGAGATTTCCAAAACATCACCCTGTTACCTCACCATCAACCAGAGAATTATACACAAGCTGATCACACACCCTGAAACTCTCTCCCTCACTTTGTCCTTAAAAACCCTTCCCTGAAAGCCATCAAGGAGTTTGGGTATTTGCAGCACAAGCTGCCTGTTCTCCTTGCCTGGTGTCCTGTAATGAATGCTGTTCTTTCCTTCACCACAACCTGGTATCAGTAGACTAGCTTTGCTGCATGTAGACCCAAGTTCTGTTCAGTAAAAAATGCAGCAGGGTGACCAGGGGTTTGGGGACAACCTCAACAAAGTGAGTAATGGGTGGTATTACAGAGTGAGCACATGCTATTCAAAGCTGGGGATTTTTAGGTAGGAGGGAGTATGATGTCTAGAAATCAGTGGCTCAAGGGGTCTGGGAGAGAAAACAAGCACCATTTAAGTGGGCTATTAGGGAAACAGTGTCCTTGAGGGAGAGTCAAGTAGCAATGGTGGGAAAGGGGTAAGAAAGTCCAGAAAAGAGTTTGAAGTTATGACAAATGATAGGTTTAATCATTTACAAATGAGGTTAGAAAAAAATTAATGAAAATTCAGAGAATATCCTCTGGGAGACATCCCCAAGTCTGCAGTTTGGCTCAGAGGCTGTTTCCTATGGTCCACTGTGCATACCTCTATTTAGCATTTACCATCTAAGAAATGATCTTCAGATGTCTGGTCCATCTTTCAACTGCCTAACTGTTCACTTCTGAAGGAAAATGTAAAATGACAGTTACCAGCAAAATATTTTGCCTATAGGAGATGGTTAGCAAATGTCTGTTGGATTGGACTGATTACTGTGCACTGTAATTATTTACCTTTCCCCCAAAATATGAGCTCTTTGAGAGTAGAGCTCATTTATTTTATTTATCCTCGTGTCATGTTTCTCTTTTTTTTTAACTCTTTATTGGAATATATTTGCTTTACACTCTTGTACCCATCTCTGAGTTACACCAAAGTGAATCAGCTGCATCTACACACATATCTCCATATCCCCTCCCTCCCGCGACTCCCCCCCACCCTCCCTGTCCTGGCCCTCCAAGGCATTTCCCATGAAGTTGATCTCCTTTTGTTATGCAGCAACTTCCCAATAGCTATCTATTTTACAGCTGGTAGTGTAAATATGTCTATGCTACTCTCTCACCTCGTCCCAACTTCCCCTTTGCCCCTCACCCCAGCCCTGTGTCCTCAAGTCCATTCTCTACTTCTGTATCTCCACTCTTGCCTGTCACTGGTTTCTGATACAATAATAGACACATAAAATGTTTGGAAACATAAGTCCACAGAATAGATTCATTTTTATTTCTCCCAAAATCTACTCCAAGTGAAATAGAATTCATTCATCCAATGGTAATATTATATGTTTCAGTTATTTACTGCTATCTAACAAACCACCCCAAAACTTAGTTGCTTAAACATTAACAGTGTGTTATTTCTCACAATTCTGCAATCTAGGCTGGGCTCCATTGAACCATTTTTCTGCTGCATGTGGTGTCTGCTGGGGTTAGAACAGCTAATATATTCTTGGCTGAGAAGTGTAGAGCTGAGATGGTTAGAGCAAGTGGAGTTTGACCAGACAGCTCTCTAACTCTCTCTCCTCATGCTTTTACAACTAGTTTTTACAGCTACTTGAACTTCCTTACAGCAAGGTGATCTCAGAATATTTGGACAAGAAATATTGTATCTGGCTTCCAAGAGAGAGGAAGTGAAAGCTGAAGACCTTTAAAAGAAACTAGATCCAGAGCTGGCACTTCCACCACATTTCATTGGTCAAAGCAAGTCACAAATTCAACCTAGATTCAAGAACAGGAACAATAGACTCTACTCCACCTCTTGACATGAAGAATGCACACGAAGGACCAAAGGAACTGATGGCAGCCATTTTCGGAGACTATCATCCCAATGCCTGTAGGAGGGTATTCTATCTCCTGCAAATCCTATGCAAACTCAAATAAAGTGATCGAACTTGCTCTAAACTCAACTTCAAGGTCTGCATCAGGATCTCTGAAGCTTCAGAAGGACGGCTCCCACACCCCAACTCACTTGAATCCAGTTTAATTCAACAGGTATTGAATACCAATCATAGACAACCCCTTACATTTAGGCTTTTCCTTCCATCTTGGCCATATCTCTTCCCAGGTCTCCTGCCTTTATTCTTATCACTGTGTTGCTCCCACATGACACTGTGAGCCTGGAGCTTCATGTGCCTGGAAAAGCATTCAGCTGCTCCCTGTGATCTGTCTTGAAATAGGCCTGGAGAAAACCTCATATCCTCTTGAAATCCTAGGCAGATTTGTGACACAGGGCTGATAGACTTTTTTGGTTTATTCCTAGTTATAATATTTAATTCCCTCTTCTCTCCTCCACCTCATGGAAACACTCATTGTGCCTTCATCCCAAAGCAAATATAGTCTTCTTTTGTATTTTATGTTATCCTCTAGTTATGTAGAAACGGCCCTGGAACATTCATACGTGCAGATGAATCAGCCTTATCTTTGTTAGAATAGGAGCCTCTTGAGGAAGGGTGATATTTAGGCTTAACCAAGATGCTTTCTAGATAAAGCTCTTTCTGACCAGTGTGGTCTCAGAGTGTCCTTGGGTCCTTATTAAGAGATTTTCTTGGTTCTGTCAAAGGAACAGTGGTGTTCTTTATTATATGTTATATTTTGAATCTTTCTTTTAGTAAATGGGTACCAAAAAACCTTGGTGATTTTAGACTTTAAATTTATTTCCCTGTCTGTATCAATAAATTATTGTTTCAAATAAATGGTGTTAGAGAGTTTTTTTTTTCTTTTTCAGAATTTAAAAAATTAATCACAAGAAAAGTTTTAGGTTATATCATAAAGGTTACATTTTCAGGAGTTAGTTTTACAAAACGAAAAAAAAAAAAACAAAAAAACACAAAAACCCAAACCCACAGTTGAGAAATTGAGTCGAGTGCTAATAATCTTTACAGGAAATTCCTGTAAAGGAAGTAGGCTTACTCACTCTTTCAACTAAACCTAACCACAAGCCTTATCTAGTTGAGGAGGTTGGTCTGGGGAGAGTTTTAGATGCTTCATCTTCAGGTCATTTCCTTTTGCTGACAGAGGTTGTTAATTTGATTTTTCTCTGTGTGACCATGAATTTGGCAATGTCAATGGTCATTTACAAAATACTAAAGGTTTTCTTCTTTTTCTCCTCCAGGTTTAGCTCATTATTTCCAAACTTGTGTGTTACAAGTACCTTCTCCAGTTATCTCTCTGGCTAGGAAGAGATATTGTAGACCTCTTTGAAAATGGACATTCTCACGTGATCATCTTCAGATAGAAAAGCCAGCAGTCACTGAAAGAAGGACTTGAAGTTCCTTCCTCTTTTTCAATGTCTTAAGGACAGGAAATACAGGTAAGACAATAGTCCTTTTTTTTTTCACTAGATTTCCTAACCAGCAAATATAAGTTGAGAAAAGAACTTAAAACATTTTCAAAACTGATTGCTAACACAATTCTTTTTCATAACCTATTTTGTACTAATAGATGTGCCAGCAAAATTTTACATCTCCATAGATATGGAGACTTCATAAAAAACCCCAGAAAACTGGCAGTTATAAAATAAACCTATCTACAGTGCTTTGAGCATTTTGTGGGAAAGGTGGAGAACAGAGGTGTTCAAAGTGTTTGCCGACTCAGCCATAACAAGGAACGAAATTGGGTCATTTGTAGAGACTTAGATGGACCTAGAGACTGTCATACAGAGTGGAGTAAGTCAGAAAGAGAAAAACAAATATCATATATTAACGCATATATGTGAAATCTGAAAAAAATGGTATAGACGATCTTATTTGCAAGGCAGAAATATAGAAACAGACATAGAGAACAAAAGTATGGATACCAAGGGGGAAAGGTAGGGCATGGTGGGACGAATTGGGAGATTGGGATTGACATACATACACTATTTTTTTTAAGAATTTTATTGAGATATAATTGACATACAATAAACTGCATATATTTACAGAGCACACTTTGATTTTTTTTTCTTATTAGTAATGTATCTATGACAATCCCAATCTCCCAATTCATCCCACCCCAGCCCCCCTCTCCCCCCGGCCCACTTTCCCCCTTTGGTGTCCATATGTTTGTTCTCTACATCTATGTCTCTATTTCTGCCTTGCAAACCGGTTGATCTGCACCTTTTTTCTAGATTCCACATATATGCGTTAATATACGGTATTTATTTTACTCTTTCTGACTTACTTCACTCTATATGACAGTCTCTAGCTCCATCCATGTCTCTACAAATGACCCAATTTCATTCCTTTTTATGGCTGAGTAATATTCCATTGTATATATGTACCACATCTTCTTTATCCATTTGTCTGTTGATGGACATTTAGGTTGCTTCCATGTCCTGGTTATTGTGAATAGTGCTGCAATGAACATTGGGGCGTATGTGTATTTTTGAATTATGGTGTTCTCTGGGTATATGCCCAATAGTGGGATTGCTGGGTCATTTAGTAATTCCATTTTTAGTTTTTTAAGGAACGTCCATACTATTCTCCATAGTGGCTGTATCAATTTACATTCCCACCAACAGTGCAAGAGGGTTCCCTTTTCTCCACACCCTCTTCAGCATTTATTGTTTGTAGATTTTCTGATGATGCCCATTCTAACCAGTGTGAGGTGATACCTCATTGTAGTTTTGATTTTCATTTCTCTAATAATGAGTGATGTTGAGCAGCTTTTCGTGTGTCTCTTGGCCATTGGTATGTCTTCTTTGGAGGACATATGTACATTATTGATACTATGTATAAAATAGATAGCTAATGAGAACCTACTATACAGCACAGGGAACTCTATTCAATGCTCTGTGGTGACCTAAATGGGAAGAAAATCCAAAAAAGAGGGGATATATGTATACATATAGCTGAGTCATTTTGCTGTACAGTAGAAACTAACATACATTGTAAAGCAACTATACTCCAATAAAAACTTAAAAAAAGAGAAACAAACAAACATGGATGGTACCTATAATATATAGCATAGAGTTTGCCACATAACAAGAATTCGGCAAATAGTTGTACAAAAACATATGACCAAGATATTGGCAATCTAGTTTAAAGATTGGGATATTGTTCTTAAGCTATTCATATCTGTAGTCCAGCATCATCCTTTATTAAATGCAAGACTTCCGACAATTTACTTCACCAAAATAAAACAAACAAAGAAAAAACAACAAAGAAAGCAAAACACAAAGTGTTTGCTGAATTTAAATGCTTGTCTTGACTTACCTGAAGATCTTTGAGAGCAGGAGCTACACTCTTGATTTTCTGTTAATTCCTAGACAATGGGATATAAGCCTACCATGGATCATGTGAGAACCATAATATTAGTTGAATTAAATAGTTACTGTTACACCAGACCAAATGTCTCCATGTGCATGTGTTCTCTGAGTATAGGCACTGCTGATCCCATAGGAAATTGTCTTTGAAGGTGGGATTCCCTTACCTGAGCCTCAGATTTCCTGTTGATACCTACCTTCTCCACCTGCATTTCCTCTTTTTCTCCTCCCATCAAAAGCCTTGGTCAACAAATATACTAGTTCATCATCAACCAAAGATAGTTGAAGGTGTAGTCCTGACCAACTGATTGGGAGAAACTTTAACCTCTGACAAAAGAAATATGGCTCTCAAAAAGCAGGTATGGACGCTGTCTTGGAGAAGAGACACTTCAGATACTTGAAGTCACTCTGTTGGGCTCTCATCTCCTTCTGTGAGGCAATGGCATGTGATGATAGGAAAATCAGAGTCTCTGAGACCCTCTTCATATGGACATGAATTCCTTTTCTAATACTTATAAGATGTGCGATTACCATTAATAGTAGGGACCACTGAGGCAATGTGAGGCTTGGCTGTCCAACAGTGAAACAAGAAGGACAACAGCCATCTTCCTGAGTGTGACCAGAAAGTATATAAGAGAGCAGGACCCCATTATGTTCAGTGCCCTCTGCCCATTGTTTTGCTGCCATGAACAGACCTGCAGCCTGGTTCGGTTAAGTTGCCCAATGTTTGATAAATGCTCAATAAATGCACTTTGTGTGATTCCTTGTGATTCTTGGATGCATTTTAGTGATGGTGGGATGAAAGGCATCACACAGACATTAAAAGGTCTCAAAAAGGTAGATGTTGACAGACAGTATGGGTTGTGTTATCCCACATAGATGGGGTTTCCAGAATGGGCTTGCTCTGTGTTCTTCAGTTGCCAACAGTGCTGGCTAACTGCTATAACTTAGCACAGACCCACCTCCCCAAGCTGTATTCTTGTCCCTGAGCAGGGCTTCCCAGGGATGCTCCCTGGATCACAGTTGTTTCCCTGACACTTGTTTATAATATAGAGTCCGATGTTCTTCTCCTAGAGAATCCGATTTAATAGAATTTGGAAAGCCCAGATATCTGAATTTATAACAAGTGTTCCAGGTGATTCTTACAATGGAGATTTAAGAAACACAATCCCAGAGACAAAGCTGTTGCCTAGAAACAGCCCCAGGTAGTCTGAGGTCCTACACCAGCAAGTGAGTGTATCGTGGACAGAACATCTGACCACTCAAGGTTGGAATAGGGATTCCTGAGGGCTAGAAAGTTCTGGGTGTCGTGGCAACAAATTTTCTACAGTCTTTATCATTCAAACATGGAATCATAGAATGTTAGAGCTGAGATGACCTTAGAAATCATAAAGTCCCATGGTTCCCAAGTCAGGGAGTTTTTAAAAAATGCAGATTTTCCAGTTTAATCTCCAGAAATTTGAACCCCTTAGCTCTAAGATGGAGGAACAACAGATACAGTCCAAATGATTTATTTTGCAGATAAAAAAACTGAAGTGCAAAGAGAGGCTGTTTTAATTTGGGTCACACGCAAGTTAATGGTTAAACCTAGGTTGATATGCATTTGTTTTGACTCCTCCTGAGTTCTTTTGCATTTATTTGGACAATAGAATGGATTACGATTTATGCATGAAGCTTTGTCTTAGGATTTAGAGATAAGATTTCTGAAACAGGATCCCTACTTTTAAAGAGCTCCCAACCTAGTGGGAGAACATGGTATATGAAATAACAATTACACTATGGTGTGGATAAATTCTGAACAAGGACTTAGCCCCTTTGCGAGCCACGTCCTATTCCCGGAGAGAGCGTGCAGGCTGCAAGACAGGCTCATTTCCTGCTAGCACGGAGCTTTGATTCTAGTTAGGACAGAAGTTTACAAAACAAGATATTTTTCAGACAGTAATGTGTGCTAAGACAAAGTAATATAACATGCCACCAAAATGTTGTGGCTTGAGATGCGGGTTAGAAAAGAATTTCCGAACACAAGGAAGAATGTAAGGAAGATAGAGTTTATTAGAGCAAAGGGACTCTGTAAGGACAGCGGGACTACTTCCTGGCAGACCAGGGAGAGCTGACGCTGTGGCGGGCTTGCAGCCAACTTTTACAACCCCAAGACAAGGAAAATTCCTACTAAGAAAATGGCGCTAATTGATTGGTCAGTGCACCTAAGGTGACAGGTATCGTTAGGTGATAGGCTAGGATCCTGTATAGTGAATACCTTCCCTAATGGGGTCAGCTGGCCCAAGTCATGAGTCACAGATTGCTATGGGGGTCGAGATAACTTTGGAATCTGGTTGCTGTGAGGGTTGGGCTAACTTTGGAATCTTGCCTTGTGACCTTGGTATAGGGCTCCACAATGAGTAATAAGAGAGATGGCTGCTGGCTGGTGCAGTGGTGAATAGGGAGGGAGGAACCTCACTGTGCACATGGTCAGTGTAGGTCTTTCCTTGGCTGAGCATGCTCTCCTCTCAGCAGGTCAGCGCCAGGTGTAAACACCCTGTACTTCTGGCTCACCTGGGCACACTGGTCTGGAGAGACCTCCCAGCATGTCTGACTCTGTATGCCTCCATCCAAGACAATGTCTCTGTGGTTTTCTGGGTTCATCTCTTCCTCCCCTGAGAAGTTGGTCCACACACTCTCTCCTCACTCTCACTTGCATTTGGCCTGCTACCCTGACAACTCATTCCCCTCATGGTGCAATGCAGGAGGAAATGCAGGAGGAAGCCAGATGCAGGAGGGAACACCTCCCTGTCTTGTCTTCCCTGTGCGGTAGCCTGGGGAGGGCATGGCTTCTCCCCACTCCCCACCTTCCTTCCCAAATCCCTTGACTCCATGACCTCAGCCCCTATGCATGTGATGATTTGATCTATCAGTGTCCAAGCCTGACAGAAACTATTCAGTCCTTCTCGCGCCTGACTCCTCTGTAGCTTCAACATCAACATCTGGTCTTTCCTCCAAACTTTCTCTGTACTTAGTGTCAGGGTGGTCTCTGTGCTCTGTATCTTTTCTTCCCTTTGGGTTTATCCTTTTAAATTTTCCCTTGGCCCTGACTCACCCTTCCAGGCTTGTGTTCCTCAGGGAAGTCTGTCTGCTCTCTCCTCACAGCCTCCTGACTCCTCTGGCTGGAATTCTCCCTGTGCTGCCAGCCCCCTGGCCTCTCTTGGAGTCCACCTGGCTGCCCTTGGAATGCTCCAGTGTTTCTGTTAGAGAAGCATAATTATATATCATTTATAAATATTAAAATTACTCCCTTGTGCATCTGAAGACTTTGGAGACCTGGTGTGTGTGTGTGTGTGTGTGTGCTTAAAAATGGCTGGAAATGAAGAAATTTTATAAGTTGAGGAAAGTAAAGTGTTTATTTATGAGAAAAGATGGAGATTCCTGAAGAGAATGGTCCTAGGAGAGTCTGGGTGGAGGGAGTGTTTGCAGGAATGGCCAGTGAGCACAGAGGGGAGAAAAGAGAGGATCCTGCATGATGGTTAGATGGGGGTGGGGGGTGAGATTGAGAGAGAGAGAGATAGCCAGACAGAGACAGAGACCGAAGATGGGGGGTGGGGGGAAGAGAGTGAGAGAGAGAGATATTGATTTTGTCAGCTGACCAAGAAACAGTGATGTTGTGGGAAGAAGACTTTTAAGGAGAAAGTTCAGAGGTGCCATATGATACTTAGTAAAATTTTTCTTTTCTTTCTTCCTTTCTCCCTTTCTTTCTTCTTTCTTTCTTTTTCGTCCTTTATCCCTTTCTTTCTTCTTTCTTTCTCTTTCTTCCTTTCTTTTTCTTTCTTTCTTTCTTTCTTTCTTTCTTTCTTTCTTTCTTTCTTTCTTTCTTTCTTTCTTTCCTTCTTTCCCTTTCTTTCTTTCTTTCTTTTTCTTTCTTTCTTTCTTTCTTTCTTTCTTTCTTTCTTTCTTCCTTCCTTCCTTTCTTTCTTCCTTTCTTTCTTCCTTCCTTTCTTTCTTTTCCTCCTTCCTTCCTCTCTCCCTCCCTCCCTCTCTCTCTTTTCCTTACCTTCCCTCTTTAATTTTTTCTTTTCTGTTTCCACTGCATTTGTTTCTTTTTCGCATTTTCCTGTCACTGTTTGTTTGCATGTATCTGTTGGCAAAGACTCCTTTCTTCAACAAATTTTAGTCAGGCTCCTTGAGACCTCCTCTCAAATGGACCTCGACCTTGCCCCCACCCTGTTGTTGGCCTGCCCAGCTCACTCTTAGCAAAGAATTCTGCTAAGTCATCCTCCTAACCTTGATACCTGATTACGTTCCTCATTTCCCAGGTTTGATATCTAAGCCCTTAATCCACCTTTAGCAAGAATCCTGTTGGTCATTTTGGTAAGAATTCCCCTCCCTTTGATGGCTTCTCTTAGTAAATTTCCACCCCCTGATCCCTCACCCTCCTCAGCGTTAAATCCTCACCTGTCCTTGTATCCTGAGTTGAGCTTGATCTCTCTCTCCTGTTGCAATAGTCTTGAACAAAATGTTTCTTACTGTTTTAACAGATGTTAGAATAGTTTTTTTCTTTAACATTGTTCTTCATACTGTGCCAGACCCTTGAGGACAGAGACTATACCGTTTATTTTGTCCCCTTCCCCCCATCCCACTTAAAGAGCTTAAGACAATATGGGCGTGTTTTAGGAGAAATTTTTAAAGTTCAGGGGTTAAATTACTTTATTCCTGCAACCCCAAGAATAATACTCAGGCTATTTTTATGATAGTGATAATAGTTCAGAATTCTAAGAGGCACAGATAAAGCTATTCTATGGTGAAATTATTTGTATTTTCTGCTCAAAACAAAATTAAATAATAATTAAATATTACCTACAGCTATGGCCTGAATGTTTGTGTTCTCCCCAGATTTATATGTCAAAATTCTAACCTCAAAGAGAATGGCATTGAGGGGTGGGAACTTTAGGTGTTCCTTATGTCTTGAGGGAGGAGCCCTTATGATTGGGATTTAAGGCCTCATAAAAGAGACCCCCCATGAGATGGGTAGCCCCTTCCACCATGTGAGGACACAGGGAGAAGGTGGCAGTTATGAACCAGGGAAAGAGTCCTCACCAGAAGGTGACCATGCCGATGCCTTGATCTTGGGTTCCCCAGACCCAAGAACTTTGAGAAGTACGTTCCTGTTGGGTATAAATCATCCAGTCTTTGGTTTTATGTTATGACAACCTGAACAGATTAGGACACCCACCCAGCAACCTCATCTCTCCTCTCTTGTGAATGTTTTGAAAGTTCCAACAGCCAGCCTGTCAACAAGGGGGACAGAACCACATGAACGCAGCCCAGGGTGACCTTCTCTCCCTTTTATACTTCAAAGAATTGGTAGAAACACCATCCAGTGACAACTCTCCCTGTCTTATTTGGGGCAGAAAGAGTCAAACATCCTCTATTCTTTAACAAACTAGCAACATGCAGACATTCTCAAGTTTATACACATGAGCTTTAGCACTAACTTCCCTAACTGGGAACCTGACATTTTCATTCAACTTGGATCATCATTTCAGGGAAATTTTCACTTAACTCTTTCCAAATTACTCATGAAAATATACGTAGCCAGTCAGAAACTTAGGAAAAGGAAAAAGGATTATATGAAGAAGTGGTGTCAAAAGAACACACCATATGGAGTGTAGGTACAAGCAGTACCATGAGTCTGAGATGTCCTTCCTCCTTTAGTTGTGTAACAAGTGACATATACAGGACCTGCCACACACCGTTGAAAATACCACGCAAGTGTGGGCATGTGAGGGCTTGTTGGGTAGGACCTGCCCTCTCAAAGCTTCCTGTGTGACTTGCATTTTGATCACTGGTTCCGATTTCTTCATTTCCCATTTCTTGATTTACAGAAATGAAGAGGATTCTCAAGGTGGAGCCCTGAATTACAATGCCCTCCCCTCTGGCAACAGAACAAATGTCCTGAAGCAATGACAGGACGCAGGGAGAACAATGCTTTATTTGCACTGGATATTTCTTTGGCTTGTGGCAGGAGAGAGAATTAAAGGATTTAATATTTCAGGTAGGGATTTTTCACTTTTTATGCTAACCCTGAGAGTCTCATGGCCCGGGTTTAAAGTGACAGGTATTCTGTGATACATCGGCAGCATGACATATTAATACAGTGCATTTCCTCTCTGCTGCTAAGATGGGGGTAAGAAGAGAAATTATTGGGGTGAAGAGCTTTCAGTTGATACCAAGTATTAATGGGGAACCCAGTTACCATATCTGGGTGTTCAGTGGAAGCAGCTGAAGAGGAATTAAAAGTGGGTTGGCATCTTTGACAGGAAACCGTTGCTCCTGGTGATGCTGAAGACCAGTGGGAGGGAATTAGAACATGAACCTGTTTTCCCCACAAAATGGGAACCGTGAGGAAGAAAGACACCCAATGGAGTTTAATCCCTTGTGAAACCAAGTACTCTTTATAAATATAAGTTAAAGTTTCATCTTTTAATGTGTTTCTGTGTTGCTTTGTTTATTGTGGTTTTCAGATTGCTCCACTGGAAAGCCTCTTAGGACATACTCTGCAAGGTGTGGAGAGGAATTTGTCTTATTTTGTGATTTGCCAGAGCCACAAAAATCCCATTTCTACCACGGAAGTCAACTCTCACCAACCCAAGCCTCCGAACACCTACCCTGCAGCAGTAGTAAGAAACTATATGATGTTCAATGGTACCTACAACCTCAAAACGGAGATCCACTAGTAGAAATTACTCAGAACTATCCTCACATCATCCAGGACAAGAGCACCCTTCATTTTTTGACCACAGAGATGAATAATACTGGGTCATATATTTGTAGACCTAGGATGATTAGGTAAGTCCCAAATGCATTTGATCTGAAAACATTCCCAAATCCTTTACTATCTGGATGTAACATCTGTGTTCTATACTGTTAACTTTCTTAGGAGCCCTCAGGATGAGGCCTGTTGTGTCAAGATGATCTTAGAAGTTAAGCCCAAGACAAATATGTCCTGTGGGAGCTCTGTATCACATGAACAACGCCTTCTCCTTGGTAGCATGGGCTCCATTTATTGCCCTGGTCTCAGCCACCAAAGTGATGCACAAAGTCCAAAAATGACCTGGTACCAGGTAAGAATGACTTCGCTGAAATTGATTCCAGAGTTTGGTTTTTATGGTAACATTGCCTTACAGACTTTGTCAAAACGTGGGTCTGAATCTGAGATCTAGATCTTCCCAAAGACTAGCCTCACACCTATGGAGAAGACCTGACTTTCTAAAGCAGTCTTTCTCCTAGGTAGCCACAGAGTCTTATGTTCTGGTTCTTAGAACCACCCTCTTGATCAGTGCCAAAAAAAATTTCCAAAATTCAAGTATATTACATGTGAAGTTCAGACATAAATTTACAAACACCTGCTCATGCAGAAGAACAGATTTGTTCAGTTTTACTGCCTTGGAAAAGCAAAGGGCATTGCTAAGGTGAAAGGAACACCCAATAAGTGTGTCTTGAAGGGTTTCTGAAGGAAGCAGGAGACTGGAATACTTTCCAAAGAGGACCCATCTGGGAAGGCATTTAAGGCAAACACAGGGTGGCCTGGGTCACGGGTTTCTTGCACAGGTGAGACTGTGTAGAGGGAGAGCAGTGCTAAGAGAAAAAGGGAACAGGACCCAGGAAAAGACAAGTTTCAAAATGATTTTGAGTTATGAACCATATGTGAGTAAACTGCATAACAAAAACATTTCACATCTCCATTGTGTTTTATGGTTTTCTAAGTCCTAACGGATATATAAATGCTGCGTAAGCATCACTTCCAAAGTTGCCTGATGTCAGTTGACCCCTGGGTGGTGGAATCTAGTAATAGAATTTAAATTGCCTCCTATACACTTGTCATAATTGTTTGAAGTTTAGTACTTTCCTTTAAGAAATCATGTAAAACTTTAAATTCAACTTCCCCATACATATGTTTGTTAATATAAAAATATAATTTTAAATCACCACTGATCAAAGTCAAGAAAGTGGCCTGTGTTTATCTGTTGGCTTTTTGTACTCCAAGCCTTGTCAATCAGAGGCTTCTGGAGGTAAAAGTACTGTGGGGTGAGAGGACATTTCCTCACTTGATTCTCTTGAGATTCTGTGACAACAGGTGTTATTATGTCTATTGTAGAAATAAGTGCACAGGGAGGGTGAGTGTGTGCTTAAGGTCTCAATTTCATAGTTTAAAGTTACACTGAAAATATGCTGCCCTCAGTAAAATACTAATTTAAGAAACATTGTACTGATGATTAGAGATGTGCAACCAGAACCACAAAGAGGCACCGCCTTCCACTGGTCAGGATGGCCATCATTAAGACGTCTGCAAATAATAAATGCTGGGGAGGGTGTGGAGAAAAGGGAGCCCTTCTACACTGTGGGTAGACATGTAAATTGGTACAGTCACTGTGGAAAACAGTACGAGGTTCCTTAAAAAACTAAAAATAGAGCTACCGTATCATCTAGCAATTCAACTCTTGGGCATATATCTGGAAAACCTAATTTGAAAAGATACATGCACCCCAATGTTTATAGCAGCACTATTTACAATAGCCAAGATATGGAAGCAACCTACATGTCCATTGACAGATAAATGGATAAAGAAGATGTGGTGTATATACACACAATGAAATACACTCAGCCATAAGATGAATGAAATATTGCCACTTGCAGCAACATGGATGGACCTAGAGATTATCATACCAAGTGAAGTAAGTGAGACAAAGACAAATAGCATATGATACCACTTATACATGGAAGCTAAAATATGACACAAATGAGCTTATTTACGAAAAAGAAAGACTCAGAGACACAGAAAACAAACTTATGACTACCAAAGGGGAAAAGCAGGGAGGGATAAATTAGGAGTTTGGGATTAGCAGAAAGAAACTACTGTACATAAAATAGATAAACAACTAGATCCCACTGTATAGCATGGGGAACTATATTCAATATCCTGTAATAAACTGTAATGGAAAAGAATATGAAAAAGAACATGTATATATATATATATATATATGTATAACTGAATCACTTTACTGTACAGTAGACACTAACACAGCATTGTAAGTCAAGATACTTCAATTAAAAAAAAAAGAAACGTTAATTTCATAGCCTCTGAAATGAGGTTGGTAAGAAGAGTCAGTGGTTCTGTTCATTATTTTCAGTTCTCTCTTAAGAACAAAACTTCCCATGGTTCAAAAGTAATCCAGGACGACAGATGTCTTACTATGTCAGGGTAGGCTGTTTCCAGCCCAAGGAAGCAGACTTGCCCCCAGTTATTTAAAGTGAAAATGCATTTGAATTTTCAATGATTGTATCCCTGAAATGAAAGCTATTTTCACTTTCTGGTAAGCACAAGCCACATGGTAGTTGCCAGCTTTCTGCACATACTGCTCTCATGAGCTAAACTGTAAGGCTGTACGACATTCACAAAAGGAAGTTTTATTTCTCTTCTCTGGGGCCTTGACTGCAAATGTCAAGAGGTGTTTAATGGTGACTAGGCATCTGTCCTAAAAGTAGGCAAACAATGGCTGTTGTTAAAAATTGTATCTTGTGACGCAGATTTGGACAGGTCATTATTTAGGGTATGTTTCACGAATTGCATGAATTGCATGTGTGTGTGCACGTGCTTGTACACACACACACACACACACACACACACACACACACAGTATCCTGGAAAGTCACAGACCTCATGGAAGCAACGTATCACTAAAAGTGATGACATTAGGCAGGAAATAATACCCAGTGTTCCTTTCCTTCATGCCAAACCCCAGGTACTCAGGTGGAGATTGGGTCACACCTACGGTTATCTCAAAATCGACAACACTAACACTGGCTGAGGGGATGAAAACACAGTGTTACTGAATTCAGATGAAACTGCTGACCAGGGATGCTCCTACCGGTTGTATAGAATATCCAAGTGAAATAAATCTGTGTGCTGACAGCTCTGGGGGGGTTCCAAAATATTTTTAATAGACATCTCAAAAAATTTAGACTTGGAGATTCTTAAATGAATAGTGCATGGTCAAGAGGTCAGAATTAAAGTGTATTATCTGTTCTTCATTCTAATAAATTTTCCTAATTTATAAAAATATAATGAGAATTCCTTGGGTGTCCAGTGGTTAAGACTTGATGCTTCCACTGCAGGGGGCACAGATTCAATCCCTGGTCAGGGAACTAAGATCCCGTGGCCTGGCCAAAAATAAATAGATTAACTAATTAAAATAAAAATATAATGAAAAATAGTTTTGGCATAAGCAGACTTCGTCTTAGAGATATTACATTAATGAGAGGGCGTTTTCGGTTCTTTAGCTAAGCGAATCTTTGACACGAGGCAGAATTATAACACAGGGCAGTGGGAGAGGCTCTTCTGCAAGGGCCTGAGGCACTGAGACATGGGTGCCCATGACACGGCCGTGACCTCCTGGCAGTAGGACCATTCCCCGGGGTAACTTTTCCATCAGTGGTTTAAGACAACCACACTCACACACCACAGTGGTGACGTGGCTGCCGGGTCATCTCTGAACCCTAAGTTCCATGGAATTTTCGCACATAGACCTGCCACTTCTCACTTCCTTCGGCCTCGTTCTCCTCATCCCTGGCACCTGGCGGCATCCTGCCAGCCCAGGGACACTGAGAGCTGGTGAGTGTGGTGAGAATCACCAGACCAAAGGTTGTTGTGATTCCAGGTAGGGAAGAGGTAAATCTCGTTGAGATTCAATTTTTGGAAGCTGTTTCCAAGACCCATACGTGGACACATTCGATTGTTCTCACTGTGAAATTTCAGGATCCTGGGCAACTTGCTGCCATGTGTGCAGGGCTGCAGCCACTGGTTGTCACGTGTGTCTGTCGCATGTGTCAGTTCTCTGTGGAACTTGCCGATGCTCTTTACACAGGATCATACTAATCGACGCTCCTCCTTCTGTATTTTCTTAACTGTTTCACATCTGAGCCAAACAAAGAATCTCCTGTGCGGCCCCCTTGGTACTTCTCTTTCCTACTAGGATCATTTGTGATTATGTTATTGGATGGGCTTCCCATCACTCTTGACACAAAGTACTTACCTCTTATCTCTCTGATGTTTTGTTTGAGTTCCAGCTCATAAAGTCTTTCTTTTTTTTTAATTAATTAATTAACTTTTTAAATTTTTGGCTGCATCGGGTCTTTGTTGCTATGCAGGCTTTCTCCAGTTGTGGCCAGCAAGGGCTATTCTTTGTTGCAGTGCACCGGCTTCTCAATGTGGTGGCTTCTCTTTGTTGCGGGGCACGGGCTCTAGGTGTGCAGGCTTCAGTAGTTGCGGCACCTGGGCTCAATAGTTGTGGCTTACGGGCTCTAGAGTGCAGGCTCAGTGGTTGTGGCTCATGGGCTTAGTTGCTCCTTGGCATGTGGGATCTTCCCAGACCAGGGATCAAACCTGTGTCCCCTGCATTGGCAGGTGGATTCTGAACCACTGCACCACCAGAGAAGTCCTAGCTCATACAGTTTTGATGATACACACTAAGCCATATTTATCTTTTTATTAAAAATGTCAGGCCCACTTTGTAACCACTCATCCTCCCTATGTCCCAGCTACAGTAAGGTTCCAACTCTGCATCCTCTCCTCTGTGTAAATTTCTCATGTGATTTATGACACATTTCCACTCCAATTTCTGTTCTATGTATGTTATTACTGTGTTCTCTAGAAGTTTTCATCTCTGAGTTTTACCCTGTGTTCTGAAGCTTTCTTTAAAAAGGTTCTTGATCCTTGATAGATGTTTAACCTTGTTGGTCCCACTCTTGGCCTTGTTTTACTTCCTACCTGCAGCTGCCTGGCTCTGACCAGTTCTGACCTTCTTCTCAGCTCCCTGCCAAGCTACTGGAAATTCTTTCTCGGGCCACAGGAACCACACCAGAGACTTGGGGAAGGGGAATTCCTGCTTCTACGAGTCATCAGGCAAAGTGGAAGGGAAATTCCTCAATCAGAACACGAAACAGAATCAGAAAAATGTAGATTGATTCTCAGGCCTCTCACGAGCTCTTTGATATGGAACAAAACACAAAATTCAGAACCTCGGTTTTCTCGTGTATAAAATGGAAGACATAGAATCTGTGCAAACCAAGTCAGAGAACCCTTTGAATGATCATATGAGACACACATGAGAAATAACTTTGTAGTCTACATAGGGAAATAGGTTCTTCATTGTATTTTGTTATTTTTGCTGTTTATCTCTTTTCTTTTGACTGCAGCAGGGGAAGATATACTGCTGGTACCCTTAGTGGGAAATTGAAGGCCAGGTGCTATATGGAGGTTAGACGATTAATGATTATAAGATTAAGGAATACATTGATACCCCAATAATAAATATTACTGTACCCCTACCACATCCTAGCCCCAAAGATACAAGGGTGATTATGATAGTCTTTGCTTAAATTTACAGGAGTTTCCACAGTCAAAAAAAGCTGCCAGTCATTTTTCTATGCCTGGCATATGACTCTTATGCTTCAAAACCTTTCTTCCAATTGACCTGCATTTATTCACGCATCATTTATAAAGACCTTACTCTTGCTGGCTTGCTTGCTGGATCCTGGAGACACAAAAATCAAACCCATCTATGTGCATCAGCCCTGTCTCCTTGGCCTTGTTTCCTATATACATGCTTTGCTTCAAGTATTCTTAAAATGTCAATCACTTTCTTTTTTTTCTTTTTCAGATTCTTTTCCCGTTTAAGTTGTTACATAGTATTAAGCAGAGGTCTTGTGCTATACAGTAGGTCCTTGTTGGTATTTACTGACTCCTACACATCCTTCAAGGCTCTAATTAGACTAGGGGAAGAATCCCTGCTTCCTATGAGGCAGAGCCTGAGAGTGTTATACTCTGGCTTACTGCTCAGAGCTCAGATCTGCATCCTTAGACTGAGAGCTTGCTCAGGGAGGGGATCTGTGCTTATTCCTCCCAGTGTGTCCAGGACCAGCTAAATGTCTTGGCACAAAGGCTGCCCTCAACAACTACAGAGGAGATACCCAAACACATCATTACTATAAAAGGGCTATCTGGTGATGATGGAGCAGAAGTGACTGATTGTACTCAGGGAGGCCTGATAACTTACCTCCGTGAGAGCGAGCCCTTGAGTTGGAGCTGAAGACCGAGTAGCAGCCTCCCAGTGGGGAAAAGTGGTGGGAGACACGTGGATTGAGAAAGAACGTGGTTATGTAGGGAACGACGGGGGTGGAGGGGCAGTAGAAGGAAATGAGTTGGAGAAGAAATGGCAAGATGAGGCTGTGAAGAATTTTAGACTTCATCCTCAAGGCAAAGGAGTGTCCATGAGAGATTCTAAGTAGGAGAAAGAAGTGTTCATGATTGAATTTTAGTTCTCAGTCAACGCTGAGTCTGCTATGAGTTCAATAATTGTTTCTCAGTCATCAGTCCTTCTTTGTCAAATTTAAGTACATCTGTTTAGTTATTTACTTAACGTTTTCCATGTAATGTTTTTTCTTTTGTTAGAGTTAAATTTATTTAAAGAGGAAATTTTATATGAGCCCAATACACAGAAAATCTATATCAATTTCCAGAAATATAAATATATGTGTTTCTTAAAAAATTCACTAAGGTATTGGCCACTTAGAACACTATGAGTTTTCTAGAATAGTCTCGGGGCCTGAGTCACGCTTTGGGCATTACCAGGTGAAGCAGCCCTTGCTGGACTGATTCCATTTGACATCTTGATCTCCACATGTAATGTAACTGTCTTTGAAAATGCCTCTCGTTTCAAGTAAGAATCAGACAAATATAGTTTTGAGCAGAATCTTTTCGTAGCTTGGGGGGTATTATGTTCTGCGGTGTCCTTATATCAGACTGATCTTCCCCTTCCCTGGTTCAAATTTGTGTTTTGCTATAGGTGACCTTCATATCAACAGTATTTCTCTGGTTAAACGACTTAATTTTCTTGTCTCTTGGATTAGAATGGAAGACTGCTCTCTGAAAAAAGGAGCAACCCTGTCGAAGTGGATGAAATTTATGACTATCACCAGGGCACGTACGTGTGTGATTACACGCAGTCCGATAATTCAAGTTCATGGACAGTCAGAGCTGTTGTTCAAGTGAAAACCCTTGGTAAGTGAGGTTTTTGGTTTCAGTATTTGAGATTTCAACCCCAGTTACCCAATTAAGGTTACCTTCTTTGGCTTAGTGATGCTTTTCCTTTTGAGGGGGAAGAAAGGAGCTAGTCACAGCCTACAGTCATGTGAAGCCTGGGGTGTTGGTGAACATCAGTTTTCCATTAACCTAGATTCCATCCCCCAAGGAAGGCCTCGTTCTGGATCATATTCAAGTTGTTATGAGTTGGGTTTTCTACATGCTGATTCTGGTTGATTTTGTGACAAATTAAAAAAAAATCAATATTAAAGATTCATGCGCAGGAATAAACAGGATTAAAGATTTCACACATAAGAAATAAGACATTAAAAAACAATGTTAAATATTTCACACCCAGAAATAAGTGACACTCATGTACCTATCACCGGCTTTAATAATGGTTTTTCCATCTCACTGTTTCTTTATCAAAACAAAACGTTACAGATACAGCTTGAGGTCTTCCCACTTCCTCCCTTTGCAGATGTAGCCTACTCCTAGCTTATGTCCTTTCCATTTACGTGTTTATGCTTTTTCTACATATGTATGTATCCATTAATACAGCAGAATATTGTTTTATGTTATAAAATGTGTTTTGTGTTATAAACACACGGCACTGTTCTTAGGCATTGTTTTGCTAATTTACACCCCTATCATTAATGAACAGATTCCCAGGTAATATTTGGTGGTTTCAGACTTTCTGATGGGTGTCAAGTGGACTCTCTTTTTTCATACCAGTTTACGTTTCCCTGACTACTAACGAAGTTGACTATCTTGCCATTTGTTTATTGGCCCATTGAGCTTATTCTTTGTGACTTGTCTGTTTTTGGCCCAGGCTTTCCTTTGGGTCAATCTTATTAGATTTACAAGTGTCAGCATGGATAAACAATATGATGTAATTAATTTAAGCATGGCCCATATCAAAACAAAACCATTCAGAGTGGTTGGCTTAGCTCTTAGTAAATACAGTAATTGGTTTTACTTCCTCTTCTTTTCATTGCAAGATACAGACCAGATAGAGCACCCTGAGACCAAGTCACACTCCCCTGCCTACTTCCTGGCCCTGGCACTCTCCACTACTTTACACCTCAGTGATTTGAATTTATATTAGATTGTTGCTTGCACGAGGGGTTAGAAGGCAAATATCCCACCTGGACCACTTGCCCCCTCCAAGCATGGCTGCTCCTTCTCTCAGGCGTGATAACTCACCCATCAACTCATCAAACTGTCGGTGCAGAATCTGCTTCCCTCTCTCCCAGGGGATGCGTTGCAACCTCTGTCACATCTTTTTCTTTTTTTAAAGTTATGAATTCTCTTTAATTTATTTTTTATTTTTAAAATATTTTATTTATTGATTGATTCATTTATTTGTTGGCTGTGTTGGGTCTTTGTTGTGGTGCATGGGCTTCTCATTGTGGTGGCTTCTCTTGCAGTGGAGCACAGGCTCTAGGTGCTCGGGCTTCAGTAGTTGTGTCTCATGAGCTCAGTAGTTGTGGCTCACAGGCTCTAGAGTGCAGGCTCTAGAGCACAGGCTCAGTAGTTGTGGCGCACAGGCTTAGCAGCATGTGGGAATCTTCCCAGACCAGGTATCGAACCCGTGTCCCCTGCATTGGCAGGTGGATTCTTAACCACTGCGCCACCAGAGAAGTCCAGAGTAGCAGGTTTGAATCATGTTCTTAAAAGATGTCTCTGGTCACTCTTTGAGTTAGACTTAGCAGAGGTGATTCGAAATGGCTTTACGTGTGTGTCAACAAAACACGTTCATGGAGTTTATGTGCAAGGTGAGAGAGGGAAATCAAAGATGGTTCACTTTTCTGGCATGATGAGTTGATAAACAGTGGCACCATGTAATGAGACAGAAAAAAACTGAAAAAAGAAGTAGGTCTGAGGAAGAAATTCAGTGTTAGAATTGAAAGGATTTTGAGTTATCAAGTCACCATGACAAGTGGGTATTTGGATAAACCAGTCCGGGATGCTAGGGCTGGAGATGTGAGTGTGAGGGTGGCCAGCATGATATCTAAAGCCGAGGGAGAACGGGGTCATGTGGCGAGTGAGTGCAGAGAGGAGACAGCCTGCAACATCCAGCACTGGGAGATGTGGGGGAGGAGAAGCATCCCCACAGGAGATGGAGCAGGGGTGTGAGAACAGAGGAAAAGTGTCCAGGGCTCAGCGCTGAAGTGTCCCAAGAAGGAGGGAGTGATGCACTGCCTCATGTGGTGAGACCTGGGACCCGATCATAGGGTTTGGGAAGAGGGATGTCAGTATTTACATCAGCAAGTGGGTATCAGTGGAAAGGTGGAGAGGGAGCAGTAAAGGAAGTGAAATTGATGACGTAGGAGAGAGAGCATTTCAAGGGCCAAGAACTTTCGGAGGGAAGAGGCCTGGAGCGTGAGCTGCACCACACAGAGAGTAGGTGGAGTGAAGACCACAAGGAGAGGAGAAATGATACTCACACGAGGCACAGAGGAGGAGGAGCACACAGCTCTCCAGGGGGTGAGTAGAGATGGGGAAGGTGAGCATCAGAGTACAGAAACATGCAACCCAAAGAGGAGAGGAGAATGTGTCCAGTAGCATCCAGTGCTACTGAGAGGGAAAGCAGATTAAAAACTCAGCTGTGCCCAATGGATTTGGTGTAAGGAGGTCACTGGTGATTTTGGCCAAGGTGGCTTCAATGGGGTGATGGGCACAGAAATCAGACTCCACGGGAGGGGAGAAGAGGGAGGAAATGAACAAACAGAATTCTTTCAACAAGTTGGCTGGGAAGGAAGGAGAATGAATGGGGCGGGAATGTGAGGTGAAGGGTTTTTTCTCTTTTTTATAATGGAGAGACTGAGCATGGATAAATGATGATGGGAAGAGGGACAGAGAGGGAGAGAGAGAGAGAAAGTAGAAGATATGGGAGGAAGATGGTGTAATTGAGGGAAGGAGGTCCCTGAGAAGTAAGAGAGGACAAGGTCCAGAGCAGCGGTGATGAATTTGCCTTTCTTAGGAGATGCGGCATCTTCAAGAGGGAGTTTGACAGTGGAGGCATATTTGAAAGTTTGTGGCAGGAAGCTGAGGGATAGATGATTCATGAAGGGCTGAGCTCATCTTTATTCTGAAACAAACCATGAATTTGAGGATGGAGGGAGGGGTGGACTCTGAACCATCTGACCTGTGCAATTTCTCAGGTGGGTCCTTCTTCCTGTTGGATTACTCAGCCGGATGTACCAAAAGATAATCTTGGAGGGAAAAGATGGGGTGGGGGTTCAAGTCTGCAACGGGTGAGCAGGGCTGGCCTGGAAGAAAATGCACCCAGGCAGATATGAATTTATCAAGGACTCATGTTTTTCTAGCACCTGCAACTTGATGTCACAGTTATTTCTGCAAGCATGATTTTTCACATGGAAACTTGAATTTCTAGCCTTGTGGATTATGCACAAAATTTGAAAAAAAGTTCCAAAACATTTCGATCAAAGTGTGACTGTGAACTCAAGTCTTCAGCAACCAGGCCTTTGGATTTCCCAATGCAAATAATGATTTTTATTTTCATCTTTTAGTGAAAAACACTAACCTCAAACCAGATATTCTGGATCCCGTCAAGGACACCCTGGAAGTAGAACTTGGTAAGGTGGGTGGTGTCATCACCCTTGAATGACCTTGTGCTTCTGGGAGCAGGTCTAAATGTGATAGAAGGAAGGGCATCGGGATTCCAGGTCAAACGGAAGTGGGGGTGGATCTAGACTTGGCCACTGACCTTATACAGTTAATCTTTTGAAGCCTCTCTTTATAAATCTGTAACTAGACAAAATAAAAGTGACATCAAAAGGCTGAATTGAGAACTATGGGATGATGTATGTTAGGTGACTTGTGTGTTAGACCTGAGCAATAGATTTGTCTTTTTTTTTTTTAAGATTCTTCCTTACTCCACCCAGGAACAGGGGGTTACATAGATTGGTTAGGTCCCTTGGTTAAGTCTATACATTTAGCCAATTTACCAACATAGGTAACATTAACCTTTACGAATACAGTGTTTGGTCTGGCTTTAAGATAATTGTAGGAGAATACTACCACCCTTGCTCAAATAAGCTGTATTCCAAAGTAGTGTCTTCGTTGGGGTAGAGGAGAGAAGTGATCTCCTGTGGTCCCCTTTGATTTTGTCAGTTTCAGTATCATCTACATCTTCCCACACAGCCAAATAAGAACTGTTCTCTTCAAAACCAAGTGCTGGTTGTTTCAATAAGTGTTCGTTAAAGTGCCAGCAAGATATTTGCCAGTTGTAGAAAAGAAAGGTAAAAGTAGATATTATGGTAAGTGACCACTAGGTGGCGGTAGCAATGTATCCTGATTATGGAATAGAACTAGTACCGGCAACAACATAAGAGTGAAAGGAAGGAGGAAAGGAGGGAAAATATTAATAATTCAAAAGTAGCCAAGTTACACAAGGTACCAGTGCACTTTAAAGTATTACTGTGGGGAAAGCATTATGAAGGTGCGAAGGTGAGTTTTAAAATGCAGATCCTGCGCATTTCATGGTTAAAATATTGAGTTTGAGGCAGAACATACCTGAATACCCCTCACAGAGAAAATGGGCAGAAAGAGGGTAGTGTAGTAACATGCGGGCCCGTCCACAGTGCATCGTTCAAAATATCTAAATAATCTCTTCTTTACACTGCATGCCACCGACATCTCAGGATTTTCATTTCATATGCAAATACTAGTTAGTACAATATTCTTTATTGACATCCTTGCGCTGCTTCAACAAGCGTTGGAAGACAGGGCTGGTTCCTGGTTACTGAAACCGCTTATTTTCCTGGTGTTCATCCTTAAACCACATCAGAACCCTTAGTGCTGTGACCATCCCAATCTTCATCTGAAGAAATATAGTCACAGGTTTGAGGTCTAAGTGTTGCCCAACAGAGACAAACATCCTTGGTTTTACATGCTTCCGAATGAGAGACAGTAGGTGTTTGGCTATGTCTGGCACACCTGTTTCACCTGTGAACCTGACTGCCTCAGGTAACAGTTTCCAGGTGGCATCCTCCTCCGGCACAGGACAAAGCGTTCTCACTGTCTTCCTCCTTCCTGTATTCTGTGGCCCCCCCTTTTTTTTTTCCCCCTTTTTTCAGGAAAGCCTTTAACGCTTAACTGCACGGCCCGATTTGGCTTTGAAATAAACTTTAAGCCTGTGATAAGATGGTACATAAAAGATTCTGACCAGGAGTGGGAAGTCCCAACACCTGACGCGAGAAGGTAAGAAGGAAGTTACTGAACTCATTCTTTGCAGCTCACACGAAAAGCTTTCACCTTTAGAAACCTCTGAAATGTACACACAGAGCTGAGCAGATGGAGTTGATGGTGGGCCACTAGCGCCAACTAGTGGTGTAAATAAAAGTACAGAAATGCAAAGTGTGAGTTAATTTTATTTAAACTTGCAGGCCAAATGCAGTTTCAGATAGGGCCATAGAATGAAATATTTCAGTTGTTTTTTTATTTTATTTTTTTCAATTTTTGGCCACACGGCTTATGGGATCTAACCCCTGACCAGGAATTGAACCTGGATCCTTGGCAGTGAAAGCCCTGAGTCTTAACCCCTGGATTACCAGGAAACTCTCATCTTTTTTTTTTTTTTAATTATCTTTTTATTTTATTTTTAAATTTTTTATCATTTGCTTTAAAGTTCAATTTGTAGTAACAATTGTAGTAAACTAACAAGCAAACATACCAACCCATGCTGCTTGAATAGACTTGGCACGTGGAACAAATGGGAAAGGATTCTGCACCCTCACCAGCCACTCCCCATCCCCCTCGTGCCATCCATCCAGAGTGGGGACTAGTCAGGGACCCAACCCTGTGGTCCTTAACAGTCTGGAGTGTATCCAGAGAAAATGGCACAGTAATAAGCAGTCTGACCACAAACAAGAGAAGTGAGGAATAGTTGATGCAATCTAACCTGGAAAAGGAGACCCAGAGCTGAGATAGCTGTCTTTTTTTTTTTTTTTTTTTTTTTTTTTGCTTTTTTAAGGCATATCTACAGCAGCTTTATTTACAATAGTCAAAAATTAAAAGTTACATTCGTTCATACAATGGGTTACTATTTAGCAATAAAAAGAAGAACAAACTAAATAGAGAAGGAAAAACTAACCTTAGGTGAAAAAAATCAAAGCGATTGTTCCTTGTGGTAAGCTAGGCATTGGCTGGAAAGGAATACAAGGGAACTGTCTGGGGAATTGGAAGTGTTCTATATGGTAGCAGCCAATTGTCAAATGCATACAGCTAGGGGCTTCCCTGGCAGTCCAGTGGCTAAGACTCAACTTCCACTGCAGGGGGCACAGATTCCATCCCTGGTCAGGGAACTAAGATCCCTCATGCCATGTGGTGTGCCAAAAAAAAAAAAAAAAAAAGTGTATAGCTAGACATTGTGCACTTCAGTGTATGTAAATATTAACAAAAAGGACAATATAATGACGATGAAGGGAGGTGTAGGAAATTAGTGAAGGTTTAAATGATACAAAAATGGCAGGATATTGATAATTGAGCTATCATTTTATTGTTCTCTGAATATGTTAAACTATAACTTTTAAAGAAATTCAGAACGAAAAAATAGTCTTCTGTTTACTCAGTCGTTTGCCAATTGCAGTTATCCTCATTCTTTCCCGTAGATCCAGTTACTATTGTAATGTGGGATCTCTGTCTTGAAGTACTTGGACGCTATTAAGTTTTACGAGAAAACTAGACTTAATCTGTAAACCAGATTAGTGGGCAGAATTTACTGGGAAGACAATTTGGCTCAATGGAAAAGAAAACTAGACATTTGGAGCTATAGCCCTTCATTTTTCCAAGATCTGTTCCAAAGTAATAGTCTCTGTATTAAGCACTTCTTCCTCCTGGTTTTAAAACACTTCAACAGTTGTTTTTAAAACAACACAACAGTATCACTTTGAAAAGCATACATCATTACAAAAAGTAAAGGGTAGGTTTCAGTAACAGTCATCAGATTTAGAAAGAACTCCTAAGACAAGGGAACTTGTTGGGTCCCGTATTAAGCTGATGCTGCCTCAGAGTTGAAGGTCGTCAAGTGTGGTGAAGGGGGTACACACTGACTTTACATGTTCTTGGGTTTGAATCTCTGTTTCTTACCGATTAACAATGTGACCCTTAACCCCTTCGAACCTCCATCACACCATCTATAATCTATGGATACCAACCTCCACTTTGCAAGGTCCCTGTGAGGAGCAGATACAGTAGAAGTGATACTTATCACAGTCTCTGGCAAGCAGGAAGCATCCAATGAATAAGACTGGGTATTGTAGGCTCCAAAAAAAAAAAAAAAAAAAAAAAAAACAGCCTAAAACATCATTCATAGAGATTTTTTAATGTGAATACAGACTGACAGACTGAAGATGAGCAACTTCAGAAAATCCAAACTGAATTGGTGCTGAGATTCACACTTCCTGGACAGAATGGCACAGGCCTGGGAATCAAGCTGCCACTTCCCAGAGGCGTGACCTTGGACTGTCACCCACCTTCTGTGTTTGGTCTGAGTTGCACAAATCAGGACGATCACACCAGTACCTGGTGGGGCTCCTGTGAGATGAGCGATGGAGGAGATTTGATCATCTCCCCCACATTTAGTGCTCAGGGCATGAGAGGACCATCTGATACATAGTGAGCCCTCAGTAGAAGTTAGTCATTTCTAACATTTATTCTTAAATTGTTGTATCTCTTCTCAAGGGGGATTCTTAGAGTAAGGAAGATCAGACAAAGCCCGCAAGTCATTATATTCTGGTGTAAATACTCAGAATCATGCTTAGCTGATCCAATCACTTAATAACAACTGAGCCACCTCTGAGCATCCTCTGTCCTTCCTGTGTCTCCTTGTACTATCTGATCCCACGGCCCTTCTGAAAGCCAAACAGTTGTCAGCTTACATGAGTTCCAAAAACTGCAAGTGGGTGTCAATCTATGTTACTGAAGGAGTGTGGTATTTTCCCTCCTCTCCTAGCGTTAAATCCACCTTAAAGGATGAAGTCATCGAGCGTGTCTTCTTCCTGAAAGAAGTTACTCAGAGGGATCTTCACAGAGAGTTCATTTGTTTTGCCCAGAACTCTATTGGGAACACAACCCAGTCCATCCAACTGAAAGAAAAGAAAGGAGGTGAGCCTGAAGGTGGCTGCAGAATGCACCCAACTGCTTTCACCTGGGAGGAGAGGAACTTTCCCTAAAGAGTTGTCACGGTGATGATAGCCACCAACAGTCACTAGATGCCAGACAATGTTCTAAGTAAGCAATGTGCTTGTGTTGATTCATTTAATACCTTTACCAAGGACACACAACTAGTAAGTTTCACATCAGTGACCAGAGCTAGTCCTCTTACTAATATTCTGCATACTGGGGCTGTGTTGGGAAAGCCTATCATTCGTTCATTCACTCCTTAGTTCATTCACTCATTCATTCATTCTACAAAGACCTACAGAGCATGCTCTGTGTAGCAGGTATCACGCTAGGACCTAGCTCCCTTTCCTATCTTCCTCCCCTGGCTTCCAAATCCAGAGAGTGTGATGGGCTGGTTTTGGAGAGTGGAGGAGAGAAAGAGAGGAGAAAGAGTATTCTTGCTCAGCTTAGGAGTGACATGTGTATACCACAGATCATAGTTTTTTAAAGCTAGAGAGGAAATTCCTGGTAAGGAATAGCTTTTAAATTTCTTTAAGATGCTCAGAGATGAAAATGATGTCATTCATTCATTCAGTTAATAGAGATGAGAGAACAAGCAGGTTTTGAATGCTTGTGAGGCTTAAATAAGACATGTGTTGTGCCCAGGCCCTAGTGGGTGCTCTGTAGAGGTGGGTCAAAAGGTGGTGTGGAGGTGAGACAGTAAGTCAGACGTGGCTACAGGCTTCAGGAAGTTTAGACTTTAGAGTGGTTGATAACACGTGAAAATAATTTACAATATGCAGTGAGAGGGATGCAAGTGGGTTTTGTGGAAGCTTATGGGGGAAAAAATAAATAAAAGTAGTTTTTGTCAGTTTCCCCGACCACCACAGGCAGAAACTACCCACTACCCTAGCTTCTCCCGAGTTCATTTGATGGTAGTTCTCTCAAGATGTGATTTAAGACGTGTCCAGATTCAAGAGAAATGTTTCCAATAGCAATGATTTTGATTTAAAAAAAAACAATAGGGCTAGAAAAGGTGTTGGATAGGCCTGAATGTGGTCTTGTGCGGGGGGTGGGGGGCGTTGCGGGGGGGAAGCTGCCTCTGCACTTGCTCACAGCGGCCGTGTCTCCCCAGTGGTGTTCCTCTACATCCTCCTCGGCACCGTCATGGCCCTGGCAGGTGTGCTGACCACAGGTGCTCTCCTCTACATGTACTGGATTGAAATAGTGCTGCTGTACCGAACCTACCAGAGCAAGGATGAGACCCTCGGGGGTAAGATGACCCAACTCGCCTCTGATATTTCTGCTCAGGACTGACATACAGGGAGGGGCTTGAGAAATGGATGTTCCCTGATGGATAAAGTCATGACCCTCAGGCTCTAAGACCCTCCTGCAGGGCTGGTGGCTTCATACCTGGGAGGGGCTGGGAGCCCAGTGGAGAAATAATTTCCCTTCGTCCCAGTTACTAGGAATCTTACCAATGGTATTATTGTAAGGACATACTGGACTTGAAAATAACTCTCCACTCACCCACCTAAAGCAAGATGACGGATGATTTACCATCTCTGTGCCTTAGTTTTCTCTTCTGTAAAGTAGTGTTGTAATCACAACCACAGTGAATGCTATGTGGGCTTGTTGAGTTAAGATGCATTGAGCATTTAGAACAGCATGTAGCACATAGTAAGAACTCAGTGAGGCCAGCTCCAGCTGTCATTACCTCTTGAGGACTGAGCGCACGCCAGACCTGTGTTTCAGTCATCACTGAAATCCTGCAAGCCAGGCAGAGACGTGAAGTCCGTGCCCTCAGTGGAACTGCTAGGGGGTGTTAGAGGCTGGGATTGGATCCAGGCAGTTTGGTTTAGAGCAGCCGTTAGTTATTGCCTCAGTTAACGTCTTCTGTAAAGTGAGAGGCTTGGAGATGTGGAAATGTCCTTAACAGCGCGAAGTTCTGTAAAATACTAACACTATCACTATCCGTGAAGTATCTGTCAATTTTCCCACGAGACGTAATAATAACGTTTATTAACATTTGTTTCTTTAGATGAGAAGAGCTGCTTGTGTGTGTGTCTAGTCCTGGAAGGCTCGAAGGTTAGAACGTTGGCAGTTTTAGTGAATGATTCTATGGCATGGAAAGAGCAGAATCCCTTTGGCTGGATTCCAGGCACAATTATTGATCCTTACCTGAGTGGGATGTACCTGTGCACACAGGTGGTTTCCCCACACTAGGAACTGGGTGAAGAGCTGTTAGATCACTGGGAGAAGGGGTGGCAAGGAAACGCGCCCATCACGCTTTCTTCAGACCAATGATTGAGAACGCGCCCTAGAAGTCCTTACGCCAAGAGTGTTTTTGAGGTTTCTGTTTTAAATAGCTTTTTAGCTTTTTCGAGTTGAACAACTTTTCTAATCACTGTCTTAGATAAGTGATTATCTTCCTTTACTTCTTTTACTAAACTTCATACTTCTTTTACTAAAATGCTATTTATCTTAAGATTCTAGAGCTTGTACAGAAGACTCAATCAACTGTGAAGCATTTTCTTTTTATTTTTTGGAGGGATTTTTTGCCTTAATTTATTTAATTTTTAATTGAAATATAGTTGATTTACATATAGATATATTCTTTTTCAGATTCTTTTCCGTTATAGGTGATTACAGAACACCGAGTATAGTTCCCTGTGCTGTACAGTAGGCCCTTGTTGGTTATCTATAGTAGTGTGTATACATTTATTTGTTTATTTTTTGGCCACACCACGTGGAATGTGGGATCAGGGATCTAACCCATGCCCCCTGTATTGGAAGCGTGGGGTCTTAACCACTGCACTGCCAGGGAAGTCCCAGTAGTATCTGTATGTTAATCCCAAACTGTGAAGCATTTTAAATATGTCCTCTCTCATTTGCACAAAGTTTAGGTAATCTGATGGGGAGGCAGAACCCAGTTTTCAAGCACAGTGATTCATCGCACTCTGTGGCCATTCTCCTGTTTTCCAGCAAAAAAGACTGTTTCCTTTAAATGTCCCAAAATTTAGAGAGACATAGGACGTCAGAATTGTGGGGATCTAATACTCCTACTCTCTAATTTTGTTACTAAAGAAATGTAACACTTTCAGGTTACATTTCAGAAAAATCCTAGTTTGCTGGCCTGTCACAGGGATGTGGAAAATATCAAGGTGACTATGGCGTGTCACACAGGAACTGCGCAGTGTCCCTGCTGGCCACGCCCCTTGAGCCTCCCCCTCCCCACCTGGGCAATGAGGAGCTTAGAAGATGAGCCTCTGGGGCCTCCCTCTTTGGCATCCTCCTCTCTCGACTTCAGACCACCTCCACTGCCTTTTCCTTTTCTGTTGCTGACACTTCCACCCACTAAGGCCTCTTAGGTCCACACTGAACAAACTGCCAAATGGCATCAGTAACCAGCACACTGTTTACTACTTTGTTTTTTTGTTTGTTTGTTTTAATACATGAACAGCCTTGCAATCTGTTTTCACTAACATGGTGGGTCTTCCAGTGGTTAACTTGAATTTTCATGTCTGAAAATATTATTTCACCCTCATTCATTAATGCTGTTTGAATAATAGTAATTTGGAGATATTTTCCTATTGACTTATGATAATTAGGGTGGCTGACGAAAGTCTTTTTTTTTGTTGTTTCTCAATATTTATCTATTTTATACGTAGTATCAGTAGTATATACATGTCAATCCCAATCTTCCAATTCATCCTGCCCCTCGTCCCCCTTGGTATCTGTACGATTTTAATAATACTATTTGCTGGGCATTGTGCCAAGTGCTGGAAGATGAGCCAGGTGTGTCCAACTGCAGAGCCCATGGGTTAACTTTTGAGATTTTTCTACGGCGTCCAGTTAGTTCTTTAGCATCTCCCAGAATCTAGGTGCATTCACAATAGGTGAGTCAACAGAGGCATATGAGACCTTAAACATATCCTAAAACAAGTTCCAAAATATAGTTTTCCATCTAAAAGGGAGACGAATGAACATTTATCTTGTGCCTGCTATAGTCAGACACCAAACCCTTCATGTACATTATCCCAGGCGACCCCGACCGCAGCCTGCCGGGGAGTTATTATTATCTCATTTTACATGTGGGGATTCAAACACAGACACGTGTGCCATCAGCGTGCTAAGGCGCTGGGTCTCTGCAGTGCTTTGCTCACTGGGTGTCATCACGCTTTGACAGAGCAGACTCTACTTTGATGTGTAACTAATGAGACAGCAATGCTGCAGATGCAAAGAAAGCTCAGAGCAACTCCTGAGAACATGTGATTGAATCAGAGACGGCCCCTGCTGTTTGATCTGACCTCAGTGAGGATGCAGGAGTGCCTCATTGATTAGAATCCGATTCTCAGTGGAAATCAATACCCCTCAGTAGTGTGATTCTGGAAGGAACACAGATGCTGCTTTTCGTGTAATAAATCGATTCAGTAAGGATCCCAAGTCTTAATTCTTACCCGTTTACCATATGGTCTGAGCGTATGTAGGTATGCCACGAGAGTGACAGGTATGTCAATGCTCCTCTTCCTCAGATAAAAAGGAGTTCGATGCGTTCATATCCTATGCGAAATGGAGTTCTTTCGAGAGTGAGGCCACTTCATCCCTAAGTGAGGAAAACTTGGCTTTGAATCTGTTCCCTGAAGTTTTGGAAAACAAATATGGATACACCCTGTGTTTGCTTGAAAGAGATGTGGCCCCAGGAGGAGGTAGGACTTGCACGCTGACAGAAAATGTAGGACAAGACCGAGAGTTACATGCACGCACTCTCTACATTGTCCTGTCATTCTTTCTGTTGGGCTATTTATCTTCTAGAAGGTTTCATGAAATTAGAACGTCTTGGGCAACAGCAGAGAAAGATGTGTGTTGCAGAGACACACTCCATCATCAAAAAATCCATCTTCAATGGATACATGTGTATGTGTAACTGAACCACCCTGCTGTACACCTGACACTAACACCACATTGTACATCAACTAGACCCCAATATAAAATTAAAATTAAAATTAAAAAAATGCCACAGGGGGAAAAAAAATCCATCTTCAGGAAAAAAATAGATATGTACAAGATATATATGTACATGTATATGTATATTGGAGCCCAGGGAGACTTCTGGAAGGAAGATCTCTTTGCTGGCTCCTCAGCAGGAAGTTATCTCTATCCTCCCAAACGGGTGGTCCCCCTACTTTCTGGGACTCTGCCTGCCACAAACGCAGCACTGGGTCCAGCAGCTTCCCTGGGCCTGGGCTCAGTTCTGGGCACGATCAGCTGTACAGACCTCATCCTGTCCCGCGGACCTCCTCTGCCTCAGATGACCCCCCCGCCCAGGAGCCTGGGACATTTCATGCCCCTCTCTTATCCCAGCTAACCTTGTGCCAACAAGCTTTGTTCCTAGAGGAACTGGCAACACAGGGAGGAATGTGAACTTGACAGTCACTAGACCCCGGAGCATCTTCAACAGTCCGTAGAATTGATTTAGTAGAAGTGATATAGAAAACCAGGTTTCCTTTCCTCTTTGTCTAAGAGTGCCCATTGTAAGGAACCCTATGGGAGGATCTGGAAGATTTCGGGTTATTGTGACTCAAGGTTTAACAATAACAATTGCAAGTAACTACATTCTTTCTTTCCAGCGTATGCAGAGGACATCGTAAACGTTATTAAGAAAAGTAGAAGAGGAATATTTATCTTGAGCCCCAACTATGTCAACGGACCCAGTGTCTTTGAACTACAAGCAGCAGTGAACCTTGCCTTGGAGGATCAAACACTGAAACTGATTTTAATTAAGTTCTCTTCCTTCCAAGAGTCGGAGTCTCTACCTCATCTAGTGAAAAAAGCTCTCAGGGTTTTGCCCACTGTCACTTGGAGAGGCTTCAAATCAGTTCCTCCCAATTCCAGATTCTGGACCCAAATACGCTACCACATGCCTGTGAAAAGCTCTAAAGGATTCGCGTGGAACTATCTCAGAATTATCCCAAGGATTTTTTCCTCTGGAAAAGACTCGGTGAAACAGAAACCACTGGGAGGCTCTGCCAGCCTAAAGGATGGTGAAATGGGCCCTGAACCGCCTTCCCCACCCTCCCGTCCTGTCCCTGGAGAGCAGAGACCTTGAATGGACAGAACGCACAGCGGGGGTCAGGACGATATAGAATGGGAAGTGTTCAGCCAGCTCTGAACAAGCGTGGCAGGCACTGGGGTGTCACGGGAACTATGGTGGGAGCCTCCGATCTCCTGGACTGGACACAGGGAGAGCGAATTCTCCAGACACTTGCACACATTCAGCCTGCAAGTCCGCTAAGATTTTCCTAGTGGTCTGAGCAGAATCAGCAGATACAGCCAGTGGGCTCTGTGGCTGTGGACTGGCGTGTCTATTATATATTGTACACATCGCTTTATATTTCTTTGCAATCAAATAAATATTATTTTATTAGAAACAAGTGATTTAAGCTTTGCCTAAGGCGTCTCTGTGGAGAGGACAATTCTTACGCCATGTTCACCCAACCCCTGGAGCACAGAAATCACATAAGAAAGGTAGAGACCAGGGGCTGAGGGCAGACAGGGCCACGGTTTGTCTCTACGGCATCCTTGTGGGAACTAGAAGGAAGAGCCCCTTCCTCTGGGCCGATGCAGCCCTGAGCCAGGACACAGGGCTCGGGGAGCAGAGTGGGGCTAATTTCAGCCTGTCCTTGTCGCCTTGGCCTTTGTGTAGGGGATGCGGCACACAACCTTACTCTGTGCCACAGGAGGCAGGGGCCAATTAGGCCAAAAACGATTTGGTCAATGAGGAGATGAGGAACGGACTAGCAGTTACATGCAAAGTTCAAAGGCAGTGATGAGAGTCAGTAGCCCAAGCAAGAGTCTGAGAAATAAATGTCTACACTGGTTAAAAGACGTCAAGATTGGGGCTTGAACAGTGCTTAAGTCTGAGCCGTTTGCCTCTCGAGGCTGGTGGTCCCCATGCGCTTCCTGACCCCCGGTCTCATTGAGTCCCTCCTAGGCGATGGGCCATAGGCTGGAGGACCAAGTAGCCGTTCCTCAGAGACAAGGCTCCTTTCATTCTCACCTGTGTGTTTTCCTGATGAGAGTTCAACCTGCAGTTAAAACGGTGTTCTGGTCATATGTGAACATACAACCTTCATGCTCCGTCTTCCCCTATAGAAGGGAAGGATTCATTAGAGCAGTAAAGAAGAGCAGCTTTGCGGCTCATTCACATGTGATGTGTCCCATCCACTGGTAGAAACGTGATCCAGGTTTGGAGAGGTTTAGAGTCCTTGTCGTCTAGCCACTGCTTGGTGCCTGTGTGCATGGCTTTTTGAGGTCTTTGCACAGAGGCACCCACATCACAAAAACCACGGTGGCTTTGGCACTAAACAATGTCTTTGTTGGGAATTTCGGTGATAAAGTTAAAGATGAGTTCAAGGGTATAAATTATTCCTGGAGGAATCTTCTTGTGGGAAGACTCATTGTAGGGTCTCAGAAGAGAAGGATACACACTGTCATTGTGCCGTTGTGTTATAGTGATGACTAGAATCCCTGGTTTTCCTGCCAGCCACCCGCAGACATCTAAGACTCAGAAACCCCCTTTGGCCAGTTTATCCCGGTTTATTTTATTCTAAAATAAGTTTGGCTGTAATTGATATATCCAGAGGTCCAGAGTGTTGCTCTTAGTTTAACCAAAACTCGAAATGATCCCCAACGCATACACACAAAAAAGAAATTATCTGGGTCTATCATTTACAGAATACACTCTTCCAGGTGAGTAGGTACACTGAAGATGGCAAATTAATGTTTGAGACAAAGGTTTATTTACATTTCTTACAGGTGAATCAATCAAAATAAAGTGGACCACCAAAACAAATTTTCTATACACAGGAGACTGACGGTAATTAAACAATTGATCTAGGTGGCATACAATGAGAAATAATTTTTTCCCACCATACCTTCTAAATATAAAGTGTTCATATGTTCTGGCTCCTGTTTTACACCTGTTGTCCAAGTACAATTTTCATAGTCCAAGTATCATTTCTCACTCTGAAGGTGTGTCCCGCTTTGGATGGTGGTCATCTTACCTCTAGCGCACACGGTAGAATAGTCCTTACTGACCCTGGGTGATGTCTCAGGTGATCTCACAGCTTTCCTGGTCTCTTCTGGATTTTAATACTCACATTTACTATCTATATTATTGCCAGATTGCAGCTCCAGGTAAGATGGAGTAAGCATACACCCCCCTACCTTCCCCACTCATTGTAGCTATGAAACCTGAATAAAGTACATATAAAAATCAGTTTGAGGAGACTCCCCTGGTGGCGCAGTGGTTAAGAATCCACCTGCCAATGCAGGGGACACGGGTTCAATCCCTGATCCACGAAGATCCCACATGCCATGGAGGAGCTAAGCCCATGCACCACAGCTACTGAGCCTGCGCTCTAGAACCTGTGAGCCACAACTACTGAGCCTGAGTGCCACAACTACTAAAACCCTTGCACCTAGAGCCCCTGCTCCGCAACAAGAGAAGCCACTGCAATGAGAAGCCCGAGCCCCGCAACAAAGAGTAGCTCCCGCTCACCGCAACTATAGAAAGCACACGCACAGCAACAAAGACCCAATGCAACCAATAAAAAAATAAAACAAATAAATAAATATGAAAATTAAAAATTAAAAAAAAATCAGTTTGAGGATTCTGAAAAGTTCATCAAAGCAGGAAGATTGGAGAAGACGAGAATGCAAAGTTCCATGATTTTATTTTCCTCCAATAGCTCTTAGCTTAGGCTCAGCAAGTCTGAAACTGAGAAGTGGACATTAGCATTAACACTAGTTCCAGAAGAAGCCCTCTAGTTCTGCCTTGAAGACTGGGAAAGGCATTTCCTAATACTCCCATATTTTTCCTCTCTATATCCTTTTACTTCCCAGCCCCTGTGCAATCCTGTGTTGACAGCAGTGGCACCAACAAAAGCAGAGAAAAGAGGGACCCTCAAGAGCCTACATCTCTGTAGAAGGGGGAATTGTCCATTTTGATACAGGAGCTGTGGTCTCAAGAGGGTGTGGCAAACCTCTATTGATTTTTTTGGTCTCTCTTTCCTCTTACCACTTGGTTGGGGAGGTAGAAACAGTGAGGGGAAGTGCACTGCAGGGTGGAGCACTTAAAGCACCAGCACTTTTGTCAGAGAATGGCAGAGAGGAGGACGAGAGGCCTATAGAACCAGAAAGTACCATGCAGCGAGCAGACAGAGAGGAGCTCAGGAAAACAAAACCATAAAGTCGCTTACAAACTCCACGGCTCGTCCTCAAGCTACATAGGCATGAATTGACCCTAAATAGAATACCATAAACTCTGAGAATTGAGCTATAGCATAGACTGCTCCCTGAGTTCCAGGGACAAGTCTAAATGGAACTGAAGGACAGTGAAATAGAACTGACATCAAAACCACAAGGCTGGTTAGAATTTGGGGCTTGAATCCAACTAGGTCAGTTGCCTGCTTAAACAAAAATAGCTTTCTACATAGGATTTCAACAGGATCCAGCTTTGCATGACATAATATTTTAAATATTCGGGTTACAATCCATTTGAAAGCAAAACATTATAACATTTTCTGATGGAATTTTCAATGTAGGTAGATGTAATATATGTCAACTAAAACATAAAAGGGAGAGAGTAGGGGAACTTGTGTGGTGGGAAGGTAACTACATCCTACTTGAAATGGGCAAATATTGATTCTAAGTAGAAAGTGAAAGCATAAGTATACTTTAATCTCTTGGGCAACCACTAAAACATAAAAGTGAAAAACAAATATTGTTAAAACATAATAGATGGATTAAAATGGACTAATGAAAGTGTTTAAGTAACCCAAAGAAAGAAGCAAAGGGAAAATAGAGGAACAAAAAACTGAGGAAATAAACAGAAATCAAACAATAAAGTGGGAGACATAAATCCAAATATATTAATAATTATATCAAATTTAAAATGTGCATAGTAATTAAAAGACCAAGATTATTAGCACATACTTTTTAAAAAAATTTTTTTAATTTACTAATTAATATATTTATTTTTGGCTATATTGGGTCTTCGTTGTTGCCCATGGGCTTTCTCTAGTTGCAGGGAGCTGGGCTACTCTTCGTTACTGCATGTGGGCTTTTCATTGCGGTAGCTTCTCTTTTTGCAAAGCATGGGCTCTAGGTGCACGGGCTTCAGTAGTTGTGGCACGTGGGCTCAATGGTTGTGGCTCATGGGCTCTAGAGTGCAGGCTTAGTAGTTGTGGCACATGGGCTTAGTTGCTCTGTGGCATGTGGGATCTTCCTGGACCAGGGATCGAACCTGTGTCACCTGCATTTGCAGGTGAATTCTTAACCACTGCACCACCAGGGAAGCCCCTAGCACACACTTTTTTAAATTGACAACTATATTCTCTCTACAATAAACATATTTCAAAAATAATTAAAGGAATGTTGGAATGCTTATATTAACATCAGCTTAAGAAGACTTAAGGGAAAAGAAAATTATCAGGGATAAAGACGGTATCACATGATGAGAAAGGATGAATTTGCCAAGAAGACATGACAATCTTCAGTGTGTACACACCTAACATCAGAGCTTCAAGTTACATGAAGCAAAACTGACAGAACTTAATGAAGAAATAGACAAATCCACAACATACTTTCAAATCAACAATTCTCCCCAAATTGATTTAGAAGTTTAGCACAATTTCAGGGCTTCCTAGGTGGCGCAGTGGTTGAGAATCCACCTACCAATGCAGGGTACACGGGTTTGATCCCTGCTGCAGGAAGATCCCACATGCCACAGAGCAACAAAGCCCGTGCGCCACAACTATTGAGCCTGCGCTTTAAAGCCCATGAGCCACAAATATTGAGCCCATGTGCTGCAACTACTGAAGCTCACGCACCTAGTGCCTGTGCTCCACAAGAGAGGCCACAGCAATGAGGAGCCCGCACACCACAATGAAGACCAGCCCCCACTCACTGCAACTAAAAAGAAAGCCCGTGCACAGCGAAAAAGACCCAACACAGCCAATAAAAGTAATTAAATAATTAATTAATTTAAAAAAAAGTTTAGCACAATTTCAATCAGTATCTAAGCAGAATTTTTTGTAGATACAGGCAAACTGATTCTAAAATTTTAATGGAAAGGTAAATGACCTAGAATAATCAAAACAATTTGAAAAAGAAAGCAAAGTTGGAGGAATTACACTACTCCATGTTAAAAATCAATATAAAGTTACAGCAATCAGGACAGTGTGATATTGGGTAAGTGATAGATCAATGGAACGAAATGAAGAGTGCAAAAATACACCCATACAGATATGGCCTGTTGATTCTTGATAAAGTTTCAAAGGTAATTGAGTGAAGAAAAGCTAGAGTTTTAAACAAACAGTGTTAAATTATTGGGCATCATATGCAATAAGATGAACTTGAAACATACAAATATTCATTCAAAATGGACCACAGATCTAGATGTAAAATGAAACCTATAAACATCTTAGAAGAAAATATGACCTGAGATTAGACAGAGTTCTTAGCAATGACACCAAAAGCATAACCTATAAGAAAAAAGATTAATAGATTAGATTTCAAAAAATTAAAAACATTTGTTATGGGAAGGATACTGTTAAAAACAGTGAAAAAACAAGCCTTAAACTTGTATAAAATATTTGAAAATCACATATCCAATGAAGGACTTGTATCTAGAATATGTAAAGATCTCTCTAAATTCAATAATGAAAAGCAAACTACCCAATTAAAAAAAGGAGCAAAAAATTTAAAAAGACAAGTCACTGAAAAGGATGCATAGATGGCAAATAAGCCCATAAAAAGTTGTGCAACATCATTATCTACCAGGAAAACATAAATTAAAATAGCTCTCCAAAAAAGGAAAGAAAAATATCTGACAATACCAGATGCAGAGATGAAATGGAACACCTTGAATGCTCATATACTTCTTGTGAGTGTGCAAAAGGTCCAGCCCTTCGACAAAACACCTTAACAACTCCTTACAAAGTGAAACATCTGCTTACTACATATTCCAGAAATCCCATTCCTAGATATCGACCCCAGAGAAATGAAAACTTATGTTCACACTCATACACATACACTGTACATGAATGTTTACAGCAGCTCTGGTCATAATATCTGGAAACAACTCAACGACCTTCAACTAGTGTGTCTCAGTTTGGGTCCAATCAGGAGACAGAAACCACACAGTCATTTTAAAAGGGATTCTTTAATATAAACAATTATTTGGCTATAAGAGAGTGACTATAAGGATGTAAAAAGAACTCTAGATTGTCTTGGGGCTGAAGGAGAGTAGGAAGACAAACTTGGAAGGAGTCTCCTCCTCAAGTCTGGGGTTTAGACATTGTTAGAGAAGGTGAGATATTGCCCACTGAATGGCAAAGTTCTCTAAGGTGTCTGGGCTAGGGCTAGTCTACAGTCACTGGAAAGCAGCCAGCAGACCCCCAGGACTCAGAAAACCACAGCTGGTGGACAGACTCACAGCATGCACAGCTGTGGCATGAGGTCTGGAGCACATGGTGTTCACATTGTAGGAGCTTTGGGGACCAAAGCTTTGGTGTGCAGGTGAGCCAGAGCCAAGATGGGGGTGCACTGGGGCATAGGGAGGGCCCCCGTGGGCCGGATGCTTGGACTGCACAGTGTCCATGATAGAAGGCCAGGACTGCGAGGTCCCTGAGAGATAATTTCCTCTGTGTGCATAGCTTTGGCAGGGCACCAACAGATGTCACACACCCATGCTGCTCACTGATGTTGCAGCAGAGGAAGAAAAACACAAAACACAGCAGCTGGAACCAGGAAGGGCCTCCTGCAAGCCCCCTCCAACTCCCTTTGCTGATGGAGCTCAACGCTGTATACTCACCGTAAGGAATAAATGCGTCAATAATACAGTCCATTCCTCAGAGCAGATACTGAATGGTGAATTTGGGGCTGAGAGGTAATTGATAGGAAGCAACAGTCAATCAGCCAAGAGTTGAACATGCAAAAAATTCAATACTCAACAATGAAAAAGAACGCACTACTGAGACACTCAATGGCTCGCCTAAATCTCAAAGCATGATGCTGAGTGAAAAAAAAAATCTAATTTCAAAAGGTTACATTTTTCCATTTATATGACATTTTCAGGAAGCCAAAACTGTGGCAGAGAAGAGATCTGTGGTTTCCAGGGGTTAGGGGTGGAGGAAGGTGTGAAAAGGGAACACACAAAAGGAGAGTACAAGAAGGTAACCTATCTTGGTGATGATGTGAATCTGTACGTGGTAAAATTCATACAGTTGTACACCAAAAAGGCTGATTTTATTATATGTTAATTTTAAAATAAAAATTTTTAAAGTCTAGTTGAATCATATCAAAACTTTGATCTTTAATTCAGTTCAAACTTCTTTTACCCCAGCTTAGGTCCAACTGGCAATGGAACAAAGAGTGTGAGCTACTTTTCTCTCCTGTTCTGCTCCTTCCTGTCTGCTTCTGCCTTTTTCTTCACTGTGTTTAGAGGGAGGAGAGAGTAGAGGAGAAGGAGGAAAGATTCTTCTTTAACTCAAATGGTGTTCTTTGAAATTCTTTCTTACTGATGGAATGCCCTTTCTTCTACCTGATGCCAAATGTCTAGCTCCTTCTGTTTGAGGCATTCCTGTGGATTTTTTGGACATCCTCCCCTATTCCTCAAATCCCACCGGGACCTCCACTGCTCCTGGTGCACCTGATGAAGATGATGCCTTCTCTGGGTACCCCTCATCTCCTGCTGCATCCAGTGAAGCCCCTCATGGTCAGTTTTTCCAATGTGATTCACCCTGCTCTTGGGGAATCAGATACCAAATTTCCCACCACTGTGCCCACTGTTTCTCCTCTGCTCCAGCTGGCCTCCTGCTCTCAGTGATATCCTGCTGAGGGTCAGGCACAGGCCTGATCTTTGGATTCCAAAAGAAAAATGAATTCTCAAGAATTGTTTTTTTCACTTCTCTACATCCCAGTCCCACAGATGCTGTTGGGATGATACACCTTCAGCTCTGTGAACCTTTAGTCTTCCCAGCTGGCAGAGAAGCCCCACCTCTATGAGTTCTTCTCTTGGAGCTCTCTCTCTTGGATTGAGTCACAGAAAATGGGATTCGTCAGTGGTTTACTGGCATGCAAATGGGTTCCTTGAGAATGAATTGGGAAAAAAAGTTGACAGCTGTGCTTTCTCCACATCCATCTGTGTCCTTGAAGCCCAACTAGAGAAGGTTGGAAACCTCCTCTGGCCTGTGATATCTCCACATCTCACTAGCCTGTATCTGTCACTTCCACTTAATTAAAATGTCTGAATACCCACCAGCGATTCTCCTGGTCTAACAAAGGCAGCCTCTATCCAGTGGAAGCACATGGTACCACCCACCATCGAGAGAATCAGAGTTCCTTGAAATCCAATGTCAAAGTTACTCTAAAGGAATTGAGGAAAGAAAGAAAAGGAGGGGTAATTTCGGGAAGAAGAGAGGTAGAATTGACCTACCAGGCATTCTTAGTACAAGAGATGGTGGCTATGAAGTGGGGGGAGGGAGGTGACAGCTCCTGAAACAGAGAAGAAAGAGTGGGGAAAGTACAGTTGCTAGCTCACCGCATTAGTCTGGGTTCAACTAGCCTTGTGACTCGTCTTCCAAACAGCTGTGACTGGTGATAATGTGGGTAGGTAGAGTAAGATGATGCATTTCATTTTTAATCACTCTCTGTCTTATTTCAGTCACCCAGTCCATCCATTTAGAGGATGTTGTGGAAACGAAAATTGCTTAGGAATTATAATGAACACAAAGGGATGGAAGGCTTCTGCCTATACAGTGTTCATAATCTCTTTGAAGTAAAATGAATCTAAAATCCATCTGGTATCTACCATGTACTAAGCATTTCCATCTCTGTCATATATTATGTCACTTCATCTTCACACCACCTTTAAGACAGTCATCGTCATCACCATCATAACCACCACCTTCACCTTCACCACCACCACCACCATCATCATCAATAAGGCAGCTGAGGCTTGGAGGTGTTTAGGACATACCCAGGATCACACAACTTCAAGTTTCTCTCCTCTACAAAATCTCTATTCCCTTAGGGGAGCAACCACATTTGAAGTGTAAGACCATGACACTACCCATCCTCTGGTGTGAAGACCTGTTCCATGTCAGAGCTCATATTCACACCCATCCCACCCACCTGCACCACCATGGTGCCTCTCCTCTTCTCCTCATAACGGGGAATCTCCCTGAGTTGATTACAGCCTTCCGCAGCACCCTCTGTTTCTCTCTGAGTAGTAGAAGTTTGACTTTGGGGAGCAGAGACAGAGCTTGGCTTTTCTGTCCTGAAAGCAGGGTCAAAGCTCTTGACTTCGCTCCAGGTTGGGATGCAGGCTTTCAATTTAGGGGTATGATGCGCCAGACCTTGATCTGAGGCCATTCAGCTTAATTGCTAGCTGTGGGCTTGGAAAACAAGTCATGTTTCTGGACAGCACTGACCAATTCTCTATCACTGCTTTCTTCTTCTTCTTTCTTCCTAAAAAAAGAATAAAATTTGAGCCCCAGCGAAGTAACAAGAGCTCAGGGGCAAGCAGCAGATACTTCAGCTCCAGAAGTGCTGCGCAGATACTTTCCAGTAAGGTCAATTTTACTGCATACTATGGAAAGGAAGAAAAGATGATCATCTTTAAAACTATTCTTGGAGGGAGATGATTTTCTAATTCACCATGGACAGGCGCAGAATAGTCTGTTTAGCTCTTGTTTCTTTTAGAATTTTTCTAAGACAAAAGTTGCTTTAGGAAACAGGGTAAAGAGGGAAGAAAATCAACCCCCCCAAACTCTACTGCCAGCTGCGCACAGCTGAAGCCCTGGGTGATGGGAGATTCCCTGCTGGGTGCATCACCCCTTAATTAGTCTCAAGAGGGTGGACCGGATTTGGTCACTTAAATGATAAGGGATCCACTGGGTAAAGGATGTCATTCCCTCCCCACCATTGAACTCTATGAGTAGACGGGTTTAGAAGAGCAGATGACAAGGCTCACAAGGGTTCTTGAGAGCTGACACCAAAGATGGTCAGAGCAAGCCATGTTTCTACTGCTAATACAATTATCTGGATAATTAGACCAAAAGCTTCAGATAATTCAGTAGCTTGCTGCTGACCTGAAATTCCAGAATGATTCCTTCAATGTTCTGCTTTGCAAGTAAAAGCTGAGTTTTCCCTCCTTCATATTTCAAATCTCTTTTTCTATGTACAACTATAGTTAGGGAGTGTCAGCAGTTCTGTGGTGCTCTTATACCTCAGGAATCGATCTTTCCAAAGGAATTAAGTTAACCAATAATTATTATTGAGATCTTATTACCACGGAGACACATCAGAAAGAATTAGTTTCAATTACACTATGAGGACTGAATTTCAAAGGCACCTTCTTATCAATTGCCCTGACCACTACCCCCAATGTCTACATCCTCTTGGTTCTAATCAAGGAAACCTGCACCACATAAAATGTGTTCTTGAAACATCATATTCTCTTCTGAGACAACACCTTTTCTTTCCTCTCCTTCCCAGGACATATGAAAACAATTCTTCATGTTTGTCCAGTGAAGAAATGCCCTCCTCACCTCCATTACATCTTCTCCCCCATTTTTTACATTCATACTTAGTGTGTTTTATGTGTCAGGCACTGCTCTAAGCACTTTATGGATATTAAGTCATTAAATACACAGAACACTTTTTATGTTTATTCCTTTCCTTACATTACAAATGAGGAAACCAAGGCACAGAAAGGTTCGGTAACTTTCCCAAGGTCACGTAGCCAGTAAATAGAAGAGCTGAGGTTTGAACCCAGATCGTCTAGCTCTAGCATCTGTGTTCTTAACCACACCATGGTATTGCTTCACTAAGAAGCTTTCTCAAGATACAAATTTTCCAGCAAGACTTCCTAGCAGTCTACCTTGGATGGAAATGAGTTTTCTGAGAAGCTTTGAAGGAAGAGTTTTCCAGATTGTGGAACAACTGAAGCTGGTGTAAAAACATTTTCGTTTCAACATGGATTTCAACATCTATCAATCAAATGCAGCCCTTTGTGTCAGGCACTGAAAACTTGAAGGGAAGCATGATGACTGACCTTGCTTTGATGAGCTCAGAGTCTGGTGGGAGGAGTTCCAAGAGAAACCACCTCCCAGAGTGGAAAGAAGTGAGATGCTTCTGCCCTGGTCCTAAAGGACCAGAATTCAGATTAAGGGCAGTGGTGGGGGATAGAATTGGATTATTCCAGTCTAAGGGAGCTGCATTTACAATTATGTAGGTTTGAAAGAGAGGTAAGACTTCTCACAGGAACTTTAAGTAGTTTTGGGTAAGTGGAGCAGGAGATATAATCAGGGGTTAGAACCACCTAGATCATGCTAAGGGATGAACTGATCAGAGAGGCACTTTCTTCTTTTTAAGCAGACCCAGTTTATGTGCTCCCACCTTCTGCTGCCCCTGGGATTTGCTTGGCTCCATCTATGTGGGCCTTGACCACCTGCTCTGGCTGCTATAACCTTGCTGGCTCACCTGGTCCCACATCAGATTGTTCTTCTTGGGCAAATGCCCTTGAGCCAGTGCACCAATAGCTATTGTTGGAACATTCATTCCTTAGCCAATAGATGTGTGATAGTCTTAGGGAGCTAGCAAGCTCAGGATTTCTCTGTATGCTTTGAGGTCAGTTTTCATGACCAGTGATGAACAGCATCACGTTGTTTCATGCAAGGACCTGCAGTTCATCCTCCAGTTCTGACCCCCATGGGTTACAGTGTGGTGTGTGTGTGTGTGTGTGTGTGTGTGTGTGTGTGTGTGTGTGTGTGGTGGGGGGGTGGGTAGGGGTTCCAAATTGAAGCCATTGTTTGCCCCAGTTCCCTAGATCTGACATTTTGAGGGGAGGGGTGTAGTAAGACATATGGCAGCTCCTCTACTGTCTTCTGCTCCAGCAGTATCAATGGAGTTGATCAATGGATACTCCTGAAGGCTGAAGCCCTCCATGGTCTAAGCCTGTCTGGACCCAAGGAGGCTGTGGCTCTTCCTTCTGCTTCCAGGTCAATGTGAAGTCCCCACTGCAAGGTGTACGATCAGGCTTCCACAGGTACTCCGTAAGCACATCTGGAATATAAAGAGTTAATGGCCTGTGGGACGGAAGTGGATCATTAGGAAATGGGAAAGAACCCTCCAGAGAAATCCTTTCTCTTCTTCCCCATCTCCCATAGACTTCTCTGAAGCATGGTGAATCCACATGGCTTTCTGGAAGACACCCCAAGTGACCAAGGCACCAATTGTGTTCCCTTGTGAAGCTATGGCTGCTAAGTAGTAAAAAATGAATGTTGTCTCATTTTCTAGTTTTTAAAAGAGCTTTATTGAGATATAGTTCACAAGTTATACCATTCACGCATTTAAGGTGTACAATTTAGTGGTTTTTAGTATAGTTGCAGAGTTGTAGAAGCATCGCCAATAAGTTTAGAATATTTTTATTATTGTTGTTAAAAACTGGACATTTTAAATAACTTTGTAGCAATTCTTTTTTATATAAATTTATTTATTTATTTATTGGCTGCGTTGGGTCTTTGATGCTGTATACAGGCTTTCTCTAGTTGCGGAGAGCAGGGGCTACTCTCCATTGTGATGTGCAGGCTCCTCATTGCAGTGGCTTCTCTTATTGCAGGGCATGGGCTCTAGATGTGCAGGCTTCAGTAGTTGCAGCAGGTGGGCTCAATAGTTGTGGCACACGGGCTTAGTTGCTCCACAGCATGCGGGATCGTCCTGGAGCAGGGATTGAACCCATGTCCCTTGCATTGGCAGGTGGGTTCTTAACCACTGTGCCACCAGGGAAGTCCCTGTAGCAATTCTTTTTTTTTTTTTTTTAATTTATTTATTTACTTATTTATTTATTGGGTGTGTTGGGTCTTCGTTGCTGCACATGGGCTTTCTGTACTTGCAGAGTGAGGGGGCTACTCTTCATTGTGGTGTGTGGGCTCCTCATTGTGGTGACTTCTCTTGTTTGTGGAGCACAGGCTCTAGGTGTGTGGCCTTCAGTAGTTGCAGCACATGGGCTCAATAGTTGTGGCCCACGGGCTTTAGGGCACAGGCTCAAAAGTTGTGACACACAGGCTTAGTTGCTCCAAGGCACGTGGGATCCTCCCAGAGCAGGGATTGAACCCATGTCCCCTGCATTGGCAGGCAGATTCTCAACCACTGCACCACCAGGGAAGTCCTTGCAATTCTTGATACTGATTCTTCACCTCCCCTACCTCCAGGTTTTGTTGTTGCTTGATTATTTATTTGTTTAGCAACATGGATGAACTATTGATATTTCAGTAAAATCTATTTCCCTACACAGACTTTAATGTTGCCCTTCAGCCAGTATAGCCTTGGGCATTCTCATAATCCCCTTGACCTCTTCCTCTCTCGCCCAGGATGACAGTGAAACCAGGGTTCTCTTTTACTCTTTCACTGGTCTCTCTGTTAAGCTTACATCTGAGCTGTTGTCCCTGTTGATATCATTCCACATGCAGTAATTTCTAGCTGAATAATCCAGATCTACTGTTTTCTACATGCCTTGGGTCAGAAATTGCTCCACAGTCTGATTCAGTTCAAGTGCAGGGTAATCTTTGCAGGAATAAACTTTGAGGCCAGTCTTTGACACTTCTCTGACCCCACAATGGCTCTTCTCAGGTGTTTCTTTCCATAGTTCTTCTTTTAAACTTCTAACTGGTCTACCCTTTCATATATAGATCTCATGGAAAAACCAGCTCTTCTTATTTGCTCACTACCTAAATCTCCATTATTTTTGACAGTGCCCTTAGGCTTGAACCTCCCTACATTCTATTTCAAATAAAGTTAAGTTCCCTTAGAGATACTGATATGGAGTACTGATACAGATATGGAGTTCTCTGTTCTATGGCCTGCCTCATACTTTAACAGAACCTCTATTCTACTGCTCCCAAAAGGAGTACAGAACAGCAACCTGCTTCATTTAGAGTGGCACCCCTGCTTTATGAAGGGGATGCTGTACAGGGGCAGTAGCTCCTACTCTTCTTGGCTCGTCTTCATTTGTGCAGAAACTGAACCCTAAGAGGAAGCTGGGGTGAGAGTGTTTTGGGCCCAGTATTCTTGGCCTGCCATGCCTGGGGTAGAATTGCAAGCCTGTGAGTGGAGCTTATAGAAGAGGAGGTCTCTCAGTGACATTTGCCTGCAATAGAGCTTATGCAACACATTGCTTGGGGGAAGAGGGTTTGATGACAAATACTGACAGCGTGATTTTCTGGGTAGAAACTGTAGCCCTCAACTGGGAGCTGGGGCTACAGGGAGCCCCATCCTCTTGGCTTTACCCACCCAGAGTAGAGTTTTTCTCACACTGAGCTGGGAAGTAGGAGGAAGAAACAGGCCAGGACACGGGCTCTTGCAGGTTTTCCGTACAAATATTTAGAAGATTGTCTTCAATTGTTATATGTCCCCAGGACCATTTTCAGAGACTGAATGGTTGCTTTGTTTTGTTTTTAATTTTTAACAATTCTTACCAGTGATGGATTTTCTACTAGCAAGAGGGTCTTGGGCTCTCACACTGTCATTCTGTAAGTGTTCCTCCCTTGCTTCCCTTTTTGTCTTAATCTTGCTGCCTTTGGTTTGCAGAACTCACTTAAGCTTTGTCTCATACTGTCTTCTAGGGAATCTGGATTAAGAAGGCATTTTAGAAAGAATATTCAGGCAGCTGTGTGAAAGTACTATTGAATGCATGGAAGTGATACCAAAAGTTGACCAGGTTGACAACAAAACCTCATCCTGGAAGAAGTTAGTAGGAATTCTAGTTTTTCTTCTGCTCCCCTCCCTACATTGCCATCACTTCTCTGATACCATCAGCTAACAATTGATTAAAACATGTTGTCATATATTCACAAACAGAAATTTAGAGCAGGAAAAGAATACCTGGTATAGCATCTTCACTGGGGCTCAAACAGGTAAAGTGACTTTCTCAAAGTCAATCAGATAATTAACACCTGAGGACAGAGACTTCCTGATTCTTAGTTTTGGTCTTTCCACAGAGCACCATGGGAAACTCGCTCTCTTTTCTTTTTAGAAGAAACATAAAATCAAATTCATATAAAAAGATAAAATATCTATTATGAAGTTGTCCATTACAAAGCTATTCATGTAACCTTTTCTGAAAAAAAAAAGTTGACCCAATATGGTCATCTTCTTATGGTTCACCTGATAGTTCCATTTTAGTGACTGGATCTGGTCCATTTTAGAGATAAACTGTGAAGGAAAGGAAAAAAAAAAACAATCTAAATGTGAGCTTTTAGTTCTATTGCCTTACTAAGAAGTTACATCTAGAATCTAGCCTCCCCAACACTGTCTACCTCAGTTTTCCAATGATCTTTGCAGAGCATGGGGCTGGAGTGGGAATCGTCTACACTCACTAATATTAACGAAGAAAAAAGATGCAAATCGTTCTGCAGTTTGATATGGAAGGAGATGCTAAGATAGTCTATGTTATTAACAATAATTTTTATTCTCTATTGAGCATTATTTATCACTGCAACAGAGTTTCTATCTTCAGATACACTCATAAATGTGATTAATAATAAAACTAACATTTGTTAAGTGCCAATTATATGCCAGATACTTTACTTGCTTTATCTCATTTAAAGCTCCTGGACACTCGATGAAGTGTTCCCTCTTTTCAGAAAAGGATGCTTTGAAAGGTAAATGACTTGGCTACAGTCACCTGGCCAGATGTAGAAGAAATAGGAGTAGATTCATAGCACCTGTCTCAATATTCTTCCAAAAACAGTCTGTTATACTGCTTCTTTTGAACGAATAGGCCATAAAACACAATTATTTAAAATAAAAAGTTTGGATGTCACAGAATTTTTCAAAATTGGTTTTAGATGTATTTAGTGGAGCTTGTTCCTTTGATTATTCTTTTTTTTTTTCAGTTCTTTGTAAAGTTTATGGAGAGCTGGAATTTCATATTTTGAATTACTGTCCAGTCATATTCTATGCTACAAACTCCTCCTCCTCCTTCCCCTTTTATAGAGACCACATGGCACAGTTTTCCAGGAGAGCCCTGGTTTACAATTATGGTCTGGCATAATTATTAATAGGTCTCTTGTGCTTTCATAAGTGCCCTGGTTTGGATGATAATTAGACCTTAATCATTCATCCTTGAACCCGCCCAAGGTGTATTATTGTGACTGCCCACTAGGTGTCAGCAGTGTAACCTCCAGAGAACTCAGGAAAAGCATTTCATTACAAAAGTCAAATCTGAGCAAATAATTAAGTGTAGTGCAAGAGCTACCTGCAGCCTTGGCCATTCAAAACAAGTGAGCGAGCAGGGGGAGGAGAGAAGGAGCAAGTGCCAGACAGGTAGCTCCTTTCCTGGGATCTGGTAAGAGAGGGAAGGATTCTCTTCCTGGTTAGAAGGGCTCTAGTGACATCTGGAATGAGCACCGTGGTGTCCTTTTTAATTTTCACTAACCAAATGAAACCAATGTGCAGTGAAGTGAAGGAACAGCTTTGAATGAAGAGATAGTTTTGCTTCATAAATTTCTCTTCAAATCACAATCGCATGAAGGTCGCACAGGTAATTCCCTAGGCTTTCTCAAGTCTATTGAACGACAAAATGCATCTGAGCCAGAGGCTGGGTTGCCTGAACACAAATATTTTACAGATGATTTGAAGACATCTATACTCAGAACTCAATGACACGCTCGGACTCTTCCTGGAATGACCCACAGACTGTACGGGTATCACCTGTGACCCAGGTGGATGCTGCCGCTCTCTGGAAACCCTCCTCACTTCAGAAGTGCGGCGCACAAGGGCACACGTGGTAAGAGAACCCCACAGCATGGGTTTTCAGATGCTTGTGCCTTTCAGTCCTTGGAACTGGTTTTTCTTGCTAGTGGCCCTGAACTGTTGTGGAGCATCTTCTGACCTGAACGAATCCACAGATTCCTCTGCCCAGCATGAGGCTAACGTTCGGTTTGCTGCTGCCAGCTCCGAGCCAGCTGAGACGGTATCTGTTTTTGCATTGGATTATGACTATGTGCAAATTCCTTACGAGGTCACCCTCTGGATACTCCTAGCATCCCTTGCAAAAATAGGTAAGCCCCCAAACATCTATCTGGTTTGGGGTGTTCTTTTTCACGTGAGATAATGTGTGTGAAAAATGCCTCGTAGATGGTGGATTAAGTGGATTTCACCTGTTGCTTCTATTACATAAATTCTATTCTTGAGTCAGGGAAAGACATAACTGATTTTTGTCAAGCCATTTAATTCTTCAGGTTGTGTTTTTTTTGGGTTTCTTTGTTTTGTTTATTTTTTATTTATTTGGTTGCACCAGGTCTTACTTGCGAGAGGCAGGCTCCTTCGTTGAGGCATGCGTGTGGAATCTAATTCCCTGACCAGGAATTGAACCCAGGTCCCCTGCATTGGGAGTGCAGAGTCTTATCCACTGCACCAACAGGGAAGTCCCTTTGGGTTGTGTTTTGAAATTTAAGAGCCTACTTCTGGGCTCTGGGTTGTTTTTGATTTTCTCTCCCTTCAGGGTGACAGCCATGTGACATTATTTAGTATGTAAAAATCTCAAGTTCTATGCTTTAAGAAATACAGAGTAAAGTATGTCGACCTTGGAAGGATGCCCATTGGAAAATTCAGGAACCACATAATGATTCTTCTGTAAAATGTGCTTCCTTCATTCTTGGCCATGGAACCATGGGCTTCATCAATGCTTGCATTGTTTATTCTTTAAAAGTGGGGTGTGCTCCTTGCAAATTGACAGAAAGCAAGAAACAAGGCAACCAGAGGCCACTCATATCACTCAGGGATGGAATATGGAACAGGGATGGTCTCTGTCAGTAAAATCTGGGTTTACAGCTGAGTCAGATGAAGCCAGAGGAGCACCCCTGGTTTCCTCTGTGACATAAAGTGGATTCAAATTAATGGATGAAATTCTAACCAAGGTTTTTGTGCCCAAAACCAAAGTGATGGTTTCCACTCTGTGACAATTTAATCTCCAATGTCACCCCCTTGTCTACTTCAAAACAGCTTATTCCAGAGTGGAAAACTGATACAATTATTTCAGTTGTCAAGGGTAACGTCTCCTTTGCCTTAGTTATGAAATTTGCTACCTGACTAGATAGATTGCTTCATTGAAGTAGACCTTATGAAACATGTTGGTGCTTATTTATATGTTTCCTCTGGAACGGCTGTGAAATATGGGTTGAGCCATGAAATCGGGCAGTTAGCTCCGTGGCATCAGGGTGCTGGGCTTTGTCGTTTCATCTAACTCCCTCCCTATGGATGCTGGGGGCACTGGCATATTCATTAGGTGCACTTTATAGCTGCCATTCATTTCGAGCTCATAAGCTGTGAAGATAGCATGAAATTGTTAGTTTGAAGAAATCTCGTGCGGTTTATCAAATGACTAAACGACAAAGAGGGTCTCGTGTTATTTCTGAGAAGGGCTCAAGTGAAAATGGGTTTCCAGAGGGATGATATTCTCAGTTCAGAGCTAGGGGTCTAACACCTTTCACGCAAGCACAGGGATACTGAGAGAGTTCAAGGGGATGTTATGTGATCTTGAGTTTTCCTTTGTCAAAATGCCAGAGATTCTGGCCCCACCCACTCCTTTGCTCTTCACAGTAATGTGTGAAGTGGGTCTGGAATCAGGAAACTGGATCTGCCGCTGACTAGCTAGTAACTTCGTCTTTCTTAATCTTAGTTTGTTCATCTGCGAAATTATTTCTAAGATCTCTTTTTGATGAAAATAGGGATTTTCTAATGGAAAAGAGGCTTCCATTTTATATCAGTAAACATCTCAATGCACAAAGTGTATGTTTTATATCAGCACAAAACACATATTGTCCTTTAGAGAGAGGTATTGTATGTGCCCAAATTATGTCTACAAATTCAGAATCCTGTGAGGATGCTATTGTTCATTGAACTGCTGTTTAAATATTCTTGATATTCATGTGGACCCAACTCTGCATACTTTAGAAAAAGAAAATAACTGAAATAGGTTATCAGTTGATCATGTTTATTCAAGCACAATTTCATATTTGCTGGTCTTTAAGAATTCAGATTATTTTTGTATTGGACATGAAAAGAAGGTGAAATTTATTGAATCTATGTGTCAAGCACTGGGCTTGTAGCTTTATATGTGGTAGCTTGTTCACCGGGGGCAAAAAAAATAACAATAATGACATACACCTTTAACACTTAAGGAACCCATATAGATTTTTTAGATTCTATATTATAAATCTCGAATCAAAATGTAATTAACAATTGCTAGTATTATCATTCATTCTTTTATTGAGTCATTCTATCAAGAGACATTTATTGAGTGCCCAGGCAATGTGTGGGGTTGACTGTGGTCCCTGACCCCAAGGGGGAAGTTGGGTAAATCTAGCACTGCCTCGTAGGTGCTCTGACAAGGGCCATCTTTGACTTTCAGGCAGGACTTTGTTATTCATGGCCATTTAAGTTTCAGGCTCTGGAACTGTAAAGTCTCAAAGTGATTGACTATCTGGTCCATTATAGAAGGGGAGAAGAGTTGTGACATGAAATCCACATGGCATTTCCCTTAAAGGGTCACTCTTACAGGCTGAAGCCTCTTCCTGCTGCCACTGTGTAGGTGCAGACTGCAAGCTGGCCTTCCCGCAGGTGATACTGGATCTATTTTTTCAGGAAACTGGACCCCTGGAAGCAGAACCAGACTGGGGAGACACAGGGCCTGAGAAAATCACACTATAGGCTCTTCTGCCTCCTTTACACATTTTAAAATTTAAATGTGGTTAAAGAAGTTGGAGAAGGAGGAAGTGGAGAAGAGGGGAGAAGGAGAAGAAGGAAATTGTCATTAGGAAATGGAGACAGCAGCACTTTAGAAGGAGGCCTTAAGCTGATCTTGAAGCCAGTGGGCTGGGTGTCTTGGTACTAATTAGTGTCTCTTGATACTAATTATACTCCATTGTATTAACCTGCCTGCTGATGGTGATAGAGAAGTTCAAAGTCAGGGAAATCCATGTGCCCTTTGGATGGCTGAACCTAAAACTTCCTAAGGAGACATTCCATGGCCTCCAAGGCCTAAGGTAGGGAGCCTACACTCTGTAGCCTTGAATTTCAGGCCCTCCATTGCTTGGCTCAAAAATCAGTACTCTTCCAATAGCCAGGACATGGAAGCAGTCTAAATGCCCATCAACAGAGCAAATGGACAAAGAAGATGTGGTACATATATACAATGGAATATTACTCAGCCATAAAAAGGAATGAAATTGGGTCATTTGTAGAAACATGGATGGACCTAGAGACTGTCATACAGAGTGAAGTGAGGCAGAAAGAGAAAAACAAATATTGTATATTAACGCATATATGTGGAATCTGAAAAAAAATGGTATAGACAATCTTATTTACAAAGCAGAAATAGAGATGCAGATGTAGAGAACAAAAGTGTAGATACCAAGGGGGAAGCTGGGTAGTGGGATGAATTGGGAGATAAGGATTGACATGAATACACTATTGATACTATGTATAAAATAGATAACTAATGAGAACCTACTGTATAGCACAGGGAACTCTACTCAGTGCTCTGTGGTGACCTAAACAGGAAGGAAATTCAAAAAAGAGGGGATATATGTGTATGTATAGCTGATTCACTTTGCTGTACAGCAGAAACTAACACAACATTGTAAAGCAACTATACGCTGATAAAAATTTAAAAAAGAATCAGTACTCTTCCTACTTAAAATTTGCTCCAGTCAGATGAATCTCCTCAGTGAATTTCAAAAATACCTGGCTGGGCCATCCTGTCTCTCCCCTCGTTCTCTTGGAGTTCTTCCCTCCTAAAATGCCTTCCCTTCTGTGGTCTGACTATGTAAGTCCTACTCATTCTCCAAAACCTGTTCAACATCTCTTTCCCATGAAAGATCTTCTCTGATAAACAGTTGACCTGTTCATTCATTCATTTAAACACAAGATACTTTCAGCAATTAGACATGCTGTTATGGACAAGAAATCTTGCTTAGTGCTTTGGGGAGATATAAAGATGCGTGCCATTCCACCTGAGTTTAAGGAGCTCAGAGATTAGTAGGTGAGAAAAGTCATGGACCAAAAATAGTAGAAAGGGATCATTTTTTTGTTACACAGGTACAGAAAAAATGTTACAATAATTCAGAGGAGGACGTATTATTTCCTTGAGAGGAGTTTGGGAAAAGCTTAACCTCAAACATTGAGCAGGATCAAAATAGGTTGAAGAGAAGAGCAATCCTGTCCGCAATAATAGAATATAGAGACAGGAAAGGAGGCCTGCAGGGTGAAAAGGTGTGAGCTTGGCCGTAGTGTAGGATGTATGAAGACCGTGACACTGTACAGGATATGGACCCAGGGAGAGCCCCAGGCGGCCTGTTGTGCCTGGATCTCTCATTGTATTTGTTGATACATTCAATATACACTTCCTTGTACACTTATACAATATATTGACTTTATCTTCTTATTTGTTAATAATGTTTCTAAAATGTCATCAATAGTTGGAATTGTAGAAAACACATTTGGTCCTCCACCAAGAGGTACAGTGGGTTGTTCTTGGCACAGGGGATGCTTAACAAATATTCTCAGTTTAAATTCCATGAGATGCTTTGTGTGCCTTCAGAGTCTCAGGTGGGGAATGTGACAATCAGATGTGCATGGTATAGAACAGTCATCTGGCAGCAGGATGTGAAATGGACCAGGAGGTGGAGGGTGAGGTAGGAGATCAGGAGAACACCGCTGTGAGTAGGATGAGAAGTGGAGAAACTCTCAGCGAAAACAATGGCTGCAGGAGTGAACAGGAGGAGATGGACTATGGGAGCGGCTAGTGGGAGATGTAACTGATGAAATAGGTTGCCAATTGCACAAAGGGGCAAAGGTGATGGAGTCCCCACAAGAACGCGACTTGATTTCCTCTTAGGTGGCTGACTGGGTGGCAATGTCATTGGTTAAATAAGGGAAACAAAATAAAGACTTTTCATTTTTATTTATTCATTTGTTTGGTGAAGGAAATGAGGTAAGGTAAGTTTGGAAGGAGCTGGGGTTTAGGTCACTGTGATAGAACCTTGCAGGAGCTTCAAAGGTGGGTTTTGCATGAGAACAGAAGAGTTCCACCCATCAGATCCTCTCCATGGGAAAAATAGGAAGGAGGAGGCAGGAGGGCACGGCTGGATGAGATGATGCTGTCACCTGCACTGGGTGGGAAGAACTTGATTTTGTCAAGCCCTGGCCACACTTGCAGCTCCTGCTACAGATGGACGCTGAGGCTGGGAGATGCTCCCATCTGCGTGGCTTTGAAAGGCCTCTTGCCCACCCTCCCTGGTGTTCTGGGGACCAGAGCCGGGTTATTTGCCAACGTCTAAACGTGGTTCTCTGCTCTTCGCAGGCTTCCACCTCTACCACCGGCTGCCGGGCCTCATGCCCGAGAGCTGCCTGCTCATCCTCGTCGGGGCGCTGGTGGGAGCCATTATCTTCGGCACTGATCACAAATCGCCTCCCGTCATGGATTCGAGCATCTACTTCCTGTACCTCCTTCCGCCCATCGTCCTGGAGGGCGGGTACTTCATGCCCACGCGGCCCTTCTTCGAGAACATCGGCTCCATCCTCTGGTGGGCGGGGCTGGGGGCCCTGATCAACGCCTTCGGCATCGGCCTCTCGCTCTACCTCGTCTGCCAGGTCCAGGCCTTCGGCCTAAGCGACGTCAACATGCTTCAGAACCTACTGTTCGGGAGCCTGATCTCGGCCGTGGACCCCGTGGCTGTGCTGGCCGTGTTCGAGGAGGCGCATGTGAACGAGCAGCTGTACATGATGATCTTCGGCGAGGCCCTCCTCAATGATGGCATCAGTGTGGTGAGATGCAGTCCCCACCGTCGCCAGGGAGATGGGGGGGGGCGGGGCGGGGAGGAAGGCCGGGCACGCCTGGGCCCAGCACGCCTGGGCCCAGCAAGACAGAGATGGGCCAGGGCAGCGTGGCCCCGGCTCTGGTCACTGCCCTTGAGATCTGCTCGGTACCCACACTAGCTCACCAGGCTGCTCACCATCCACTAGCTTCTTTAAAGAGAGAAGCAAGATAGAGGATGTGCGATTCTTTAGTGAATTCAGTTTCTCAGCAAGCAGAAACCGTGGGTAAAGGCTCTTCTGGGTTTTCACACTAGGACAAGCAGTATTTGTGTTTTTTTTTTTTTTTTTTTCTCTCAGTCATGGGATCTCACCCTCCTTCCCTTTATATGCTTTCTTTTTAAGCGCTGATTTAGATGCTGAAGTTAAATAAAAGATGGGGGTAGGGAGAGAGATGATGGAGGGTTTGCACAAATGCATTGGCTTGTGTATATCAGCCTCAATTGTGTGACTCCCATGGAGAATGTGATGGGGCACTTTTGGTTAGGAGTCCTTCCGGAGAAAGGCCGCAAAGAGTTTACAGGCCGGATCAGCACAGAGCGTTAAGTCCCAGAGGTGTCTTTGGCTGGAGGTGGTGGACTATTCCAGCAAATGGCTGTTGCATGGCTCAGTTTCCTTATGTTACTTCAGACCTTCACCAGGGTTCACGATGTGATTTTATATAAACTTTGATGCACTTTTCTTATTCTTACATTGATATCACATCACATCAATAATACTGGAATGCATTTTCGGTGTAAAAGATGCAAACAGTACAAAATCATACAGCGTAAGGCGCAAAAGCCTCCGCCTGGCCCGCTCCTCACCCCTTTGGATCCGGTGTGCATTTCTCTCCCTCTTTACCGTGGGCACATGCATGTACGTGGGCAGATGTAAGTGCACATCATTCTACACAAACTGGGTGGGATTACATCTTATGTACACTGAGAAGTAACACATCTTGGACTTCTTTTCTACTGTTGCAGAGTATTTCATACATGACATTTGCAATAATTTATTTAACCATTTCTTGACGGATGGAAATTCAGGTGGTTGCCAATGTTTCACGTTAGAAAACAGTGTTGCTTTAAGTATTCCTGTTTCTGCTTGCATCTGTTTTTGCACTTGTGAGTCTTTTTTTTTTTGGGGGGGTACACCAGGTTCAATCATCTGTTTTTATACACATATCCCCGTATTCCCTCCCTTCCTTGACTCCCCACCCTCGAGTCCCCCCCACCCTCCCTGCCCCAGTTGTGAGTCTTTGCTATATCCTTGCAAGTGAAGTCTCTGGGGTAAAAAATAGGTACACTTAAAAATTTGCTCTAAGCACCTGCTGTTCATTCAACTGATGAAGGAGGGATTCCCAGCAGAAGGTTATGCAGTGACACGGATGCTAAACAGATGGGACTCATGAAAGCGTGCTAATCATTTATGCTCACAGCCTGGGGCAGGGGGACGTCGCACACCACTCAGGGCCGCATGGGTGCTGCACTGGAGAACAGAGTGAGCTATCAGGGGTTACGGGAGGGACTGATAGAAGGATGGGGTACCTCCTGGTTCCTAGGGGATGATGTGACTGACTTTTTTTAACAGACGTTTACTTGGTACCTATTGTGTTCTGGGCACTGTGCTAACCACTTGGGTGGAAATGATGATGAATGAGACTAGGTTCCCTGCTTTCTCTCTCTTTATTTTTATCAGAGCATAATTGATTAACAATATCGTGTTAGTTTTAGGTGTACAGCAAAGTGATTCAGTTATACATATACATGGATCTATTCTTTTTCAAATTCTTTAGAATAATTCCGCAGACTGGCAGGGAACTGATCTCCTGTACACAAGGATATACAAATATTGTGCCTGGTCCCTTTGATAAGGAGGGTTATTTGGCTGGGGGACCTCACCGTGGAGTCAGACGGCAGGCGGAACTTGCAGTAGAGCCATTCAGGACCCTTCCCGTTTTACCAGATGTATTAAATCTTCATTTTATTTTTTACGTACACAGCTGCCAAGATTTTCTGGAAATCTTTATGGGCTGATATTTCCATAGACAGTGTATTATGTGCATATTTCCGTGTATCACTGTCAACAAGGGGCATTGCTTTCTTATTGTTTTCCCATCTAATGAGCAAAAAAGGATGACACGTTTGCTGTATTAAGCTGTATTAAGCATCTTTTCAACGATTGGGGATCATTAGTGTTTTTTATGCTGTAAATTGGAAGTTCATGTCCTTTCAGGGTTGCCAGACATAAAAAAAAAACTCCAGGACACCATTTAAATTTGAATTTTGTATAAACAATGAATACTTTCTTATATGTCCCAGTTATTGTATGCAAATAATGCTTCTTGTCCATTTTTCTTTGACACCACTTGCTGATTTTTTTTCTTTTTTAATTGACTTGTAGGAACTCATTAAATTTATCTAAATTTTAAGCTTGTAAATGTTACATAAAAAGCAAATATTTGCTCCCATTCTGTCACTTAAATTTCTTAAAATCATGGTATCTTCTATCCTATAAAAGTTTTAAATGTGTACATAGTCAAACCCACTAATGTATTCTTTTATTGCCCTGGGTTTCATATTTTACCATCTGAGATTATGCCTAACCAAAGAACGTGCACATGTAGGTTTCTCCTCCTTTGTACAATTAATTATTTAATTCGCTTGGCACACAAATTTTTTTGGTTCTTTACTCGTAACTTTTTTTCTTTTTTTAAATTTTAATTTATTTTATTGAAGTATAGTTGATTTACAATATTGTGTTAATTTCTGCTGTACAGCAAAGTGACTCACTTATACACGTATATACATTCTTTTTTTAATTCTTTTCCATTGTGGTTTATCCCAGGATATTGAATATATGAGGGTGAGTGAAAAATTATTCACACTCGGTTATATTAAAACTTCTGTTGGCCACACTGTCTTATCAGTGCTTTCCGTTCAAGGCTACTGTCTCCCCAGTCACTGCTGTGCAGGTGTGAATGTGTTACATCAGTTCATTTGTAACTTCGGTGCGAGCAAAAATGGATGCCCCACTTGTGATTTGCATGAAAGAAGAGCAGCGGGCAGTGATTCATTTTTTGTGGTCTGAGGATGTACCTCGTGCCGTTATAAATCAAAGACTTTGTGCAATAAAGAGAAAGTGTTTTGTTGCGAAGAAGTATGTATGAATGGATGGAGAAGTTCAAAGAAGGTTGCACAAGTGTTAGCCATCAAGAGGGAGCTGGATTCATTTCTGATGAAGAAGTGATGACAGTGGTACATTCGTGGCTTGCAGCTCAGCCTAAAACATTTTTTAATGAGGGAGTATGAAAGCTTGTTGACAGATGGACAAAGTGTATTGAACAGCAAGATTATGTCAAAAAGTGATGTATTTGTCTTTTCTAAAAGTTAATTAAAATAAATTCTACAGCCAGAGTGCGGATAATTTTGGACTCACCCTCATAGTTCCCTATGCTATATAGTGGGACCTTGTTATTCATCCTGTCACATGATATTTTATCATGAGGACTTTATGCAAAAGTAGATAGTACTAAGGGGAAAAGCATTTGAAAATAATCCAAGATATCCCAGGTGGATTCACCAAGTGGAGGAGACCCACACTTGAAGTCAGGAGCCAGTTTATTCATTCATAATGAGCATCTCTAAGTGCTGAGCACAACGACACCGGACTCATCAGACCTGCGTGTTCTTCCCTGCTGGGCGAGCATCTCCAAAAGCCAAGTCGTTGGCAGGTTGCCAGGGGAGGCTGGACTCCAGCCATCCCATTCATGTATCTCATTTCTCAGCATGTGGCCCTCAAGCCAGGAGCCTCAGAATCCCCCAGGTGGGCTTGATGAGCGCTCTGATGGCCAAACCCCATCCCAGAGTCACCGACCCCCACTCTCGGGGAACAGACCCTGGGCATCTGTATTTTTAACCAGCACCTCAGACGATGGCTGGTGTTTGAGAACTACTGGTATGTGGCCTTTAGGTGGTGAGAAGCTGATATATCTCGATCTAAAATGATGGTACATCTGGGACAAGGACTGGACTAGATTCTTCTCGGAGATCCCCTTTCCCCCACCCATTCTTTCTTTAGATGCTTTCTTACTTTGGGTTTTGTTACAATGGAGTAAGTGTCCTTGGCTGGGAACCAGTTCCACCTCCTAAGGCAGCCCCTCTGAGCCACGATGCCTCCTTCCACAGTTTATCCAGAGAGCATCTCATTTTACTCATATCCATGTGCTCTGGGGTCCCTTGCTGACTGTAACCCCACAACGGCAGTGCGCTCAAGGGTGCTCATCCGTGTTAACATCAAGGCTACCTCCTGGTAGCCCATTCTGGGATAATTGTCCAACTTTCCCTTTGTGAACTATTAGAGAAATTTAGGAATGACTTTCTAAATATCAGCTCGCTGAACTTTCACAGAACACACTCTTTCTTATTACAACCTCCAAACGTTGTCACCAAGACATAGTCTTTATTAATGAGCAATGAAAACATGCGGCTCTGCTATCTCTCTGGTGCTGCCTCTGAACTGGAGACTCTGACTTCGGCCTGAATTTTCTCTACGGTTTACATCTAGAGCCAATCACGGCTTGGGGTTTCTTCACTAACGACATTTGTTTGACTTTCCCAACGTTTAATTGTTTCCACTTGGACTTTTTTTTTTAAATGATCATTTCAAAATGAAATTATAATTTGCAGCTGACCAGAGTATCCGCTGAGGGCACTGCTCTGACCTCCCCCCAGTGAAGCTGCTGCGGCGTTGGCTCCGGGGTCGGGGTGGGGGCTGCCCGCACGTCACTCCGGGTAACTCTGTGGTCACCCACAGCACAGTGATATTAAGTGTGCGCTGGGGCACTTCTGTGTCCCTGCGTGAAACTGGAGAAGTTCGGGGCTGGATTTAGAAAGCAGTTTGAGAGCAACTGGTATTTAATTCAGGGCAGTTGTATTTTGAGCGAAGGGCCCTAGACTCACCCTTTCATTGAGGAGGGAGCCTGCCCGAGGGCAGCCATCACACGCGGACTCTTTCAGCAGAAAGTCTGAGTCATCCGGAGAGAGACCTGTGATTAGTGGGTTACATGTGACAACTTTGCAGATCCTTATCCACAAAAAGAGCTGCCTCCCGCTAAAGAGGAGATGCTTCAGAATCATCAAAAGAGCAACAAACTTGATCATCCAGGTCTCTTGTCCACTTATTTCTCCCTCTTGCTGCATATTTCAGGTTATGATGCCAATCACAAGAACATCCTTAATGTTGGGCAAAGGGAGAGGAGACAAAATCTGAGTAGCTTTCAAATGATAACTAGTATCCCCAATTGAATCTCACAACCAAGGTCACAGCAGGAAGAGAGATGCAGCTGCTATATCCAGGCCCTGTATGGAGTCACTTGTGCGTTTGTTATTTTATTACATCCTTAGATTTTACTGTGAGGCATGAGTTAATAACCGCGTTTCACAGATAAAGAAAATAAGGCAAAAGGAATAAAATAAACTGCACGAAGGCATCCTACCTGGCCATGAAGGACTGGACATGGGGGCACAGGTCTGTCTCTTCCCAATCTCTTTTCTGTTATTCTTACCTGCTGAATGTTCAACTCACGGAGGGACAGGAAAGAACCCATATGTTACCAGTGAGCAGACTGGGCTCAGGTCCAGTTGGTAGGGAATCCAGTGCTCTTTCTCCAAAATAGAACTGGCTTGTTTGGCCGAGTCCAGTGTGTGACTCCAGGAAAGATTCTGATCGTGTCTGTGCCTAATTTCTATAACATCGGGATGATGGTATTCCTTAGCTCATAGGGTCGCTGGAAAATTCTTATTACGCTTTTAGTACAGTGAGTGTTCAGCGTGAAGTGAGAACCCCATGCCTGCTGGCTGTTATTTTATATCACGCTGACTCAAGGACACGCGTGGCGGTTGGCTCACTCTTAATAGGCATCGGGTTATAAACATGGCACTGCTTCAGGTATTGCAGGCAGATTGTTCTTACATTTGTATTCCTGCCTGGTTTTCCTGCAAAGATTTGCTGAATAAGCAACAGGGTGAGGCCACTAGGGTTTCTGTCACCTCCCATCTTGCTCCATCTCCCTCCTCTCCCCCCTCACCTGAAAGGCCCCAGCATCCCCCCTCCCCCACCTCACCTGAGAAGTCCCAGCATCCCCGCTGAGATCTGAACCCAGGCGGCCTACCTCCAGAGCACCTCTGCTCCTAACTGCTACCCCATTCTGTCTCTTCGCCCCGCCCTCTTTCCTACCCCCACTTTCTTTCCCTCTGGTTTTCTCTCCTTCCTCTGGTGATGTCGTCCTTTTGCATCCTCCTGCCACTGTAGTCCATTTTCTAGGAATGTGGTGGATGAGAGAGTGGTAGAGCGAGCTGCAATAAAGTTTCTGAGCAGGAACCTTGGGCCAGTCACATTGGAGGGTGTTTTATATACTTTTTAGAGCTTTGTAACAACCTTTTGTGGCAGGACCATTGTCCCGATTTTGTGAAGGAACAGCATGTCATGGTTAAGAGCAGAGAACCCCCCTGACCCCAGATGTCTGTTGACTGTAAAGAAAGTGCACAACGTGAAAGTCATGAGTTAAGTTGTTTGGGGCAAAATGTGGACTATAGCCTGGAAGACAGCCTCTCAGAGAGCTCAGAGGAACTTCTCTGAAGAGGTCAGAGGGGAGGTCATACATATGTGATATTGGGGGAGGGGGTTCGTGGAATCAAGCTAATATTTTGGACGAAGGTCACTGCTCGTCACAAAGAGCAGATGTGACTTTAGTGCTTTTGTAGGTATGAGAAGATGCAAGAAATTAGGCTCATAAAATATTCCCCTGAAAATATCTGACTCTCTGGAGGCCAGTTTTTCCCAGAGCCCAGAGAGACTCATTCCTGATCTCTGCCCTGAGCTCCTTTCAAGGGGTGTTTGAGGTCAACAACTGCAGAGGTTGTTGACTTCATCCTTGTAGAACCAGATGGCTATCGACAATTTTCAGTTGGCACATCTGTGCTCATGTGTCTGTACTGGCCCTTCTTGGTCCTCTAAGCCTCTCAGGTGAATTACCAGATCTCCATGTGCTTAAGTGTCTTCATTTTTATTTTTATTATAAACACACAGACTGTCAGAGAAGTCATTTATTGAATATAATTTATTCTATGAGGCTCAATATCTAAAAGATATCGTGAAAAGTTGTCCTCCACTGCTTTTCCCAGCCCGCAATCAGTAGCAACAGTTTCTTAGCATTGACCTTATACCTTTCACTCAATTTGTTCTTCTATTTATTCTGCATTCTTGTTGCTGGCATTAGAGCTTAAGTTTCTTGATCCCTTATTCTGGAATTCCTTTGTCCTCTTCTCATCTCCTCTTTCCATCCTTCTATCAGCCCAACTTTGATAACTAGTTGCCTGTTGACCCTCAAGATTTCTCTCCTGATGCCTCCTGACATCATAGTAAAACCCAGCAGGTAGCTCTGAGCATCACAGGGGATGCTGATGCTGAGTACAGAGAGGATGAGTGAATGATGGAGGGACTGATGGGGACTCGGAGAGGCTGTGCCCAAGCTGTGCTGTAACCACAGCCCTCCTCCTCTGACTCCCAGGAACGACACTCCGTTTGAATTGGGATTTGTCAGGGAAACTGTGAGCAAACCAGGGTGCTCTCCCTCTGACCGACTTCCTTCGTGGAACTTCGGAATTGATCCCTGAGCCTAAGGCTAGAGGTGGGATGCAACCAGGGGCGGGTGTGGGGGGAGAGAAGAGTCTCAGTGTCCTTCCTTGCCACACCTTCATAGAGCTGTGTCCAGGGGTGCTGTCCTGGGCACTGGGCGCGTGAAGATGAGCTGGATGCCTCTGCCCGTCACCCAATGGTGGGGGGACAGTCATGGACCCTGCAGGTTGTGAGGACCAGATGGCGAGTTCAGACCAAGCTAGGATGGCAGGCAACAGCTTGCCAGAGGAAGCTGCATTTCATCCAGGAAAGATTTTTAAAAACATTCATTTGGGGGTGAATTTGTCTTCATGATTCTCCCTGGTTTATATTTTGCTGCCTCAAAGAAGTCCTGGCTGCAGGGTTATCCTATTCAATAGGCAGTAAACTGTGCCCAAGAGCTTGGACAGTGAGGCCATGTGTCTTAGCTCAAGTCCTGGCTCCTCTGCTTGCAAACTGTGTGACTTCAGTTGAGTGATTTAACCCCTCTGGGCCTCAGTTTCCTTTCTGTAAACCGGAGAGCAGGTTGTATGAGGCTTAAAGTGAGTCGCTACACGTAAGTATTTAAAACAGCACCTGGCACAGAGTTAAGTACAGAGCACTAGGTGTTTGTAATATTATAATTTACAAGAAAAAATACTTATTTGGCCTTTGTCCCCATTTAGGGCACAAAGTTCATTAAAACCCATGGAATTTCCTAAGTGAAGAGAGCTGTCTTTTGTTATGCTAATGAGGTGACTTTTGGAAAGCCCCTAAGTAACCTAAGGAAGGGGGCTGGTTGCCAGTGGAACTAACCAGTGATTAAGGAGTTGGAGCTTTCAGTCTCTCTCCCTAAACCCCACCCCCACCCCATCCCCGCCTCCAGGAAAGGGAGAGGAGCTAGAGATTGAATTCAGTCACCCATGGCCAGTGATTTAATCAATCAAGCCTCTGTAATGAAGCCTACATAAAACCCCTAGAGAATCGGGTTTGGAGAATTTCCAGGTTGGTAGGAGATTCGGGGAGGATGGAGCTCCCGGGGAGGGTATGGAAGCTTCTCACCCCTGCCTCATGACTTGCCCTAAGCATCGGTCCCAACTGGCAGTTCCCCTTTTTTTTTCTTAATTTTTTAAAAAAACTTTTATTGGAGTATGATTAATTTACAATGTTGTGTTAGTTTCAGGTATACAGGAAAGTGAATCTGTTATACATGTACGTATCTCCACTCTATTTTAGATTCTTTTTCCGTATAGGTCGTTACAGTGTACTGACTAGAGTTCCCTGTGCTCTACAGTAGGTCCTTATTAGTCATCTGTTTTATATATAGGAGTATGTATATGTCAATTCCAATCTCCCAATTTATCCCTCTCGCTCTTAACTCCTAGTAACAAGTTTGTTTTCTACATCTATAACTCTGTTTCTGTTTTGTAGATTAGTTCATTTGTACCCCCTTTGTTTTAGATTCCACATGTAAGTGATATCATATGATCCTTTTACAGTAAATTGGTCATCTAGTTAGTAAAATGTTTCTCTGAGTTCTGTGAGCCACTCTAGCAAATTAATCAAAGCCAGGGAGGGCTTTTTGGAACCTCTGATCTACAGCTGGTGGGCCAGAAGCACAGGTGACAAGCTGGACTTGGGAGGGGCATCTGAAGTGGGGGGAGGGGCTGTCTTATGGGGCTGAGTCCTTAACCTGTGGGATCTGACTCTATCTACAAGTACAGGGTGTCAAATTGAGTTAGTTGCTTGATGATGTGAGAAAAAAGCACACACGTCAGAATTGGTGTCAGAATCAGTGTGTTATTAATAGAAGTCCGCTTCCATGAGCGCCTCGGAGCCTCTGAGCCCTCCTCACAGCCTAAGTGATGCCACATCATGTGGCCACCTGTCTGGACTTGGCAGTCTCAGCTTTTCTGCAAGAAGCGACGCCCACAGACCTGAACAGACTCTTCAGGGGGCAGTGTCCAGCAACGTTTTTCTTGTCCTCTTTTTTTTTTTTTTAATAAATTTATTTATTTATTTATTTTATTTTTGGCTGCTTTGGGTCTTCGTTGCTGCATGCAGCCTTCCTCTAGTTGCCGCCAGCGGGGGCTACTTTTCATTTCATGCTCTGGCTTCTCATTGCAGCAGCTTCTCTTTTTGCCGAGCATGGGCTCTAGGCACATGGCTTCAGTAGTTGTGGCGCGAGGGCCTCAGTAGTCGTGGCTCACGGGCTCTAGAGCGCAGGCTCAGTAGTTGTGGTGCACAGGCTTAACTGCTTCGAGGCAAGTGGGATCTTCCTGGACCAGGGATCGAACCCGTGTCCCCTGCACTGGCAGGCGGATTCTTAACCACTGCGCCACCTCGTGTCCTCTTTTTATCTCCTTATTTATTTTCATTTTTTTGCAGTTTGCTAGGCTAGGAGGAGAGAGGCTGCAGGTACCTTTACAAGCAGACAGTTCCCTCTGGCTGAGCATGTGGGGTGCTCAGTGTATACGGGGGTGAATGAACCTGACAATTGTGATCTTGAGCAAGTGGCTCAATCCATTCATGCCTCAGTTTCCTCACGTGTAAAGTGAGAACGTTTAGTCTGACCTCAGAGGGTGCTTTTGAGGAGGTTGTGAAATAAGACACACAGACACCTGGCACCTAGTAGGTGAGGAATCAGTGTCCCGTTGCACCTCCCAGGTTCAAGAGGAGGTTCCACACAAAATGGGCAATCTGGTTGGTGTCTGTTGGCCTGGAAATGGAGATCAGGCCTAAACCTTAGACACCAGGCAGGTCCGCATCCAGCCCAGAGCCCAGGCATCTTCCTTCAGACCCGACTATCATCAAAGCCTCTGGAGGTCTGCCTGGTGAGCTTCTTATCAGCTCACAGCTACCACTGGTGATCAGGTATGATGCTGGCCCTGGGGGCCTGCAGTGTGTGTGTGTGTGTGTGTGTGTGTGTGTGTGTGTGTGTGTGAGAGAGAGAGAGAGATACGACACACACAATAGCTTGGGTTGGCACTTCGACCAGGTTGGGGAGTGAGAGGAGCTGGGAGAAATGAGGGGCAGGGGGCAGCACACGGTTGGTCCCAGCCAACAAGGATGTTGGAGGGGTCAAAGGTTCACCAACAGAGGAGGCAAATTTGACTCCTAACTTTCCCAAACTGGGAGACGCCTTTACCTCCATGTGCCTGGGGTCTCAGCTACAGGCTCCCATTAACCAGCAGCCCGAAAGATCTGCTCCACCAGCCCATGTAAAGAATTTAGAGAGGTGCTGAGGCAGTGCAGGGTCACAGAGGGACAGGTCAACCATATGTTATTGGAATTCCTCAAATCCGATTCAGAAACACTGGTGCTAAATGGAATATTTATAAGTGGAATATTTCCTGCCAGGTCAGTAAACAAAGGATGTCACAGTCATCAGTGTTTGCAGCCCTCCAATGTGAGCCAGTGAGCCCTGAGGAAACTCAGGGCTGAAAAGAATACCTGCCAAACAGCAGCCATCAGACTGCAGCCACTGCCTGTGGTGAGCCCTGAGGAAACTCGGGATGAGAAAGCACAGGATGCTGGCCCCAGATAGCTGAGGTGCATATCAAAGGAATGATTTCAGTGAGCCCAGACTCTTGCTTCTTCCCTTACACAAAAAAGCGCTAAATTCCTTATTTTTGGATATCTAGTTTTCTTTAATTCACAATAATCTTTTGATGTTCAGACTACCTGCTTTTTGTTGCAAAACGTCCATGTAACCTGGCTCCCCTTCCTCACCTGAAATGCTGTCTCCCGGGCTGCAGTCCTCATTTTTTCCCAAGTAAAACTTAACTCACAACTCTCACGTTGTGCATTTTTTGAAGTCAACACTGGTTTGGTTCATTTTCTTCTGGTTGAAGAAAGAGAATGATTGAAGTCTGAGTGGTCTGGGTGGTTAGAGCTCACTCAAGTTTTACAAGAGCAGGAAGAAGAACTGGATCCTTACTGGTTATCAAGTCATCCTTCCTTTGTCAGGAGGTAGGGTTGAAAAGCTATGGAAATGGATTTGGAAAAGAAATGCTTCTCAGGAGAAAAGCAAACTCTTTTTTTTTTTTTAATTAATTAATTAATTAATTAATTGGCTGCATTGGATCTTCGTTGCTGCACAGGGCTTTCTCTAGTTGTGGTGAGCACGGGGGCTACTCTTCATTGAGGTGCATGGGCTTCTCATTGAGGTGGCTTCTCTTGTTGCGGAGCACGGGCCCTAGGCGCGTGGACTTCAGTAGTTGTGGCACATGGGCTTATAGTTGTGGCTCACGGGCTCTAGAGCACAGGCTCAGTAGTTGTGGCGCACGGGCTTAGTTGCTCCATGGCATGTGGGATCTTCCTGGACCAGGGATCAAACCCATGTCCCCTGCATTGGCAGGTGGATTCTTAACCACTGAGCCATCAGAGGAGTCCCAAAGCAAACGCTTTTTAAATCTTTAGGAAATAATTAGAAGGATGGCAGAAAAGCACATAGAAGGAGGTCCTTCAAAGCCACGGTGACCATGCACTGTACCCCAGTTGGGCTAAGTGCTAGGAAGGCAGAAGCAAACAAGCCTTGTCCTTGCCTTGAGGAGCCACCAAGCCAAGAGCATTTGACCTCTTTCTTTTCCTTCTTCTTACTCCACAACCACACAGCTTCTTATTCTCCTGTATTTTCTTAGAGCCCTTTTAAGCCATAGAGATTTCCTAGCAGATTACCTGCTCCATTAATGGAAATCACAGACTTGGGGAAAAAAGCCTGGGACTCCAGACAGCCAAGAGAGTTTCCTAGTTTGTGATGTTCAAGAGACACCCCCTCTCCCTACCACCCCAAAGAGCACACCTGCGTGGGCTCTCAAGGGTGTGTCGGGTGTGCTGGGCTTTGGTGTGGATAAAATCTGCTCAGGATCCTGTGAGAACCCCCATGAGCTGGTGGTTTAGGAGAGCTGGTTAGCAACTAGTTTCCCCATAGCTTCCTCAATGATTATGTAAAACGAACAGTCTCCAGCAGAACCTGTCCTGCGGGCCAGCTCTGTCACATCACATCTGTGATGGGTCAGAGACGGAGCCATTGGTTCTGGCCCCAGGCTGTGGTTTTCCCCAGTTCCCTCCTGCTCACCTGGGATCCTATAAGTGAGCATTAGACCAGCAGCGTGGGAGAAAACAGAGATGTCACACAAAATTCAACTGCTTTACTTCAAAGTTTAGTCCTATTTCGTGGAGTCAGAGTTCTCTTTAGTTTGAATCATTCATTTCTTCATTCTTCATTCATTTATTCATGAAACAAATGACTAAGCAGTACTTTTTCTCAGAAACTGCTCTCTCTGCAACAAGGAAGAGCCAAATCTGACTGCATGTTGGATCTGTTTCTTTAAACTTTGCTTCCCATTGCTTTTATTCACTAAAAGGATACTGTCTATACACAATGGCCTGCCTCAGGGAGCCCTGCCCCTCTGCCTGAATGTTAAACCGAAGTGCCTTTGTTCAGGGAAGCATCCTGACCCTGTGCACCTGTGGATGGCTGCAAGAAAGAAGACATTAACACATCCCTTCCCGGAGGCTTGGCTGTTCCAGGGGATATTTACAAGACTTAGGACTCTTTTACTTTACTTCCTCACCGCCTCCCCATCTCTGTGCTGTAAAAGAAACTGGCATCCAAACCCCAATAAGATGGTTCTTTTGAGACACTAGTCTGCCATCTTCTCAATCTGCTGGCTTTCCAAATAAAGTCATATTCCTTGCCTCAACACCTCACCCCTGATTTATTGGCCTGTCGTTCAGAGAGCAGAGCAAGTTTGGACTGGGAAACGTTTCCACTGTGCTAGACTGACCCTCCTAGAAGAAGCAAATCACCAAACTAGTCTTCAGTGAATTGAAATCTACTGGTCACAGCTGATGTTTGCTTTTATAGTTTAAAAAGTTTGGAGGTTAAATAGCCTTAAAATGACGTTTTCTGTCCTGTAGGGGTACTAGCACCAGATGGTGAAAGTCAGTCCTCTGGGTATTTGCTCCAAGTTGGCATGGAGGTTATGGGATGGGAAGATGGAGCAAACTTAGAGGTGCCAGGCTGGGTAGTTCCTTGAAGGGATCACAGTGAGGAACAGATGTGGGTGGGCATGGGTGATCACTATTAGTTCTGAACTACTAAGTTTGATTTATTTACAGGCCACTGAAAAGAAATTTTCCATAGTTTTAGAGATAGAAGTCTAGAGTCTGAGGGAAAGATTGGAGGGAGATACGTATTTGGGAGCCATTGGCAGGTAGGTGATAAAAGCAGCTGTGAAATATGGCCTGTCCTCCACCCTACTGTTCTTCACGCGAAGAAGAATTTTTGGACTTTTTAAACTGAAAAGAATTTCCGTATAGAAACATCTTTGCTGCACCCTAAGTCAGTAAAATCCTGCCACTCGTTTCTCTTTGTTAAATTTTCTGACCTCCGCTTAGGTCATCTTCCTGGCCTCTCTGAGATTATAAGCAACTAATAATCAAGGATGTCAGTCCTAAGAGAGGTGGAAGATCCATGTTTCATCTCCTGTCCTGAGTTTTAGATCTTTTATCCCTTCCTTGAGGAGTGAAGTAAAAGCTTCTTCCCTTCTGTCCTTTTTTTTTTTTAGTTTTTTTTTAAATTGAAGTATAGTTGATTTACAATATTGTTTATCAGTTTCAGGTGTACAGCAAAGTGATTCAATTTTATATATATATTTATATATATTTATTATATATATATATATTTCAGGTTATTTTCCTATAGACAAATATTGAGTATAGTTTCCTGCTATGAAGTAAATCCCGATTGGTTGTCTATGTTATACATAGTAGTGTGTATATGTTAATCCCAAACTCCTAATTTATCCATCCACCCCCCTTTCCCTTTGGTAACTATGTTTGTTTCCTACATCTGTGGATCTGTTTCTGTTTGGTAAATAAGTTCATTTGTATCTTTTTTTTTTTAGAGTCCACATGTAAGTGATATCATATGATATTTTTCTTTGTCTGGCTATATCATTTTGGTGACTGCTAGGTAATTGCTGGGTTTCTTAGTTAATTTCCTTTGCTAGTCAAAGCAAGTGGTTGACAAGAAACTGCTCTATGACAGAGCTTAATGTGCCAGTGCCCTTTCACACAAAATGGAAAATTAACAGAATTCATTTCCTGTATAAGGTTGATGAATACAGTTTGTGTGTGTGTGTGTGTGATATTCTCTTTACCTTTCCAGCATCTGATGTACAGTAAAGATAATTTTTACTGTATTATGTTGTGACTCTGAACCACCAAAGCTTTTTTATGTGTGTAGAGTCAGTAATTAGTTAGGCATTTTGTTTTTAAGGAACCGACTTTATGGCAAGCTCAAGCACTAAGGATTAATTAAAAAGATACACAAGACAATCAGGAAGACATAGATCTTGTTTTGTGGACAAACCCTAGTGGACATAGCCCTTGTCCACTAGGGCTGCCTAACAAAATACCACAAACTGGGTGGCTTCAACAACAGAAATGTAATTTCTCACAGTTCTGGAGGCTGTGATCAAATCCAAGATCAAGGTGCCAGCAGGGTTAGGTTTCGGTGACACCTTTCTTGCTGGCTTGTGGTCAACCACTTGTTGTGTCCTCACAATAGCCTTTGCTTTGTGTGCACTCCTGGTGTCTCTTCCTTTTACTTATAAAGACACCAGTCCTATTGGATTAGGGCCCCACCCGCAGGACCTCATTTTAACTTAATCACCTCTTTACAGACCCTATTTCTAAATCCAATAACATTCTGCAGTACTGGAGGTTAAGACTTCAACATATGAATTTGAGGCACACAATTCAACCCATAGAAGACCCCTCAGGAACTCAGGAATAGGAGGTGCTTTACAAGGGGTCTCACAAAAGCTGTAACTAGAACCAAGTTGGCTTTAGCGATTTCAGATCTTCTCTGACAGTGAGGATAGAGCAGGTTATGCTCTGGTCATAAACATCCCTCCAGATCTCAGTGGCCTACAGTAACAAAGGTGTATTTCCTACTCACACTACTTATCTTTCACTGTCCAACAGTATCTTCTATTCTATTCTTACTCTTCTCTTCTCTTCTATTCTTTCTATTCTATTCCATTCCATTCTATTCTTCAGGATCTGGGCTTAAGAGAAGCCATCATATTGAGCTTTGCCGATCTTTTGTGCCAGAGAGAAGGAGAGAAGATTTATGGAAAGCCTCATTTCAGCAGACAAACACCCCATCTCACAAATGACATGTCACTTCTGCTCAAACTCATTTAAACTCAACACTTAGCCAGGTGAGTCACACGGTAGAGGCCAGAAGTGCAATCCTACCAGGTGCCTTGAAAGAAAACAAATACTAGGTGAACAGTGCTAATAACTATCATCTTCTTACTCCAGAGCCCCACCATGGACGCAACTTGGCCACTTGCTCAGACGCTGCTGCATTTTCATAGATCTTTGTGTTTCTCTTCCCACTCCAAGTAGCTTCCATGTAATCTACTCAATCATCTTTCCCCTATGCCTTAGTTTTTATTATTCACAGTTTTTTGGTACTCATAACCCATCCTTCTTTATGGCCACTCATTGTCTTTTAATCTGCCTCATTGGACTTCTCTATTCATCCACACCTGGTCCATTCCCTCCAAACTTCTCAGAAGATACAGTTGCTACAGCTCGTAACTGGACAGAGGGTTTCACTTCAAGCTAGTTCATGATCCCCAGTCTATGGACACAGTTCTCAAGAGTGTGTCAACTCCCGTTCTTGAATGAGAGATCTCTGGTTGAAAGTACTATAGCCACACAAGGCTATTCGTCCTCCTAGGATGCATTGTCACAGATGTTACCCTTATAAGGAGCCGTGAGCATGGTGGGGACTGTGGTTATCATGTCTAGGAGGATTGGTAGTCACAGAGTATGCAATCCATTATGATTAAGCTGTCAGCTCTCAGTGTCAAAGAAATCCAGGAGATTTAATATTGTGAAGAGCTTTTTCACTCCAGTTCTTAATGATAGTTAAAAGTCAGTATGGTTAATGAACCTACATGGTTATAAATTTTCTTTATTTATGTGAAGTGGTATAATGCTAACCCCCAGTGCCCTGTAAAAAGTTAAGAATGTCATATTGTAGAGTTCCAGCAAACGTAATGCAAAGAGGTATGGCCAATAATAAAATTGGAAAATAATTCTAAAAAGTATTCAAATAATCAAAATGAGTGCAGGAAAAGAACAAAACCAGAGGAGGAAAAGAGGAAACAAGTAATAAAGTGGTAGATCTAAATCCAAGAATGACAATAATTACACTAAATCTTAGTAGACTAAACACTCCACTTAAAGGCCAGAGATTATCAGAATTGATTATAAAGCAAGACCCGAATATATTTTATTTTCAGGAAACACAACTTAATTATAAAGATGAAGATAAGTTGAAAATAAATGGATGCAAAAAAGTTATACCAGGCATATAGTAGGCATAAGAGTGCTGGTATGGCTATATTCATGTCAGTTAAAACAGACATAAAGGTAGAAAATTTTAGAGAGATAAAGAGGGATGTTTCATGATGACAAAAAGTCAATTCATCAAGAATATCTAACAATTATGCATGTGTATGCACCCAATAGTAGGGCCATGAAGTAAATACCGACAAATTTAAAGGAAGGAAATGACAATTCAACAATCACAGCAGGAGTTTTAATACTTTTCTTTTAGAAAATGATAGAACAAGCAGGCAAAACATCAGCAAGACATTGAGGATCTGAACATTATCAATTACCTTGTCCTAACTGATATTTATAGAGCACTGTGCCCAGCAACTACAAACCATACATTCCTTTCAAGTGCATATACCATGTTCATCAAAAATGACCACATATTTGACTATATAAGAAGCCTCAATAAATTTAGAATGCTTGCAACCACAGTGTGTTCTCTGTCCAAAACAAAGTTAAAAATAAATTACATGAAGATATCCAGGAATATCCCAATATTTGGACATTAAAGAATACACTTCTAAATAATCCATGATTCAAACAAGAAATTACAAAGGAAATTTAAAAATAAATTTAGTAAATGGTAATGAAAATGCAACATAGCAAAATTTGTAGGATGCAGTTAAAGTTGTACCAGAGGGAAATTTATGTCTTTACATGCTTCTATTAAAGTTTTTAAAGTTCTAAAATCAATGACATGATGGTTTATGTAGAAATTTCTAAGGAATCTATAAAATTACCAGAATTAATAAGTAAATTTAACAGGGTCATGGGATATAAAGTTTACATGCAAAAATCAAAACACTTTAATATAGTAATGGCAAACAACTTTAAATACTGCTAGCAAGAGGAAATGTTAAAATTCCATTTATAAGTACTGTAAAAACAAAAATTCTTAGAAGCTCAATGAAGTTGTGCAAGGCTATTTCACTGAATGTTATAGAACATTGTTGACAGGAATTAGAAGACCTAAATAATATCGTTTGTTAATGGAAGACTCAATATTGTCAAGAGGTCAGTTTTCTCCCAATTAATCTATAGATTCAGTAAACTCCCAATCAAAATCCCAGGAGACTTTTTGTAGAAATCAAATTGACAACCTAATTCACATAGAATACACAAAGGAATTTTTTTTAAAGAACAAAGATGGAAGACTTACCTGGGGACTTGCCTGGTGGCACAGTGGTTAAGAATCCTCCTGCCAATGCAGGGGACATGGGTTCGATCCCTGCTCCAGGAAGATCCCACATGCTGCAGAGCAACTAAGCCCAGTGCCACAACTACTGAGCCAGTGTTCTAGGGCCCATGAGCCACAACTACTGAGCCCATGTGCTGCAACTACTGAAATCCAAGTGCCTAGAGCCTGTCCTCTGGAAAAAGAGAAACCACCACAATAAGAAGCCCACACACCACAATGAAGAGTAAGCCCTGCTGGCCACAACTAGAGAAAGCCCATGCAGCAACGAAGACCCAACACAGCTAATAATAAATAAGTAAATAAATAAATAAAAATTAATTTAAAAAAAGATTTATTTGAATGCTTACTACAATGCTATAATAATTGCAATAAAGAAACAAAATTACAATATTGATTAAACAATAGGTTTGACATTGTGGAAGAGAATAGAGAGCCTGAACTAGACTTACGCATATAAGGTCAATCATTTTTGGCAGAGGAACCAAGGCAGTTCTGTGAAAAAGGAAGACATGAAGCTGAAATAACTGAATATCTATGTGGGAAAATATGCAAATTACCCCTTACCTCAAACCAAATTCAAAAATTACCACAAAATGTATTATAGTCTAAATGTAAATGCTAAAATTATAAATCTGGAAGAAAATGCAGGAAAAAATCTATGATGTTGTAGTAGGCAAAGGACACAAAAGGCACGAACAGCAAATGAAAAAAGGTACTTATCAAAAGAAAAAATTTTGCTCTTCAAAATACACCATTAAGTAAGTAAAAAGCAACACACAGAATGGGAGAAAGTAGTCACAATGCATATGTAAAAGACAGGATATATAAAAAATTTTATAACAGTAAGAAATAACTCAAAAATGAGTAAAAGATTTGAACTGATACATCGTAAAAGATGGTATATAAGTGGTCAATAGCTCAACATCTTTAGTAATCAGGGAAATGCAAATTAAAATCATGATGAAATACCACTATAGGCCCATTAGAGTGGCTCTAGTTGACAGGATATGGAACTACTGGAAATCTCATACATTGCTGATACGCGTGGAAAGTGATCCAATGGCTTTGGAAAAGAGTTTGGCAGTTGCTGTAGACTGAACATCTGTGTCCCCCCTCCCCAAATTCATATGTTGAAATCTAATCCCCAATGTGATGGTGTTTGGAGGTGGTGCCTTTGAGAGTTGATTAGGTCATGAGAGTGGAGCCTCATGAATGGGATTAGTGCCCTCATAAAAGAGACTCCAGAGAGCTTCCTTGCCTCTTCTGCCATGTGAGAACACAGCGAGAAGACAGCTATCTAAGAATCGGATTCACCAGACACTGAATCTGCCAGTGCCTTCATCTTGGACTTCTCAGTCACCAGAATTGTGAGAAATAAATTTCTGTTGTTTCTAAGCCACTCCGTCTATGGTATGCTGTTATAGCAGCCTGCGTGGACTAAGACAGCAGTTTCTTAAATTTTTAAGCTGTATCTACCATGCTACCTAGCCATTCCACTCCTATATATCCAAGAGAAATGAAAACAGTGCAAAATACTTGTACATGAATGTTAACTGCAGCAATATTCCAAGAGCAAAAACTGGGTGGTGGGCTGAAGCTGGGAATGAATGTCCTTCAACAGGTGGATGAATTGTGCTTTAGCCACTGATCCCTGTAAGAACTGGTGAGTTAAAGAAGCCAGACACCAGAGTCCATACTTTATTATTCAGTTTATATAGAGTAAAAATTAACCTATGGTGCAACTCAGGAAGAGTCAAATGAAAGGGATGCATAGGGCAAGGTACGTGGGAAGGGGTGCAAAGCTTCCGTGTCCTCTCCAGGTGCGCCACCCTCCCAGTACCAACCTGGAAGCCTTCTGAACCCCATTATTTGGGGTTTTCTGGAGATTCCATTACGTAGGCATCATTGATTAAATTGTTCGCCACTGATTATTGAAATCGAACTCCAGCCTTCCTCCCCTTCCTGGAGGTTAGGGGGTAGGGATGAAAGTTACAACCATTTACTCCCTTGGTTGGTTCCTATGGCAACCAGTCCCCTCCTTGGGGTGGGGGTTGGAGGGAACGCAGCCCAGAGTCAGCTCATTAGCATAAACTCAGGAGTGGTTGAAAAGGGCTCATTGTAAATAACAAAGATCCTCCTCTAATCCGTATCACTCAGGGAATTACAAGATTTTTAGGAACTCTGTGTCAGGTACTGGGGACAAAGACAAAATACATATTTCTTATGTCCCAATATCTCACCTATCCACTGAGTGAAGAGGATAAATCTAATCTTGTTTTCCCTTAGTGCTAAGGACCAGTTTGAGCTCTAGCATTGGCTGAGTTTTCCCTTCCAATATGTGAAAAATATACACACATGATTGTGATTTGAAATGAATCCAAAGAAAATCTTTCACGACTGTAATGACATTGAGAGCCGTATAATTTGAAAGAGAAGAATTGTTTTTCATGTAGTCATATGGACCATGTCTGTAAGTGTAGTCTTCTTAATTATATGTACTACTTTAGCTTCGGAAACTGCCATGGCCTCTTCCTGGCAGGGCACACACTGGTGTCCGGGGTTAGGGCTGGCCCTGTTGACTTTCCCAGGACCTAGGAACAGACCGGGTAGCTACTTATAATCTGGAGAACTATGCAAAAGAGTTTTTATTTGTGGCCTCAACATGCAAATCTTTGAGTCTTAATATTCCCTGAGTTTCCCCTGGGTTTGGGAGTCAAATGAACTCCCAGGTTCCATTTAAACTCATTCAAACTTGCCTTTTTTGAGTCTCGTGCAGGCATCTGGCTCCTCCTCTTGGCTTCAATCCTTGGAACAAGAGCACAGCTTCAAAGGTGCAACACCCAAGGCCTCTAAGACCGTATGTGGGTTGCTCCAGGGTCAGGCAGAAGGTGAAACTGAGCTAAACAAACTCACTGAGTTGGGATACAACCACTAAGGTTCTTTTGGATTCGTTTTGAAACCATAAGTCACAATTTTCTTTCAAACACTCAGCCAGGATTTTTCTTAGAACATGGCTTCATTTTGCTTAAATAAAATAGACCCATATCATAGCAGTTTTGTAAAATATGGTTGATACACAATGCGACAGATAGATGTTGTCCAGGCTGTCCATGTGTCAGACACACAGAGGGCATTAGACGTGTGAGAGATTTTAGGGGAAACTCTTTCCAGAGAAAATGGGGATGGCGTTCAGGGAGAAGGGAGAGCAGAGTGACCCAAAGGGGAGGAGAAGAAAGGAGGGAAACTGGATGCACGTCTACAAGAGTTTATCAAGCCCATCAGGAGTCTCAGGCTAAGGACACCCGTCAGAGGAGTCCCACACCTTCCAGAAATGGACCTGCCTTAGGAACCCTGCCACACTTGGTCCTCAGCTGAGAACAGCAGATGAGAATCAAGGTGCAGAAGCTAGTGCTCTGTTTCATTCCCTGTAGTCGGAGATCAAGGATCCCTGACTTCCACAGATAGAGGTACATGACAGAGGCCAGGTAGTTGGGTAGGTAGGTAGGTAGTGGATGGATAGATAGATAATAGCTAGATGGATGGATGGATTGATAGATGATAGATGATAGATAGATGATAGATAGATGATAGATAGATAGATAGATGATAGATAGATAGATAGATAGATAGATAGATAGATAGATGATAGATAGATATAGATAGATGATAGATGATTGATAGGTGCATAGATAGATGGTAAATAGATGACTGATAGAATATATATTGTATATGTTGATTTATAGATAGAATGTATATATTATATATATAATATATATACACACACAATATTTATGGTGGTTTTCTCAGGAAAGAGTGTGTAACTTTTTTTGGTGGGGGGATTCCTTTGTATTTTCATATTTTCCAAAATTTCTGTGCTTCAGTATGCATATTCTTAAACCTGGTTTGAAATTTCAACAAGTCTCTCTCTCTCTCTTTCCCAGTGAGTTTTCTGGAAGAAGGAGAAGCTGGGGAAGGTGAGAAAGAAGAATCAGGAAGCTTGGGGCAAACTGGCCCAAGCAAGGACACACACACACACACACGCACCGTGAGCATTGTCAATTTCTGAAATTAGGAAAGGGGTTACTCTATAAAGAGAAAGAGACTTGGGGCATGGATCTAGCTGCGCTGGAGGGCTCACAGCACTCCTGCAGTTCTTTGGCCCACGAAATATGGTCATTGACTTGGTTTCCCTGAGTTTTAGCTTCTGCCCCTGCTCTGACTTCTTCTTGGTCTAAGCAAAGGCTGATAGGTGTGTGCTGTAGCTTAGCAGGACCCGTCAGGGCCGGGGAGGCTCAAAGGTCTTCATTTCCTGCACTGGTCTTACTTTACCTGTTTATGCGTCTCACTTACTGTGTGGCAGCTGCCCCCTGTCAGAAGTTCAGTCCAAGTTCTGGGTGGCCAAGTGACAAGAAATCGTGATAAATTGATCCCTGCAGTTTCATGTAAGTGTGGAAATACACAGAGAAATAGTAGGGAGATTGGGAGCGTGTGTCACACGACTGGCGTTGTTTGGGGGATGCTAATGAGATGACGTATATGGAAAGCCGGTGGGGTCCAATCAAGAAAGAGAAACCACACTGTAGGTTAAACAGAAATTTAAGATCAAAATTATTAACTATACTAAAGGAATAGCTATAAGATGTAAGAGAGCTCTAGGGTACCTTACGGCTGAGGGATGACCCCCGAAGAAGGACAAACTTGGAAGGGGTTCTGATCCACTGGAGAAGATGTGGATGGGCCCCTGGACAGCAGAGAAGCTGGCTGATTTAGGCTGGAGCTGGTCTGGGCTTGCTGGGAGAACAAGGAGGGCAGACAGGGAGCAGGCTTCAGTGGCACTGGGGCAGTAGGAGCCTGGGCTCAACAGGGGGCAGGGTGCCTTCAGAGGAGCGGGCTGCATGGCTGGGTTCACAGAGGGACGGCTGCTGGGGTGGACCCCTGACCCCTGGGCACAGGCGTGCCGCACCAGGGCCATGCTGGGGCTTTTTCGTCCCGTGTCAAGAGGTGTGTGGACAGGTCATCAGTCAGGTGGAGGATGCAGGGTTGCAGAGGGACCACTTTCAGGACCTGGAAGGATCCCCCGGAAGTCCTCACACCCACATCGCTGACTCTCATCCCTCCCACGGAAGTTGTAGGAAGCCCCTTCCTCCTGCAGTGCCCCTCAGTTGAGCAAGCTTAGCGTAGTGCTCGTTTTAAAGGAGAAATAAAGGCATTTCCTTGTCTATTACCGAACCTATGCTGAAGGGTGCATTTGAAGCCAGGGGATATCAATTGATAATGATACAGAGCTTAGCGAAGAGACTGGCACATAGCAGGTGCTCGGAGATTGAAAGCTCAGTGAGTGTTATCATTCTTACTCGGAGAAAATGAATACATTTAAGTTATTTGGAAGGCACTAAAAAATTAAGCAACCGTGTTACTATTTCTTGTTATGTAATTTATTGTGGTGTATTATTTAACTAGACACAACGTTAGGAATCTGTGTGTAAACTGTTTCTCATTTCTAATTCGTGTTTACTTTCTTTTTATTTTTCATTCCTTTTTGTCTAGGTCTTATATAACATCTTAATCGCCTTCACAAAGATGCATAAATTTGAAGACATAGAACCTGTGGACATTTTGGCTGGATGTGCCCGATTCATTATTGTGGGGTGCGGGGGAGTATTTTTCGGCGTCATTTTTGGATTCATTTCTGCATTTATCACACGTTTCACTCAGAACATCTCCGCGATTGAACCCCTCATTGTCTTCATGTTCAGCTACTTGTCCTACTTAGTAGCTGAGACGCTCTATCTCTCTGGCATCCTGGCGTGAGTACAAACCAAGGACCATCTCTCATCCGATAAAAGAGAGTTTAGGACCGCTTCTTGTGGACCAGCCTTCAGGAAAGACCTGACCCCCTACGCTATCCTCAAAAGCAATGCAGGATTCAGACTTTTTGAACATTTGTAAAATCCAGCTCAGGTTCTTTGCAAAACAAATGTTCTCTCCCAGCATTTGCGCTTGCTCTGTTCTGGTGATTTGCCTGAAGAAAGCATAGCAATTATAGGATCAATTTATAACACTCAGAAAAGCTGGTGCAGGGAAGAGCTGGGAGAGGTTCAAGGTTAAAGTCTCACTTCAGTCATTTTTTTTTTCCTTGAAAAATGCATTATTTTAAAGTTAAAGGGAAGCATGCCATGAGCTACTGTCACTCCTGAGCTTTGCCTTCTGCTATTTCCCTCTAATCACATCACAGCTCCAGGACTGGTCAGTGTAGAGTGAAACTAGGTAGATGGGTAAGACTAGAAATTCAGATTTTCTTTCCTAATGAAAATATTTTTGAAATGTTTATCCTTGTGTAGATCTTAGAATGAGGCTTCTCAACTTGGCTTATTCTATCTGATCATGTTGCCTTTTTTATAACATTATCCTCATACCCAGCTCCTTGGGCACAATTTTATTGTATAGAAATATTTATTTTAATTAAATACAATAGTGTAAAGTCTAGGCACTCATCATTTTCCCACTTAAAAGTGAGCAAACTACTAAGACAAAGCAAAGTCCTGTCTTTCCCTTCCAGACTTGCTCAGTGTCTCTAGAACAAAACATTTTAAATGAAAAATTTCTCATTAAAATATTGTAGGAAACATTACAATATGAGGGGTCTTGCTGAATTATTCTTTTTGGGTTTTTTTTTTTTTGGCTGCTTTGGGTCTTCATTGTGGTGCGTGGACTTCTCCTGTTGCAGAGCATGGGCTCTAGGCAAGCAGGCTTCAGTAGTTGCAGCACGTGGGCTCAGTAGTTGTGGCACTCGGGCTCTAGAATGCAAGCTCAGTAGTTGTGGTACACAGGCTTAGTCTCTCCATAGCATGTGGAGCCCAGGGATTGAACCCGTGTCCCCTGCATTGGCAGGCGGATTCTTAACCACTGTGCCACCAGGGAAGTCCCTGAATTATTCTTTCTAGGTAACTGCACTGGGTTTATTTTGGTGTAAGGCAAGCGAAGTACAGAGTGAGAGGTAGGGCTGACAAAGCTCTTAATGAGGAGGGGGCAAGATAGAAACAGTCCTGCTTCCGGCTCCTGCACGAGTTGTTCACCATTTTGTTGTGGGAGAACCATACCACACCCACCTTCTCCACCACACTCAACTTGTGCAGACCCCTTGGAGAGCAAGAAGAATAAGAAAGAAAATCTTAGGAAAATCTGTGGTCAGAAAGAGGATTGGAGAAGATATTCTCTCTGGATAAAAACAGGATTTTGTGTTTCTGTAACATCACCAAAAGGGAGGATTTTCCAATGAGGGGCAAGGTCCTGTGGCTTCTCCCTGAGACTCTGTTCCTTTTGCAGAATCACCGCCTGTGCAGTGACAATGAAAAAGTATATAGAAGAAAACGTGTCCCAGACATCCTACACGACCATCAAGTATTTCATGAAGATGCTGAGCAGTGTCAGTGAGACCCTGATCTTCATCTTCATGGGTGTGTCCACCATTGGAAAGAACCACGAATGGAACTGGGCCTTCATCTGCTTCACCCTGATCTTCTGCCAGATCTGGAGGGCCATCAGTAAGACACAGCAGGGCCCGGAGAGCCCTGCCTGCTTCTTTTTTTATTTTTCTTATTCCTTCCTGTAAGGTTAAAGCATAAGCAATGAGGCGATGCCAACTGGTTTTACTGGTTAGTGGGGTTTGGGTACCTTGTAGTGACCAGCAGTGTTCTCTGTTTGCTTCCTCAATCAGTTCAACATAATTACTGGCCGATATGCTTCTACACTGAAGCAAGGCTGGAGCAGGAGCACTTTTTTTTTTTTAAATCGAAGAGAAAATTTTCACATCTACACATTTAAATATAACTCAGTACATTTATCCCTTGCTCTTTATTGCTTTGCCAATTTGTAAGTTCTTTCACCTTAGATATAGATTATAAACTGCAGGCTTTCTTTTACACTTTTGTTACAGGAAAAGTGAGATCTCACAAACTAAGGCAAGTCCTATTAGAAAACAGTCTCCTAAATATTACGGGTGGTTTTAGTCAAGGGTTGAGTGTGATGTATAGAAAACAAAGAAAGTGAATCTCCATTTTTGAAAAGTGCTTAGTAAAGACAACTCTACAATGTAACTGGTATCACCCCTGTAAAATATGCCTAATTTAAAAACAGGAGATGTCTTGACTAATGGCTTTTAATTTAACTTGTATATTTATGTTTCTGGAGCTAGAAAGAACACTCAGTACTGAACTACAAGGTATGTTTTACCTTTTGATTAGAAGCAATTATATTTTAAGTGATTTTGACCAATATTTGAAGCATTTTCATGGCTTCAATCAGTATTTTTAAGCCAGTTGCTCAAAGAGAAATTAGCAGAAATGGCTGAGAACTCAACTTGAATATATCCATTCTAAATTTAGAATGGTTTTTAGGATCTAGGCAAAAATAACAAGAATGTAGAAATATTAAAAATATTCATAAAAACTACTCTGAATATATATGCCTGTTGGGTCTCCAGGGGAGAAAAGAATTAAGGATTCTGTGATATAAATTTATAATCTCACATCAAATCCTATCACTATTACTAACTAGCTATGTGACCTTCTTGCACAGACAGTTAACTACTCAAAATCTTCTTCCCCAACCACAAAACGGTGGGTACAGACAAATTTCTTAGGTCCCTTTCAGTTCTAATACTGTAGGGATCTACAGGGCAGTAGAGTTAATGTCAAGAAGAGCATCACCTCAGAGCTTCAGCCCAGCCAACAAGAATAGAAACCATCTAGGAGATTAATGTTGCAGAGACTTCATTGTGGTTGACCCTTGGTGACCATCCAGCCCAGCTCCTTCATTTTCCATGCAAGGGAAATGATGGAACAGTTCCCAAGAGAATGACTTGGTCACATCACGGTGAGGGACAGAGCCAGGTGTCAGAGTCCAGCTCTCCTACTCCAGCCTGATTCATCATAGCTAAGAATAGTTCACACTCATGAAGTCTTGTAACATATAAGGTCGTGCTTTATATAGATATTTATAGATATTAAATTATTAAACCTTACATCCACCTTCTGATGTAAAATACTCAGTACCTCCATAAAGCAGATGAGGAGACTGAGTACATGAAAAGGTTAAGACCCTTGCCCAAGGTCACATGACTAGCCCGTGGAGGAACTGAGACAAACAAAACAAAATGAGAAAAATTAAATTTTACTGTCTCCTGCACTGTCAATGTCCCTAATCTCAAAGGATGCTAGGAAAGAATAATAAGAATGTAGAAATGTTAGAAACATTCATAAAATTAACTCTGAATATATGTGCTTGTTGGGTCTTTGGGGGAGAAAAGAATTAAGGATACTCAGATATAAATTTATAATCACACGTCAAGTCCTATTGCTATTACTAACTAGCTATTTGACCTTGGACAGACAGTTAACTGCTCAAAAGCTTCTTCCCCAACCACAAAACGGTGGGTGTGGGCAAATTTGTTAGGTCCTATTCAGTTCTAATACTGTGGGGATCTACAGGGCAGTAGAGTTAATGTCAAGGATGCTTGCTGTGATGTCTGTGTGATTAGAAGTCACATGAGGATATGAAGGAGCTGTGTTACTCTGCAGGGAAACCTCTTCTTTGATTAGTCAGAGCATCAGTGAAGGGACTTTTCTCACTAGGAACCACTGCATTGGTGGCAGCTCAGCCATATGGGGTGGAAAACCAGTGTGGTATAATGACTAATTTCAAGTCATTTTTATAGCTCTCTTTAAAGAAACCAATGTTTATAAAAAGAAAAAAAAGGAAGAATAAAAAAAGAAAACAAGTGTGGTAGAAAACACCTCCGTGTTTTCAACAAGCTCTCCCACCCTCCACCTTCCACTTACTGATAGTAAGGGGCCCCCCTTGGACCCCTTACCAACTTCCCTTCTTGTTTTCATCGAGCCTCAAGAAGAACCAAACCAACCACAAAAGATCTGCTCACCTGCAGAGGCCCCAGGCACTGCCAGGGCTCCTCTCACGTTCAAAATCACACACCTCTTCTGCTGACCCAGTGAGAGTATGAGCTGATAAAAATGCTTTTACCCTCCAAGTAATACCCTTGCTTTTCTTAGTTTTGAAAGGCTGAGCAAAATTTATGAAAATAGATTAGAAAAGCGGTTAGGACTCTGCGCTTCCACTGCAGGGGGCACAGGTTCAACCCCTGGTTGGGAAACTAAGATCATGCAAGCTGCGAGGTGCAGCCAAAAGAAAAGAAAAAGAAAAAAAAATATGCTATTTCTTATACCAAAAGTATCAAAATTTATTACTCTAAACACACATGCACACACACACACACACACACACACACACACACACACACACACACACACACACACACACACACAGACATGCTGGGAAGCTACCAGAGAAGCCTTCTGACTTGAAGCGGTGCTGTCTCATAATTAGCCAAGAAGTGAAAAGTTTTGTAAGCTATTCTGTTTGGGACGGACAGTCACAGGTATGATGGAATTAGGTTGCTTGTTTTGCAGGCACAGGTATATGACTTGGGTTCACTAGCACTGCTGTGTCTCTTCATTCATGACCCTCTGCTCTAATACGTATTTCCCCCCTTCTAGGCGTGTTTGCTCTCTTCTATGTCAGTAACCAGTTTCGGACTTTCCCATTCTCCATCAAGGACCAGTGCATAATTTTCTACAGTGGTGTCCGAGGAGCTGGAAGTTTTTCACTTGCATTTTTGCTTCCTCTGTCTCTTTTTCCTAGGAAGAAACTGTTTGTCACTGCTACTCTAGTAGTTATATATTTTACTGTATTTATTCAGGTTGGTAGATTTCTTTCATATTTGAAATAAGTCGATTCTTCTCAGGATTGTGTATTAAATTAGTAAAATACAAAGAAAGGGACACTTTATCTGATTTTCAGACAAGTGTCCAATACCCAAACTAAATTCCCAAATATTTCTAAATCATGTTTTTAGTCATCCTGTAACCTCTACATTTTGTGGTCTTTGAATTGATGAAACATATTAATCACAATATTCCTGGGTACAGGTGAATGATATAGCTACCCTAATGTCTATTGCTGAAAATGAGATTCCAATTAGTACTAAGTAGTTATTATTTTAGCTGGAATTTGCTCTCAGCAAACTAACGGGAAGTTATTTTCAGGAATGAAACTAAATCCCTGCTTTAAATTATAGACATCAGGCCTATTTTTATTGCAGAATTTTAAATAATTAAATAAGAACTAAGGTGAATACTGGTGCATTTATCCAGGAAAAACTAGAACAAAACAAAGACATTAAAAATTGAAGGTTCTAACAGTTTTGCTATAGATTTGCTCTCTATCGTAACAATCTTCACTACAACAAAACCCTTTATTTTATTGTTTATGCCCTAGGGAATCACAATTGGTCCTCTGGTCAGGTACCTGGATGTTAGAAAGACCAATAAAAAAGAATCCATCAATGAAGAGCTTCATACCCGTGTAAGTTATCTCTTGGTCATAATTACTAAGTTAATAGGATGTTCCCTCTTTGTCACCTGTGGGAGTGATTTAGAGCTTTGATGAGGTGTGTGTATGTCACTAGACATGGCCTCTTTTCTCTCCAGCTCCACCAAGAGTGACTGTACCAGTTTTCTAATGCTGCTGTAGGAAATGATTGCAAACTTAGTAGCTTCCATGTTACTGTCATTATCCTACAGTTCTGGAGGTCGAATTCAAAACGGGTCTCTCTGGGATAAAATCAAGATGTTACAGGGCTGCGTTTCTTTCTGGGGGTTCTAGCAAAGGGTCTGTTTTCATGCTTCTTCCAGCTTCTAGGGGTTCTTGGTGTCCCTCATCTTGTGGACCCCTCCTGTCTTCAGAGCCAGCAATGACCAGGCAGGGCTTTCTCATGCTGCATCACCCTGATACTGACTCTTCTGCCTTCCTCGTCCACATTAAAGATCTTTATGGTTATACTAGGCCCAGGTGGGTAATTTAGAATATTCTCTCTATCATAATGTTAGCTGAATAGCAATCCTAAATTCATCTGCTATCCTAATTCCTCTTTGCATATAAAATAACATGTTCATAGGCTTTGGGGATTAGGACCCTGGATGTTTTTGGAGACCATTTATTCTGCCTATTGCATCTGCCCTCTGCCCTTCAAAGACTCATGTCTTTTCCACTTGCAAAATACTCTATCCCAACATCTCAAAGGTCCACTATAGCCACTAATCTCAATCCAGAGACCAAAAATCTCCCCTGTATCTTGTCAGTTCAAAAGACCCAAATCTCATCATCTCAACCATCTAAATCAAGGATGGGTGAGACTCAGGGAAGAGTTGCAGTTTGAGTCCAAAGGTAGTCTGCTGGCAAAATGCCTTCTTGTTCAGGGTAAGTTAGTCTTCTGTTAAGACTTTCAACTGATTGGGTGAGATCTACCCACATTATGAAGGGTAATCTGCTTTTCTTAGAGTCCACTGATTTAAATGTTAATCACTTCCAAAAAACACCTTCACTGAAACATCCAGGATAATGTTTCGCCAAATATTGGTACAAGTTGACACATTAAGTTAATCAACACTGTAGCCATAATCTATTGAATAAATTTAAAACTGTTAAAAAAAAAAGGATGGGTGAGTATCATCCTGAGTATCATCATTCCTGAGGCACAGTTCCTCTTCACTCTGAACCTGTGAAACTCAAGAAAAAAGTCATCTGTTCCTAAAACACACTGGTAGGACAGTCACAGGATAACAGCTGTAGATAGTCCTTTTCCAAAAGAGGTAAATGTGGAAGGTAAAAAGGAGACATCTACCCCGAGCAAATTTCCAAGACTGCCTGGGAAAACTCTATTTGGTATTCAGTCTTGGGAACAATCTTCTGTGAGTCTTTGCTCCACCCTCTGTGTTCTCCCCTCCACCCTCTGAGTCATAGTTCTTTTTTCATGAAAGGTAGCAGGTATTTGAAGCTTATTAGTTTTTTTAAAGTTTTTATTGGAGTATAGTTGATGTACAATGTTGTGTTAGTTTCAGGTGTACAGCAAAATGAGTCAGTTATACATATACATATGTCCACTCTTTTTTAGATTCTTTTCGCATATAGGCCATTACAGAGTATTGAGTAGAGTTTCCTGTGCTCTACAGTAAATCCTTATTAGTTATCTGTTTTATATATAGGAGTGTATATATGCCAATCCCAATCCCCAAATTTATCCCTCCTCCCACCCTTACCCCCTGATAACCACAGGTGTGTTTTCTACATCTGTAACTCTAGTGGCTTACTAGTTTGATCAGCCTGCTTCTTGCCTATAGAATTTTGGAGCCCAATAGCTTTCTTTCATTTTGTCTTCCTTCTCTCCTTTTTGGGTCCAACCTAGCAGTGTTTCTGTCAGGGTTCAACAAGGGAAGCAGAACTAGTATGAGATATATATTAAGAGCTTGGTTGCAAGGAATTGGCTCACCTACTGTGGGTACTGCCTAAGCAAGTTCAAAATCTGTAGGACAGGCCATCAGGAAGGGTGGACTGGAACTCTCACCTATGAGCGAGTGAAAGTTTCTTCTGCTTTATTCTTCCGGCCTTTCAGATGATCAAATCAGACCTACCCAGATTATCTAGGATAACCTCCCTTACTTAAAGACAGCTGATCAGTGATCTTTAATTGTATCTACCAAATACTTTCACAGAAACATCTAGGTTGGTATTAATTATAACAGTGGAGTAGCCTAGCCAGGTCGACACCTCAGCAAACTGTCACGGTGACTAATGTTCAGAGTGGCCCGACTTGCTTCTAAAATCATAGTTCTAAAAAAGAAAAAAGGAAACAAATCATTGTTCTAATGGAACATGGGATTTTCTGCTCTTCCTGAACTTTTAATAAAGAAGGGGTAATGGCTTCCACTTCTGCAGATATGGCCTAGTGGCAGTTTGGGTGAAAACATCCAACCCTGACAAAGGTGAAAATGAAGTTGATCATGTTTTCTGCCAGTTTGTTTCAGCCCAACACAGTATCGAAGGGATGGCATTTCATGTGGCTCCAGGGAATAGAAATGAGAACTAATGTATGGAGGACATAGGGTGAGAGGCTCCGGCTCTATTGATAAAGAGAGTTCGGACGACTGTTGCATGTGTGGCTCACCCAAAGGTAACATGGATGGATGCAAGCAGTAACTGGGAGCACTTGACGTCGTTGCTGTACGAGAGATTCGGGCTTTGAGGGGGCGATTGGCCCAATAGTCTGCAGGTTTCTTTCATGCTGAGAGTCCATAATCTAATGCTGGAGAAACTGATGAAGTCTTTCAAAGTCAGCCCCAAATATCATGGCCAAAGTCACCTGAGGAAATAAAGTAATTTTAATTCCAGGAAACCCAAATGAAAAATTTTCAAGGTCATTGAAAGTATTCAACAGATGGGGAAAGGGAGTGAGCATTTTAAAATCGCTAGTGCTTTAACCTGATTGAAGATTTTTGTCTCTGTCTTTATCCTCTCTGTTCATTATTTTAAGAAATTAGATAATGGTACCTAAGACAGTAGCACTTGGATATTTCATCCTTTACATATTTATTCTTCTTTTTCTCAAAAAAAAAGGTATAATTATTGGTAGAGAGTACATAAAATTATTTCAGAATTAATTTAGTATTTTAATCTGTTTTGCAAAAAAAAAATTTAGAAGCCAGGATAAACGTCAATGGTTATAAATTTAAATTATTTGTAAATTAATGTTATGAAGACTGTGTTTTTCCCTAAATTCCTATAAACAATTTGGTTGAAGCAAACATAGTATAATTGGCTGGGATGGTGACATGTAAATACTGAGACAAAATGATCAGATAAAAACTGAGGCATGGGAATTTCCTGGCGGTCCAGTGGTTAGAACTCAGCACTTTTACTGCTGAGGGTGTGGGTTCAATCCCTGGTCGGGGAACTAAGATCCCGCAAACCACATGGCATGGCAGAAAAAAAAAGAAAGAAAGAAAAAACAAACAAAATGAAACAAAAACTGAGGCATATAGATAAATTTTGATGTTATATGTTGCTATTATAATAGAATATCTGTAGAACTATATTTTCAGAAACAGTATAAGTTGGACACTGGCATTTTCTTTCCCAATGAAATTTAAAGAAATAGTTAATTATTAGGCTTTATATCCATGTCATTTCAGTAATGAGAAATGCCCTAGATCATTCCAGAAAAATAATATGCAAAGCAAACCAGGTACCTTGTTTTCCGTAAAGAACTTATCTACAGAGCCTTTGCATCATGAAACTTAACTGGCATGACTGGGAAAGGCATTATAAGTTCCGTTACATGAACAGAGTAATAGAAAAGAGGACATGCTCCAGGAAAGTAAAGCCCCCTTTGTTTTCTAAGGTGTATTAACTTTCCTTGCATGCCTTGTAGAGTTAACAGTTCACCAGCAATCATTTTTCTGTGTTTGGTTTGGCAGCTGATGGATCACTTGAAGGCTGGAATTGAAGATGTGTGTGGGCAGTGGAGCCACTACCAAGTGAGAGACAAGTAAGGAGGCTGAGCTTTCACCCTCCGAGGAAGGATGTATGTGACGTGGGGAACCCCAGAAGGTTCCACTGGAGGCTGAGCATAAAACTGGAAAGAATCCCAGGAAGATAAAGGGCCTGGGAGCCATGCCAGACAGGAAGCAGGCAGAAGTCCTGGGAAATGGACCACTAGGTGGAGGAGGCAGTGAACTTGGGCTTGGTGCCTTCAGAGGGAAGGAGTACACTGACAGATGGAATTTGGAGATGCCAGATTTAAGTTTAAGACAAGGACATCTTTCCCAATGATAAGAGAAGTGCAACTGGGGAAGGACAGGCTTTGTGAGGCTGCAAAGGAGGGTTGGTGATTCCTCAGGGATCCTGGGGAAGAGATTCCTCCATTGTGGGGGAGGTCCTTCCTGCATAAGGATTCTGTAAGGACGCCAGAGCCCCTCTTCTTTACCATGTCTCACATTTCAGAATTCATCCTCTTCTGGATTTGGTCTACAGCCATATATATATAAATACACACATATATATATATATATGTATTTATTTTATTCATGTATTTATTTTGGTTGTGCCAGAGTTTTAGTTGCAGCATGCAGGATCTTTAGTTGCAGCATGTGGGATCTAGTTTCCCAACCAGGAATCGAACCTGGGCCCCCTGCATTGGGAGCTCAGAGTTTTACCCACTGGACCACCAGGGAAGTCCCTATAGCCATATTTCTTAGTGACATGGCTCTGAGGAGAGTTTCTTGAGGATGAGGAAGACGAGCCTTTTGGAGTTTTGCACTGCTGTTTGGAGGATTGTAGGAGTTAGCAGCAGTCGAGTTAGCCAAATGGTAGATATTTCCACTCCCGGGCTTGCCAACATATTGACGTTGGTGATGCCAAGAAAGACTAGATCTTAAAAATTCTGGCTCTTGTGGGGCGGTGGCACAGAAACTGAGAGCTTTTGAGTGGGATTTTTTTTTTTTTTAATTTTCTGATTTGGACCATTCTTTAAAGTCTTCACTGAATTTGTTACAATATTGCTTCTGTTTTATGTTTTGTTCTTTTTGGCCCTGAGGTATGTGGGGTCTTAGCTCCCTGACCAGGGATCAAACCCGCAACCCATGCTTTGGAAGCAGAAGTCTTAGCCACTGGACCTCCAGGGAAGTCCCTTGAATGGGATTTTTTTTTAATGAGGTAGAAAGAAGGATTGTTTTAGCAGTTCTCATAGTGTTAAAGTAGAATTTAAATTACGTGACTATCCACCAATCTAGAATTTAGGCCATGTATTTTTTAAGTTCAAATGCCATAGTTATTCCAATAAAACATTATTATTCTTCCATTTAGCCAAATCTATACCTAATTTTCTAAACTATGTCAAGAGCCATAAGACACCCTCAATGTATGCTAGGTCTTCACAACGTAGTACACGTGATCCTGGGGGAAAAAAGAGAAGGGCCCCGAACAAATAATTATGGTCAATATGGGGCATGTTATAATAGACACAAGTGCATTGAACTCTAGTAATACGGAAATGGGAATGAGTTTGGGAAATAAATGAGCTCTCCAGGCAAAGAAGAATGGAAAGCCTGCCAAGCAGCAGCAGTGTGTTTCCATATACAAAGGTGAGGGAGAGCCTGCCATGGTTTGGATATGGTCAGGGAAAGTAACACGGTGAGACAAAAGGAGGACATGGTTGGAAAGACGGGGACATGCTTTTATGGTACAGCGCTAAGGAGCGCTGTACAGCCATTAACACTATAAAGTTCTATATGACCTTTAAAATTCATATCAAAAGGCTGTTAAATAGGAGAGAGGCATGGCCATACTTGCCTTTGGGAAGGCACACGCAACAGCAATATGGAAGCTGGATTAAAAGGAGAAGAATTATCTCTCACATCATCTCCTTAACTGTCCTGCGTTATGTCTATTGGTCTCATTTTAAAGGTGAACACACCAACTCCAAGAGGTCAGTGAGCCTGTCGCACTGTGGAAGCTTGATGTGAGTTCAGGTCTTTTGTTTTCAATGGGCCACAGAACTTTCTGATTAGTCAGGGTAAGGAACCGGCCGAAGGGGTACTGGAATCCTTCTGGGGTAGACAGGCTTGCTATGGCATAGGGAGGGGAGGGTGAGAAAAGGGAAAATGAGAATGACCGTCAGATCTTCAGACATGGAGCCCAGGGAGGTAACAATGCCATGGTTAAGTTTACAGGCTGTAGAAGAATGTTTAGAGTTAATAACAGATTCTGCTTAAGATGCTTCATGTACTCACTCAGCCCCCTTTTGGAATTTATTCACAAGTTCAGGAAGAAATCATGGCTGGTGATAGAGGTTGTGAGTTGTCAGTGAGTATTTGGTAAACAAAGCCATGGGTGTGGGTGAGATGACTACCAGCTGGTGAAGACATGAAGCTTCCTGAGGACAGGACTCTGAGAAGCTTCTATGCCTTTGGGACAGGAAAGGAAGAAGAAAGGCAGAGGAGACTGGGAAGAAGTCGTGAGCAAGGCTGCAAGGGAAGCAGGATGTGCAGGGCTCAGAGGAAGTGACCCAGTGGCCCATCAGGAGAAGCAAGTGGCTGATAGGGCAGGACAACAGCCACCACTGGCCTTGAACAGCACAAGGTCAAGGTGATCCCAGGGTGAGGAGCATCAGAGAAGTCCTGATGATTGGGGGGCCCAATGGTAGTAGATTGAGGAATTAACAGCAACAACAGGCTCTCATGAAGAAACGCAGAAAACTGACCCAGTTGGAGCCAGAGTAAGCCTGGTATGAACCAAACACAGATCACAGAGCCCAAGGAATCAGAGCCTGCTCAACCCAGAGGAGCCTCAGTTGATAAAGAGTCCATCCACCTCACAGACCAGGAGACTAACCACCAGGTGAAAAACCAGCAGTCCAGAAGGTAAAGCAGGCAGACACATTACTCTTTGAGTGGAAAATGATTGGAGGTGTTGAAAATTCCTCCTCTAAACAAATGGCAGACTCTGAAGGCACCACATGCCCCATGTGGCTCAGTCTAATGGGCCAGCCAGAGTTCTGCTACGATGGTCAGTGGCCATCAGCATCTGGCCTGTTCAGATGCTCCATCACTCACACTGTCAAGGTATGTGTGGGTTCTCCCCCAGCCCCCACCTAATTGGCAGGGTTCAAAATGATCCGCAGCATAATGGACAAGACTACTCTAACTACCAGGCCGTTTAAACTTACAGATTCTGATTGAACGGACCGGCATCACTGCAAATGCAGCTGTCACTGGTAGGAGCTATTAGGATGGAACAACCAACGCTCCAACCCCATTTCTTATCCCACAATTAGAACTGAGCTGGGCCTCCTTGCTTCCCACTAAATGCTCACTTTTTGCCCTGATTACAGCTTATCCCTTCCTTTAGTTTGGTTGATTTTCAATGTATCCAGGCCATTAGGCCATCTTTTTTATTTTAAAAAATGTATAAATGCTATGATTATTTTTTTTAAATGTGTTCAAAGTCTATGATTCTAGACACTGTCCTGGTGTTTTTCAGAATAAAGTTAAATGGTAGTTTATTTCAAGAAAAAATATATACTTACATAGCACATACAGAGATTGAAGATTTCCAAACTGTGGTTTTCTTTTTCAGGTTTAAGAAGTTTGATCATAAATATTTACGGAAAATCCTAATCCGAGAGAACCTGCCAAAATCAAGCATCGTTTCTTTGTACAAGAAGCTGGAAATGAAACAAGCTATTGAGATGGTGGAGACTGGGATACTAAGTTCTACAGCCTCTTCCATCCCCCTTCAGTAAGTGACATCCGCCCTTGATCTAGACTTTCAGTGTCAGAATTACAAGGGTCACTAACTCATTGCTCCATTTAAAGGTAATATTAGGAGTGAAGAGGCAGAGAAATGACAAAGGAAAAGTGGAAAAAAATAAGATCTAACTCTTGGCATCTTGTAGTTTGGTCCATGTTCAATCTGTTTCAGCTAGTTTCTGAAAATTATGTTCTAGCAAAACAATGAGAGTTTTTTTAACATCTTTCTTTGGGACTGAGGGGCAAGTGAATTTATAGAGGATTTTCAGCATATTTTACAAGTCTTTATCTTCCTGATTAGACATTTCTACACTTTAACCCCTGCTCATTTGGTTCTGCTGATCTTAGCATTGTCTTTCTTCCATAAGTCACCACTCTTCCTGTCTTCTATGAAGAGAGACCAGGTCAGCATCCTAGGGTGCTAACTTGGATTTGGGCATGAGTTGGTAGGAGCAAGAGGTGTGGTGATTGGTGGGATATTTAAAGAGAAGGCTGTGTTTGTCATTGTGTCTCAGGTAAAGATCTGTGTGCAGTTGGGAGATTGCCTAAGGCTGTGTGAGACCAGCTGTGAACAGGAGCAGGGAGGAGACTGGCTTCCCGTGGGACAGAGGACCTTAGGGAGTTGGTGAAGAGGCGGGTGTAGGGAGGGGAAAACCGGTACATAGTCCATCATTACAAGATGATTCCCTTTGAAGCCTGGTGCTTCAGTTTGAGCATCTGGAAAGCAATTGTCCCAAGAGCTAGTAGACATTTTTTAAAGCTGCTTTAAATCTCTGACATTTAATGAGAAGTCCTTCAATGTCACAAGAATTAATTCACCCCCTCCCCAAAGATGCCCAGTTTTCTTCCAAAAACAGTTTATGAATTGAGGAAATTAGTCTCAATGTATATTTAGCATAAGGAACACCAATCCCTCTATCCTGATATCTTCAGAAGATCGTGAGTTTCAATTATCTCCTCACCTCCTCACATTTCAAAAGCAAGTTGAGAGAAGAGCTGAGAATAGATAGCAATGAAATTGTCGTGAACGCCTGAGTGTTATTTCTCACTCCTTACTTGCTAATGAATCAGACACGCCATCACCTTTCTTACACAGGAAAAATCCAGCCCTAGAAAAATCTAAAGGAGCATCCTTGAGGGCATCTGGGTATAAACAGAAAGCCTTCTGCCTTATTTCTCAGCGTGACTGTTTTCATGGTTGATCTGTTTGTTTTGGTGCTGCCCATTACATGGCTTTAAGGAAACTTCTGATCCTAAATTGGCAGTGTGCTAACAAATATTTATTGGCAATGCCACCCTGAGCCATATGAGAGCTTGAGGCAGAAAGAAAAACCGGGGATATTGATCTTGTCTTTATTTAAAATGTTGATATTTCATTCATCATGGATAATTTTGCATTGACTTTTATTTTCTACAATATTACCTTCAAATTCTACTTCACTTAATTCCTGAACTTTTGGGCATCTCCTTAGCGAAGGCAAGAGCTACGGCACCTGTTATATGCCACGGCTGTGGAAGCAGACAGTCCCTGCCCTCACGGAGCTCACCCTGGAGCAGGGTCCTGGCGGTAATAAAATAGGTCACACACATATACGATCATAAAGCCCAGGGAGCTATGAAAGGATGAGAAGGAACCTCATCTGGTCCCCAAGCAGTTTGACCTGCTCACTGAAGGATGAATGGGAATTTACTCAATGCTCGGCAGGAGGGCTAGACCTGGATGGGTGCAGGCAGTTTAGACCACAAGGAACTTCCTCAAATGCCTGCTCACTAGTGATGTGAGCACTTGGTCTAGGAATGCAGGGGCACTTATCTCAAATGAGAATCAGTCTTTCGTGTGCTAAAATATATTTTGAATCTCTGTATTGTATTGCATTGATCATAAGCAGGTTTTGCAAGTCCTGATCTCAAGGCAATTTTTAAGCCAGTTTTATTTAAAGGATGCCCTTGTGTTGAGTCAATTATTTTTCAGGCATTGACTCAAAATTAGTAAGAGAGCCTTCTAGGTTAGAGACATTTTCCCCTCTATAGCCCAAAAGGGTTAGTTAACCGAGGTGGGAGAGGAGATTTTTAAAACCAATATTTACTACAAGTTTAGTATTTAAATTGCATTCATTTGATCTCATCAGAAATCTGTAGGACATCAAGCAAAAAGGAATTCCTCTCCTAAGATCAAAGCAGTAATTTCTTAAAAAACAAACCTTCATACAATAATAGGAAAAAGAAGTGTGTACTCAGCTCGCTTTTTGTGATTCCGTATGAGAGGATAACAACAAAACGCACATATTTTTTTTCCTTTAGAAGTTTAAGCAATTGTTCTACAAGAGGTTTAGATTTCCAAACTCTGTGACCTTCAGGAGAACACTACCCCTAGAAGTTGTCTATGGCGCACTACGGACAATGCTGGCTCTATGGAATTCCTTTACTTTTACATAGATCATTTTATTTGACTCTCAGAACAACTCTATGGAATAGATAGACTGTGTACTTGGATTATTATTCTAAACATTAGGCACCTCGCTTTACCCATGAGCAGTAAGCTCTTAGAAACATTAGTGGGTAGAGGCTCGAGCTAATTAAAAAAGATATTTGGTTACTATTAAAGAGATTAAAATATTTACAATAAATGTATAGGCATAACACACTAAAGCTGTACAATTTCAGAATATTGTCTTTTAAAACTCCCAAATAATTATAACATCATTTATAAAAAAGCACAAATTTATTGCAGTTGAAGAATTTTTAAATTGATCACATATTGACAGGTGTAAGTTTACAGTCATGCATTCTGACACCAAAGGCTCTAGAATGAAGATTCTGATGCCGTGTTCGCTTCCGTGATAGAACATTGCCTTGTAGGAAGCCAAGTCCACGGCTCTGCATTCTTCACTTGTTTTCCGTGTTGGTCACCTTGGGGACCTTTCTAAGAAGACACAAGGCAACCACACACACAGAAGAGCTGTTGGTACCATTGTTTACTTAGGGGGCATGTCCTTCAGTCAGCATACATTTCCCTGGATTTCACGTATAAGCTACTAAAAGAGGATGGATTCTTCCAAGTAAATCAGGATATATTTGATCTTTTGGGAATTCATATTATGACATGAAGATAACATCTGCTGGATTTCATATCTATATTGCTGTGTTTAGAATTGAAACCTCTTTTTACATTATTAGAGCATCTGCCTTTTTTTGAAAAGGTTAAGAGAAATATTAAGGTTAAAAAGTTTAAGGAGTGGACTTTTATTTAAGGTGACAGAGACTTCCTTTATGGCTAATGAATGAATGCTCCAGTGACAAGAGTCTTTCAGTTTATAATTTTACTTTTTTGACCTGTTCTAAGGATTTTATCTTTCCTGTGCTCATGAAATGATCATTTCAGGGATGATTTTGCTAACAAAGTAGCAGGTAGGAAAGTCCACGTGTCACCGTGCCCGAGTCAATAATTCATCCTTATAGTTTTATAGCTGCTGCTTCTCAGTGTGAATCAATGGGAAGAAAGGCAGTTATGACCCCCGTACTACACATCCAGCCAGCAGCCTAAATAGGCTTTAACTAAGTCTGGTCCTTCCCTAAGTGGTTAAGTATAAACCGGGGAGAATGCCAAGTTAGATCTCCTATCTCAGGTTTAACTTTCCTATTTCCTTTACGCACAGTTTTTTCCTATTTGGTCTTTTTATTATGAACACAGAAAGTGGAACTGTTTGATTAGCTGTTGTTTCTGTGTAGCAATAGATTTCTTCCACCACAGTAAAGGAATGTGTTCAGATTGTGGCTACCCGTGGGTGTATCTAAATCAGAATAAATTTATTTGAAGGACATTTAAACAGCTAGGTTGAAATGCCCTGATAACAATGTTTAAGTCACTGAGGGTGGTAACTCAGTATCAATAGTATTGACGTTTGCAGCTCCACGATCTGGAAACTGATTTCAGTGATTTTGTAGGAAAGGTATTAGTCAGTTGACAGATTGCATTGCTAAGTAAATCCTGGCATGCTGTGATATCCTGTATCCAAGCCCTTAAAAATCTTTTACCAATTGTACATTACTTACAAAATATCTTTGCTATTTATGGCAATATTGCTACTAATGTCTGGGGAAAAGAACTGAAAAAGTGGCCTGTCTTGAAACCAATAACTTCTCTTCTCTCTGGTCAGTTATCCTAAGACCTTTTCAAGCAGGTAATAGCACATAAGAACACATGTGGTTTTAGAAAGCTTCAGCTAGAAAAGGAAAAAAATCACAGCTCTGTAAGGGTTTATACCAAGATGTCAAGAGAGGTGATAGTACTAAAAGATGGGTTTAATTTTCTTTAGTTCTCCTTTATTTTGTTCCTGTGTTCCACAGTGAGCATATATTATTCATACAATAAGTTTTTAGAAATTACCACCACGGGACCGGAGTGATTGAAATCAAATATGTGTGTCACATGAGAATTCTGCACATAGCGATGTCATGACTGAAAGCCTCAGAGGACAATTGTTCATTGACTGCTAACCTGGCCATGACTTGGTTTTTGAGTGCTTTTGTTGGGGGGACAGGAGGGGTGGGAGGGTGCTCATGGTAAAGGAGGCAGGAAGAAGTCAACTGCTTCTAGAATCTCAGAGAGTCCAGAGTCTCCGAGCTGGGCTGGTTTTCATGGTGGAAATGGTCTAATTCTCCTTGTAAAATATGATTTTAGTTTTTTACCATTATTCTTTAACCAAAGATAAAGTCCCAAGATAAATGTACTTATAAATGCACTCATAAAATTTTAATACTGCATAAATTAGTGCTATTCAAAATGTGGTGACTACATGGTGTTGTCTGTGAGCCTTGAAGGAATAATCTTATTTTGTTGAATCTAACAGTGAAACATTTGGTTTGCACTTTGTGGTATCCTTTCTAAGAATGTATTTTCTAATCATTGACTTTTATTGTTTTTACACACATGTCTGTTCATAATAGACATGGAGGAAAAAATTAGCTGATTTGCCACCACTTTAAACCCCTTTTAAAAAATGAGTTAGAGTAACTCCTATATAAAAGCTGCAGGTATAGAATCTATATTTTTCAGAGTGTAAGTCAAGACATATGTGCTGACATTTCATATGAATTTACTAAAACCATAGGAAAGGTTATGTAAAAATAGAACCTTTATGTTTATGAATTAGAACTCCTGAAAGTAAAGTGATGCTTTCATGGTCCTCTTGCCAAGATGGAAAAATAATGCTTGGCTTCCCTCCAATGATGTTTCCAGGGCCCAGAGGATGCAAGAAACCAAAAGACTCTCCCCTGAAGATGTGGAGTCCATGAGGGACATTCTGACACACAACATGTACCAAGTTCGACAAAGGGTGTGTATATAAGACGTGTCCCTGTGGCCTGTCCTCGGAACCAGTCCTCCGGGAATCAGTTCTTGTTCATGTTATAACCCTCTCCTAAGCAGCCTTCTTGCTGAACAATTTCTCTCTTAGTTTGGAGAACAGAAAGTTAATTGTTATGTTTCTGTGGCAAAATTGGCACCCGTGGTATATAAGAGAAATGCAAATCCAGTTGCTGGCCCTAGGGGTCAGGCTGTCCTAGCCCTGCAGCCCAGCTCTCCTGAACCAACAGGGCTACCTAGCTCTCCAGACGGACAAGCGGTGGAGCTCATCCACCAGGGAAGAAAGATGGCCCCAGGGTGCCCGCGATGGTGGCGGCGTCTCAGTGGGATTGACTGCAATAGAGCTTAGAAAATTGACGTGGCTTAGATTAAAATATCAAAGCCACTGTGCTGAAAGCCTAAGGAAAAAAAGAAGACATACCAGGGACTTCCAGGGCGATCCAGTGGTTAAGACTCTAAGCTTCCACTGCAGGGGTCACAGGTTCAATCCCTGGTCAGGGAACTAAGAACCCATACGCCACGTGGCCAAAAAAAACATATATACATACCTACATATATATGTATGTATGTGTGTAGAAATTCCACAGCCAGAGTACGGATAATTTTTGACTCACCCTCATATATCCACACTCCAGTTATATTAAAACTCCTATAAATTCTACAGCCAGAATGTAGATAATTTTTGACTCACCCTCGTATATATCCACAAAAAGGAGACATGTCAGGCACAGTATTTTTCAGTTTTGGGAAAGGGTATGAAGGCTATACTAGCACTTGGGACCTGGCCCAAAGTGCACAGCAAGAACATTTCAGGGGCAGTGGGTGAATCCTCATGAAACTTTGATTTAATCAAATGGTATTTACATTTGTGTCCTCTAATTAGGAGTTACTGAAGTTTGAGGATTCAGTGGAACATCCCAGTTGTTGAATGGGCTTGTAAGTGAGTTCACTGTGAGGGCCTTGGGTTTTGTGACTATGTCACGGGACCCCCAAAACTCGTCTAGTCAAAGTTCCTCATTCTCAAGTAGAAGATGCTGAGGTTAGAGGAGCTGTGTATCTCACTTGTTTAAGGCCACAAAATGAATCTAAGAACCCAGGTCTGCCAGCTGCCCACCGACGGCTCTTTCCATGACTTCAGAATTACGTTATCAAGGGCAAGTGAATGTTTTCTGGCTTCTGTTTTGAGAAGGTCACTGACGACGGGGAATATGTTAGCCAAAGGCCCTGCACCTGCTGGAGGAGCACCGGTCAGGAGCAGTCACAGCATGCTTCTAGTAAATCCCGCAGCTTTCAAATCATTCCAAGTGAAACTGTTTCAGCAAGACTATCACATTCCGCCTAGATAAGTAGTTAAGAACTTCCTGGTCTGAAGAATGCTGGCCAGCTTAGTGAGGGCCAGAGCCCAAAGGGTGCCTGTTACTCAGACTTTCCGCACGGTGGTGGAGGTTGGATTTAGAGAAAGTCCAGAAATAGAGAGAGATTCTGGAACTCCAACCTGGTCTAAAATGAGGCTGACTGACCATTCTCTCTTTTTTTCCCAAATTTCCAGATAGTCACTTTCCTTCTTTGATCAGTGCCTATTCCGTAAGACCTCCAGGTTCCTCCCTTCTGAGCTGTGCAGGATCCCCTTTCCTTGTGATCAAGTGAGCCGATAGGTGATGGAGAGTCCTTCGGGGAGAACGAGTATAGTAAACAGAGGGGAGCTCCACCCCGAGATGGCTATCACTTCTACTTTTGTTACTTGGGAGAATGAGACTCACCAGTCCTGCCCTTTCTGTCTTTCCTTTCTCATCCTATCTTTTTAAAGAAATTTTTATAATATACTTTATTTAACTTACTATATCAAAAATATTCTTCTAACACATCATAAATATAAAAATTATCAATGGGATATTTTATACTCTTTTTTTTAAATTAATAAGTCTTAGAAATCAGTGTGTCGCTTATTCTTATAGCATATTGCAATTTGGGTTAGCCACATTGTTTTTTCCTTAAAGCCTCCTTTATTTTTTAAATTTTTTAAATTTTTTATTTTATATTTGAATGTAATTGATTAACAATGTTGTTGATTAACAAAGGTGAACAGCAAAGTGATTTAGTTATATATATACAATATATTTATTCTTTTTCAAATTCTGTTCCCATTTAGGTCATTACAGAGTATTGAGCAGAGCTCCCTGTGCTCTACAGTAGGTCCTTGCTGGTTATCATCCAGTTCTTACGTAGGTCATGTGACTCCTCTCCTCCACTGTGGTCCTCTTGGTCTCTTGAAGGAAAAACGAAAGATGCAATCCAGGACAGCTGTCTGTCTGCTTTGTTGCTAGTGGGAAGTCTACAGTTCTGAGGCTTGTCACAAAAGGTGACATCTGTTTTCTTCTAGCTTCAGTGATAGGTCTTCAGACCCCACACGGTGCAGGACGAGTGGTTGGGGCATTTCTCAGTCCACGTCTTGGAAGAGGCCATCTTGGGAGTTAGGGGTCACTTCAGGGCAAGGCTGACATGAGTGCAGGGTTTGATTCTGGGGGTTCCTAATACCTGATCCTTCTGAAACTGTGCTGATCCTACTGAGTCTGCTGTACCTGAGGGGGCTCTGGCCGCTCCTTTTGGAAGCCACACCCCTCAGCACACCGGTGGGCAAGTTGAAGAACTAACCCTGGAGGTTCTCAGAGGGACAGCCAGCAGAAGCCTTTGGGAACACAGTGGGGAGGGAGTTTGAGAAACACTTTCTAAACCTACAAGTGAAGAAACTGGCCTCAGCGCAGACCCTAAAGATAAGTCAGAGACGGATGGGTAGTCACACTCAGAATTCCTACATACTTTCAAAGAAGGAAAACAATTTATTCAACTTCAATTCCCTTCAGCAAATACTAAATGCACATCTAGAATGCACAATCTGTCTCCCATAGAGCTCAAGTTTTAGTGGGAAATGCAGGCTTTAAACAACCACTCCCTCCATCACTGAAGCATAGAAATGAAGGAGAGGAAAGAAACTCGCATGTGCATTAAGTGCTCAGGACCTACTAAGCTCCCTGCAGACAGGCAAATTAGACAAGCACCTGGGTGATGTGGTATGAAGCCAGGTGGAAGAGAAAATGTCTAAATGTTCCTTAAGGTACAGCCTCCTCTTAAGCCAAGGTGTAGGGAATTCCTACTAGCAATGTATAAATACACACATACACATATATACATATATATGTACATTTGTGTAAACATACATGCACTGGATTTAGTTTTGCATGAATTGAACATTGATGAAAAATTGTAAAAGTTTTTCTTGGTAGTCTAGATACTTAATTTTTTTTAACATTTTTATGATAGTGTCATATATAATTCTTTAATATCTCATTCTTTAATATTCTTTAATATCACCTTGGAGTGGAGTCCCTTGGCACGTGTGCACCCTGAGAAAACATTGGCCTGGAGGATGAAGTGTCCTCTCCTGGAGGGCTGTCCCCAGCCCCTTCCTGCATCTCTGGTCTCCTCTCTTATCATACTTTAAATAAGTATTTCATTCTCCTGTGATAACAGACCAGTTCCCAGCTCTGCTCCTCCGGTGGCCCTTCCTACCTCCCACCAAGGTGCCTCCCAGCTTTATCTTTTCCCTCTTCCTGGAGCAAACAGCCACACATCTTTCAGCACTCAGGTCAGTGCAGCACTCCTTTCCCAGCCAGATTGGACTAAGTGCCCTTTGCCTGTACCCCATCGCTCCCCGAGCACCTCAGTGTCTTACCATTTACCTGCACACTTAACAGTATAGGCTTATTCGTTTGACTCCCCCAGTAGACTCTATGCCTTTGGAATATCATTATTCATAATTGTTAAAATTCTGTGTACATGTCTGAATCCCCTTCTCTCTGCAGACCCTGTCCTACAACAAATACAACCTCAAACCCCAAACGAGTGAGAAGCAGGCGAAAGAGATTCTGATCCGCCGCCGGAACACCTTCAGGGAGAGCGCAAGGAAGGGCCACAGCCTGCCCCGGGGAAAGCCGGTAAGGCAGGGGGGCCACCTGAGCTGCGCCAGTCCCAGAGCAGGGCCTCCTCAGGGGACTGCCATCAGTGTTTAAACAAACACCACCACTCCCTCATTGCCAGAGAAAGACAAAACTAAGGGGGTGCAGGACACAAGACACTCCCTTCTTTGGGCCTGGGCCTTTGGAGCCCGAGGCATCGGTCCGCGGGGCACGTGGCAGCAAGCTGCCCCCCAGGATGGGTCCGTGACCAGAATACACTCCCTGAGCTATGAGGCTAGACCAGGTGGCCAGGGACTGGACATTCCAGGGGACCCTCCGTGGACAGGGGCCCTGAGTCTAGGAAGCTTACTTCTTCCCCAGGGAGATACAGGGAGGAATTTGTTCTTGCCCAGACTCTTGGACCTGAGCTTCATGACACCCACTGTGTGTCCAAACTACTCCATTTGAGGCCATTTCCAAGCAATCTTACGGGGACTCTGGATGGAGTTGGGTCTGGAGTAGCCCCTAATCTCAGTAGGGCTGCGGGAAGAACTTCAGGAGGTTTATCATGGTCTATTTCATCATGAGAGGGAAAGGAAATACATTGAAGGCAGAAGCATTCTGTTTTCCTTAAATAAAAGCAACTGAAAGGCAGCGATCCAAACACGATGCTCCCATGTGGGTCTGTATCCCTCACTGTGTTTGCCGTGTGAAGCTCTTAATTGCAGTGGCAAACTCTGCTTTTTATTTTTCCTTGTTACCCACAGGCTGGTACCAAAAACATCCGCTACCTGTCCTTTCCCTATAGCCATCCTCCGCCAGCAAGCAGAGATGGGAGGGTGGCTGAATTCACAGGTAACCTGCCTCCTGGCTGCTTCTCTTTTCTGGGAAGACTCAGATGGTAAATAGTTTCAGGCTTGTGGGCCAAAAGGCAAAATCAAGAATATTATGACAAGAAAGAGAGAAAGCAAATCTTTTAATAATTGAGTTCAGAAGTTTAGTGGTGAACACTGAAATTTGAAATTCATATAATTTCTACTTATCACGAAATACTCTTTTTTAAATTGTTTTTTCAGCATTTAAAAATGTAAGAACCATTTTTAAACCATTAACAACCATTTTTAGCTCAGGGGTCATACCCAAAGATGCATCAGGGAGATCTACCTGGGGGTCATCAATTGCTGACCCCTGTCTTAGGGAAACATGAAATGGGCACTTTTTTGAAGCTGTGGGATTCACCTGTAGCTTATAAGCTAGCAGAATTCTCCAAAGTTGGCTAAATTTCAGTGAAATAATTTCACCAAATTTACTGATTGGATGTTTCCCGTTTAATATCTGATGCTTAAATAGAATTCTTAGAATTATTGAAACTGCCCATTGTGCTAATACAAGCTAAGTTATTATTTTTTAAATGTGTATATAAAATGTTTTTCTAGCGTAAAGTGGCATATCATATATATGATATGCCATGTTCTCTAGTTTAATATTCCAAAATTTTAAAGACATAAAATCACATTGGAAATTTGAATAAACTAAACACATAGGATTTGAGAATTAAATCTTTGAAGAGTGAATATAATTATTCCTTACAATGAAACTTTAGTTTTTTCTGGTATAAAAACATGCTTGATATAAAATCAA